>NC_137116.1:35345105-36001772 GCF_949357685.1 Gobio gobio | reverse complement strand
AAATGGCTCCAGCTAGCCTACTGCTCAATTAGTGACAAAATAACGCCAACATTTTCCTATTTACATGTTGTGATGTGTATAGTTACATCGTGTACTAAGACCGATGCAAAATTACAAGTTGTGATTTTTTAGACCGATGGCAAGGAACTATACTCTCATTCCTGTGTAATGGTCAAGGAACTTTGTGCCGTACCATGAGTGCAGCGGCGCAATGATATTACACAGTGCCGGAAAATAGGCTAACTTCTGTCAACATAACCAACGTGACAACCTGCTTGCACAGGCAGCGTGCTGGGGACTATTTTCAGGCGCTGTGTAATATCATTGCGCCGCTGCACTCATGGTACGGCACAAAGTTCCTTGACCATTTGACCTTTTGATCATTTTAATGCTTTCTTGCTGAATAAAAGCATTCATTTCTTTAAAAAATCATTTGAAATTCAATAATGTTACAAAAACAACATTCCATACTTTATCACAGTTTTGTACTTGAGTATTATAAAATGAATACTGAAAAGGGTCATAAAATTGCAACATGAAAAACATGATAGTATAAATATTTACGTTTGATCTTCTTCTTTAACTGTGGACACACGATGAACCAGACCACCAACGCAGTAAGCATGGCACAGCCCAGTGAGATCAGCAGAGTGCCCCACCATGGTACCTTATCGAATCCCAACACTGGAGAATAAAGAGAAGTAAGAGATGAAAACACGTTTTAGTGTTAAACAGTGCTACATATTCAACTATTTTTATATTGAAAATCAACAAGTACACTCCAACTCTTTCATTCCTCCTGAAAAGATCTTGGGTTTATCTAAATTAGCAAATTAGCATTAGCATAACTTCAAATTCTTATTAATAGCAAAGCTGTGTGGATAAGTCAACATGGCCGAAATTCAAATAATAAGAATAATAAGACAAATTGTGAACAAGTGAAAGAAACCTGGACATCTTTTCTAAACAATGATAGCACACGTTTTTCATTCAGAATAACCTTGTTGTGTGTGTTTACAAAACACTGCAGATAAGCAAACGGTTATACAATTTCTGTTTCAATTCGGGTTGAAATAAGGGACTTTCCAGTGAAAGAGTTTTTTTAATCAATTAAACTTATGGCTAATTTATTTTTCAGTTCCTCTGAATGAGAAGAACCAGTATCAAACAGGGTCATGTGTAGCATGGCTCAGAAGATAACCAGGAAGAGGGCGGCCCTGTGGTCCGCTGATTAGTATACAGACTCTAGGACAACAGTTGGCTCACAGTTGCCTTTTTTATCTTGAGTACATCATGATCCCCCTGAAGTCTGCTTAAAAGTACAGATTGTTGAACTTGGGCCAACAATTATATTTTCGTAATTTCATTATTCCATCAAATGGACAAACGGCTATAAATCGTCATATAGCACATATATTCATTAGCAATATAGTAGGCCTATACTGTGCTTAACCAACCAGCCCCTGTATGTGTGAATGTGAAAGTCAATTAAAGTTAATTAGACAAGGGAGGGGTACTGTATGCATACATGTGATTATGACCTCAGCATATTGTAAATGTGTTTGTGTGTTAAAATGTATCATATCAAAGTACATTATTAGTGACATTTTAGGAACAAAATGTTCCTCAAAAGGCTAAATCTGACATAACCCCCTTTTAGACATTGAAACATAGGAAAATCAATTAATAATAATAATAATAATAATAAAAACATTCCATAATCAAATAATAAATGCAAAAAGTTTTATTTTTTAGCAGAAAAAAGCTTACTTGGTGCTCCGGTAAACATGATGGAGAACAGATTGATTCCCATGGTAACAGCATAGAAAACTGGTAATGCTCTTAAACCATTGGGCACTGGATCCTCCTAGAGCACAAGGATATATTGCTGTTTAGCACATGGTAGAAAAAAATTATGTTCTTTCTTTATTGACAACAACAAAAGATTACGAAGTACCAAAACAGACACTGGCAGATTATGTAACAGGTGAGCTCAGAATTGCTTTTTACCTTATTCAAGATGAACTTGCGAACAAAGTAGAAGAGAACGGCAGACATTAGGCCGGAGAGAAGAGGTGAAAGAAACCAAGAGGCAACTGAAACACATATATCAACGAGTTACACAAATATGCATGATGTAACATCCAAACAGCGATGCTATTTTCTGTTATCTAAAAATTGTACGACCCAAGATTTTACACCTAGTATCAACAAACACCCAGTAAGTCACCAGGGGTAAGCATGTGACTGTGTTTCCTGTCTGTATAGTCCAAAATGTTCTGATCCATAAATAGATCTCATTTGGGTCATGTGAAAAGAATAATAAGAGATCTGCATTAAATCATGTTGGGGTGGTCTAACTGCTTACTATTTCTGGGATCACATGGGAAAATATTCTCTTTTCATTATCTGACTCATTCTTCAGGGGAAAATGTCATTTTTTTAAACATGACTAAGCATGTTTACGCAAAATCTCAAAAATACTTAATTTCACATACCAATGCGAAGCAGTTCCAGCCATTTGACCCCTTGATAACCCCTAGCAACCATGGAAAAGCCGATTGTAGCGCCCACAATGCAGTGCGTACCAGAGATGGGGAGTTTCAAGAACGAAGCTACGAGCTGCCAAACAGCAGATCCTGTAATAGTGCAAAAAACAAACATACGCTTGTGACGTGACCAACACAAGTCATGACAATATGAGAAAGTTTCACCTAGGTGACATGCTCGCATATTTACTGGATTCAGCTGAATCGCATTCTCCTGTGTAACACACTATGATGGACATTTTGAGTGTGTTAAACTATGTATTGGCTTTGAGTAAAAGAGAGCAATGGAAGTCAATGGGGTCCAAAACAACATCGGACCCCATTGACTTTCATTTGATTCACAAATATCTTCTGTTGCATGCCACAACAGAACTAAAGTCATACAGGTTCAGAATGACATGAGGATGAGAAAATGAATTTTCTTTTTTGGTGAACTATGTTTAAATCAAGTATGTACTCACCAAACATGGCGCTGGTGGAGCCAGCCATCAGCACAGCCTCTGAGCCATTGTACATGTGAACATCGATGATACCCGAACGGATGGTCTCACTGACCTTGGCCCCTAAAAGGATGGCACCCACTGTCTCAAAGATGGTGGCCAGGATGCAGGCCTGGCGCAAGGTCACGACCCCAGAACCCACTGCTGTACCAAAGGAGTTGGCCACATCATTGGCGCCCACAGAGAATGCCAGGATAAAAGCGATGACGAAGCCCAGCACCAACAGCCAGAGAACACTAGACATGTCTGTCTGTGTGGCCGACGTTAGCGTGGTAAGAGTTGCAAGGGATGCTAGTGTAGTGGATTCCATTGCTGGAGAGTAACTGCACTCTTGGACTATTGTGAATCAAACTGGATCTGATTATTGAGGTATTTCTTCTTAATAAATAAATAAATATCCAAAGTAATAAAGGAGACAAGTTAAAAATCAGTCTCCACAAATGAAAAGGAAGTAAAAATCAACTGTTAGCTACATATACTAATATCAGTTAGCGCTTTGCATTGGCTTTGAGTGGCTACACAGACAGAGACATCCATTGTGGACTAGATCTTAGAAGTGATCGACGGTACATTCTGGAAAAGAAAGAGCCATTTGGATTAATTAGATGCTTTAAGATCTGACTATTATAAACACAAAACAGAAAAACACAATTAAAGTAAACCACACTGCTTTTATATGCCTTGATTTAGATATTTTACTTTGGTACAGAGTCTGATTTGTGGTTGCAAAGCAGCCTAACCTAACTATAAAAGCAAAATAGACAATGGCTACAAATGTTTTCACAATAAAACTTTGACCATACAGTCTATAAAATAATGCCATTTTTCAGCTCAGACTGTAATAATTCTGTTTAAAAGCAATGCAAAGCACAATGCACTATGCTACCAATAACATTTACATTCGCATTTGCAGTAATATCTTACTATTTTATGTAGTAGTTCTACCTTAATCACGTGGCTGGGGTGGTTAACCAACAAAGACCCACGTGGCTGGGTTGACAAAGGGATGGGGATTTTAATGCGTTTAATTATTTATTAACATATTTAAAACTCGTTTTTTCATCTGTTAGTACAGCATATTATTTATCCATCATAAAAATAATACAGTTTTTTTCCAAAACAACCTTTGAGGGACATTAAGGTCGACTGTGGGCCAGTGTAAGTAGTCAAGTAAGGAATTTCCAAAACAAAGTGCCACATTCATTTGAAAAGAGGCTTAATAATGCTTCATTAAGCGTGCTATTTGATTAGGAGCCTGAAATTACTTTTGCTATTTTGATGGCTACTTGTAGCTTTTTGATAGCAAGTAACACAGACTATTACATAAGTGACTTCAGACACCAGAGGATTTAGAGAGACTTGAACACACGCTTCTTAAGAGAAGTAGATGAATGACTTGTTGAATTACTTATTATTCTACAAGAACAGGTGTTGAATTTGACTGCGTACCAAACCATTATAATGTATGACCACACAAGATGCACAAGAATCATCATAATTTGTTAACATGTAAGTGTCAAGTCTGGGTGATATTAAATACAGATAGTTGCGAAAAGACAATTGATGTAAGAGACTCGTCATGACCAACATTGTGCAGTTCATCATGCAATTGTGAGATTCTGTTACGGGCATGAATGAAAATGTAGTTCAATAGTTCATGGAGTTCAAATAGCCTACACTGTTGAATAAATAGTGCTGAATTTTGCAGCCCATGACAAAAACTATCAAATGTAACCTAAAAGTGAACAAAGTACTCACCAAATGCGTTGAATGGCTTCTGCTTGATCGGCTGTGTTATCAATAAATTGACTGATTGTAAAACACAAGGTAAATATGACCCTGAAGCCTTTAACTCCACGACTCAACTAACTGTAGCTCAGTCTGGCCTGTTATATATAATTACTAGAGAAGGAGGGGAGAGTGAAAAGAACCACACCTCCAGAGGATCATGAGACTTTGAGTTCTGTGAAAGCCAAAGACTTTTAATGTTTAGCCAGAGGTTTGCACCAAATAACCAATTATACTTAATATTTCGTCATGTGTGCCTTCATGTAGGCACATGTGCCTGTATTTTCTTTATAACTGTCAACTAGCAGTCATTAGTGTATTGATTGTAGTAGACTGTTAGTTGACTGTTATAGGTCAGGGTTAGGTGTTATGGTTATAGAATAGTTGCAAAGTTAAAGGAATGTCTGTTGGGGGACCATCGGAATAAAGTGTTAGTAAATATTAAGCAGACAAACTACCAATACTCTCATGACTAGTTGACGTGTAGTTGCAAAGTTACTTATAGTTAGTAAAATGTCTAAAGTGGACCAACGAAATAAAGTGTTATCAGATTTTATAAACGTTTTAGAGGGCCATAAAAATAACATTAGAATAAACTTGAAAAGCCAACTCAAATTTAACAAATTAGTTCAATCAAATTAAGTTTTATGAGTATTTATAACGTTCTTTTTCTTTCGAGCTCACAAAAACACATTTTAAGTAATCCGAATGGTTTCAATGTTTTGAGTTTTATGAACTTGTTTCTTTTAATTCAGACAAAAAAACAAAACAAAAAAAAATATTATATATATTAGTGGTGGGCATAGATTATTTTTTTTAATCTAGTTTATTCTCACTGTAATCTTGGAATTAATCTAGATTAAAATAGCTCATTTGAATTCTGCCGAAGGCATTCAGAATATGTGTGCTCTGTCTTTTTGTAGTTTGAATAATAAATAACTTCTGTCCCTTTAAGACCTGACGCACGCATGGATCCCAAACACTGTTCCTGTGAGCTGGTTACGACTGTGTTTACGTTAAAACTCACCAAGATGGGCATTGAGACATTTTTTGAGTGTATTTGACCATTAATAAGCTGCAAAAAGGAGCTCATTTTTGCACTTGTATGTCAGAGGCGGCTTTATTACGGTATGTGTAGGCTATGTGCGCTTCAGATGCGAGCGCGAAATCTGCGGGAATTAGTAGAATTAACGTTATGTGCAACCCCGCGCGAAATTCGCAATGTTCAGAGGATTAAACGGACTGAATGAGAGGAGGCGGGTACGTGTCAACTCGCTGTCGGTCGGAGAGGAGAGTGCAGCTGATATCGATACTGTAGAAAATTAGTATCGTATCGTTTCAGATATTTCAGTATACATATCGAAATATGGATATTTTTGACAACACTAGTAGGCATACACACAGGTTCGAAGACTCGTTCTATCACCCCTTACAGTGCAATTCTACTAGGTATACATCCGCGCTAAAATATCAAGTTGAAAGTCATCATAGCTTGCGTAGTAGACCCAGCTCCCAACCCAACTTTTAGAATAGATTAACGGATATTATCATCCGCTAAGAGTCTCACGTTAACGCAGCACGTTAACGCCGATAACGGCCCACCACTAATATATATGTATATATATATATATATATATATATATATATATATATATATATATATATATATATATATATATATATATATATATATATATATATATATATATATATATATATATATATATATATATATATTTATAGAACTAACTACCACCTTTTGACACCATGACACTCAAAAGGGAGAGTAAATGCTAAATGTTTTTTGTGCAAGATTAATGTTAAGTTGGAGATTTAGTGTTTAACGTACTCATTTAGCAACAGTACGCTGTAGCAACTGTAGCAATTAAGATTACATGATAATTTTAAGTTAAATGTATGAATTATCTTACTCAAATATTTCAAGTTAAAGGGTAACTTCAGTGATTTAGCATTAAGCTTTGTATCAGTAGAAACCCCGTAGTATATTTTAATTATGGTACTTTCCCCCCTCATGTCCCCCTGAGATCAGAGAATTATGCATTTTATTTCTGGAAAAAATCCTCCGATGACGCAAATATCGTTATTTTGCGTCATCGGAGAATTTTTTTGTTCCGCATGTTTTCAACCCGCCCACAGGGGAGAGATCTCACACACAGAATGTAAATCCGCTCGGCTCGACCTCGGCCATTCATAACGGAGCGATGCAGAGCAAAGTGAGTGTTTCAACTTTTCAACGAATTCCTATGAAAGTTAAGCTTCCATATGCGATCAGAAAACGCGCCAGACTGGACACGCGCTGAGAATGACAGCCGCGCTTACCTCAGCTCTTACTTCCCTCTCGTGCTGAATGAAATCTGACTCCTGCAGCTGCGTTTGTCCTGTGACTTTCGTTCGGCTCACTCACACTTTATTGAAAAGACACATTCAGTTTTTAATTGTAGTGTTTATTCTTTAACTGAATGAAATTATTGTATTATTATGAAGATCAAAATTACGCTGTGGGCGGTGTAGGGAGTGGTGTCGTAGGGCAGCAAAGAAAGTGCATTCTGGGAGTTGTTGTTTTTCATCCACATAAGACAAAAACAATTTTTTTTTTGTCTTTTCTAAGTCTAGAAGGCACCCAATTCAAAAATAATTTCACATTTCTACTACATAAATGACCCAGTTTAAATACACATTCATCTTCCCAGTGCTGAAGTGCCCCTTTAAGAGGAATTAAAATGTAAATGTATACAAAATAAAAATCAACAAGTTCTGCTTACTTAAACTTTAAATATACTAACTTAAAAAATTGGATGGAACTGACTACCTCCATTTTTTTTTTTTCAATTTATTAGGATTTACAATGCATAATTGCTTAGATAATGGAAAACAGCTTTAAACTCCAAACAGGATACATCTTCATACAATTACCAATCTCCAATCATTTATTAGTGCACAATACTTATGAACATGTCTTTTTCCGTGATCAGTGACTAATGAACATCCGTTTTTTCCATGTATCAGAGACACATCTATGACCATCAGCAACTCTGCCAGGACCGAAATGCTACGATGGACACTGGACTGCTGACATCTTCCTTCGTGTAATTATTTACCGTTTTAAAGTGATGGATGGTATGTTTGATATGGAAAATGCATTCTCAGCTTAAACAAGAAAAGAGGCAGATATTTTTGGATCAAACTTTGAACCCCATTTGGCCTGGACTGAGGGTCTGTCAACACGTAATGTCATGGAGATTATTTCCATGTCAGTGACCCACAATCTACGCAGCACTTCTTACAGAGGTATTTATCTTCCTAACAGTATTTAATATTGGCTATTTATATACATTTTCATTAAAATATGACTCACTCTCTTATGCTCATCAAGGCTGCATTTATTAGGTCAAAATACAGTAAAACAGTAATATTGGACTCTCCATAGACGTAATGGTTTTTATACTGTACAAACTGTATATTCCATGCACTTATTCTAACCATACTCCTAAACCTACCCATCACACAAAACGTTCTGCATTTTTACATTTTCAAAAATACTCATTCTGTATGATTTATAAGCTTGTTTCCTCATGGGGACCTCAATTTAGGTCCCCACGGTGCATTCAGGTTGATGTCCCCACCAGGATAGAAAACACACACACACGCACACACACACACACACGCACACGCACACACACACACACACACACACACACACACACACACACACACACACACACACACACACACACACACACACACACACACACACACACACACACACACACACACACACACACACACACACACACACACACACACACACACACAGAACAGCATTTATTTGAAACAGAATGTCTCTATAGCACTCAATATAACAATATATACTGTCACTTTTGATCAATTTAATGCAACCTTGCTGAGTAAAAGTACCAATTTATTTAAAAAATCCCAAACTTTATAGATATAACATCATATGAATATGGATATAAGCATAATGTTTTCATGCACATGTTGGTTCAGTCACAGGGGAGTGAGGAATTTTCCCTACAGGATTTTTTGCTTCTACACAAACCCTGACCTCAGTCGAGACCACAGTCAGCTCCTTGTGAAATACAGAAGAAGGTTCTGGATCAAGGCCAGACCAAAATTAAATAAGCCTGTTATTGTATTTGTCTGAAATGGCAGGTCTTTCAATCTTCTGTGTAATTCAGAGACTGGCAGATGTTGCTTAACATCTAACCTGCCGTTTAGTCTTGTGAAATCAGCCTTGAAATTGTGAACTTACTCATACGAAGCAGTTTTCAATCATAATATTTGCCTCTGGTTTTACAAAACAGATAACCAGCTCATTTTAACTCTCTCGAACATACAGTAAAATAAAAAACGATTCTCATCCTTTCAGGCGCACAGTGGCAGCTCTGTTTTCTCCCAAACCGCTTGCTTAAACCTGTATTTAAACTCGATGCGTAGGAAAACAGGAAAGGAATCTTCAGACTAAATAGTTGGGTTTTGCCATGCGTCTCACCCACATGTGTCTGCAGGCTGCTCAGTCATTCCACTAATAGGTTTGCACACTGATGCACAGCAAAAGACGCTAAAATAAGCTGTTTTTTTTTCCTGGGCTGTTGAACGCTCTGAACTGTGGCATAAATCTACATAGATCCCAAGATAGGGATTTATTTTTTCACTCATAAAATAGATATATAGGTCACTGAATAAAAACGCATAAAATGTGCCACTATATAATCCACTTTACTTCGGAATAAATGTACACAGCTCAGTGAGGAGTCATGATGAGCTGCATGCTATACCAAAAACTTGGCAGGAACATTTATTTTCACTTTAACAGAAATGTATTCAAACTTCAAACAGAAGAATAATGTAATATAAAATTAATTGACATATATAATAACCCAAACATAAAAATCATGATCCTCACGAAATCAATAATCAATACCAAGATACATGTTTGCAGCTAAGACTGAAAATTTAAACATTTAGTGAAATATGTCTGGTTAAAAAGCTATGATCTCATGTATTTCTGAGGTAAAAGGTAAACAACATTTTTATTGTGTATGTGTGTATACACCGATCAGGCATAACATTATGACATTAAGACGGCTGAAGTGAACAAAACTGATCTCTTCATCATGGCACCTGTTAGTGGGTGGGATATATTAGGCAGCAAGTGAACATTTTGTCCTCAAGGTTGATGTGTTAGAAGCAGGAAAAATTATGACGGCTAGACGACATCTCCAAAACTGCAGCTCTTGTGGGGTGTTCCTGTAAGGGCGGCCAAGGCTCACTGATGGCTCAGGCTGGCCCGTGTGTTCTGATCAAACAGACGAGCTACTGTAGCTCAAATTGCTCAAGAAGTTAATGCTGGTTTTGATAGAAAGGTTTCAGAATACACAGTGCATTGCAACTTGTTGCTATGGGGCTGCATAGCCGCAGACCAGTCAGGGTGCCCATGCTGACCCCTGTCCACCGCCGAAAGCACCAACAGTGGGCATGTGAGCATCAGAACTAGACCATGGAGCAATGGAAGAAGGTGGCCTGGTCTGATGAATCATGTTTTCTATCACGTGGATGGCCGGGTGCGTCATTTACCTGGGGAACACATGGCACCAGGATGCACTATGGGAGGAAGGCAGTGGCCTCTTTCAGCAGGATAATGCGCACTGCCACAAAGCAAAAATGGTTCAGGAATGGTTTGAGGAGCACGAGTTTAAGGTGTTGACTTGGCCTCCAAATTCCCCAGATCTCAATCCAATCGAGCATCTGTGGGATGTGCTGAATAAACAAGTCCGATCCATGGAGGCCAGACCTTACAACTTACAGGACTTAAAGGATCTGCTGCTAACATCTTGGTGCCAGATAACACAACACACCTTCAGGGGTCTAGTGGAATCCATGCCTCGACAGGTCAGGGCTGTTTGCAGCAAAAGGGGTACCAACACAATATTAGGAAGGTGGTGATAATGTTATGCCTAATCAGAGTGTGTGTGTGTGTGTATATATATATATATATATATATATATAAATATACACCGATCAGGCATAACATTATGACCTGAATATCGAATATGAATATTGTTTTGGTCCCGCTTTTGCTGCCAAAACAGCCCTGACCTGTCGAGGCATGGATTCCACTAGACCCCTGAAGGTGTGTTGTGTTATCTGGCACCAAGATGGCACCATTATCCTGCTGAAAGAGGCCACAGCCACCAGGGAATACCATTTCCATGTAAGGGTGTACATGGTCTGCAACAATGCTTAGGTAGGTGGTACGTGTCAAAATAACATCCACACGGATGGCAGGACCCAAAGTTTCCCAGCAAAACATTGCCCAAAGCATCACACTGCCTCCACCGGCTTGCCTTCTTCCCATAGTGCATCGGGGTGCCACATGCCCACTTTTGGCTGTGGACAAGGGTCAGCATGGACACCCTGACTGGTCTGCGGCTTTGCAGCCCCATAGCCTTTCTGACACCTTTCTGTCAGAACCAGCATAAACTTCTTGAGCAATTTGAGCTACAGTAGCTCGTCTGTTTGATTGGACCACGCGCATCCCCACATGCATCAATGTGCCGGTTCACCACTGTTCCTTCCTTGGACCACTTTTGATAGATACTGACCACTGCAGACCGGGAATAACCTACAAGAGCTGCAGTTTTGGAGATGCTCTGACCCAGTCGTCAATCACAATTTGGCCTGTGTCAAACTCGCTCAAATCCTTACACTTGCCCATTTTTGCTGCTTCTAACACATCAACTTTAAAGACAAAATGTTCACTTGCTGCCTAATATATCCCATTCACTAACAGGTGCCGTGATGAAGAGAAATATACAGTATATACATAGAAATATTTCTTAAATATATACATGAATGAGTGTGTATATACATAATAATTATACACAGTACACACACATATATTATGTAAACACAAACTTTTATTTTGAGTGCCATTAATCAATTTAACAGCACTAATATATATATATATATATATATATATATATATATATATATATATATATATATATATATATATATATATATATATATATATATATATAACTTCTAATCAATAGGCTATATAGATTATTTTTTAAACTTCTATAATCAATATCTATATTTCTCGAGTAGCCTTTCACAATCTATTAAATCATCAATAATCATTAGATCACTTTTTGTCCTAGTCTGAGACCTGCTTAAGTAAATATGCTTAAGTCCTCATATGTCATCCCTTAATTTTTTTTTATTATGTGTTAAGAAAATACACATGCAAAGTGATAAGGCTGTTGTAGGTTTAAATGTGACTCATGAAGCCTTAGTATTATTGACACAATACAACAGCCCAAAATGACATTGATACACTGACTGAACAAATCACCACACCCAAAATAACCACCAATTACATGCAATTTAACAAAGCCTGCTACTGTAATTATATAGATAAAATGCACAATGGGTAGCTAAAAACGAATGAGAAATGTTAAATATCACGTGAAAGGGTAAATAAGAGATTATTTGAAATACTTTTCGCCTCTACTGAAAACATCACTTTTGAAATAACAGATAATGACATGTGAAAAAATGTGGGAGACCGCAACTGTAAACACAAAGAGAAGAACTCATTGGCGTCTTTCTAAATCAATCTCTGTATTATAGGGTACAATGACAATTTACCCAGTACAGTGCAAGGTTTTGTTTATTTATGTACTTGGTGCTGTTTAGCTTAATTGCTTAGTCTTTTTCATTTCACAATGACAACTAAATAGATAGTGTTAGTTGTTTTTTTCATATGTTCTTTTACCTTGACATCTTGTTAACATGAATCTGGAGACGCTCAATTAAGAAAGACAGAAACAGCCAGAATTGCCTAGACATCTTTTCATTAAGATTAGACAATAACAGTGAAAAGAACAGTGGGCAGATTTTTCCCGCACATAAACAAGTCTATTTTAACAATAGTTTACACAAGTTTGCAATCATAATCCAAGAACATGTCAGTGCTTGTCTGAGGCAAAGCAACCCAGTTCCCTAGAGTCTCTGCTGCCAACACCTCTCATACAACAAATCTATTCAGAAACCTTTTGTAACATGGTCACTCAAAGCAGTCCAGCCATTGAAGGCAACAATATTAGCACATCAGAAGGACTGGCATAATAAAAACATTTGAATTTTTTAAAAATACTGTATTGGCTCAGTTTCATGTTCATACACTCCCCGGCCACAAAAAAAAAAAAAAAGCTGTTTGGATTTAAGTAGGCAAATGCTTAAGAGTCAATGATTGGATCATTATTGCAGTGACTATTATGTTTCTAGGATATTCAAGGACGACAATGTCAAGATTCATCAGGCTCAAATTGTGAAAGAATGGTTGGGAGGGAGCATGAAGTATCATTTTCACACATGAATTGGCACCTCTGAGTCCAGACATTAATTTCATTGAAAGTCTTTGGGATGTGCTGGAGGAGACTTTACAGAGTGCTGGACTCTTGCATTGTCAATACAAGATCTTGACCAGAAGTTGATGCACCTCTTTATGGAAATAAATATGTTACTTCCATCAAGAGGTGCATCAATTTTTGGTCAAGATAGCGGATGTTATCGAGTGAACCCATTCAATCCCATAATGCACCACAATAACGAGTGTACAACTGATGGCTGCATCCAAAATCGTCTTTAGAGTACTTATTTTGAATAAGTAATTACTTCACAAAGACTTAGCGTAACTTGAAAAAACAAAGAACTGACTTGGCGTGGCTAAACATAAACCTCACCAATAGCACGTTACAACAATCACATTCAATACTAGTCAAGAGAACTAAGCAAACATGAGGGCTTAAATACACAAGGACTAAAGACAAGACACACCTGTGAACAATGATTGGACAATGAACCAATGACAACATGACACAAGAACACATGAGGGCATGGGAATCACATGACAAACCTGGAAACAAGACAGTGGACATGGCAAGCTAAGAAACTTGACAGTGAACATGACATTGAACATGATAAACTAAGAGCATGAAACATAATCCAACACACTGTGACAGTATGAGTGTGTAGAATGTAATTTGGATGTACTACATTCGCCACGTTGCCCTTATCACGTGACCTACCAGCGTCAGTTTTGTGGCGTCGCATCCCCACTATTTTCACTAATCCTCACACGTGGCCTCATGGGATTAAGTAGGTCATCCGGGTACTTTTTGTCTACTCTTTTATGAATTTATACTTCTTCTGTCACACCGTTTTCCATTACAGAGTTCAAGGATAAATCTTTTCATTACAACTGGAGCTGCCAGTTAGCAAGTGTCAAATGATTTTTAAACGGAAAGCACAAACTATGCAAAACTGTTAGAATTTATTCACTCGTTTTCATTCATAGTGGACTAATGAAGGGAATTGTGAATGAGGGTATAGGGGAAGATTTCAAACACAGCCAACGTTTGTACTTAATGGGAACGTTAGCAAAACCTTTTTAGAACATTTTGTTAGCATTGGATGTCATCAGCCAGACAGCCACCACCAGTTCAATGCTTTGCTCTGGCTTTGGTTCTGCAAAAAGCAGATGACAGTTCATCTTAAATCATGATGGACTGATAACAGTTTACTGGTGACAGACATTTATTACTACTAGGCTACTCATTGCTCATTTAGTTTTATATGGGAATATTGCACACACATTGCATTGACAAAATGGTGATGGTTTATAGGTCATTATTTGTGGCTGCAGAACCTACAACCTTTTGGTTACTACACCAGATCTTTAACCATTATGCCACTTACTTGAAATAAAAACACTAATTCCCAGCTGTTTATCTCTGATAAATATACCAATTTGGTTATCAACTTTCAGTGATAACACAGGAACACAATGCAATGCATGGCCACTAGATGCCAGTAAAACACAAATTCATCATTCATTCTTTTACCTCTGCTTCCTTGAATCTACCCACATAAGCTATTTTTAAAGCAGTGCCCCATAATGTCAGTAAAACCTAAAATCTCCAACATTTTGGGGATCGGCAACTGCCAGCAAATATTAAAAGAAGTTTGTGCGAGGGTTAGGTTTATAGAAGTATCATTAGTCCCCAACATGATGGAAAAACAAATATGCGTGTTTGTTGATTATTTGTTCTAGATTTAAATTAATCTTTCATCATCAAGCCATTTCTTGTGCACATATTTAAAAAAAAAATATTTATATTATATTTTAATTATATTACATTTTTTGGTAACACTTTACAATAAGGTTGTATTAGTTAACATAAACTAACCATGAACAACACCTCTGTTCAGCATTAGTTAATCTTTGTGAACGCTTGTTAATAAAAATCCAGCTGTTCATGGTTTGTTCATGTTAGTTCACAGGGTATTAACTAATGTTAATAAGATTTTAATAATGCATTACTAAATGTTGAAATTAACATTAACAAAGATAAATAAATGCTTTATAAGTGCAGTTCATTATTAGTTCATGTTAACTAATGTAGTTAACTAATGAACCTTTTTGTAAAATGTTACCATTAAATATTACACAATCAATCAATTAAAGAGAAAATAAAGAATCTAAACTAGAGACTTTCATTTAATATTGTTCATAATCCTTAGATGCAATTACTAATATTTTACATAAACTCAATAATTTAGTCATAGGTAAATATGATTAATGGCTAATCTATGTTCAAAGTTTATATCCTGGTTTCTAAGCTCTCTGAACTTGATAAATCACATTGTAAATCCCATTAATTAATAAACAGAATACAGGTCTCACTTATTCATGTGGAAATATTTTGTGAAGGATGCCATATAGCACCTAAAAACAAGCAAAGAGTGAACCTTGTATGTGCATTTACTGTGCACAGGTTTGTTTTTCCCACTATTTCCTCATTAGATTGTCAAAATAACGAACAGCATAATAGCAATTATTTCCATGGTAAAAAAAGCCGGAACAGTTAAACCTGATTCAACATGCAAATAAACCCCTTAAAAGTACTTCACAAGGAACATGTTGTCTATCAGTACATCTTTCCTCATTTTTTCCTCCATCTGTCGTTCCTTCATCCACCCCTTCCCTCCCTCCATTCCCTTGCCAAACAGGATCGGTAGGATCACTCAAAGCAATTTTCTCAGAAGTGAGGAATGTCTGCATGTGTATGTATGTGTGTGTGTGCTTGTGTGTGTATGTGTGAGACCCAAAAGACTTGCTGTGGCCTGTATGGTAAGGTTTCTTCCCCCCAAAAAAAATCCCTGACTAAAGCCTCGGCTTGCGCTGCCCTTACTTAAATACCTTTAGGGAAGAAAATGAGAAGAGTGATGCGAAAACAAAAAGCAGTGAAATGACTATGTCCTCCTAATGTGAATAAATCGCACAGATGTTGCCTGGCCTCCTCGGCAACGTAGCCAAGCCTGAGGAGCAGGGTGAAGAGGTGCAGACAGTTGATGTGTCACAGACTGTGTTGGTGCTGACTTACCAGTCTGTCAGACCTGTGAAGGTGGGAATGTGTAGGTTTGGTTGAACATTTCTTTTTGAACTGTAATCCTACGGAAGTGAGTCAGAAGCATGAACACTTAATTACTGGAATAATGCAGGGAGTGCTCCACTACATAAAAAAGGTCAATCTGCATCAATCAGAAGCTTCTGACTATGAAGCTTCTTTCCAAAGAGTTAGTAAAAATATCCAAGGACATGCTTACATTTGCTAAGTACGTTTGGACATGCAAGTCTAATAAGTAACTGCAAGTCATGTTTTGGCGTGCTTATTTACAATTCAGCCATTTTTTTTGTCAGAATTGCGAGTTTATATCTCAAATTGTTGACTTTATAATTATATATACAAAAATACAGAAATAAATGTAATATTGTATAATAATATTACAGTTTAAAAAATAATGGTTTTCTATTTTAATATACTTTAAAATAGAATTTATTTATTTGATGCAAAGCTGAATTCTCTTCAGCCATTACTCCAGTCTTCAGTGTCACATGATCTGTCAGAAATCATTCTAATATGCTGATTTATTATCTATGTAGAACCAGTTGTGCTGCTTAATATTTTTTATAACCTGTGATACTTTTTTCAGGATTCTTCGATTAATAAATAGTTAAAAAAGAAAAACAATGTACACTACCATTCAAAAGTTTAGGGTCAGTATTTTTTCTTCTTTCTTTTTTTGAAAGAAATTAATACTTTTGTTCAGCAAGGATGTGTCAAATTCATATAAAGTGATAGTAACAATTTATATTGTTAGAACATTTTTCTATTTTAAATAAATGCTGTTCTTTTTAACTTTTTATTTATCAATGAATCCTGAAAAAATATATCACAGGTTCCAAAAAAATATGAACTGTTTCCAACATTGATAAACTGAATATCAAAACAGCATATTAGAATGATTTCTGAAGGATCATGTGACACTGAAGACTGGAGTAATGGCTTCAAAAAATTCAGCTTTGCATCACAGACATAAATTATATTGTAAAGTATATTAATATAGAAAACCATTATTTTAAATTGTAATAATATTTTACAATATTACTTTTTTTTCTGTATTTTTGCTCAAATAAATGCAGTCTTTATAAGCATAAGAGACTTCTTTCAAAGACATTAAAGTTTCACTTTCCAAACTTTGACTGGTACTGTCAAATATATAATTATGCTTTAAATATTAATTATACTTAATGAGAAAAAAGCAAGACAAACTTGCAATTCTGGCTTTTTCTCTTGCAATTATGAGTTATATTTCGCAATTCTGACATAACTTGCAAACTGACTACATAATATAAAACATAAAAATATCACAGCAAGAGTGTTATTATCCACAACTCTTACGTCACGTCTGATATATTAACTACATAAACTAAATTCACAACTTTCACATGCACTGATATATCAAGATATTTTCTTCATGCTGTGTAAATGCATTTATATACTTCATATTCTTTAATATATTCTTCATATTCTTCTTAATCTTTGGCAGAAGAGATCATTGAATCATGCTGACTCTCTTGCAAGATTCAGTGAATCGCAGTTTCTCTGTTTCAAGGCATGTGATTGATTGGCTGTTCGCTACTGATATTGCACTTTCATGTGCACATGCTCATGAGTTGACAGAGGAAGTTGATGATCATGGTACCAACGAAACCTGATTGGATTGGTTTGGTTTTGTCAACTCAAAAATAATCCTGTAACCCTGAGTTTGTTCAACCATCATGGTATGGGCCCCAAGTTGCTAGATTTGCATTCACAACAGTTTGTGTAAACAAACTATCAAATTGTAATTAAACACCTGTAAAAAAACAAAAATTTTTTTTTTACAGTTTAGTATATTGTGTAACT
Source organism: Gobio gobio (assembly GCF_949357685.1). Taxonomy (NCBI): domain Eukaryota; kingdom Metazoa; phylum Chordata; class Actinopteri; order Cypriniformes; family Gobionidae; genus Gobio; species Gobio gobio. Next base: position 35,983,574 of record NC_137116.1, on the reverse strand, counting down.
TACATTTTAGACAAAATATTAACAATTACTTTTGATCTGTCATCGAAAAGAGTTTCAAATAAAGCCACAGAAGCGTTGAACAACTCTGAGCAATGAATGAATCAGTGTGTTTGAACAAATTGTTACATGAATGATTCGATTGCTGCATCCCAATTCAGAGGCTGAATCCTTCAAAGGGCGCATCCGAAGGCCGATTGCATCACCGCTGGGGGACGAAGGCTGTCACCATTGGAAAGGTCCTTCAAATGCGGTCTACAAATGTGTCCTCGCAGTTCAAATTGCTTACGCTACGTCTGACGACATTACGCTCGTCTGACGTAGCGTAAGCATTTTGAACTACGAGAGGCGTGGGTTTTCTGTAATGTCATATAGGCTACCATTGTAGGCCTATAAAAATCTTTAATTGATTGTCTCAGGTGGGAGCAGAGGTAAAAATAATACAAATAAAACACTGACGGATAAAAAGAACAGAAAAAAATGTAAACCTAGCCTCTAAACTTTGATTTTACAACTACTGTACATATCCGCGAATTCAGTCTTCTCTCTGGATATGCCAAGTGACATAAGAAAACGGCACTTTCTAATGCATGGAATAAGACACTGGCGCTTTAAATAAAGAGGGAAAGGTAGGGCCTATGTGTTTTGTTACTTTAGTTATCAGTAACGCAATAATGTAGGCCTAATACAAATGCTTTTTTTCTCACGTGTGTTAAGTGTGGAGAAAAAAAAAAAAAAAAGAAAAAAAAAAGGTTCTATATGGTACCAAAAATGGTTCTTGGCTCGTAATCATAGGGGAACCTTTTTAAGTGCTATAAAGCACCGCTAACTAAGGTGCCATATAGCACCGCTACCATATACAGAACATGTTAAGATATGGTGCTATATAGCACCAAAAGTGGTTCCTCTATGATTACGACGAAGAACCATTTTTGGTGCCATAGAGAACTTTTTTTTTTAAGAGTGTACATAGGCTATTTATACAGGCCATATAATACCATTTATAACCACCACGAAGAGCTGTGCTAGCCTGGTCCTACCAGACTCTCGTACATTTCATTTGTACAGAGAGTCAGGCCACTCTCCATTGACAAGCGTTAACTTCCTTGAAGGCGGGTACTCTGTTTAAGTTTAAAACTATTGGATCTGCCCAGAGCCACTCTGGATCTGCCATAACCAATCTCTAACGTTTGGTTGTGAGGTATGTCATCTCAAACCATAGACTGTAAAAAAATATGGACATAGTGTCCGTGACGTCACCCATAGGATTCCGAAGAGCAGTTTTGAAGCGTAAAGTAGGGACGAGCTGGCCGTTGCCATCTTGGCAGCGTGTCATTCCCGGATTGCCCTTAATTATGCAGAACTTTAAGGCTTTATATAATGTAAACGAATGAGTTGTAAAAAAAAATTCACCCCCCTCACATTTATCATGAAGGGCAAAATTAGTCGTATAGACCAAAACCACAATTTGTACCAGGCTGTAAACATGTTTCTGCTGTAAAGTTGGGCATTTTAAAGGGTTAGTTCACCCAAAAATGAAAATTCTGTCATTAATTGCTCACCCTCATGTCGTTCAACACACGTAAGACCTCCGTTCATCTTCGGAACACAAATGAAGATATTTTTGTTGAAAGCTGATGGCTGAGAAAGGCTTCAGATAGGCCTCCATTGGCATTCAGTACATTTACACTCCCAAGACCCATAAAAGGCACTTAAAACGTTGTTACAAAGTCCATCTCACCACAGTGGCTCTCCAATAATTTTACGAAGCGACGACAATAGTTTATGTGTGAATTTTTTTTTTTTCAAAATAACGACTTTATTCAACCTCTTCTTGTCTTCCGTGTGTGCCTCCACGACGCATGCACGAGAATATGACGTAGTGCTGGGGTTCGCGAATCCATGAAATGCACACTTGCTCCCATTTTGAGCACTACGCGGAGACCTAAAGCACGATCAATGTAGAATTCAACAGCTTAGACATGCACGACTTCCTCTGCTTGTAAACAAATAGCTTCTGGGTCATGTGTCCGAATGCCGGATCTGCGTAATATTCTCGCGCATGCGTCGTGGAGGCACACACGGAAGACAAGAACAAGTTGGATAAAGGTGTTTTTTGTTTTGTTTTTTCGCACAAAAACTATTGCCGTCGCATCGTAAAATTATTGTAGAGTCACTGTGGTGAGATGGACTTTGTAATGACGTTTTAAGTGCCTTTTATGGGTCTTGGGAGTGTAAATGTACCGAATGCCAATGGAGGCCAATCTGAAGCCTTTCTCAGCCATCAGCTTTCAACAAAAATATCTTAATTTGTGTTCCGAAGATGAACGTCTTACGGGTGTCGAACGACATGAGGGTGAGTAATTAATGACATAATTTTCATTTTTGGGTGAACTAACCCTTTAACATGGGGCTCAATGAGATTCTGCTCCCTTCTGGAGCCTGTCTCTAGCGGCCAGTCGATGAATTGCAGATTAATTCACTTCCGTATTGGATTCAAGAGAAACTGCGGGAGGTTGCCGCTTGGTTTACACTCATCTTCTTCTTCTAATTCTTCCTGCGGGAGGTTACCGCTTGTCACAAAATAGCGCACGACATCAACGTCATTGTTCTCAGCCACTCCCTCTGTCCGCTGATTGGACCGGTTAAAATTTGACCAGAGAAAACCACTGAATATACTGCAATCCCTGACGGAGTACTGAAGGAAAATGTAAATTGAGCAGAAGTACGTAGGAGGGCGGAGCCAGGCTAGAGCTGTGCAAGCACAAGCAGCGGAATTTTGTGTAGGCTAAACGAGCAGTGCTTGCTTGGTCTTCGCCCCTACCAAAAACGCTTGCGATTTGCTGCTTTAGCTACGTGTCTCTCGTTGAAAATGAGCCAGACACTTGCGCTTTCCACGTCCCTTGTGAAACTGCCTTTATATCAAAGTGCTGCCGGAGCTCACAAACGTTTAAAGTGTTCAAATGTAATGCTTTCTTATTCAAAGAATCTCTAATACTGTCTATCTATGTACAGGGTAGTGTTTTTTTAGACAACGTGCATTTATTAATGTGAAATTTGGGTTGCCAGTAAAAAAGAATAGTAAACGCTGTTGCAAGGGTGTTTCTAATACAATGGCTGATGCAAATTTGACATTTTATGTACTCTTTCTTTATTTTATTCCTCTTTTGGAAAGTTATGGAAACATTATAGTGAATTTGTTTTTTGCTTTTGAAGGAAATGGAACCCCCTGGAAATGTGAAAGGGTCCATCCAATTAGAGGACCCAAACTAACTGTAGTATACAGTTATTTTTTGCATTGCAATGGAAAATGTGAATTATATTTTTTTGCTATTTTAGTAGCCTGGTCTTGTTTAGGGTACCACCCTAGTCCTGAAATGAATATAAAATGTAAGGCAATGACTGATGTCAGAAGGGATCTGTTTCAACACATGCTTTGACATGGATAGGAGGGTGCGGCCTTTTAAAAATCTACTTCTCCTCTGAAAACCTCATGAAAACAAATCCATTTTAAATGCTGATTCAAACCGTGATTATTGTTGAAGGATGATATTCTGATTTCAGATCCTCCCACGCAGACCCCCTCCCTTTCAATTATAAGTACACCCTACGACAAGCCACAGTATGTGTAGCCTGAGGGATGGGGCTCAATTACAGCAGAGCTGCCATGCTTGATAACAGAGCAAAGATGACAGCACAAATGCATGTTTAGATCTTCAGCTGCAGAAAGGGAATGGTGATGCTACTTATATAGCTTTATACATTTATTTAATAATTATGAGATGAATCTTCCATCAGAGTTTGATGAGTTATTCACATTATGAGTGAATGGTAGTCATTTCTTCATTCTGTGGGGCACAAAAAAGAGGATTCATTCACATTCTCCCTGTAATGTTTTGGATGTACAGGAACAGGCTGAAGACTCAGACGATCAGAATACAAACGTAAACTTTAATAATGAAGTTCAGGAACAAACAAAAGGCAGGACCGCACTCCAAAATAACCAGTTAACATAACATTGACTAGACAAACACTAAGGCTGAATCCGAAATCGCCCCCTAAACCCTCATTCACTATTCCCTACGTTAGTCCACTAATATAGTTCACTTGAAGGAGTGAATGAAAACGAGTGCGTGAAGTTGGACAGGCGGTGTGTGTACATAGGCTGTACACTCGTTATCACGGTGCAATGTGGGATTGAATGAGAGCACTCAATAACGTCCACTATGGTTTCGGACACCACTACAAATGACTGTCCCCTCAAATAATGCCCTATTTGAGGGTTTAGGGGGCGATTTCGGATTCAGCCTATGTGAACAAGAGGAACTTCAATAGGAGACAGAAACGAGATAATTAACTAAACACAGCTGAACAGAACGAGGGTAACAGACAAGTGGCGGGAAACTAAGAAAAAGGAACATGTGACAGAATCAAAACACAACTGAAAGACCTAACAAACAGACAGACATGTGACACATACCTTGACTCATGGCATACTTCACACTGCCGACAGCAATGTCACATGTATAGAGTTTTATGACAATCAAGTCTCTCACTGTGCTCAGAAGTCTGCAATCAGAAGTCAAAGATTTCAATATCAACTCAAATATTTATCATTTTTCATCAAATGAATGCAAGACCACATTTTTGGAGCTATTGTAACAATGCTCGATATCATCTTACGTCTAACAATTGTCTCGCTGTCAGGTTTTTCAAGTTTCTATTTTTATTTCTCCTAATGGATTATATAGGAGCGACATCTGAGACGCAGTTGACACTAAAAGGAAACATAAACAATCTCCATTAAGTCTCCAGAACTATGAACTGCAATGAAAAATAGCATGTATTAATTTTAAATAATGTTATTTCAACATTTATTACTACATAATTAAAATAAATAAAAAAATAATTGAATGGACCTAAGCTAACAGGAACTAACAATAAATTATTATTATTATTAAATAGTTAAAGGGGTTAGTTCACCCAAAAATGAAAATTCTGTCATTAATTACTTACCCTTATGTCGTTCCACACCCGTAAGACCTCAGTTCATCTTCGGAACACAAATGAAGATATTTTTGTTAAAATCTGATGGCTCAGTGATGCTTGCATAGAGAGCAAAGCAATTTACACTCTCAAGATCCATTAATGTACTAAAAACATATTTAAATCAGTTCATGTGAGTACAGTGGTTCAATATCAATGTTATAAAGCGACGATCATATTTTTGGTGTGCCAAAAAAACCTAAATAACGACTTATATAGTGATTATCGATTTTGTAAGACCGCATGAATTCGCTCCAAGGATCGGTAGCGAACCGCGGTGAAGGCCGCACGCGTTCAGTGTCTCAGCTGGAAGAATGGATTTGATTATAATATTCTTTATCTGACTCCATTTATCATAGTTGTCGCATTTAGAAGAGAATCCCGACCGGTTGTTTGGTCATCTATATTTGATAGTTAATCATACATTTAATCGTTCCGTTTTAACCCTTTGTTGCAATTAAACCGTTCCACATTGGAGATAGTTAATAATTACAGATTAATTCAGAAAGGATCAAAATGTAACAATTTATTAACAATCAAGTAAATGTAAAATGTCAATTACATCATAGACATAAATCTCTTCCAAAAGGAAAACACAAATTCTAGTTATGGTTACACTTAAAATAGTTTCAAATAAATGTAAACATAAACCATTAATTATGCTCAGTAGGCCTCTGCCTAGAATGTTACCTGTGAGATAGAGAGAGAAAGAGAGAGATAGAGAGAAAGAGAGAGAGAGAGAGAGAGAGAGAGAGAGCAAGCTCTCTCTAGAGAAAGCCAGAGAATCCAAAGAGCCCTCTCAAGAGAAAGCAGAGAATCAAAAGAGAGCGAGCTACAGTTGAAATCCTCTTTTATCCTTTTCCCTGATGTCACCAAATTCAAATCTGACTCTTGTAAAACTGACCAATCAGACCAAACCGCAAGACATTTGAAAGTAACCAATCAGACAAAACTTCCCCCATTGTATCAAAGGTGCGAAAACCTTTTGGCCAGCCGGCCAGTCATTCTTTTGTCTTTCTAACTCAAACTGGCCCTTCTGATGGCGTTAAAGGGTAACTAAACCCCTGCTCAGAGCTTAACTCCACCCACTGGCAATTTTCAAAAAATGCTGGAAAAGTGGGCAGAGCCCGGCGGACACAGAGGGGACGAACCGAGGGCGGGGCTGAGCGGAGGGCGGGGCTGAGCGGAGGGCGTGCACCTGAGACCCGCAGTGACGGGTTGATTGACAGCTGTCAGACTCGCGAGTCGCAAAGATGGAGAATGACTGGAGTGACGCCAGCTTTGCAACAGAGCGGTCATTTCTCCTACCTTCACCTGAAGTAGAAGAGGGTGGATTGTCTGTAGACATAAACCCGGAGCCTTATCAATGCGAGCCGCTGCTCAAACTGCGTTAACTCCCGATGCCGACGATGCCAGTGAAGCAGCCGCGCAAGAGAACTGACCTAATCTATCTGCGTCCGCGGCAACCGCTTGCGTGTCAGGGTTTGAAAGCGCGTCTCATGTATGAAAATTATCTGTACACATGACGGGCGGCAATAAAATCGCAAGAAAAGCCTGACGTGTACTGACAACTTCATTATTTAACCGTATTTTCTTCAATACAATGTTAAAGCATGTGTCAAGTGAGTTTCATTCATAATGTTTCCACTTCATGTAATATGACAGTTCATACTGGAGTAAAGCCGTTCTCATCATGTGATTGGGGGAAACATTTCTGAGGGCGTGGTGAGCTCGTGCTAGGGGCGCGGATTGTGAGCCGTTGGAGGTACCATCCTACGTCACGATGTACCACAACGTCCAATAGGAAAATTCAACTGCAGTAGCCACCGTTCAACCTTAAGAGGGCAGCACTTTGGCGGTTTTACACCATATTTTATAGAATTAAAACACTTTATACTCAAATGTCAAAACATTTACTCGAATCAATGAACAGCATTAATAAAGCCCCAGTATTACAGATCATTAACTAAAAAAAGTTGGTTTAGGGTTTAGTTACCCTTTAAGGGGGAGGGGGTTGAGTCAATTTCAATATCTTGATCACGACGATGGCAGTTAACAGCAAAGCAGATGATTTTGTTCTATTTCAAATATCTTTGATTATTTTCCACCTTACAATTTCAAAACAATGCTTCATGAAGCTTCGGAGTGTATCGAATCAGCGAGTCGATTTAGTGGTTCGGTTCGCGTGTCAAAACACCAAAATGCTGAAATCACGTGACTTTGCCGCTCTGAACCACTGAATCGACTCGCTGATTTGATACGCTCCGAAGCTTCATGCAGCAGTTTTTTAAAATCGGTTATCACTATATTAGTTGTTATTTAGTTTTTTTTGGCGCACCAAAAATATTATCGTCACTTTTATCACATTAAAGGGTTAGTTCACCCAAAAATGAAAATTCTGTCATTAATTACTCACCCTCATGTCGTTGGACACCCGTAAGACCTCCGTTCATATTCGGAACACAAATGAAGATATTTTAGTTGAAAGCTGATGGCTGAGAAAGGCTTCACACAGGCCTCCATTGGCATTCAGTACATTGACACTTCCAAGATCCATGAAAGGCACTTAAAACGTCGTTACAAAGTCTATCTCACCACAGTGGCTCTACAATAATCATACAATGCAACGACAATAGTTTTTGTGCGCAAAAAAAAATCAAAATAACACCTTTATCCAACTTGTTCTCGACTTCCGTGTATGCCTCCACGACGCATGCGCGAGAATATGACGCAGATCCGGCGTTCGGACATATGACCCAGAAGCGATTTGTTTACGAGCAGAGGAAGACGCGCGTGTCTAAGCTGTTGGATTCTACATTGATCGTGCTTTAGGTCTCGGCGTAGTGCTCAAAATGGGACTTAAGTGTGTATTTCATCGATTCCCGAACACCGGCGCTACGTCATATTCTCGCGCATGCGTCGTGGAGGCGCACACGGAAGACAAGAACAAGTTGGATAAAGGTGTTATTTTGATTTTTTTTTGCGCACAAAAACTATTGTCGTCGCATTGTATGTTCCCTTTCAAAAGCTACACTCAATGCTGCATAAGCTTATGCAAATGGGAATGTCTTTGACATAACCAGCTGTGAAAATAGTGTGAAAACACGTCAATGAAATTGACCCGGAGGTATTTATAGCCTCGGCCGGTGACGTCATAGGCGCACCTGCTGCACGAGGCTATAAATAGATGAGCTTCCGCTGGAGCAAACCAGGTCTTTTTGTTTTCAGACCAACTCTGTGTTATGGTGTGTTACAAAGTCTCTGAAAAAAAATTCTCTCTCTCTTTCAAGACTCAACTCGAGATCTTTGTTAGGAGTTAGTTTTCAACATGGCAGTGTGCAGATTTCTCTCTCTTTCTCATCTCTGTTACAAAGAAACATATGTGGAAAGAGTTCTAGTTAAATCTGATCAGTTGGAAACAAGTCAGCAGAGTAAAACGCTGTATATCCATGTTCTCTTTCAAATAACAGAACTGGATGCACACGTTTATTGCTGTGTGTGTTTGGGGAAGAGCATGCGGTCTCTGCATTGAGTCAGACGAGTGCGAGCATTGCAAGCCTTTACAGTTAGAATGCTTTATGCTCGTCTGGGCTACTTTCAGTCCGCACCAGTTTTCGGAGCTCTCGAATGGGTTTGTTGACGAGCAAGAGACGGGTCCGTCCCTTTCGCTTGCTCGCTCAACAAATGCATGTTTCCCCGCGTGATCCCGAAGCGCGCTCCGGCGTTTCTTCGGCTCGCGCGGGGAATGATGATGAATCTCTGGGTCCGCGGACCTCGAGCAGCCGCCTGCGATCGTTCCTCACATGATAGTGAATCCATACGAGGAATTTATCGAGGTGGTTGTTCGCGCGGTGGCCAGGGCAGTTTGTCTGGTACCGTGAATGAGAGATCCCCGAACGCAGTGAGCTTGAGGTTTCTGTCAAAAAAAAAAAAAAAACATTTACTTCACGTGTTTTTGTACCCTTGACGTCGACATTTTCGACTATCATGGGTGCGAAATCGCGTGGATATGAGAGAATACCCCAGGTGGGAAACGCTCACGAGCTATCTCTCGCCTGGGTCTGCATTTTCATTAAAGAGACATACCTCCCCATAAAGCCATGTAGAAAATAAACGTCGGCTGTCATGGGCAAAGCTTATATATATGAATTATATATTGTATATTATTTTATATGGAATATATATATATATATATATATATATAATATATTATTTTATATGGAATATATATTGTATATGATTTATATAAGAATAATAAATATAAAGGGACAGGCTGGTGCTGCGCTGCACACTATGGCTGTCTTGCAAGCATATCAGGCTGACCTTCTGAAGGATTTGAGTGGTTCATTTGGTGACTCAGTTAACTCTGTAGTGGCCAGATTTAAAGGAGTGGAAAAAAAAAAACATGAAGTGTTCACTCAGTTTCTTCCTCAATGCACTCAAGGGGAGGGGCTATCAGCCACAAAACCTCTCTTCAGTCCTTCAAGATTTAAGGGGGTAATAAGCAGAGTGTGGCGAGTCGCGCTCTCCCTCGTAAAGACTGGAGACCGGCTCGTCATCCTCAACAACCTCCCAGGGCAGACTTCGTCAATATAAGAAGTCCGGTGGTCTGGTGCCCAGTCTGCCCCCACGGGACAGGGCGTGTCAAACATTTGCTCGCCCCACCCCGTTATCCTCAAAACTACTCCATCCCCGCCGCCTCTGGTGATTCGGGGGGGCAGTGGTTTCCAGTGAAATGTTAGACGTTCAGTGTTTAAATCCTGCTATCATCCAGGACATAGAACGTCTAACATCCCCTCAACAGGAAGTGTTAAAATTGTCACTCTCAGAGTCTCAGGCAGCGTGTGAACTTCTGCCAGGCGTTTCTGCATGGGTGTTAAGCACAGTAAAAATTAGTAAACTAATTTATTTGTCATCCTCCTTGTTTGAACGGCGTGGTCTCCACTTCCGTGAAGGCGGAGTTGGCGTTCGTACTGTCACAAGTGACAGCAGTTACTTCCTGGTCCCCAGTAGGGTGGGGGGGTGTCTAATCTCAGATCTTCGAGTCTTAAACCGTGAAGCAGTTAAAGTACTCAAGGTCAAGATGTTACAGTGAAGGCGGTCGTGTCGCATATTCAACATTGTGATTGGATTCGGCACGATTGATCCGAAGGACGCATGTATTCGCATATAAAGTCTGCCACAACACAGGAAGTTCCTGAGGTTCGCTCTTGGGGGCAAAAGCTTACCAATTTCGGGTCTTCCATTTGGCTAGCCTTGTAACCGCACATAAACAAAATGTATGGATGTATTACCGGCTCCATTGGGATTCCGGGGCATTCAAATTTTGAATTACAAAGGCGATTGCTAAAATTAGCACAATCACATGAGATGGTGCTTCAACACAGTGTGTTGGCTCATCTAGTTTCTCTAGGGTTGAGACTCAACACCAAGAAAAGTGTTCTTTCTCCTGCCCAGAGAACGACTTATCTAGGGTTTGTTCGGTTTTTGGTCACAAGGTGGGCACAATGGTTTCCCGCTTGAATCAAGACCATTCAGTATTCCCTGAGCAAAGTCAGGCTAGACCAAGATCTTACTGATCATCAGCACCAGAGTGTTAGGTCTAATGGCATCAGCATCCACGGGTTTCCCTTTGGGGTTGTTGCACATAAGACCGTTTCAGTTGTGGCTCAAAGCCAGAGGACTTAGGGCCAATCCTCAGGCAAATAAAGTGGCGCGCCATGTGGCTTCGTACACTAACTATGTGGTTCAGACCCCGGTTTTTGCCTTGGGTCCCACTCTAGGCGTACCTTGTCGTCGCAAGTTGCTAACGACGGACGCTTCCCTGACGGGCTGGGGTGCGGCCTTAAGTGGTCGTCCAGCCCAACGGGAATGGGAGGGTCATCAACTCAGTTGGCACATCAACTGCCTCGAGTTGACGGCTGTATTTCTGGCCCTGAAATACTTTCTCCCCCAATTGAGGGGCTGTCATGTCCTAGTGCGGGTGGACAGTACAGCTAAATATCTTGTATATAATCACCAGTACAGAGCTGACCACAGGGAGTGGACCTCTTCGCCTCTTCTCAGACAGCACAATGTCCCTGCTTCTCTCTGTCACCCAGCCCCGCTGGGTCTGGATGTGATGGTTCATACATGGCCCAAAATGTGTCTGTATGCCCTCCTTCCAGTCGCTCTGCTCCTGGGAGTTCTAGCCGGGGTTCGCCAACAAGGGTCTTGCTTCTTATCAATAGCGCTGCGTTGGTCGAGCAGGGTTTGGTTCTCGGAGATAGTGTCTCTCCTCAACGGCTCGCCTTGGGCGATTCCGGCGAGGAGGGACCTTCTGTCTCAGGCAGAGGGCACGATATTCCATTCCAGGCCCGACCTGTGGAACCTTCATGTTTGGCCCCTGAAGGGCACCAACTGAGGGACACGGGGCTTTCGCCTGCAGTTATTGAGACCATTCTAAGTGCTAGAGCTTCCTCCACTCGGAAGTTTATGCTAATAAATGGGGTGTCTTTGAAAGGTGGTGTACGACACAATGTAGATTCAGTCAACTGCCAGGTAACTTCAGTTCTGGATTTTCTGCAAGAAAAGTTGTCATCAGGCACCTGCCCCTCCACTCTCAGGGTTCATGTGGCCGCTCTTTCGGCTTGCCACGCCTTGGTGGATGGGGTGCCGCTCGGGTGTCCTCTACTCGCTCGCTTCATTCGTGGGGTAGGCGGTTGAGGCCACCTGTTAGAACCAAGATCCCTTCATGGGACTTAGCTTTAGTCTTCGAGGGTCTGGTTGAGACCCCCTTTGAAACATTAGCTTGCCCCTCCACTCTCAGGGTTTATGTGGCCGCTCTTTTGGCTTGCCACGCCCTGGTGGATGGGGTGCCGCTTGGGAGGCATCTTCTGCCTGCTCACTTTGTTGTGCCAGGCAGTTGTGGCCTCCATTAAGAGCCAAGATCCCTTCATGGGACTTAGTTTTAGCCCTCGAGGGTCTGGTTGAGACCCCCTTTGAACCTCTAGAATCAGCGTATGACGAACTTCTGACTCTAAAGATGGTTTTTCTTATGGCTATAACTTCTCTGAAGAATTGGGGACATGCAGGCTCTGTCAATATCGCCATCCTGCTTAGACTTTGCCCCAGGTTTGGTGAAAGTGATTTTGCATCCCCGCCCTGACTACCTGCCTAAGGTTCCTTTGTCGACTGTACATCCTGTCACTCTTGAAACCTTCTGCCCTCTGCCGTTCACAACGCCGGATCAGGAGAAACTTCATAGACTGTGTCCAGTCCATGCTCTTCAGGCCTACGTCCACCGCACTAGCCAGTGGCGTAAGTCAGAGCAACTGTTTGTTTGCCATGGGGGCCGTAACAGAGTTTCTGCCACCATCAAACAATGTCACATTGGGTCAGGGATGCTACTGCTCTTGCCTATGAGGTGCGCGATCAAGCTTCGCCTATAGGATTAAGGGCTCACTCCACCAGGGGAGTCGCTTCTTCTACTGCGTTAGCAAGGGGTGCTCCCTTACAAAGTGTTTGTGATGCGGCAGGTTGGTCCTCTCCGCACACATTCTTAAGACTTTATAGCTTGGATGCTCATGCCACTCTGGGCTCTCATGTCCTTGAGTCGACATCACAGGCTAATGCCTGAGGCTTCTTGCGTTCTTGTGCACACCTACACAACCGTAAGGGGTCCAGGCACCATCAAGCACGGCGGCGTGGGTATTCTCGTTCCCATTTGCATAAGCTTATGCAGCATTGAGTGTAGCTTTTGAAAGGGAACACTTGGGGTTACTTGACTGTAACCCTGTTCCCTGATAAAGCGGAACGAGATGCTGCATTGCTAGGCCGTGCTGATGATGCTTCAGGACTGGTCTTCAAACAAAGAAGATCTGGTTTGCTCCAGCGGAAGCTCATCTATTTATAGCCTCGTGCAGCAGGTGCGCCTATGACGTCACCGGCCGAGGCTATAAATACCTCCGGGTCAATTTCATTGACGTGTTTTCACACTATTTTCACAGCTGGTTATGTCAAAGACATTCCCATTTGCATAAGCTTATGCAGCATCTCGTTCCGCTTTATCAGGGAACAGGGTTACAGTCAAGTAACCCCAAGTGATTATTGTAGAGCCACTGTGGTGAGATAGACTTTGTAACGACGTTTTAAGTGCCTTTCATGGATCTTGGAAGTGTCAATGTACTGAATGCCAATGGAGGCCTGTGTGAAGCCTTTCTCAGCCATCAGCTTTCAACTAAAATATCTTCATTTGTGTTCCGAATATGAACGGAGGTCTTACGGGTGTCCAACGACATGAGGGTGAGTAATTAATGACAGAATTTTCATTTTTGGGTGAACTAACCCTTTAATGGATCTTGAGAGAGGAAATTGCTTTGGTCTCTATGGAGGCCTCACTGAGCCATCGGATTTCAACAAAATTATCTTCATTTGTGTTCCGAAGATGAACGGTCTTATGGGTGTGGAACGGCATAAGGGTGAGTAATAAATTACATTATTTTCATTTTTGGGTTAACTAACCCTTTGACAATAATTGTATTAAATAGTTACATATTGTTAAATAGTTAAAGGGTTAGTTCACCCATCAACAGTTTCTTCTAGCCTGTGTCCGACTCTTACGCTGTTGACGTAGTCTAAACAGTGCAACGCTTCCTAGTTCTACGGCAGAGCGACTCGTGCGCATGCATCATGGTGCTCACGTGAACAGCTTCGGCCAATGGTAAGCCCTCTTTCTGTAAATGCTGCACTGTTTACACTGTGTCAACAACGTAAAAGTCTGACAAAGGCTAGAACAAATTGTTCAAATAGAGTCGTTATTTTGTTTGTTTTTTGCGCACAAAAAGTATTCTCGTCGCTTCATAACATTAAAGTGTTAGTTCATCCAAAAATGAAGATTCTGTCATTAATTACTCACCCTTATGTTGTTCGACACCCGTGATACCTTTGTTTATCTTCGGAACACAAATGAAGATATTTTTGTTAAAATCTGATGGCTCAGAAAGGCCTCCATTGGGAGCAATGACATTTCCTCTCTCAAGACCCATAAAAGGTACTAAAGACGTTGTTAAAAAGTCCATCTCACTACAACGGTTCCACAATAATTTTATGAAGCGACGAGAATAGTTTGTGCGAAAAAAAAATAGAAATAACGACTTTATTCAACATGTCCTTGTCTCTCTGTCCGGGCCTCTGGCGTGAACTCCAAAGCACCACGACACATGCGCAGGAATATGACGTAGAGCCGGCGTTCGGCATCCAGGAAATGCACACTTTAGCACCATTTTGAGCACTACGCCAAGACCTAAAGCACAATCAATTTAGAATTCAACAACTTAGATACTGTTACAAGCACGCCAGGCTCCACCCTCTCACAACCACAACGATCCCTATCACCGGAATACTGAGCACACACACCTGCACGTCATCATCACTGCAATCACCACCTGCTCTTATGCTGCCTTCACGTGCTATCGGAATTATCATAAATACGAGTTTCCTTGGTAAAAATTGCACATGAACGCCCTCTGATGTCGTGTTTACCACTGGGAAGTTCGGAAATAATTTTGATACCCCAATTCCCGAGATGGGCGTGTCATAAGCTTTAAACATGGTGGCGGGGAGAACTAGACTTCTGTGGCAGGTGTGGTTTTATTGTTTTTTCCCCCAAAACAGCTAGGTCGTCTTGTCTTGACATTAATGTAGTACATATTTACATGTAAGAGTAATCATCTGAAGCGTATTGTATGTTTGGTACACAGCGAAAATAGCCTGCATTTGACTGAAATTCAAAATTCATCAGAGGATTGCAACGGATTCCTTCTACAATGTTCGCTGGTCCTGGAGATGCAGTCGCGCCTGTACCCCAACGATCGCGCTAAAGTGGCGTTCATTACATCTCAACTTTCCGGTAAAGCGCTCCGTTTGGTCGGAATCCATGTGGTCCACCGACAGTCCAGTGATCCAGACCCTGTCAAGGTTCATGTCTCACTTCAAGGAGGTCTTTGGGAAAGCATCATGGGATTCGTCGATCGAAGAACAGTTATATCATCTGAAACAAGGTACCTCCACTGTTAATGAGTATGCTCTACAGTTTCGAACCCTCGCTGCTGCTAGTGGATGGAACGAGCAGTCCCTGATTACGACCTACCGACAGGGTCTGGATCCTCGGGTGCAGCTGCATCTCGCTGCATACGAGGATACCATCGGGCTAGAACGCTTCATTCAACTCTCCATCCGCTTCGCCACTCGTATGCAGTCGTGTATCGAAGAACACCAGGGCCAGTCGTCATTGTCATCATTCCTCCGCCGACCAGGTGATATCAGCACTCCAGAACCCAACCCCGAGACCATGCAACTGGAGAATACCCCACTGACATCGCCTGAGCGGCAGAGACGGCTGACCCAGAATCTCTGCCTGTACTGCGGTCTACCTGGGCATTACATCTCCAAATGCCCAGTCCGTCCTCCTCGACCCATGGTGAGTGCAATCATCCCTTCTCTAAATAAGATGAAGCCACTCACCACAACCGTAAACCTTACTGCTGCTGGAATTTCCCTTTCAGTTACTGCCCTCCTCGATTCTGGGTCAGCCGGGAACTTAATCTCGGGAACCCTCTGCCGCCAGCTCAAGCTCCGCACGACTGCAACTCCGACGACCTACCAAATCCAGTCGATAACTGGTAGACCACTCAGTCGGAGGCAGGTTAGTCGCTCCGTGGGTCCCATCGGAGTGCAAGTCGGAATCCTCCACATGGAGCGACTACACCTGCTGGTTCTGGAGGAGTCCACCGCTGACATCATCCTAGCGCCCATGGTTAGAGCAGCACAATCCAGTCATCTCCTGGAAGACGGGAGAAGTCCTGAAGTGGGGCGACAACTGCTTCCCGGACTGCTTCCCATCTCCACCGATGCGTCCCTCTCCGCGTCCCCAAGATCTCCCTGTCTGTGCCACGTCCATCGAGAGTCCGGTAGAGATACGATCGGTGGATGTCCCCACCTGTTACGCCCCTTTCAGTGACGTCTTCTGTCCCCAACGGGCTTCCAAGCTGCCTCCCCATCGGCCATGGGACTGTGCCATCGATCTGCTGCCAGGTGAACCAGTGCCCAAGGGGAAAATCTAGCCCCTCTCCCTTCCGGAGGAGAAGGCCATGGAGGATTACATCAAGGAGGCGCTGGAGCAAGGCTACATCCGTCCATCCACCTCACCTGCTGCTTCGAGTTTCTTCTTCGTGGCAAAGAAGGATGGAGGCTTGCGGCCTTGTATTGACTACCGCTCCCTGAACAACATCACAGTTAAGTTCCGTTATCCCCCACGAAGTTGGACCTCCGCAGCGCGTAAAACCTCATCCGGATACGTGAGGGGGACGAGTGGAAGACCGCCTTTGACACGCCCACAGGACACTACTAGTACCTCGTGATGCCATATGGACTCGCCAACGCCCCCTCCGTATTCCAGGACTTCATACATGAGGTGCTCCGGGAGTGTCTCCACAGGTTCGTGCTGGTCTACATAGATGACATCTTGATCTACTCCCGGAGCATGGCCGACCATCGCCGTCACGTTGCGGAGGTCCTTCAACGCCTGAGGAAATACCAGCTCTACCTTAAAGCCGAGAAATGCTCTTTCCATCAGCTCTCAGTGCAGTTTCTCGGCTATATCATCGATCACAGTGGCATCCGGATGGACGAGAGGAAGGTGGAAGCCATCCGGTCCTGGCCAACCCCATCATCTGTCAAGGAACTTCAACGATTCCTAGGATTCTCCTATTTCTACCGACGCTTCATCCAGAATTACAGCTCCATCGCCAGTCCCCTCACTTGCTCACATCCTGGTTCTGCAAATAAACTCTGCTTTCACCTGCCTCTGTTATCCGTGTCACCTCTGTTTGTAACAGATACAGCACGTCTTCCTCTGTTTGTAAATAAAGTTCCTCGCTTCCGGGTCATGTGTCAGAACCCCGGCTCTACGTCATATTTTCATGTCTTGTGAGAGGAAATGTCATTGCTGCCAATGGAGGCCTTTCTGAGCCATCAGATTTCAACAAAAATATATTTTTTTGTGTTCCGAAGATGAACGAAGGTCTTACGGGTTTAGAACAACATGAGGGTGAGTAATTAATGACAGAATTTTCATTTTCAGGTGAACTAACCCTTTAACAATAATTAACATTAAAGGGGTGATGAATTAAGAAATCAACTTTCGTTGGAGCCTTTGGTAGCCTATATAAAAGTTCATCGTGATATAAGAATATCCTGCAAGTTTCAGAGCTGAAAACATCCTTGTTAGTCAAAGAAAAGCTTTTATAGACACCAGGCCCAGAAAACGAGAGATCTCAGAATATGTCGACCACTGACATAGTAGGATGCAGAAGCACCGCCTCAAGCCCGCCCACCGACTCATGAAGCTAAACGACGCGGAATTGATTGTAAACAACTTCCAAGTCTTCAGTGCAGCACGCCCATCAAAACCGATCGTTTTTCAGAGAGCCTCAAAACCAAGGCAGAAAGTAGCCTATTACTTATTCATTATGATGTTTCTGAATGTAAAAACCACGCAAACGTCTTAAGTTGACCTCAGACAACAGTATATATATATATATATATTAAAAAAATCCAGTTCATGACACCTTTAACAAAGATTAATAAATACTGTAACAAACATATTGCTTACTGTTGATACAATAAAAAACATTGATGGTTAAACTTTATTTTATGGTGTCCTTGTTACAGTGTAATTATACAATTAAGTACTAATTAATAGTAACTAACTACAATAATAAGGGTTAGGGTTAAGGTTGGGTTAGTTGCTTGTAACTATGCATAATTGACTGTTATTACCATGTAAAATGTGTAACAGGGACATTGTTACACATTTGCTTATTGCAAAGTGTTATTGCTAATGTTGGTAAGTTGGAATAAAATAATGCAAAGGTATCAAGCAATCGAAATAATGTTAATAGTATTGTTAATCTTGCCGGTTACATGTTGTGCGGATCTGCTCTGCTAGTTAATGATGTCATCTATACTAACTTTTCATGTGACTTAAAGCTGCCTTGAGGTGTCCACATTCCAGAAGGACATCATGTTACTGCAACACCTTGAGATCTGAGCCACTGAGCATGAGTCATTTTGTTCTCTGAGAAACACTAGACTCTCCCCTGTATGAGGCCAGTCAAGCCTGCAAAAGAGTGTAAGGCAGGGCTTTTGGCAACAGGACTTCTTTGAACTCTGTTCAATGGCTTTTACAGTACCTTTGTGCCAGAAAATCTTCATTCAAACCTGTTTCTCAGCTTCTTGAACCTGATCTTGTGATTGACAAGTTTTGCATCTGATCTAACTGGCAGTTGATATATTTTTTTTTAGCAAGCATGCAAGTTGTTTTCCAACTAGTTCCTTTTTATCATAAACAATCTAAGAAGGTCAAATCTATTTGCAGTTTAGCTTCTGGCAAGGTATGCTTATGTTTAAGTACTGGTAAACACAACTTGAATCTGGCCTCTAAAATTATGACACAAGGGTTTTTATAATGTCCCGACTAATTATACCCTCCCATAACGATCACACACACTATTTCGCTCTATCGATTTCTGCTGCAGAAAAAATCAATGGAATGACTTTTGCATGTGTCCAAGCATTTAGTAAGAAGACCTATTGATGACTGAAAGTTAGTCTACTTCATTAACCTGTTTTTTCTGTGCTTAAAAAATAAATATTCCAAGTAAAATACAGATGTTGATTACGTCAGAAAATAGTTTGACCCATAACATTGTCCACTTGCATTTTTAAGAGCATAGCTGTGTCTTTTTGCTGGCTTTTACCATATTTAAAAAGTTTAAATGATTTTCTGGGGGGTTATGAAGTTTAAACATCATGAAGTGATTAAAAGTGAATGTGGCAGAGCAAGTTATTACTAGAAGTTTGAGGAAAGATTACCAAGAAAAATATAATTTTCTTAGGAATAACGTACACTACTGTTAAATTTGGGGTCAGTAAGGTGTTTTGAATGTTTTTAGCTTATGCTTACCTGCATTTATTGGATCAGAAATACAGTAAAAATAGTTGTATTGGGAAATTTTACAATTTAAGTTTTTTTGCTTTTAGTCTTCAGTGTCA
Source organism: Gobio gobio (assembly GCF_949357685.1). Lineage (NCBI taxonomy): Eukaryota > Metazoa > Chordata > Actinopteri > Cypriniformes > Gobionidae > Gobio > Gobio gobio. Next base: position 35,964,437 of record NC_137116.1, on the reverse strand, counting down.
CATGATCCTTCATAAATCATTCGAATTTGCTGATTTGGTGATCAAGAAACATACATTTTGAAAAAAGTTGTGCTGCTTAATATTTTGTGGATGCATTTTTGAATATTCTTTGGTGAATAGAAAGCTCTAAAGAACAGTATTTATTTGAAATAGAAATATTTTGTAACAATGTCAAATTTAATGTGTCCTTGCTAAATAAAAATATTATTTCTTTAAAATTTTTAAAAAAATGTAAGTTAATATTTTGTTTTATCATTAAAACATCTACAATGAATGCATTTAAAAAAAGGTGTTTATTATGTACAATAGTATAAAAGCTTGAAATTTACACAGGGATTGAAATGAACAGCAATAGCCCATAGAGATGCCAAACAGTTTCCCACCTCTTTTTTCAAGCATTTGTTTCTAACTAAAACATGAAACTTTCTGACCTAGTAATTTTTGCTCAGTGCTCCTTTTAGGTTACAAGATCTTGGTACACCGTCTAATATAAATATGCACGTATTATCAGAAGAAAGCTTCCAACAGACAATGAAATGTTATTAGCAATAATCAGTGCAATCACAGTCGACAAATAAAAAACAGTGGCACCCACAAAACCAATGAAAAAGCCAACTCCAACAATGCTTAGCTACCATGAAATGATCCGAAAATGGTCAGATATTGAATATCTCCCTTTAAATGACAATTTAACAATTCCTCATTGGTTAACAGCCATTGAAACACATCAATTGGCTATCTCACAAACGTAGTCTCCCTTTGGCTTTTTACAGCAGAAACACATGGGCCTACAGCTACACATGCATTTAAAGTCCGTTTTGTCATATGTACATCTGATTTCTTTCTCTTCTTCATTTCTCAGACCATAAGTTGGGTGTGGTTGTGGAAGGACTGACTGAATCTTTGCGTGCCCTTTTGGGACTCTGGCAATTGCCGGGTGAGTGGATGAAGGTCGGACTGCTGGGTGGAGATGAAGAAGACGAAGAAGAGGATGAATGGCAGGAAGAGGACGATGCTTTGAGCTGGAGCCATTTATCACCCAGCGCTTTGGCAAAGTGGTCATCTACAGACACGCTGATGGAGGCGGCTCTGTGGTAGTTCATCCCGAGACTCCTCTGGAAATGCTCTTCAACGTGATCATAACTGTGCTGGGTAACAACTGTAGAGACAAAGTGGAATCAGATGATGAGGCTTAAAAATGATTCATTCCGATGAAAAATATCTGCACGGACATGTTAAAGGAAGCATGCCAAGGATATTTGCATATTTTTACTTACTTGCGGATTGATCGCAGGAGTCTTTTTTGGTTGACCTTGTTGCAGAGGAAACGCAAGTGATGACAGATGGCCGTATCTGAAAAAGACAGCAAACGTCAGCAAATCCTTGTAGCCACACAACTTTTCAACCATCTATAATGGAGCTTTCGAAATAGCTAATGAATAAAATCGATGGAAAGATGGGAAACTAATTGGAAAAAATGGACAGTTGTGTTGGTGGCTGGTGGTTTTCGAATGTTTCTCCCTCAGCCTTAATGCCACTAGCAGGTCAACAACAGCACTGGTGTGTTGAGACTTGTTGACAACATTCCTCCACCCATTGCTCACATTTTCTCCCTGAATCCGGCTGGATTGCATATCTGAGACAGGCAGAGGCCTGTCCGCACTCTAAAGAGCCACTCTCTCAGGAACACAAAAGTGCCTTCCTGCATTCTGTTGTGTCTCATAGAGAGTTAGTGAGGATGAACAGACTGCGGTGGCCGGAGGATAGACTCTAAGAGGTGGATGGTATAATACACTGAACGTGTTCAGTCAGCTTGTACTGCTGAAGGAGGGGATGAGAGGATGGAACAGGCACAAATAGGTCTTTTAATTATGTATTAGCACGTAGCTTTGAATGCAGTTTGGCTAATGTCTGGTAGCCACAGTACTTAGGGCTGGTAATATTTACAGACTTGGGTACAATGTTATTACACAGATAATGTAGTGATACACAGGATCTACACATATTTCTAGCATATATTTCAATATTATTTCAATATCATTTTATTAAAATTATATTTATTATTATTATTATTATTATTATTATTATTATTTATATTTTATTGAATGTTAACAATTTGTATTACTTTTATTTTTATTCAATTATGTTTATTAATAATTAATAAATAATTAATAAATTGTATTATATATAATTAATATAATTATTTATTAATTATAAATGTAATTATTAATAAACATAATTGATTAAAAATAATAGTAATACAAACTAAAGTTAATTTAATTAAAATATTTAATTTGTTCAATATATAAAATGCAATATATAATTATCGTTGAAATAATTTTGCATATATATATTGGATATATGTATATATATATAATTTTTCATCAATTATGTTTCTTAATAAAAATGCTGCAATATTATTTCACAGATAATGTTGATGTTGATACTTAGGATCTACACATATCTATCATATATGTAAATATTAGTAAAAAATATATACACATACATACATAATATTATATCATAATTAAAGGTTATATATTGTTGCTTATATTAAGGTATATTATTATTTATATTAACACATTTTATTACTATTTTTTAATTAATTATGTGTATTAATAATTATACTTAAATGGTTCAATATTATTTCACAGATCATTTTGATGCTTATTAAGATACTGGTATGCAGGATTTAGACATTTTTATTAGTTAATATTACTTAAATACATTATATTATTTAAAAATAATTTGAATAATGATATTTTTATTTATATATTTTTAATAAATAGTCATTTTTATGTTCTTTTTTTAATAAAAAATAAATAAGTAAAATAATTAATATATAATTAAATAAATAAATTAGTAAACAAGCAAACAACATTACATTTTAATATGAAACATGCCATAATCATTTAACAGTAGTAATAATCACCTGTGTTTGTCTGACTGTTGTGGCTTTGTTTTGGCTTTCTGCCTTCTCTGGTTCTGGGCGTGGTTTCTTGATTAGGGCTAGAGGCTCGTCCATGACTGGGGTGGAGTACACTGGGCTTGGGATCAGGTGAGTGGGGCTGGCCGTTGGGCTCCATGTGGATGTGGGGCTTTCAGGAATACTGAACCCAGATGATCTGCGGGAACTGCTGCCCAGACTCTTGCTAAGGGCCCTCTCTCTTCTGAAACAGAAAGTTCAAAAAAATTAATGACCAAACTAACTCCTCTTCAGTCCCTCTTATTCTACTGGTTATTGCTTCCACGGTTGATTAGGCCTACCTCTCTTCAAGTGTCCGTCCTCTCTCTGAACTGTGTTTGCGCTTTATCGGATGTGCAGGGCGCATCCGCACCCTGTCGCTGGTCATGTGACGAAATCTGTCTTCACTCCTCAGATTGGGCTGTCCTGTGAAAAGATGAGCACAGGCCCGTGTGACTTCAGATATGATAAATGACATCGCTGCAGGGTGCTCACACGGTCATTGCCAGTCACCGATTCCCTTACTTGTGAAAAGGTGTGGCAAGCAAGTAAACAACTGACTCTTAATCCTCGAAATTGCATCACTGCGTGTGTATCTTAATTGTGGGAAAAAACGTTGTTGGGCCACCGTTAAATGTAAACTCCGTTAAGTGGCAGAGCAAGATCAACTGGCTCTGTGAGTATTACTACTGTAGAACTACCCAGCTGATTCACCACTAACGGTAAATGTCATTCAAATGTTGGAAAACACGAGCCAAAAAAAATAAACCGACATCAGTGAACAAATGAATTTCTCACTGACTTGTTGTTCATACTGCTTTGAGGGGCAAAACAGGCTTTGTAGGTTAAAGCATGCGGCTCACAGAATGTTTACCCAACATAACGATAGTAACAGACTAATCCAAACTGAAATACACATCACCATTCACATGCTAATATCTGCAACAGTGTCATGCAAAGATATTGTCATTATAGACACAATCTGCTACATGCTACAACTGATAATGGTTTGAAGCTCATTGAGAGCCCATTGACAATTCATAGTCTCAAAATGATAGTTTTGCTGGGTTCAATTTTTTGGATAAACTTAAGACAGTACTTTTCACTCGCAAAAACAGTCTACACTAAAAGTATGGAATGAATGCATGCACATCCTAGTTAAATAAATAAAAATAATAATAACTCCTCAAATGATAATATGTTTTGAGATCTTGTTTTGAACTAGTTAAGACCTGCCCTAGCATTGTGTGGAAAATTTGAAACTGCTGAACTGCTGGAAAATATGACCATTAATATTGGCTTTCACAACATCCTCCAGAAAGGTTAGAGGTTTTGTGCAACCTATGACTTAAAGGAACTCTAATGAATCATTACCACATCCAGTTAAGTTTTACACTTGGACGTTTGCTACACGTCAATCATTAGACTCTTAACTTGCTAAAAATTTTAGGAAGTACTAAAAACAAGATCATGGGCTGTGGATATCAAATCAACCACATATTAGACCAGTCAGGACCTGTGTCGATTAACATCTGAGGTATTTTACGTTAGGCGCTATCAGACTTCAAGCGGATAGCGTTTACTAAATGCTCAAATGGCTTGGATGATGGGGGGGGGGGGGGGGGGGGCATTGTTGGCAGAACCCTCTCTCACTAACACACACTCAAAAATCTCCTAAGCAGTGGACTGTGACAAGGCAGGTTGACTCTACATGACAGTGGATGGGGGACTGGGTGTAAACCACACCTTAAACCTTGACTGATGACTGATTTTTAGTGCCTCAGGGAGGGATATTTTTTCCAGGGGAGATTAAAGACAAAATAACAGACCCACATCCCTTTTCTTATCTCTTTCATTTGCAGCCTAAAACATGTATCAAGCGTGTCTTCATCTCAACTCTCCTCAACTAACCTTCAAAAATAAAAGAGCACCATAATATTTGCCAGTAGGGGGGTTTCCAGCCTCTTTTCTAATTTGAAACCGTTTGAACATGTATATGTGAAATTTTAAATGCATTTAAATATGAATAAGCTACATAGTACCTATTGAAGCTTTCCATTGCACAAAAGTGTCTTGGTTCTTTCAATCATTAAAATGTTCTTTACACTTAGAAAGAAGGGGGCTTTTAAGAATTGATTCACTTGGGAACCAAAAATGGTGCTTCACTGTGAAAACCCCCTTTTTTATAAAGAGTGCATATTAAAAATACTAGACAGCTCAAGATATTATAAATGCCAGTTGTACAATTCATTTTGTTCTTAAATGCAGATAACATGCACACATCATGCAATTCTTAGTTTAAACTTGTATTAAAAGAGATAAAATGTGATAATTACCCTCTAAGATGTACACTTTGAAGCCACTGCTCATCCGGGTAATGTAATGGAAATTAGTGACCGCCATTCCTAACCTTTAGCGTTTTCTAAGCTGTGCAATGCTCCTAAACAAGTTGAGTTGTGAGCGGCAGAATTGTTCCTCACTCAGCTTTGAATTGTCACTGAGCTCAAGTGATCTGTGTTTTCCATGAACATGCCTCTCCGCCTTCTTATTGGCTGGTTGAAGGCCAACCCCCTGCTTTGAATGCTTTGTCTGCATGGGGCAACCTACCACCACAGGTGCCTTATGGGAGGAGACAAACCAAAAGCTGTGAATTGCCTGCTGTCTATCACCCCCACCCCACCATACCACCCTCAACATGGGCTAAATCTGACAGTTGAAATCAAATTGCAAGTAAAATTAATAAAAATGTTTTATGGTGAAACACAACAATATAGGTGGAAAAAAAGACTTGTGTATCATAGAGTGTATCAAAAAGAAGTGTATCATAGAGACTTGTAGTGTAATTGAATTACTCTGGCAGGAAGGCCGCTCAAAATAAAACAATGTGGTCATATGTGGATCTACCCTCCTCTCCATGTATCAACACGCCATTGCAGCCGGGCAGAGAGATGAGTGGTTTCCTTGTTATATTATCACAACACTGTTCTTGAGAAACATTTCCTGCCGTTATAAACTTAAAATTGCTAGTATGCCAAAATAAGTTACTTTATTAGACTACATCTACATACAGTAAGACTCGGTACAGAAAATGATTAACTTTTGAATAATATAATATCATTTGCAATGAAATCTTATTAAAAAGTAAATGCTCACTAATACTATGTTTATGTGATCAAAAATACAGTAAAGCTATGAATTATTACTACAAACAATTGAATATATTTTACAATTATTATGAATAATAATATGCATTTATTAATATTATTATGAATACATTTATTTCTGAAATGCAGAATTTTCCGTCTTTAGTGTCACATGATACTTCAGAAATCCTTCTAATATGCTGATATGAAGAAACATTTATTATTATCAATGTCGAAAACAGTTGTGCTGCTTATTTATTTATTTATTTTGGAAACTGAGGTACAGGTTTTTCAGGATTCTTTGATGAATAAAAAGTTCAGAAGATCACCATTTATTTGAAATAGAAATATTTCGGAACATTATAAATGTCTTCACTGTATCCTTTCTTGCTGAATTGCACTTTTTTTTATATAAAATAATAATAATAATCATTTTTAAAAAAACCTCACCGACCCCAAAAGTATTTAATTTGGTATGGGATTTGAATCTGAAATTTTACAACGCTTTAGGATTTTGATAATATTTTGAATGGTTTAGTGTAACACAAGAGAAATCGAAATATTTGACATGTAATTTATGAAATCAAAATAAAAGCACATTTGCGACATTGATCTTGTGAATTCAACTTTCTTTTCCCCCATTGAATTTTAAGATGCTCTTAGACTTTTGAACCCAACTGTAGGCTAATTCCTTTTTGGAACTTCACCATCCCACTTTTCCTTCCCTGGATCTTTTTAGAATCCACAAACAAGTCTTGCTCTGTCTTTTGTTTCCTCTCTAGGAGTCAGCACCTGTCGACAGCCCCTCCCCTGGCCCTAATCTAAAATCTCACCCGACTGCATTTTTCAGAGTGTTTAGCCCACCTGAGCTGAGCTGCAGCCATTCCACCATCTTGCCCATACATGCAGTTATGTTGTGAGTTCCCAACCTTTATGCACTGGGCCTTTTCTTTCCACAGATCTGTTTCTCCCATTTCTTTTTTTGGCAGAAAGACAAAGACTTCAGAGTGCTGAAGAAAGCTTTGTACAGCACGATCCTGCCTGAGCATGCTAAAGCCACAAATGCTTACATACATGACTGAAACACACTCCCTCTGGACACGCAGTTAACCCCATTTGCATTACAAGAAAACCATCATAGTGCTGCTGCTCTACATAAGGATAGCCTTTAAACATAACTGATTTTTTTTTTTTAATAAAAGAGGTAATACAGGTAAAGTTAGTACAGGTAATATACTTCCCGAAAGAAAAACATTTGAACAGCGCAATACACTTTCTCAAAACTCTTACTCATAGGTCATTTATTTTGTAACATCCTCTATGACTACTGTGATTGATTGCCTCTCACAGTACCTGCGAATTAACACTGTAATGAACTACTGTAAATATTTACTGTACTTACTCCCTATCATTATTGGATTGCCATCTATTTTATAACCACCTTTTCCCAGGATGCCACACACAGATAGGCCTATGCATCTCTAGTCTCCACAGACCAGTGAGAAAAGTTTCTCACAATCATTCAAGCGCTGAAATTTCCAGTTTGGTTAAACAGGATATTGTTGAGCTGTTTTGAGGAAAGTTGTGTATATTTCTAAACATGGGCCTATAGTTATGGACCAAGGTTATACTTTTGACAATCTTTACACAGCACGATTTCTCTGTTGCCCAATGGCGCGTCATATAGGAAGCAGTGACCTCTTGCGGTAGAAATCAAGAATAGCAATAATTCTATGTCACCACGACTCCAGGGAAACGACTCTCCACATATATATATTTACACACACAATATTGTTTCAGTTATGCTTTTTTGTGCTCCTTTGGAGGAACCAAAGAGTGTTTAATGGGGGAAAAAAAGAAGGAAGGCCCACAGAATGGGTAAATCACTCAAGGTTTTTTGGCTTGAGGCTGTTTTGAAGACACAATGCAATATGATTGTTCTTAGCAGTTGCAAAGATACATTACATCCAACGATATCCCTATTAATTTGACTACAGTAAATATCTATCTTATCTTATATCTTATATACAACTATGCCAAATTATTATCATTCTTTTATGATGTATATTTGCATGGCTCTGTTTGATCATCAATTTCAGTTTATAAAAATGCAGCACGATTTCACACTTTCATTGTGTATTTCGATGCGTATGTTTATTTATATTTAATTGTTTACAGTATACTTAATTTTGTGTGTAGTTCATGTTTTAAACATTTAGGTTATTTTTTTAAAACATAACGTAACCCACACAGCCTTTGCAAAAGAAGCATTGTTTCAACAAATAGTCAAAGATTTGCAGCTTGATGGCTGTTTTCCATAATATGTATAGGTGTGTATGTGTAAACGGCGTCTGTTGTTTTGAATGGCACCGTCTGTCTGAACCATTCATGTGTTGTTTATGAATACTTTTGCTCATTCATTAATGGAACAGCTTTGTGAAGGTGGGTAAAGCTCCTTTTGTTAATTTGATGGCTCAGAATTAGGGTCAACACCAGGAGTGACAATTCACTTCAATTCATGTCATGCATATGTGCACTGTATGGAGAGACTTGAGAAACTGGTTCCAGATGCAGGATGACAACTATTTTCTCAAGGGAAAGGGACCCCTTTTCCTGTAAAAACAACTCTTTGTGAATCCACTAACAAGGGGGAAGAGTATGTGGTGTAAAACAATTGAGCACCACAGTGTGTGTGTGTGTTTTAGTGCTGCTCTAAAAACAGCAGAGCACTGAGAAACAGTCTGAGATACAATAAATAACAATACATGCTCAACAAATGTTCTACAAATAGCACAATGAGCTGCAACAATATTAAAACAGTAAATGATGTACACTACTATTTGGGGTCAGTAAGATTTGTTCTTTTTCAAAGTAACTAATACAATATTGAATGCATCCCTACTTATTCAGCAAGGATGCATTAAATCAATCAAAAGTGACAGCAAAGGCTTTACCATTGCCACAAAACATTATATTCCAAACAAATGTTAAGCAGCACACGTTTTCAACATTGATAATAATAAGACATGTTTCTTGAGAAGCAAATCAGCATAGAATGATTTCTGAAGGATCATGTGACACTGAAGACCAGAGTAATGAAAATAAAAATAATAATATTTTTAGTGCTGTCAGATCGATTAATCGCATCCAAAATAAAAGTTTGTGTAAAAAATTTAAAGTCTCCAATTTAAAACATTTTCTAGTGACTGGTCACATCTACATTTTTTAGTTGGCCAAATTGAATTTCTGTGAATAAAATTGTATCAATTCACAGAAATTCAATTTTGCCAACTGAAAAATGTAGATGTGACCAGTCACTAGAAAATGTTAAAAATGTAGATGTGACCAGTCACTAGAAAATGTTAAATTGAAGACCTGAATTTTTTTTACAGTGTATTTGAATACACACAGCACTATTTGATTTGACTGCACTAAATATTTAATATCATTGTGTGTACTAGTAGTAACACATATAACTACTACAAACAATTATATAATTAAATACAATTTTATTTTGTACTCTTATTTTATCTTCAACAAAGCATGTATGTATTTTTCAGATATCCAATATAGCAATGTTGCTTACTGTATATGTTCGGGGTCAATTTAAGCCTGGCAAAAAACAGATTGTAAAAAAAACTACAACTACAACAACAACAAATCCAGCTAGACATTAAGGCTAAAATTTTGTTTATAGTTATCTCTTAAAAAAAAAACTTAAATCTATATGTATTAATCTATATAGGGGATAACGCTCATAAAGTCCTGTCTCATGTTGCATTGTGCGCCTGAAGGTGTCTGCTGCTGCCCACACCTCCATTTTGTGCTAATGTGGGTGTAACTGATTCACTACTCAAGTAAAGCCTGTAAACAATGCTTTGTTTATTGATAGGGTCTGACTGTCTGAGGTCCTATTTCATTACCAAACAGACATGGTTAAAGATCAAAGGCTATGTTATATATTAATAAGGCAGTAAATTAGTTATTAATGTATTGTGTTGCAATGGGTGGAGCCTGTATACATATGTTTCTCCATTTGAAAGTCAGTCTACTTGTCACACAGACTGTATTTCAGTAACTTTTGAGTAAAATATCAAATTATTTACACATGATTTTTCCCCCCACTGGATGTGATATTGCATGTTTGCTTCAAACACTTAGTTCAACACAGTAAAATATGTTTGTGAATACTATCCAATATCCAATCGTATCAGTTTCATTTAGTTTTCATATATGTCAGCTCAGGCACGTAATTTCTTTATCAGTAGGTCAAATGTAGAATTTTTTTATCTTTTTTTTTTTTTTTTTTAATTTCAATTTCACTTTTTTCACTTTTGGTGCATGTTGCTACAAATAGTTTTCTTAAATACATTACCTTTCTGATCTTTTTTTATTTTTTATTTATTTACTTCTTTACTTTATAGTAGTGATGAAAGTAGCAACAGATCCTTTCTCCCAAATATTTTGGAGAAATCGGGTGACTTGGATCTGTCCATCGGTTAATGATTGGCTGAAGGCAGATCTGAATGCATGCTGTCAGTCAATTGTAAAAAAGGGGCAGACCATGAGTGGAGAAATCCGGCAGATGTTACCACTCACCATAACCGTCAAGTTATGACATTTTAATTACACATTACGAGGTCATAAAAATAAGACAAACAATAAGACAAAATTAAATATTTCCTAGAGCAAAAAGTGTGACAACTAGCCCCGATCTCTCTTATCAACCACAACATTAAGATCATATAGATTCACTGTCCGTGGTGCTGAAATCACAGACAGGGAGGAGTATTTCCACAAGAACTGTCCAGAGTACTGAAAACCCATCCTTGCTTTACAAAGATGAAAATTCCTTTTGAAAAAGTCTACAATAAAATAAAAAAATAATCATCATATATATATGCAAAACTATACTAAACAATTATAGTATAATATAAAAAATACGGACCCACTTTATATTAGGTGGCCTTAACTACTATGTACTAACATTTTAATTAATCATTTGATACAATGCACTTATTGTGTGCATACATGTTTTTACATTGTACTTACATTTTAAAAAATACCTGCATGTAATTACATCTGTAATTAATTTCTGTAGTTATTTGTAATTACACAGTTGACACTTCCCTTACACCTAACCCTACCCTTAAACTTACCCATACCACCACACCTGTCCCTAACCCTACCCGTATCCCACTTCAATATCAGCTAAAGTGTTTTGTAATACAATTTGAACACAGTAAGTACATTGTACTTGAGGTCACCTATTAGAAAGTGGGGCCAAAAATACACCTAGGTATATGATTTTTCAAAAGTTTTTATAATAATAAGTTGGCATAAGGGTCCGAAATTAACAATGCAGGATTCAAAACAAAAATGCAACAGAAAGTTCCAGAACCAACACTGCTCCAACATAATATTTTAAGTAGGCCTACATTATTTTGCATAAGTTAATACTAAATATATTCAAGACGAGCAGTCCTATAATTCATTGTCAATTAGTATCTGAGGCTTTTCTTCAAAGCCTTACAGCAGCCCTATGTACAAGGACAGTCCTGAGGGAACAGCCTGGGTGTAGGTGTGTTGCTCAAGGGCACCATGGTGACAGTTCAAGGATCTCCACCTGCAGAGTTTAAACCTTTTTGTTACAAGCTGTTTAATCACTAGGCAGCACCACCCACTGCCAATGATGTTCAATCGATATCTCTCGCTTCCTTAAAATCAACACAGACACATGTCAAAAAACCGTCTTGCCTTCCCATTCATCGCATCTAAACAATTACATCCCGGACCTGTCCCGTGCGTAAAGAACGTGCGCAACGGTAGAAAGCGATGATGGGTCAGAAAAACGACGAGGGGAAAACACTGGGCGGATTGCAAGGATTGGATGGCGCGAGTGATGCAATCCCTGCATCCTCCGAAGCCCCAACCGGATCACAGAGAATCTGGCCGGAGATTTTGCCTCACCGAGTTTCATTTATGACAATTACTACCTTCACCGAGCGAGCACACTTTTAACAAGTGCCTCTTCGTTAGGATTGTTTTTCTCCACGCCCGTGGATTAGGATCTAAACATCATCAACATAGATGGAAGGAGCTTAATATCGTTATGCCAATTGTTGAACAAGCTTCTCGGTGATGTAAGTCAATCCACCACAATAATTACGAGCATTTCTTTATGCATATTTAATCGTGGTCTCAATAAAGCGTTGATTTGGTTTCTTTCATTTGTTGCAGTGCTGCGTTGCATGTTGTGAAGCACGACCTTTGCTTTGAGGTGCACCCTGGAGAATTGCGTATCGACTCATTTTCGCGTCTCGTTTTATGCTGAAACACTCGTTTGCATCCTAGAAATCAGATTTATAATTTAGTCGGTTTGGAATATTTTTTTTTTTTTTTTTTTTTTTTGCGTGCAGAACCTACAAGGTAATTTACCGTCGCATCCTTTTTCATCTTCACCATGAATTACCTGCGACGTCGACTCTCGGACAGTAATTTCATGTCCAACTTGCCCAATGGCTACATGGGCGATCTACAGCGGCCCGAACCACCGCAGCAGAGCCCAGCCCCGGTGCTCTCGCCCGGCTCTCAAGAGAGGCGTCAACCCCCCAGCCAGACTACGGGCGCCGGCTTCTTTTCCTCCATTTCTAACGCAGTCAAACAGACCACCGCCGCCGCTGCCGCCACCTTTAACGAGGCCACCGAGAGAGGAATCGGCTCGAGCAGCGCCAAGATCCTCCTGGTCATTGATGACCAGCAGACAGACTGGTAAGACGCGTGATCCTAAGGAAATCTCAGCGTTTTGAATACAACACAATGGCTTGGAGTTTATGAACAGAATATTTGAGAGTATCAGAGGTGTTCGTTTCATACTTGCACCTGAGGTGTAGCTCGTGCTAATACAGGCCAAAAGGAGTCACTATCCAAATGTCGTGACTCATTAGTCTATGGGCCTTTTTGGCACGCGCGCCCGTGTATTTGTGGGTGTGTCCGCGCGTGTGTTTGTGCGCATTTCACAGTCCAGTTAATGGAGAAGCAGCGAGACCTTACGGCACAGTAAATTACATTAACTGTTGAGTCAAGATTAAAAGGTCCTGTGATGTTGCCTTGTTGGGTTTCAGACCAGACTGGCTCAGCTTAAAAAAAAAACGTCTTTGAAAATGACCTGGTAATTGAGGCACTTTTGGAGTTATCACATATTAAACCCTCTGGAGGACGTCTGAACCCTTGCCAGGGTGGATCAAATGTCTTGTTTTATACTCAAGGAACTAATGTATTTCAAGAAATATATTTATGCCACCCGTTCCTGTATAATGGGGTTAATGGATTGGCTGTCTTTAGAGTTCTTGTAAGAACTTATGGGTTCCTCAGAGAACTGTCTTTTTTTTTGCAAGGATGCCTGGAGGTTCTCAAGAGGTTTTTTCTCATATGTTGGTGCCTCAAGTATCTTTACAATTTTGATGTGTGTGATGTTTCTCTCGCTGTTTCCCTATGAGGGCTGCTGACACATTTACTAGAATATTAAAACCAACATCATCAAAAACTTAATTTCATATGCATTTTAGAAACTTTTTAGTGGATACAACATTTCCATCCATCCATCTATTTATTTGTTTATTTAGTGACTGAAAATAATGCTGCATGGAATATTTTAACACGGTAATTAGTTTAATTAGAAATTAGTTACCATCACTATTATACTGATGTGAAATTTTATGTGTAAAACATGCATAATTGGCAAGATAATAATCTGTTTTGAGGTTAAAAAGTATAATGGTATATACATTTAGGAATATTATGACAGTTTGAGACGCATAGCATAAAATCACATAGTTACTGACATTGCAACAAAACCCTTCCCAAAGAATCCATGCTTGATGATTGTTTGAAATACATAATTTTCACACCATTTCACGGTTGCATAATCCAGTTTGGACACAGTTGAAGTGTTTTTGACTCACAAGAATACAGACATTTTCCTTCTTTCTTGATCTTTCTTCCTTTAGGGCAAAGGTGTTCAGAGGCAAGAAGGTTCATGGAGAATTTGACATCAAAGTAGAACAGGTGGGAAGTTTTTATTTTTATTCTTCCAAACTACCAGAGCAGTACAACTCTACAATGTGCTTGTGTAATGAATTTGATGTTGCCAAAACACATTGTGTATTGTTATCAATCTGAGAGGAAATTGCAAATACAGGGCCTTTGTCATTTCTTTAATGGCATTTGTTTGTGTTTTTGAAATGGGATAGGACAATATATCAACAGTCCCTAGTAATGAAAAGCAAGATTTAATCTATTCTAGAGGAGGATAAAAGAAAATTAATCTGTTCTTTAAATAATATCCTTTAAATAATTAGTCATGGACGAGACAGATTTGGTGGTAGCTTTACAATAAGCCAAGAGTGATTTCTACCAGAAGAAATATTTTTATTGAACTGCTTGCATTTATGTTTGGTTAGAGTTTTATATGCAATCTATTAATTAATCTAGGGATTTATGTAAGACTTTGGCAACAATCTGGAACACCAGACACAGAAATACAAAATGCCCTTTTAACAATTTCACATTTGTGTTCTGAATTTTTAATGATATGTCAGTCGAAAACCTTGTGTTATAAGGAATGCTTTAAAAAGCCCTTTTTGTAGTTAAAATAACCACACTGGCTACCCATCACAGGCCCCAGGAGCTGTTTTAGTGTATTGACAACATCATGTTATTGATCATATGCATTGATCCTTTCATTTCATCTGGTGATTTTCATTGATTTTCAAGGCTGAGTTTTCTGAGGTTAATCTGGTGGCTCACGCAACGGGAAGCTATAGCGTGGACATTGAGGCCTTCCGTAATGGCAACAAAATCACAAAGTAGGTTTCAGATTTTAGAGCTCTTCCAGAATTTTTTCTTTATTGCACAGATAAACAATGTAATTCAGTGGGTTTTACAGTCCTTTGTTGTCTAATTTAGTTTGCATACAATTATAGAAATATATAAAAAAGTTTGAGATGAATGTATGTTAGGAATATTTAGAGCAGAAGTCAAGAGGATTAGTTGAATAAACTACATTTACTGTACATTCAACTGTATATATAGACACTGCATACGTACACTCTAAAAAAAAAAGGTTCTATATGGCACCAAAAATAGTTCTTGGCTCGTAATCATAGGGGAACCTTTTTTAGTGCTATATAGCACCATTTTTGGTGCTTCAGTGGTTCTTCAGCGGTTCTTCAGAGGTTCTTCAGTGGTTCTTCAGAGGTTCTTCACCGGTTCTTTGACTAAGGTGCTATATAGCACCTCTGAAGAACAACTGAATATAGCACTAAAAAAGGTTCCCTTATGATTACGAGACTTTTTTTTTAGAGTGTAGATAGATAGATAGATAGATAGATAGATAGATAGATAGATAGATAGATAGATAGATAGATAGATAGATAGATAGATAGATAGATAGATAGATAGATAGATAGATAGATAGATAGATAGATAGATCACAGTATTTTACTGATAATAATTACCAACATTTCTATGGTCATTTAGGTGTTTCAAGCCAGATTTTGTGCTGGTGCGACAGCATGCTTTCAGCATGGCCAAGAATGGCGACCACAGGAACATTGTGATTGGACTTCAGTATGCTGGTCTGCCCAGTGTCAATTCCCTTCATTCTGTCTACAACTTCTGTGACAAACCATGGGTGGTGAGCATACACACATCAGTCCATACTGATCAACCGATTAAGGATGTTCTTATGAATCCAAAATAGGAAATATTCATGTATTTTGAACACGTCGCCATTCATTAGAAAATTAAACATTTTCGGATATGGGATTCCCACAGTCATGCAAAATAGTGTTTTCCAGGCCTGTAAAAAAGTATGGAAATAAATCAAATCCATAAAGTCCTGGAAATTTCTATAGTTAATATACATGCTCTGCTCTAAAAAGTTCACTGGCCTTATACTGCTTCATGTATATTGAGAAATATATAAATCATTTTCTTTAGTCAGTTATTTAATGAACTGGTTCAAGCTGGTTCTGAATCAAGTTCATTTTTAAAGGATTAGTTCACTTCAAAATGAAAATGTCCTGATGATTTACTCACCCCAATGTTATCCAAGACATTCATGTCTTTCTTTCTTCAGTCGAAAAGAATTTAAGTTTTTTGAGGAAAACATTTCAGGATTTTTCTCCATATAATGTATTTAAATGGCAACCAAAATATTGAAGGTCCAAATCAATGCAGTTTCAAAGGGCTTTGAAGTGCTTCAAAGGGCTCTGCACGATCCCAGCTGAGGAATATGGTGTTATCTAGCGAAACGATTGGTAATTTTCAAAAAAACAAAACAAATGTATATACTTTTTAACCACAATTTTTCGTCTTGTGCTGGTCTGCGATGCGCAAGGCATTACATAATCACGCTGGAAAGGTCACACTGGACGTGGGTGGAAGTACCGCCCCATTGTTTAGAAAGTGAATGTGCGAAGCATAGATATGTTTACGTATCTATGGTGCGAAGACTTCCACATACGTCTAGCGTGACCTTTACAACATGATTACGTAATGCCTGGCATGTTGCAGACCAGCACAAGACCAACATTTTGGTTGCCATTGAAATACATTAAATGGAGAAAAATCCTGAAATGTTTTCCTAAAAAAACTTAATTTCTTTTCCACTGAAGAAAGAAAGACATGGACATCTTGGATAGCATTGGGGTGAGTAAATTATCAGGAAATTTTCTTTTTGAAGTGAACTAATCCTTTAACAACTGTAAAGGCCATGGGAAAAAAAAGTGTAGGAATAAATATATGTCATATTTCCAGTTAGAAATAGAGCGTTATCAAAATGGCATTCATACAATTTTACAATTGAATGTCCTTAATTACTGCTGCATAATATTTGTCTCTATGTATGTCTGTGTGCGGGTCGCCATGCATCTATCAGTTCGCTCAGTTGTCCAGATTGTACAAGCAGTTGGGTCCAGAGGAGTTCCCACTGATCGACCAGGTTTATTACCCCAACCACAAGGAGATGGTGAGTGTTTAACCATCTGTCCCTTTCCTTTTCAACAGTAAGCCCTGAGCTATAGGGCAGTAGCCGGTCCCACTGGACCCAGTACAAAGCTCCCATCTGTGGCAGAGACAGCGGTGCCTGGATGCAGTAAATAGTCAAATATACAGGGCTCATGCATATTCAGTGCCCCAGTTCGGCATTGCTCCTCTCAACTTAGCCCTGTCTAGACTAGAAATGTTATAAACCTCAGAATAGTATAATGTGTGTGGTACATCATGGTTCTTATAAACATAGTTCAGGGTTTAACAGGAGACGGAGGCTTGCTGCAGTGCCACCACCTCCTCCTATTCCTGCACTGCAGGCATCTTTACACACAAATGATCCCAGACACACTCTCTGCCAGAATGTTTTCCTCTCTCGCCGGCCTTTTTCTAAGATAAAGCACAGCAGACTTAGACATAATTTTGTGGGCTCATTTTGTGCCTAAGCAGGAAGATTTTGCTCTCGCATTTCTCCAACTGCAGCAATATAAAGAAGATGCCTATCAAGTACCACTGAGACTACAAATACAACATGTTCTCCTATTAATAAATAGTAAACCAACTTGTTGTTGGTGTCGTTTTCTCCTACATTATTCACTCGGATAATAAAAATATCATGCCAGTATTGTGTATTAACATTTGTAATAAGAACATGGTTGAGTAATGGCATGGATAGAATTGATAGAACAATAAATTCTTATGTTCACCATTTATGTGACTAAAAATAAAAAACAACAATAATAATTCACATAATAACTCATTATTTTCACAATTTAATATCTTTTCAAACGTAATTTATTCCTGTGACGGCAAAGCTGAATTTTCAGCATCATTACTGAAGATGTTGTTAGATGTTCTTCAGTGTCACACGATCCTTCAATAATCATTGTAATATGCTGGCTTGGTGCTCAAGAAACATTTCTTATTATTATTAAGGTTGAAAACAGCTGCTTAATATTTTGGCAGAAACAGTGATAAATTTTTTTCAGGATTCTTTGATGAATAGAAAGCTCAAAAGAACAGCTTTTATTTGAAATAGAAACTGCAACATAAGAGCCAATAATTTAATGCATCCGTGAACAATAAAATTATTATTTAATATCTTAATATATCACTCTTGTCATTAGATCACTACACCTGGCTTTCCTGTGGTAGTGAAGATGGGTCATGCTCACTCTGGTATGGGAAAGGTATGACTGAAACCCTTTCCTATACATTCATATCAAGTGTTATTTTTAAAATATATGATAAAAAATGTATTCATTAAATTGTATTTGTACTTCAATTACTTAGAAAGCCCAAACTATCCATATTATTGTATGGCTTGTTTGGTCTTTTTGTGGCTACAGCAGAATCAGTGCAATTCAAATTCTCTGTACAGGTCAAAGTGGACAATCAATACGATTTCCAAGACATTGCTAGTGTTGTGGCTTTGACAAAGACATATGCCACATCTGAACCTTTTATCGATGCCAAGTATGACATCCGAATCCAGAAAATTGGTGACAATTACAAGGCCTACATGTAAGAGATTACAACTACATTATTGTTCTCAGTGGCATGATGGCATATATAGCTTTGGTAATATCACAGGAACTGGTTTTAAAACACTGTAACTTACCTGCTGTTGTGTTGTTGGACAGGAGGACATCTATATCTGGCAACTGGAAGACCAACACAGGATCAGCCATGTTAGAGCAGGTGGCCATGTCTGACAGGTAAGTAAATTCTTACAAGATGTTCTTTCTGCCATGATACAAGGCATATTATACAGCTCCTATAACATGACATCAGATAACCTTATTAGATGTTTGCTTGTCTAAAAATGACATATTTTGCATAATTTAACATATGATGTATTATGCATATCATGTGCTAATAGCTCATCAGCTGCCTCCGTAGACAGCATTATGAGACATTAAATGGTAAGACACCTCATTTTAGGCAGCATCGCATTTTCATTCAACATGGCGGATGAAGCAAGAGAAATGTAGAATATAATAATATACTCATGAATTCATTAATATTGCATTCACTCTTGAACATTACTTTGCCTTTATTGAAATCAATTGTACGTCGGTATCTCCTGTGCTTTTCTCACTAGTCGCTTCCTACGTAAAGTGTTCCAAATAAGCCACTACTGATTTTCCATTTTAGTTAGAATGCAGAAAGCAGCAAGGAAACTCAATAGGATTTGGACCAGAATTGTTTTATCATTAGTGCATTTAAAAACTTTTGCCATTAGAAAACTACTGTCAGGGTTTACTAAAGACACGCAGTTAAAAAATAGCGCTGAAAAGGCGTGGATAAGGATTTTTTTGCGGGTGACCTTTCAGATGCAAAATTTATGGGAGGAGAGTATTTAAACGGTTAGTTCATCCAAAAATGAAAATAATATCATTTATTACTCACCCTCATGCCGTTCCACACCCGTAAGACCTTTGTTCATCTCCGGAACACAAATTAAGATATTTTTGTTGAAATCAGATGGCTCAGTGAGGCCAGCAATGACATAAAAACATATTTAAATCAGTTCATGTGAGTACAGTGGTTCAATATTAATATTATAAAGCGACGAGAATATTTTTGGTGCGGGAAAAAAACGAAATAACGACTTAAATAGTGATGGCTGATTTCAAAACACTGCTTCATGAAGCTTCGGAGCATTATGAATCAGTGAGTCGAATCATGATTCGGATCGCGTGTCAAACCGCCAAACTGTTGAAATCACGTGACTTTGGCGCTCCGAACCGCTGATTCGATACGCTCCGAAGCTTCATGAAGCAGTGTTTTGAAATCGGCCATCACTATAAGGTGTTATTTAGTTTTTTTTGGCGAACCAAAAATATTCTCGTCTCTTTATAATATTAATATTGAACCACTGTACTCACATGAACAGATTTAAAAATGTTTTTAGTACATTAATGGATCTTGAGAGAGGAAATGTCATTGCTGGCTATGCAGGCCTCACTGAGCCATCGGATTACAACAAAAATATCTTCATTTGGGTTCTGAAGATGAACAGAGGTCTTACGGGTGTGGAACGGCATGAGGGTGAGTAATAAATGACATTATTTAAATTTTTGGACGAACTAACCCTTTAAATGCAAGGTGATTTACTAAGGTTTGTGCTAGTCAATTTACAGTTTTTTACGCCATTATTTACCGCCTCAAAAAAGCATGGTCACGTACTGATCTTTCCACTCCCATCTGCGTCTTTCACGCTAATTTGCCCTGTTTAGTAAATCAGGCTAATAAAATGCAATAATAATAATAAAGGTCTTTGTTTGCTTGCAAGGCTGCACAATTTGGCCAAAACTTGTGATTATATATAAATATGACTATATTATTATTATTATATAAAAATATTAAACAAAATGATTATTTCACAGTAAAATAAAAAATATTTAAGAAAAACAATAACACTATACAATACTAATATTTAAGGCTGTCTTAATTTCTTAATTTTCAAACGATACACCATCAAGCTTTTATTTTCAAGTGTTATAAGCCACAAACTGCAAACCGAGCTTCACTGAGACACTGAAAACACCAGATCATGAGTTGCTTGTGTGTAAAAAAACACGCTGTGCCTTTGCGAGTTGATAATCACACAAGCCCTATCACGATTTTTCTTTAAATTTTAATCATCGTAGTGATGTAAAAATCATTTACATGCAAAATTATGAGGGATTTGTTTTTTCAAAAGCTTGCACTGAACACGTATCACACATTCTTAACTGACTTTTTAAAAACAAAAATGTGTTAGTTTGCTGTAAGAGGCTTTTCAATCAAAACAGTCGATGCCAAATATTAATGTCTTGCACTGCAGTAATCCTGAATCCTTTGTTTACTCTGGGCAGTGTGTTGTTAGTGTGGGTGGATGCTTTTAGTGGAATGCACAGGGTCATCATTTGCACTTTTCCCCCTGCAGGTATCGTATGTGGGTGGACGTATGCTCTGAGGTTTTCGGGGGTCTTGATATATGCGCTGTAGAAGCATTGCATGGTAAAGATGGTCGAGATTACATCATAGAGGTAACAACATCTGCAAAAACATGCAGCTTTCAAAATCACTTTATGACATACCCATAGTGCCACATACAACTGATTTATGTGTGTGTATGTGTGTCTATTAGGTGGTGGGCTGCTCAATGCCTCTCATAGGAGACCAGCAGGATGAGGACAGGGCTCTGATGGCTGATCTTGTTGTGGCTAAAATGAACCAGACCATGCTACACACATCTCCCACTCCAGTCCGTTCTCAGGTTAACACACTAGCTTCAAAACATCCTCATATATTCTCAACCCAGGCTCATTGGATAATGTATTCCTGCAAAATTATATTACATTCCTTAATGCATGGTTAGTGACACTCTCAAAGTGAAATATCCAGTGAGTGGCACTAAAAGTGTGTTCAGTTATGCAAAACAGATGAATGTGAATCTGGCAACGTTATTGCATTGGTTGTTGTACGTAATGCAGCAGTTTGGAAATAAAATATCTGGTGAGTGGTGCTAAAAGTTTAATGCTTTAAGGCATTTGAAAATAACCTAGAACCTACGCTAAACTCTACAATAAACATAAACCATTGTCTTTAAAGCAAATGTGAGCTAAAAACGTGCAACCATGGTATTTTAGCTTGCTTCAACAGGTCTTTCAGCTCTTTTATCATGGCTGTACTAGGTCAGCTACTTAGTTATTACATCAGAAAAAATCTAATTGTATTAGTTTACAAATAATGCACTATAGTATAACATTATTGTGCAAAATACTGGGGAAAAAAGCATTTATTAATGAATAATCTGCCCCTGTAATCATCATTTGTGTGAAATGGAATAAAATTAGTATATTCTCATGTGAGATTTTGAAAAAGCTCTGCTCCATACAAAATAAGGTTGCTTCGGTTGATGGATCAAAATATTGATATTGCTTGATAGCATTTCTGACCTAAGAACATGCATACAAAAACTAAATTTTTTGGTTATGCAGCATACAGCAGTGCAATTCGGCTTTAATACATTAAAATTGTGTAGTTTCCACAGACCAGTCATTATTATTTTTTATTTAGATGTTGCAAAACATGAAAAATATGATGCAAAACTTGTCTCAGCATGAGTTTGAGATCCTTTTTGATTGCAGTGCAGAGACTGCTTTTCTCTGTTATTCCCAAAGCTGTGATTGTAATGATTCATAGCCACACAGATGGGAGAGAATAAGAGCGAGAATTGCCTTTAATGCATAAGCTAGGGACTCAAACAACATCTCTCATCACTGCTCTGCATCAAACCGCTTGGTTTAATTCCCTCCACATTTGTGCTAAACTGATTGCCTGAAGATTAATGACTGCATGTTTTGTCTGCATCAGCCATTTATTTATGTTTCGAGAGTGATGTTCAGCAAATTTGGACGTTACAGCTGTTTTAAGGTCTTATTTGAGAAGGAACACTTTTTTATAAGAGTGGCTAAAAGTGTTTCTAAAAATACTAAAACTTGCACTGAAAACTCGCGGGGGCCAGCATTCTGTTTCTGTGTGTTTCGAATGGTAACATCTGATATACTCTTCTATCAACCTTCCAATGTCTGTTTTATATACTAGGTCCCAGCTGTTTCACCTCAACCCATCTCTCAGTCTAATGTCCCACAGGCACAACAGCGCCCTCCTCCACAGGGTAAGGGATTACAATATTGCAATAATGAAGCAAACCTTAAAGGGATAGTTTACAAATGAATGAAAATTCAGTCACCTTTGTGTCGTTCCAAACCTGTATGACTTTCTTTCTTGTGTTAAACATATAAGGAGTTTTACATAATATGAAAGTGGATAGTGATTTTTACTGGTCATAAGTGCACCAAGTTCCAATCACTTTCAAGGCCACAGGTGTATAAAATCAAGCACCCAGGCATGCAGACGCTTCTACAAACATTTGTGAAAGAATGGGTCAGTGAATTCAAGCGTGGTACCGTGAAAATTCCACTAAATATTCCACTGTCAACTGTTAGTGATATTATAACAAAGTGGAAGCAATTGGGAACAACAGAAACTCAGACACGAAGTGGTAGGCCATGTAAAATCACAGAGCGGGGTCAGAGCATGCTGAGGCGCACAGTGAGCAGAAGTCACCACCATTTTGCAGAGTCAAGAGCTACAGACCTCCAAACTTTGTGTGGCCTTCAGATTAGCTCAAGAACTGCGTAGAGAGCTTCATGGAATGGGTTTCCATGGCCGAGCAGCTGCATCCAAGCCTTACATCACCAAGTGCAATGCAAATCGTCAGATGCAGTGGTGTGAAGCACGCCGTCACTGGACTCTAGAGCAGTGGAGATGCGTTCTCTGGAGTGACGAATCATTCTTCTCTGTCTGGCAATCCGATGGACGAGTCTGGGTTTGGCGGTTGCCAGGAAAACAGTACTTGCTTGACTGCATTGTGCCAAGTGTCAAGTTTGGTGGAGAGGGGATTATGGTGTGGGGGTTGTTTTTCAGGGGTTGGGCTTGGCCCCTTAGTTCCAGTGAAAGGAACTCTTAATGCTTAAGCATACCAAGACATTTTGGACAATTTCATGCTCCCAACTTTGTGGGAACAGTTTGGGGATGGCCCCTTCCTGTTCCAACATGACTGCGCACCAGTGCACAAAGCAAGGTCCATAAAGACATCGATGAGCGAGTTTGGTGTGGAGGAACTTGACTGGCCTGCACAGAGTCCTGATCTCAAGACGATAGAACAACTTTGGGATGAATTAGAGTGTCCAAAATAAGTCCCTGACCTCACAAATGCGCTTCTAGAAGAAGGGTCAAAAATTCCCATAAACACACTCCTAAACCTTGTGGAAAGCCTTCCCAGAAGAGTTGAAGCTGTTATAGCTGCAAAGGGTAGTCCAACTGGCAATGGTATAACTATTGTGTAACTATGGTATAAATATTGCCACCTTTGGCAATATAGTGTATATACGTAGTACATTCAACTTATAAGTCTTATGAAGCCGTACAATAGCTTTATAGCAGGAAAAGTTATTTATAATATTTATCTTCCCCAAAGCTTTCAAATCTCATTTGCATTTTCAAATGAAGCATTTGCCACATGAAGACGGGTTTGATATTAATGATGCCAGATATTGTGTACAACGGAATATTGAATAGAGGGCGGGGCTGGATTTTAGTGCACATCCTCATCATCTCCAGCTCGCAGCAGACTGACGGTTGGAGGGAAATGGTTAAGGATGTCAGAGAAGGTACACCATTCCATAGAGGAAGCCAATTTTCAGATCTTTACTAAAGATTATAAAGAGACAAACTTGAATTAATTGTTCACCACAAGACAAGTAATGTGCAACAATAAAGTAAAAAGCTTTTTTTGATAGGTAATTTTCATTACATGCAAACTTAAACTTAATTTTGTATTACATGGCATTTATCAAGCAACACCAAAAGACAAGAGCTGCTCAATATATTAATCTCTACTATGAATTGTTTGTCGGCAAAAAGTTTTATGTAACAAAATTGACTATGCGCATGTAGTGCGATGGAAAAGAGATTACAACACCTTTCCATAAAGAAATGGAAATTAAAAATTTGAAATAAAATGTTAATCGCGCTGAATTTTCGTGACATGCTTCCTTCATAAACTCAAGGTATACTTCGTGTTTTTATGCATACGCAAGTGTACGGGCACGGTCGAACGCACAGCCTTGTTAAGTAGTACTTCATTTGACTTGTACACGTACACAGGTGTTCGATGCATGCACAGTTTTGAGCAATCTCTCGCCACGAGTTACAACCCATGTAAATACAGCAAAAAAACACACATACTCTTCTGATGACAAAATTTGCGTCGCGATCACTGTACGCTGACGCGGACGCGTAAAAAGGAAGTATACTTTGGGCATTAAACAGGTCTTTATGTTACAAATCCCGAGACACTTTTGCAGACAGAATAAACTCATACAGTTTGGAATGACAGGGTTAATAAATGAAGACAGATTTTTCTAAATATCAATAGATCTCTGATAACTGTAAATATTAAAAGTTTGTGCTTAACATAAGAGTGGGTGCAGCCATTGGTAACTTTAATGTGCCAGGATTCCAGTGTCAATCGCTTCCAATTATTTTACTTGTAAAAAAACAGAAAAACTGCATACTGTTTATTTTATTTCATTATCATATTGATAATTGTGGAAACCATGCTACATTTTCTGAATAGAAAATAGAAAAAGATTATTTGCTGAATAGAAAGTTCTAAAGATCAGCATTTATTCGAAAACAGAGATCTTTTGTAACATTATGAATGTCTTAAATCGGAAGTCTTGCACATTTAAAGAAAATGTATGCTTATTTCCGCATTGCAAAATAAAGTGGATATTCCAACCATGTTTACACTGTAAAAATGAGCTCTGTTTTTAGGAGGTCCACTACAAGCAGCTGCTAGCCCTACTCCTGCCCGTCAAGGAGCCCCACCGCAGCAGCGGCCCTCTCCCCAGGGCCAGCCCCCTGCCCAAACCCAGTCTGTGACCAGCCCTAATGCTCAGAACCCCCCTGCTCAACAAACCCGGCCCAATCAGCCCCCACAGCGACAAGCCAGTCAAGGGTCTGCAGGTCAGCAGAGGCCTGCACAGGGTCCCGCCCAACGAGGCTCGGGTGGTTCTCCTCAGTCACAGAGGCCCCAGCAAGGCGGCCCCCAACAGCAGACGCAGAGGCCTCAAACTGGTGTCCAGGGTCCCAAGCCAGCTGGTCAATCCCAACAGAGGCCACAGCAGCCAAGACAAGGCCAGCCAACCAGACAGCCCACCCAGGGTGGGCCGCAGCCAACACAGGACGCCCCACAACCAGCCCCGCAACAGCAGGGTGGTCCTCGCCCTCCTACCACTCAGCAACCACGGCCTACTGCACAGGGCCAGGGAGGCCCAGGAGGCACACGACCTCCTTTGCAGCAGAAGCCCCAACCTCCACAGAAACCAAGTCCTGATCACCCGGCCCTCAGTGGATCGCCGCAGCTTAAGTAAGATGTTTTTTGTCCTCTGTCATATTTGCTTGAAAATTCTATGTTCATTTGACTGAATGTGAAAGTTTTGATTATTCATAAGCATCTGGACTTGTTTTGCCATTTAATGATGATGTTTCATCACCCATACAAGTGACGACAGCAGATGGTGATTCACAAATCACGACATGTTCATGGTACTGATGGCATGACTGACAATAACTGTGTGAATTAAGGTAAAGCAGTGGTTCTCCACCTTTTTGGCCCCCCGGTGTCTACAACAATAAATCTTTTTTTTTTTAAATTACATTTCTACCCATTGAAATATTTTAAAGCTTGGCATTACTAGAGAAATGTATATTCTTCGTAAAGATGCCCATGGGGTTTTACGAATTTATTAAATTACATGATCTTTACCAGGTCTAGAATTACACTTTTAAAATTAGGAGCTCTGGTTCTTCAAAGAAATAATAGTACATATCTGGATTGGGTATGACTATGAATATAGACTTCCAGATTTGATTCAGACTCACAAGGTCTCTATATCTATAATTACTGAACTATTAATTTAAAAAACAAATTGTCATTTGTTCATGAATTGGTTGGTTCATATACTGGTCACAGTGCATGTATGAAAATGAAGACTTCAGATCCAAAAGCCTCTAAGTCCGTCTGACGTTTTTCTTTAAAATAAGCTTTATTGTCAGGCTTCTATGTATAGGTTTCTACCTAAGTACCGGTACTTCTGAATGGGCTGAGGCTGGGATTTAGTGGGTGATTTGAAGTGAAAGTATTTTATGAATGTATGCTATATGCGGAGAGCATTCACTCAGTATCGTTAACTAATTTTTGACCGAAGTGGCTTTTAGAGGCTTTTGCATCTGAACTCTTCAAATATTAATTTTTAAGAAACAGGGCCAAAACTATGCAGTTAGTTAGAATTCAGTGTCAACTGCAGGACTGGAAGCACTGTACAAGTAGATTTTCACGCTGTATTCAAATTAGGTGTTCTATTCATTTTTACACAGCGATGTCACAGATTATTGGTCTGATGGGCCCTTCCTTGACTTGCCAGCCATTTATAATGCCACTATACCCCTTGTAGTTTTAACTAATTCACACAGCCAAAATGAAAATGTAATTATTTATCATTTTTTTATATATAATTAGCTTTATTCAGTCAAAGCCTTTTCCCCCAAAAAAACTAGCTAATAATTATTGTATATATTCCATATGTTGGCCATTGATGTATGGCTACTATCACGGCCGCAACTCTGATGAGCATTAAATGAATGGATAAACGCTCCTGAACAGATTCTGCAAAGCATACTATGATGACTTTAAATATTCAGATTTTGATTATGGTGATGATAATAATGAAAATGACATTTGACAATAATGATGAATGTGGCTTATACATATAGGCAGACACATAATTAAAACAATGGAGATACAGAAGTATGCACTCTAGATGATCTGGTATTTTGCATGCCAAAAAAAGATGGCTTCCTTCAGTCTAACCCCCAAACCATTCATGCACTTGATTGTGGAAATTGCATTTTTCTGAATGGAAACGTGCATTCGATCCATTTTCACTGTGAAGCGGTTGTCAGCGAGTATGAATGTGATCGTCTTATTCCCACTATTCCTCAATTAAGTTCTAAGGTGACTAAAATGATATAATGCAATTTCTTCCAAAATATTACATTACTGAGATGTGCCTCTGCACCTGGTTCTTCGTTTAGGAATAGTGGCCCAGAATAAACAATGATGCAGAATGAAAAGTGCATGTCTCTACATCCATAGATGGCATTTCCCATAAGTCCAAGGGCTGATGTAAACATTGCACTGGAGTCGTGATTGCTTAAATGAATGACACAAAAGAAAGCACATGAATTTCATTCTCTCTCTTTCTCTCACAGCTTATTTCTTTTTCTCTGCCATACCTCTATAAAGCCATCTCCATGGGTTTGCTGCATGACTTTAATAGCCTCTTCCTCTCCTTTATTGCCACTTCTTCTCTTTGTAGCAAATCCCAGTCTCTTACCAATACATTCAACATTCCAGAAACGCCGGCCGCCCAGCACCAAAGTCCTAGTCAGGACGAAGCCAAGGCTGAGACCATCCGCAACCTTCGGAAATCCTTTGCAAGCCTCTTCTCCGTGGAATAAACACACACACACACACACACACACACACACACACACACACACACACACACACACACACACACACACACACACACACACACACACACACACACACACACACACACACACACACACACACACACACACACACACACACACACACACACACACACACACACACACACACACACACACACACACACACACACACACACACACACACACACACACACACACACACACACACACACACACACAGAGAGAGGTTACACAGTCTGAAAAACATAAAAACACAGACTCTCTTGTCAAATATACACAGAAAGGACCAATTATATCGCACTTTGCATTGCACAGCAGATCTGTCAATTTGCAATGCGACATTGATCAAACACTGCCTGCACTGCTCAAGATTGCAATGTGAAGTTAGATATCACAGCATCATTGCAGTTAAATCTTTTAACACAACTGAATTCTTTAGACACATTCCCAGTTTTGGAGTCCAACCGATGGAGGGAGGTGTGAAAATCAAAAAACACACACACACAGAAACACTTGAACACACCCTTTTACACTACCTACGCAGTGACTGGACCTACACGTGCTAATACTTGCCTACTCATTCCAGTCGCCTATGATTAACTTAATACTTATAATCAATAGATTCTTTATGAAAATGAAATGTTTTGGTGGACATTTGGTTGCGAAATCATCCACCACCACTCTCTCTCAGATATACCATATCTGAATCATGTCTGCTAATTGTCTGAAGCATGTTCTGTTACAATAAGGGGCACCATTTAATGATTTTAACCCGTGCTCCACATTGTAATGCAACCGAATGGTTAATCGTTCCGTAATTGACATGCTTGAGCAGGATTTTGATTTTGCAATGATGACCCATTGTGATGTTGTTCAAATTTTGCACAGGCTTCCATCGTCGAAACGAACCCCCCGCGGCTGTTAGCGCTACTTTGAAACTGCATGTCACTTAAGGAGAACGTAGTCGCACAATGTGGGTGTTCTTGCTTTGTGTCGTGTCGTTGCACCTAGATAAGGTAGTTGTAGTGAAAACGATGTTTCATTTTTGTGAGCAAGCTGTCGCTGCTTTCCCTACGTCCCTCTTCCTGACCAAAAAAAAAAAAAAAACACACAATGGTACACCCTTCAATGTTTAATATGCCTTAGCTAGATAGGAATAAGTGAAGAGACTGGTTTTGTGCAATCACATATGTCTCAGGGATGTCCTGAAGAGAAAGACGCAATGACCTAGCGTCATTGATCAGGTCTTCCAACCCATTACTGTAGAGAGTTACTGATTGCAAAGGCCAGTAACGGGAGGAATCCGTCGAATGTATTTGTTTGCTACATAAACATGTTTGCACACTAATACTGAAACACTAGAGAACATATGAGGTGAGTGAAAGCTCAGGAAGGTTTGTTGCATTAATAGAAGGTATATTTTGCATGGCTGGATGAGCAAAGGAGAGCATGTAGGTGTTTGGAGCTGCTTGTTCATCACACTTAGGCCCTATGAAAACGCAAAGCCAAAATACAAAGCCAAGGATGCCATCAGCAGCTAACCGCTTCAAATAGATCATCTTTAGAGGAGATACTCGTAACATGTTGGGTTTAAGACTAAAATGCATATAGTATGTCCCAGTTGCACAATGTGGATCCTTAAACCAACTACTCCTGAAACTTACCCGAGGAGTTTAGAGCTGAACCGGCAGTGTCTTCCACAAGTGAGGATAAAACATCCCAACACTGGTGTGTTTTAGGCAATATATTTATCAAGGCCATTCCAGGAGTCCCGACCCATCCCGAAACCTCCCCTGCTTCCCGCTCACCAGCCTGTTGTGTATTCACAGTGATCCTTTTGTGACAAATGGTGCGTTAATGTGTATATATATGTATAATGTAACGTTGTACCGTAAACTGTCTAAACCAAATAGAAGTGTTGTACAGATCTTAAACTCAAACGATGCAAACATCCTGTATTTGATTTGATCCTCAAAAGATGATCGTTGTGGGTCTTGTGTATGACAGGATTTTACTTCAATCAGATGTGATTTAGGTTGTGCAATATCTCTACTGTTAACTAAACCTAACAGGTGTGTGTTCTTTATTTGACCCATTTTGTGACAATTGCAGTTGTTAAAGCCATCTTCAGTGTGTTCATTAATATGATTGTAAGTGGTTTGACTGGTTCACATATGTGGTAATCTAGATAGTCCACCATGTTATTATTGTGGCTCAGGCAAACTTTCAGTGCTCTTCTATGTGGTTCATGTTTTTACAAATTAGGATAGATATGTATGTTAAATGATGGCTTTACTGAATGTCTAATGAATAACTGTATCACCGATGCAATCAAGTTTGGAGGCAAATGGAATTTCAGTACTTTATTTGAATGTTGCAGTACTTGTGGAACCCATGCCTGAGGTTTGTACTTTTGGTTTTTGTTTTTCGGCATATTTACATTTGTGTACTTTCTTTTTTATATATACAGAGGAATTATCTCCTTTTAAAGAAAATGTATTCAAATGGCTCATAATTTCTAAATAGGTTTATCCTGTTCTGACTGTTTAAATCTTAGTGAATTTTATTGTCTGTTCATGCCTGCCAATTGTATAAAGAAAGGAAGATATAAAATAAAAGTCACAAATATATAGAATTATAGTCTTAAGTCCTATTAAAATGAGAAATATTGTTAAAAATTTGTGTAGTATTACACAAACAGATGCAACTTTGATGTGATCTTCAATGTAGCTTAATAATGGTGTCAAATTACTATGCTAAAATGTGCACATAATCAATAAAGTCTATCAAATAAATATGTTTCCATTTCTCTTTCTTAGCTGTTTTGAATAATATAAATCAATAAATAACGGGGGTAGTGCATTAAACTGATTTTAAAGGGGTAACATAACAGCATAGGCTACAGAGAGACTTGTTAGAGTTCCATTAAAGGCACAATATGTACGATTTTTATTCCAAAAACCACTAGAACATTGTTATATATTTTGTTGACTTGTTACATTATCCCAATCGTTTCCAACCATGTTTAAATCCAGAAAAATCAGCTATTTCAACCAGGTCATGGACAGTGTCATTGCGTCGCTGTCACATGTCTGTCTTGTCTTGTGTAAGCACATGTCTTGTATTTGTCATTTCTGGCCATATGCTTGTGTTTGTCATGTTGGGTGTGAGCACATGGCTTGTCATGTGTTCCTTGTGTCATGTGCTCTCCTGTCTATTGTCTTGACCCCAACCCTCTTGTTATCTGATCATTAGTTAATTTGTCCCATCTAATTTTGTTCCCTCATTATCTGCCTTGTTTGTTTCCTATTTAATATCCTTGTATTTGCAGTCCTGTGCTGGATCGTTGTCTTCTGTACCCTGTCATGTGCTTCCTGTGGTCATCCCATTCCCCGATCGGTTTGTTAGCTTTAGTTTGGTTTTCCCCCTTGTGGGTTTTTTGTTTGTGTTATTTTATTATTAATAAACCGATTATCTTCCTGTACTTGAGTCCTCACTCCTTTTCTCCTAACCGTTCCTGACAGTCGCCTGTCAATGACGTCATATCCGCGTTACACCTCGATTTCGTAGAAACCATAGAATCATCAAAGACGCTTTAATATATTATGCGTTTTATTAGACATGTGAGCAACTGCTCGGATACTTTACAATTTATTTTAAAATTAATTGCATGTCATTTAGCAACACAAGTCCAGTTTTTTATATGATATTCTAATATAGATATAGATTACTGCAAAGTGCAACAAGTGTCTCATATCAGCCACTGAAGAAAAGTTCCCCTATTGACACAAGTTATTTTATCACTTATTGAGCAGTAGGCTAGCTGGAGCCATTTACCTCCAGTCTTTGTGCTAAGCTAGGCTAGCGGTGGGTGCGTCAGACAAAGTTATGGCACGCACAGAGATGAGAATGGTATGTATGGACTTATCTAACTCTGGGGGATACAGTGAATAAGCTAAAGTCCCAAAAAGTCGGCGTGTTCCTTTAACGAAGATGCATTGGCATAGAACTAGTTCAGCAAGCAAGCGACTGTTCATTTGGCGATTCATTAGACTCAGAGTTGGAACCAGCTTATTTCTTTGTTCATGGCTGCGTCCGAAAATGCTGCCTTAAGAGGACACATTTCAGGGTAGGAAGGCATCAAAGCACGTCTGAATCCAATGTTAGCTTCACTTCCTGTCTCCTGAGATACCTTCATCTGATCGATTTTTGAAGGCAGCATAGATGTGTCCTTCGCTGCCCTTGATATCCCACCCTAGGCTATATGCGTTCCATTTGGTGACAGTTGAGCTATAGAAAAAGAAAGATGCCGTCTGAAAGTTGCGGTTGCTGGTCAGTTTGTGTGTAAATGTATGTTTTTGACCAGCATTTTCCACTTCTGATGTAATTTCTAGCGAGAAATTACTAATGTAGCAATTAAATAGTTACAAAGCTCGCATTATTTTGCTGTCGATCATTACCCTGCTTCAGAAGTCTGTCCGGAATCACTTTCGTGAGGTACCTTCGTGTGGCGAGGCCGCGAGACAACAAGTCAGCATCCTAGGTTTTCGGATATAGCCGATGAATCGGATATAAGGTAGCGTGGTAGGTATGTTGTTTTTTCTTAGCCTATAGTACATGTGGATCATCAAATCTACAAAACGTGATGTGATCTGACACACTTGGGTGTTTCGTCAGAAATATGCAAATAGTTGCAAAGCTTCCACAACTTACTTGGCACATTTAGCCTGACTATAACTATTAGTTCACAAAGATCAAAAATATCAAATGGAATGTTCCCTTAACATTTGCATAACCAAGAAAAAACACGTCTTTGCATTTGAAAATAATGTTTTATTAGCATTTTTCGTTAGGCCTACGGCTACGTTACATGCTGTACTGTCACACAATCGATAGGCTATTTTACGACAGCTTCAAACTTGCTTGCCTTGAAAATGCGTTAATGAAATTAGAATAATAACGAAATTACAAATCAAAATATTTTTACACCGTAGAAGACATTGTGAATGTAATTAAATATTTTTGGATCGATTCCAAAACTCCAAATCAATTTTGAGAAATGTAGATTTCAGTCAGGCTAATCACATCGAAACACGTGCAACTAGAACAGGCTGATACACAATAATACAGTATCCGATCTATCTCATCTGCAGCCCCGCACGTGCAAGGACGAGAAGCTTTTACTCACTATGACCACAGTGTGGCACAAGTCGTCAACATATTTGATATCATTTGTTCTCTAATTTAAAGCAATGAGATCTGCTGTCTAATACACCGCACTACTTCACTGCAAAAAATGCTTTTCTTCCTTAGTATTTTTGTCTTGTTTTCAGTCCAAATATCTAAACAATCTTACATTAAGAAGCATTTACTAGACAAGCAAAAGTTTTTGTCTTGTTTTGGGGGAAAATAACTCAAAATGAAGGGAGTTTTTGCTTAAAATAAGCAAATAAATTTTGTTTTCTGATTATTTAGCTTATTCCTAAATTTTGAGTTATTTTCCCCCAAAATAAGACAAAAACTTTTGCTTGTCTAGTAAATGCTTCTTAATGTAAGATTTTTTTTAGATATTTGGACTGAAAACAAGACAAAAATACTAAGTAAGAAAAGCATTTTTTGCAGTGTAGGCTCATGCTCTATTAATAAACAACAGATGATTAATTTGCATTCCTACTTCATAATCATATTTTAACATAAATGTGAACAAACAGATTTAATTCACAGGCTGTGTTATTCTTGTGCATCAATGTTGGGTTCAGTTTGGTAGTTATTGGCTATTTATAGAGCCTACTTTTGTTGGTGAATACATCTAGGCTATAGAACAGAGGAGCTTTTATTACATCACTGTTGTCAAAGTCATATAGCTGCATTTATTAAGAGTCGTTGTGGATTTTAAAGCCCTTTTAATCCTGTATGGTTTTTTTTCTAGTTTCCAACAAAGCTTCTACTCAGCAAGCTGCAATTATGTTGTTTTCTTTTATACGATCTACTCATAATCAAGGCATTGATTGGGCTATGGTGGCGTAAAATTATTTGTATTGGTCTGTGACATTTGTTCATTCATATTGAACTAAAAGCTCAATCTTTATTGCTGAAAGTCTCTTTATGTGACTAAGCATAAATCATGTAATGCAATCAAGCTGAGACATCTCTCCCATTCAGTGTCTGGACTACTCTGTACAACTGTCAGATAGGCCTGCTGTTCATGCTATCAGAATAAGTCTCCGGCAAGGGAGATATTGGGGCTTTCGCACCAGAGGAACCTTTTCATAGTTCCTATGACATGTTTGCACCGCAGGAACTGAATGATTTTAGTTCTAGGAACGCATTTTGGGGGGACTAAATTAGCTCCTACTTCAGAGTGGAGTCTAACCCAGCACAATAGAGTGGTGCAGGTATGACGTCACTTTGTAGGCCAATCGGCAGTTAGCATTTCACTGGTTCCCTTGACAAAAACCCACTCAGATTTTTCCATAGGCTATTGGATGATCGCAAAAAAAAACAAAAAAACAAGCTCTGTGATTAAGCTCTGTAAACTTCCGACAACTATTTCAATTTTTAATCTAAAAACATTTTCCCTGAAGACTAGTTTAAAGCAGCACTAGGTAACTTTTCAACCTTCATAATATATTTTCAAAACTCTTGTGATGATACATCGACTTACAATAGGTTGAATGACACGTCTGCCATAGCCTGACGGGGTCTGTATCGTTTTTAATCGTACTTTTAAACTTCGGGTTTCGGGTAGTAACCCGAGAACAAAAAGAACTACAAAATTAGACTGCTTTACGGCATATACGTCACTTCCACCACCATCCCCACTTCCTTAAATTCGGACGTGCGTGACAAAATCGCTCGCAAATCATTTGTTTGCCGAATGTTATAGTCATGGCCGAAGCAGCACAGAAAAATAAGAAAGCAAAGGTTTTGTCTGAGGAAAGCAAAAAGAGAAAACGAGAAAGTGATCGGATTAAAGGCAGGACGAGGATCAACATTGGGCCAGCGTTTGCTCGTTGGCGTGAGCTGAAGGAGGAGGGGCTACATTCTTGCAAGTAAATACGTAATACATGCAAAATCATATTTTAGGATACCTAACATGTCTGTGATATTGGTTTATTTGTCTTTCCTCAAGCTTTAATGCAAATCGATTTTTCGAATTTGCAGATTCATCTATGGTAGCTTGATATTATAATATTGACGATATATGGTTATTACCTACCACTCAAACATTGAATTGAAGTATCATATAGATTCTGTAAAATGGGAACCAATAGACTAGGCTACTATAATGACGCTGGCTTGTAAACGTGAGCATCGCGATCATTTGGCGTTTGAAAAAAATAAAACCCATGAAATTGTATTCATATGACATGCTGAAACATATGCCACTGTACCTGGGATGAAGACATTTCACACGCGACGCAAGCAGAACACCTACATGTGAACTCCTGCAGAGTTCAGGGCTATCATAGTTGTCATGTCAACAAATGCACGTGCGATGCATCCCCTGATGTAGAGTGACCGTTTACGACAGTAGTAGAGGACAATACTGTTTCACAACTGTAGGGGGAGCCCAAGAACAAAAGTTACCTAGTGCGGCTTTAAGAGCACAATTATATAAGCTGTAATGGACTATTTAATTCATCATAACTAACATTTATTTTTTTGCAGGATTAACATTTATATGCTTTTGAAACATAAATGTCCCCAACACTTCACACATTCATATCTGAATATAACAAAAGGGGAAATGAAACTAGCCAGATATCTAAATATGTAAACTCATGACTTTGAGTAACAAAGTGAAGTATATAAGAAATCCAGATTTGTTTTTTTCCTAGTAACAAAGGTTTTGCTGAATTATACATCATATCATATAACCAATCATATTGTAGGACAAATTATGCAATGAATCATGTCACCTTTGCCGTGCTCCTATTCTATGAAAACTGTTGTATTCTTTTTGCTGGTGGGATTCTCTCTGAAATTTGTTGGAGGTCCTCCAACCGTGATTAAAGCATATTCTAAGGCATTGTCTGTAGTCTGTCTGGTTACTGCTGCGCAGCAGGTTAGTGGAACACTAGAGATCTTAATCCCAAGTCATAGTGTTGATAGGGGTCAAGACATTGACCAACTCAGCCGATGTCGATTAGGAGACATATGTAAGCGTGGATCAGGAGACGTTTAGGGATGTCAATTAGGAGACGTCACAGGTAAACAGGTGCGTAGGGGGAATATCTACCACAAAGTCAAGTCAAGTCACCTTTAATGATATAGCGCTTTTTACAATGCCGATTGTTTCAAAGCAGCTTCATAGTGTTAAACCCTGTGTATACACATTGTATCCCTTCTGCCTTTTATTGCAAAGACACTTGAGCGAGTTGTGTTCAACCAGCTCTCTATGTTTCTTGAACAGAACAACCTCCTGGACAACAACCAATTCGGCTTCAAAAGCGGCCACTCAACTGAGACTGCCCTGCTCTCGGTTACGGAGGCACTGAGAAAGGCAAGAGCGGCTTCCAAGTCAACAGTACTCATCTTACTGGATTTATCTGCTGCTTTGGACACAGTTAACCACCAGATCCTCCTGTCAACTCTCGTGAAGATGGGCATCACAGGAACTGCTCTCCAGTGGTTCAAGTCTTACCTCTCAGGTGGGTCCTTCAGGGTGTCATGGAGAGGTGAAGTGTCTAAGTCACATCATCTAGCCACTGGCGTTCCCCAGGGCTCAGTGCTTGGACCAGTCCTCTTCTCCATCTACATGTCATTCACATCTGTCATTCAGAAACATGGCTTTTCCTATCACTGCTATGCCGACGACACTCAACTCTACTTCTCATTTCAACCAGATGATCCTACGGTTGGTGTTCGTATTGCTGCCTGCCTAACAGACATTTCTGCCTGGATGAAGGAACATCACCTGCAACTAAACCTTGCAAAGACAGAACTGCTTGTGATCTCAGCCAACCCAGCACTTCACCACAATCTCTCCATTCAGCTAGGATCATCAACCATAACTCCGTCCACGACAGCCAGGAACCTTGGAGTTGTGATTGATGATCAGCTAAAATTCACCGACCACATTACTGCAACAACCCGGTCCTGCAGATTTGCGTTATACAACATTAGGAAGATTAGACCCTTCCTATCAGAGCAGGTCACACAACTCCTGGTCCAAGCTCTTGTTATCTCCAGACTGGACTACTGTAATGCTCTTCTAGCGGGCCTTCCAGCATGCACTTTCAAACCCTTGCAACTGATCCAGAATGCAGCGGCGAGGGTGGTCTTTAATGAGCCGAAGAGAGCGCATGTCACGCCTCTCTTCATCAGTCTGCACTGGCTACCAATAGCCGCTCGCATCAAATTCAAGACACTGGTGCTCGCCTTCAAAGCAACCACTGGCTCTGCACCATTATACCTAAACTCGCTTGTTCAGACTTACACACCCTCCACGAGCTTACGTTCTGTAAATGAATAACGCCTTGTGGTGCCATCCCAAAGAGGCATGAAATCACTCTCACAGACCTTTTCCTGGAGCGTTCCCCCTTGGTGGAATGACCTGCCTATCTCAATTTGAGCGGCGGAGTCTGTAGCCATTTTCAAGAAACATCTAAAAACACATCTTTTCCAGCAGCACCTGACCAATCAAGAATAGCACTTATCACCCTATTCATTTTCTGTTTGTCTATTTATAAAAAATAAAACAAAAAATAAAATAAAAAAAGTGCTGTGTGTTCTGTTCTAGATTAATTGAGACTTGTTACAGCACTTGCATATTGTTGCCCTTGACTGTCCTAGTTGCTTCTATTGCACTCATTTGTAAGTCGCTTTGTATAAAAGCGTCTGCTAAATGACTAAATGTAAATGTAAATGTAAACAGGAAAATAATGCAACAGAATTTGATTCAGCTGTACAGCCGTTCTGGAGAAAACAGTGATGTCATCCAGCTCAGTTCAGTTATCATATAGTGTCAATGCGGGCAGATCATAGTTATATAGTTGAATATTTAGAGCATAATGAGGCTGTAAAAGCGGACTAAGCTTGGCGTGATGAAGTTTAATCCTGACTACCTCTGTAGTCCTATTTAGCCACTTGTTAGCAACCACCTTAACAGCTCTATAAAAATCAAAAGTGGGGTAATACCAAGGGGGTAGCCCAGCCCCCGGAAAGCATACCACCCATAGGCACGGCCATTGCTAACCAAGCCATCACCTGTTGTTATCATCCCATTGACTCCCATTCATTTTGGCCTCACTTTGACAGTGAATATCTTTACATCTGAGGCGTTTAAAGACTCTATTCGTCCATTGTTTATTTCTAAACAAACACGACAATGTATAAAAGGCTCCATTACCTTGTATCTTACACTATCGCCCCGTTGAAGCTGTTTTTGTAAAATATAGGCTAACGATTGCGTCATAACCACGCGACTGTGTCACGCTGTTGAGCAAATTACCGTATAGACCCGAGGAGAAGCTCGTAGGCAATCTTTTACTGTCTATGAGGCAATCGGGGGGACGTGGAGGCATAAACGCAGATAGAGATGTTGCAGATCCTGCTTCATTCATCAAAAGTTGCTCCTGCTCACCCTCTCTGTCTCTGCAAGATTCGGTGATTCAGATTTTACGTTGCACAACTGCTAGAAGACTTGCCACTGTCAGACTGGTTGCTCATGTCACATCTACGTCATCAAGCTCAGTCTGAGGCTGCGCAGTACGCTCAGCCATCAGGAAGTGAGTGCTTCTACCTGACTTCAATTCTCCCCGTTGAAGTCTATGGAGTCGCTCTGTCCATTTCTTTTACTGTCTATGGGTAATACTGATGTATTTTATATCATAGAATAAAATGTGAAACTGTCTTGAGCTTGTGTTCTCCACAGACCTTATTTCAGGTATTTAACCAAAATCCCATTCAAAAAACCCATTGACTTCAGGACGATGGAACCAGAAGTGCTAAAATGCTAACTCTCTTCTGCGTTTTGGCCTACAAAATGATGTCATACCTGCACCACTCTATAGGAAATGAATGCTGAACACTGGTACACACACAGATTTTAGCCTATATATTTACTCCACAAACTAACTCTATGGTTATGGAAAACAGATGGACACCTCAACTTTTATAGTTCTCGGGGAACCACCCTGGTGGCTAGTTCCCATAACTAAGTTTCTTGAACTACCCAAAGCGAAAGCCCCTGCTATGCATTTGTTATGCATCATTTGGAGTGATGAAAAGAAGCTAAGAGTATTTCAACTGTGTGATACTGTGTTTTTAGCAAGCAAGGCTTTACTTGACTTTGAAATCAGTGCTGGTAGCACATCTGTGTTGTCTCACAGGCACCACCTCTTAAGAAACTGAGCACCACAAGAGGACTGTCACGCTCACTGCAATGAACTATGAGCCTATAATAATATACCTTAAAGGTCACAATCTTGACTTTGACAAATTACTATCTCAAACTCCAATTAAAAAAAAAAACTCACTACAGCAAGTCTGATAGCAGCCCAGCAATTATTGTAAATCCCTAAAAGCCAATAGTCTTGCTCAATTCTGAGCCTCATAAATGACAAGAAAACTAACTGTGCTCCTGGAAGTTGAAGGTGGATGAGGTCGATTTTAATTAGAAGGCAGATCAATTTTTGTTTCTGTTTGCCTTTCCATTCATCTGGACTATGAATTAAACCTTTTAAAAGTCATATTGCAGACTTTGTCCCTCTACCTCCTTAAAGCAAGAGGGAAATTTGCAGTTGCAGATCCTTAGCCTGACATGCAGAGATAAGGCCATTTCCTGTGGAGCAGTGGTTCTCATAACATTATAACAACCTTCCTACTATTGTGTTGGTCCCCCTTTTGCTGCCCTTACCCATCGAGGCATGGACTCAACTAGACCCGTGAAGGTGATGGAAAAAGAAAACGTGATGTAAAAGAAAACGTGATTCATCAGACCAGGACACCTTCTTCCATTGCTCCATGGTCCAGAACTGATGCTCACGTGCCCACTGTTGGTGCTTTCGGCGGTGGACAGGGTGGTCTGTGGACCCTGACTGGTCTGTGGCTATGCAGCCCCATACGCAACAAACTGTGATGCACTGTGTATTCTGACACCTTTCTGTCAGAACATCAGAGCATTAACTTCTTGAGCAATTTGAGCTACAGTAGCTCGTCTGTTTGATCAGACCACACGGGCCAGCCTTCGCTCCCCACGTGCATCAATGAGCCTTGGCCGCTCATGAACCTGTTGCCAGTTCACCACTGTTCCTTCCTTGGACCACTTTTGATAGATACTGACCACTGCAGACCAGGAACACCCCACAAGAGCTGCAGTTTTGGAGATGCTCTGACTCAGTTGTCTAGCCATTACAATTTGGCCCTTGTCAAACTCGCTCAAAACCTTACGCTTGCCCATTTTTCCTGCTTCTAACACATC
The DNA here is from genome assembly GCF_949357685.1 of Gobio gobio. Classification (NCBI taxonomy): domain Eukaryota; kingdom Metazoa; phylum Chordata; class Actinopteri; order Cypriniformes; family Gobionidae; genus Gobio; species Gobio gobio. Next base: position 35,923,687 of record NC_137116.1, on the reverse strand, counting down.
AACTGAAAATGTTCACTTGCTGCCTAACAGGTGCCGTGATGAAGAGATAATCAGTGTTATTCACTTCACCTGTCGGTGTATATCAGCCCCTTTTCCCTGTTTATTGATATTTTGGTAACACTTGATTTTACAGTGTCATTGTTGTTACATGTTACTATAGTAATAACTATAAATTATGCATAATTACATTCAACCAACCCTAAAACAAACTAAACCCTAATCATACTCTAACCCTATAGTAAGTACATATAGTTACTTAATATTACTCAGTACTTAAATGTATAATTACATTCTAACAAAGACACCTTAAAATAAAGTGTAACCAATATTTTTTTCACTGTGTAATAAAAAAATGTTTTTAAAAATAGCTTTTGCAGCTGTGTTGGTGCTAAATAAAAATGACTGGAAGAACGCTCCAAAGCAAATTTCATTTGACTGGTTGCACTGATGCCACATTAGAGAAAGTCTTGTGTCCAAAATGACCTTTAGTTATGGCTGTAGCAGAATTCTTCCACAGAGATTTAAAAATGTGTGCTTTTTTATACAACATATCAAACTATCTGGCTCATGTGTTCATATTTTTATTTAAATGTACATCGTTTACATGAATCAGTGAATCAATATGACATGATCAAGCGGTTCAATCCAAGCCTTCTGAAGACTTCTTTGTATGATGAAAAGATTTAATTTAGGCTTTTATTCACATATAAACATTAATCAACGCACATACATACACTCTAAGAAAAGTCTGTCAAGTAAAAATATGGCCCAATATACAGAAATTTTCCATATAGATTTTTCACAGGTGTTTTTGAATTAGGCATTTCATTTAGTTTAGATTTAAACTAAATGTTGGACGACTGCCGCATAAACTAAAACACAAACAACAACAAAATCATATGTATAAATATCCTCCATGGGAGTCGAGGCCGGTGTGGTGTGCAGGTGACACCACTGGCCTCACTCCATTCCCACGGTATTGCCACGTCCACCAAACATAGAATTTTATCTCGTCAATGTGCTGAAAGTTATTAAAAATTGTTGATTTCTAAAACTATTCCTTCTAATAAATGTTAATGCTGAAGATTTAAAGGTGCAATATGTGATTCTCTACAGAAAATTTTTTGTTATGCTGATTAAAAGTCTCCTCATATCCTGATAGCAATCACTATGTTGATGTAACCCCTTTAAAAAATGAAGATGGTTAATGGACTACAAAAAAATGTAGTAACTACTATTCTCCACTAGCGTTTTTCTCCATGACGAGTAATAGACAAAGGAAGCAAGCAGCCATTTTACAAATGAGAGTGGAGAAAGACAACAACTGTTGATTCAGAGCATAACTACTTTAAAAGAGTTTAAATAGAGTGAAAAAAGTTTCAAGTTCTTTTCCAGTGAAAGCTGGGGGATCTTTCATACTTTTATTTCAAGAAATAAAAATGAGTGTTGTTCCTCTGTTGTTGCTTTGTAATCGCGCATATGTGTTCAATTAATGATTTATGGTAAGAAATATGATTGATAACAAACAGATGATGAATGAATGAATATTGAAATATACATGTTGTTATGAAGATATAAAGATTGTTTTGTCATAAAACCAATCAGAGTTAATCCAAATGTGATGTTAAAATTAACTGCATCCAGACCGATTGATGTGCATTAAGTTTATGTAAACGGGGCCATATTGTGATGCTTTGTAAAATAAGTTAAGTTAATATGCAGTTGAAGAGAGAAGTTATTTTTGTAATTTCATATCTGTTATCAGATTAAGTGAATGTGAATGAGTGATGAGTTCTCTGCATTATGCCGGTTGTTTTTTTTTTGTTTGTTCCTGTTGATGCATAAGGAGTCAACCTTGGACGAATGCATTGCGAGCCAACTGATGTCACTGTTATGTTCAGGAAAAGACACACACACACAGCGCTTTGGTTGAACGCTAGTTTGTTTACTCAATGAAACTTAGGCGGCACAGAATACGGTACCCCTGAGAGACATGCGCACAAGCATGACTTCCCAACAGTATTACGACAACAGATGAATTTACGATAACAATAACGAACTGGTTACCAACCACAACAGTCACGGCGCGACATCAAGATTTTCTGGAGCGAATTCAGTATCCTTAATCCATTATCAATCCCTGGAAACAGATAAGAGAACACAACACACACACTTCGGACACTTTGATTGAAACTGAGTTTAAAACTACCCGGGTAGTAAATCTTTCTTCTGTCACGTGACTACTTCTACTTTTTTCTATTTTAAAAAAAAAAAAATCCCAATTTTTTTCAACCTCTTAAATTTTTTTTCCGGAAGGATCATACTTTTGAAAAGAAAAGAGACAACTAAAAAAAGAGACAAATGAGAACATAAGGAAAAGACTTTCTGAATTGTGTTTGGAATTTTTTATTTTTTTTCTCATAACAAACAGTTACGGTACATTTTCAACCGTCGTTCAATTGACAATATTGATACAATACAATAAAACATTTTTTTCCTTTCACAAGTTGTAGTGAAATTGCTGTCTCAAATCCTCTTTACGAACTTAGATGTTAAGTATAGTGTCATGCTACTGTGCCCATTCAATCTGATCTGTTCATTTAGAACTCCACACTTGAGTGTTATCAGGGGTTACATTAAGCAGTCTAAAATGTCTTTTTATAAAAATATATCATCTGTGGATAGCTTAGGACCATTAAATGTTCATTCAATCATGGCATTCAGTCCGAATGAAATGAAAGCATGTTCCCTGTCAGTCAACGTGTGTTTGCATACCCTTGCGCAGCCTGTTCACGCAGACATCATACGCACATTCACGTACGCTGTGCAGACAGAGCGAAAATGGCAGGCAAATAGTTGTTCACGTTCATTATTGAAATACTGTTACTCAGTGTACTGTAAAGTTTTCTCCCCAGTGAATGACACGTTGTAATCCAATAACGTTATCTCTAGTCCTCTCGCTTCTGGTCTGTGTGCTTTCATGTGTTTTGGAGGAGGCGTGACTTTGGACGGCGATTTGCAGGGAGGGTGGGATCATATGCTTTCAATGCTAGCAGGCTAAAGTTAACATTTCCAAGATCATCTATTGCACCTTTAACACATGCAGTATGATTGGTTGTGATGTGGATTATTACACTCTAAAAAATGCTGGGTTAAAAATAACCCAAGTTGGGTTGAAAATGGACTAACCCAGCGATTGGGTTGTTTTAACCCAGCGATTGGGTTGTTTTAAGCAAACATTTAACCCAACCGCAAGGTTAAAACAACCCAAATGCTGGGTTAAAACAACCCAATTGCTGGGTTAGTCCATTTTCAACCCAACTTTGGTTATTTTTAACTCAGCATATTTTAGAGTGTATGAGGGGCTGATTTATAAATTGCTTTGGTAGATCAGAACCGGATTACATCTGCAGATTTGTACTAACAAAAAACACTCCTGACCATGGGAATACATAGCAAACCAAACTTTACATAGATGAGAATAGACAAAGAACTTATCTAAACAGGTTGAATATATACACAGGATAGATGAAGGATAAAAAAGGAACAGGTGTGACTAATCAATAAACCATGTTTACACGGGTAAAGAATTAAACCCAAGAACCATAAATATATTTATGATAATTGACAAATATTGCATAATGGAAAAACAAATCTAAAGTCATTTTAGCTTAACGAAAATATACCTTTTCTAATTTGGGAACAACTCCAAAATGGAGGCATAGTTAACATGGAAAAATTATTCACTGGGTACAAATGAAAATGAAAGGGCCAGAGATATACATATGCAAGACAATCAGCAGATCAGCTGTACAGTATGATATTAAATTTATCAATTGGCATCAATTTTTTAAGCAAAAATTTAGATTTTAAATGTCTCGCATTTGCATAATTATAATAAACTGTAAGGCCTTAAAGGGATAGTTCACCCAAAAATGAAAATTCTGTCATCATTTACTCACCCTCAAGTTGTTCCAAACCTGTAAGAGTTTCTTTGTTCTGCTGAAAACAAAAGAAGATATATTGAAGAATGTTTGCAACAAAGCAGATAGAGCAACCATTGACTACCATAGTAGGGGAAAAAAATACTATGTTAGTCAATGGTTGCTCTATCTGCTTGGTTACAAACATTCTTCAAAATATCTTCAGCAGAACAAAGAAACTCGTAAAGTTTTGGAACAACTTGAGGGTGAGTAAATGATGACAGAATTTTCATTTTTGGGTGAACTATCCCTTTAACAAACCTGAAAAATTCAACGTCTGGTCAACGTTCTGTATCAGATCTTGCTCAAAGTCCCAGACTCTTTTGTCTACAAACAGTTGGTCTTTAGTAAGATGCCTCTGCAGTGGTACTCTCACATGAACAATCCTACATACATCAAACGGTACATGGTAAAAACCTCCAATGTCTTTCAAAGTGGAATGCACTGAGGTTTGCTGCACCTTCCTTGGGTTGACAATCATCTTTGTGGGATTATAAATGTTCTTTCGATCAGGTTCTCTGTAAACGTGCTCCATGATATTGACACCAGGAATATTTTCCCATTCTGCTCGTTTGAACTTCCCACTGTCCTCAAACTGTGTTTTGGGGAATATGTGGTTCTTGACGAGGAACACCCCTACACTGGGATGAGCCGACTGGAGATCCTTCATAAGAGATGGTAAATTGGTGTGTTTGTATGGCATGATGATCTCATCAATATCATTCAGGAGGACGTACCTGGATTGATACATGTGCCTGTAAATGCACTCGTTGAGTGTTACTAACTGACCATAATAATGGACATCGCCCTTGTGCTTCTTGATGTTCCAGCCAAGGGACGGGTTCAGAAACTTGTCGATAGGCCATGAAACAATCTCCAGTATCCCCTCTGTTTCATAATGTTTTAATAGCTTTTCCAGGTCTGGTCCACAGCTAGTGTTATAGATGACCACGTGCTGTACACCCAGAAGCTTGTACATCTCCATAGATTGAGCAAACTGCAGTACATTGTTGTAATTGCCAAAAAGGCTGGAGATACAAATGGTGACGTCAAACTTGAACGTATTTGTTATGACACGATTTTTTATTGGCAGATACTCTGTATTATTGTTGTCTGAATCTTTAGTTGATATGAGGACATGTGTTGCATTTTGCATGTGTTTACCTTTACAAATCACATCTGAGGCACCATACGGGAAGCCAAAATGGTCTTTGTGTATCTGGACATCTGCCCGAACAGTTCTGCAGTCATGTACAGTGTTGCAGTAAACACAGTAAAGTGGCTGAAGACTGTTTCTCTTGATTATGCTGATGATTCGAATGACCCCGTTCAGTCTGTGGTCGATAAACGCAGACACCATGAAATGCTCAGAGTCTTTGATGGGCGTTATCGAAGCTTCTGTGATTTTTTGCTCCGAGTCTTTGATGGCCGTTATCGAAGCCTCTGTGATGTTTTGCATATTATATAAAGAAGCCATATATTGGTAAAGAGGATAATTGCTTGTGTATGCCAAAATCAGTGTGAAAATAATAATGATAGTACACGACAGAGCAATAAACTTTTTAAATGTGCTTCTATCCATCTGCCCTTTATTTCCTGTAGAGTAAAGAAAAGATGAATGTGAGAAAATGCACTGTAAAAATTGTCAGGTCTCCAATTTAAAATTTTCTAGTGACCGGTCACATCTAAATTTTTTAATTGGCCAAATTGAATTTCTACAGTGTATGCAAACTGTCCATCTAAGAATTCTGTCCATAAGGCATGTAAACCTTCAAACTTGAGGCTTTTTAAACTTTCATTTAAAACTTTCAAACCAGACTTTATAAAGCCAAAATTGAAAGTTGCTTGACAGTTTCACTTTTCTAGTTAAAAATTACAGTTATATGAATTTCCTTACACTACTATCCATTTGAATTATAGCCTACTTATTTACATTCAAATTCAAATTGTAATTCTGCATGTTTTCTGCTACCTCAATTAAAATTCTGAAATTGATATGGAATGTAAACAGGCTTGAATTCAAATTTAAATTATGCACAACCATGCCGTGGACACATATAACTAACTTAAGTTGAATTGAAATGAGAATATTCCTTCAACTATTTTTCACTGACATAATTTTTAATGTTTAACATGGTAACTGTAAACCAGTTTTTGAATGTCAAAGTGTTAGTTCTTTCTTTGTTCCTTTTCTGTCCATTTATGCTTACAGGAATTACAGAATGTACACATTATCTGCATATCTGCACAAAATACAGTTAGTTTGTTGTGCTGCTCTAATGAAGCATTTATTGAAATATGTTTTAGCAATAGTAATGATTTAGCAACAGTGACATATGGTCGACATGAAAATGCTTTTATATATATCATAATATAAATATGATCACTGTTAAAGTAAGAATCATCACAATAGAAAATTACATGCTAGACTCCACGGCTGTTCATACGGAGCTCCTTACGATTTAGTAAATAAATCTCATACTTGCCACAAGAACAGCTTTTTCAACAAGTGCTATAAGACATTATGGTTGCTTTTATTATCATCATCCCCAAATAGAAAACTGTAAAGTAAGATGAAAAATAGATACGTACCTTTGGTCACAATATAAACAACATAATTGCCTTACAGGAGATGTTGGCTATATATATATAATTCTATCTGGAAAATAACAAAAACAAAACTGACTGAAAACAGTAGGCTACCTGTGGTTGCAGGAGCTGGACAGGGCATGTAAATTTTGACCTCAAAAGAAACGATTTGCGTTTTCTGAAGCACATACCAGGTCCAAAATCATATCTAAATGAAATCTAAACAAAATCTGGAGATATATATGGTGAAGTCAAACTTGAAAGTATTTGTTATGACACAATTTGTTATAGGCAGATACTCTGTATTATTGTTGTCTGAATCTTTAGTTGATATGAGGACATGTGTTGCACTTTGCATGCTTGCCTCTGTTCAATAAACACAGACACCATGAAATGCTTAGCTCATGGCATGTAAATTTTGACCTCAAAAGAAACAATTTGGAAGGGCGTTTTCTGAAGCACATACATATCTAAACAAAATCAAATCACTCGTGCTCCTCTGGTGTAAAATGTATGGCAGCGGCTATTTACACTATAAGTGCAAATAGCGATAGATTTGTCTGCTGCTTTCGACACAGTTAACCACCAGATCCTCCTGTCAACTCTCATGAAGATGGGCATCTCAGGTCTTACCTCTCAGGTAGGTCCTTCAGGGTGTCATGGAGGGGTGAAGTGTCAAAGTCACAACACCTAGCTACTGGAGTTCTACAGGGCTCAGTGCTTGGACCACTTATCTTCTCCATCTACATGTCATCATTAGGATCATTAGGATTAGGATTAGTCATTCAGAAACATGGCTTTTCCTATCTTGCATTCTGCAAGTGAACGACGCCTCGTAGTGCCATCCCGAAGAGGCACGAAATCACTCTCCTATTCGTTTTTCTGTTTGTTTATTAAAAAAATAAATGTATGTGTACTGCGCTAGACTAACTGAGACTTGTTACAGCACTTGCATGCTGTTGCCCCTTTTTTGTCTGATTGCTTCTATTGCTCTCCTAATTTGTAAGTAGCTTTGGATAAAATCGTCTGCTAAATGATTAAATGTAAATGTTACACCAAGTGTAAACAGCAACTAGATTCTATTTACACTAAGTGAAAATATCATTTTCGTAGCGATAGAAGATTTTTACACTAAGTGCAAATAGCTGTAGGTGCTATAGTGAAATAGCATACTAAGTGAAGTCATATATTCTATTTACACCATGTAAAAGTAGCAGTTATTTGTCAAAATAAAGTATAAGTAGCTTCTAATTACTATTTACACATATTGTAGATACATAGGCCTACTATTTGCACCTCAGTATTGTTGTACATTAACTGGATGCACTCCCTACCCCTACCCCTATACCCAAATAATACTTTCATTATTATTAAACATTTCGCTAGGCACTTTATTTCCACTTTTAGAAAATTTTCTTAATTTTTATTGAAAGTAAATGCCTTTCTGATGTGATATGTGATGTTAAAAGGGAAAAGAGCGAGCTTTACAAAAGGTGCAATCAAACCTAGGTTAATCGCATCAAAGGCTTGTTCCACAAGCCTAGGCTTTACTGACTACACCACTGAAGATGCTGAAAAATATGTCTTTTTTAATGTTGTTTGGTCTAACCAGTTAGTACGAATAGCACTTGCCAACAAAGCACGCTATTTGCACTTGGTGTAAATAGACTCTCCGAAAATGGGCAGATCTATAGAAAATGCACGCTATGCATATACAGAGACATTAGCGCCCCCTTGTGACTTTAAAACGAATTTCGCTGATGACTCAGCTTTTTACGATTCAGTATTAACAGGGCGCAGTTAATACTGAACCATTAGTATAAGAGCACAGCTAGAATTTTTGTTACAGAGTGCATTCATATACCATTGGTGACACTATGTATTCATTACCTTTGAAAGCAGGATTATGAATGTTTAAGTTTGATGTATCTGCAAGTTTCTAGTTATAAGTGGCTGTAGTGAATTATTCCATATTGAGAGACAGTTGGTGTGTTCATATCCTCATTCTCTGTGCACTGTGCAATAGCTAGCCTCGTTACTGCCTTTATGTAACATGCAATATGTGACTATCATTTATTCAGACTTGACTATTGGAGTAGATTTAAACCTGCCAATGGAAGAGCAGGAGGAAGAGAGATTTGGATGCACTCATTTAGCACACGCTCACACAAACCTCCAATATACAATTGTTAAACCTTACAGAGTTGCATATTTGAGAAATGTGAGTGCTGAGTCTCGTTGAGTGTTACTCACCTTTGTGTTCCTGGAAGTTCCAGCCCGGGGACGGGTTCAGAAACTTATTGATAAGCCATGAAACAATCTCCAGTATCCCCTCTGTTTCATAATGTTTTAATAGCTTTTCCAGGTCTGGTTCACAACCCATTTTATAGATTACCATGTGCTGTACACCCAGAAGCTTGTACATCTCCATAGATTGAGCAAACTGCAGTACATTGTTGTAGTCGCCAAAAAGGTTGGAGATACAAATGGTGACGTCAAACTTGAAAGTATTTGTTATGACACGATTTTTTATTGGCTGATACTCTGTATTATTGTTGTCTGAATCTTTAGTTGATTTGAGGACATGTGTTGCACTTTGCATGTGCTTGCCTTTACAAATCACATCTGAGACATGAAATGGGAAGCCAAAATGGTCTGTGTGTATCTGGACATCTGCCTGAACAGTTCTGCAGTCATGTACAGTGTTGCAGTAAACACAATAAAGTGGCTGAAGACTGTTTCTCTTGATTATGCTGATGATTCGAATGACCCCGTTCAGTCTGTGTTCGATAAATGCAGACACCATGAAATGCTCAGAGTCTTTGATGGCCGTTATTGAAGCCTCTGTGATGTTATATTATATAAAAAAGTCTAATATATTGGTAAAGAGGCTAATTGCTTGTGTATGCCAAAATAAGTGTTAAAATTATAGTGATAACATGATAGAGCAAGAAACGTTTTAAAGGGGTGGTAAACCACGATTTCACTTTTCTAACTTTAGCTAGTGTGTAATGTTGCTGTTTGAGCATAAACAACATCTGCAAAGTTACAACATTCAAAGTTTAAAGCAAAGGGAGATATTTGCTTTTAAAGAAATCAATTTCTAAGGACTACAGCAAACGGCCGGTAGGGACTATTATACATTCCTCCAGGGTCTCTGACATCACCAGCCCCAATATTTACATAAACCCCTCCTCCGAGAATATTAAATAAGGGGGGGGGGGGGGGTGAGGTCATTTTGTATTGCTGCGGGGAAGCGTTGTTGTGGTATAGTTAGTAGACTGGAATGTTGTTGCCGCAATGCTGACGAAACGCTGTTATTTTCATCCAGATTACAGGTCCACTTTGTTCAGGCTTCCTAGGGACGGGGGTGCGTTGCAGTGCGTTTAACATACAACATGTTATATGCATGTGTGTATAAGACAGAGGGGAACAGGTCGCATTTGCAGCAGATATATGCTGCCCATCATAAATCAAAGCACGAGACAGACAGGGGTCGGAGGAGAAGATGTGACATAATGGACAATATTCGTCTGTATTTGCAATACACGAGCCAGTGCCACTGCGCGAGACAAACGCTGCCAGTGTGAAAGCACAACGGGCGCGCGCGGCTCCCGCTGCACATTTCACGGAGGAAAGCTTCCACAATCTTCGTGAGTTCAATGAAGGATTCGCACAACGGCTTGTCCTGAAAGATGGATTTAAAAACAGAAGCTGTTTACGGGCCACAACCTGTAAGTATGATTTATTTTTCGGCGATGTGTTTTCCTGTAATAGTTCGTATTGTTAATTGTACGTTGTAGCAAGGAAGTACACAAATGACAATGCTGTTTGGCTCTGCAAACCAGTTTGTTAAATGCTCATTCATACTTAACGTTATTCGACAAACACCTAATGTTACAAACTTTTTTTTAAAATCTCAACAGCGAACTTGGCATTAGTGTAAATTATTCTTTGATTAGAGCTTTTGTGTATTGTTTATCTACATGCTTGTTTATCTACGGGCATGCTAAACATGGTTCTGTGTTTGATTTGGCTAGTAAAGCCAATGTTTAGTGTTTGTTTTGGGTTAATAGTTCTTGCGACAGATATTTGGCAATAATCGTTCTAAAAATACAAAAGTAACAGTGCCATTCAGTAGTGATCACTATAGATCCGCAGTTTTTACTCTTGAGGACTGAACAGGTTCTGCTCGATCATCTTCACTAAAATGGTCTGGGTCTGATTCTGGCTCAAATTGGAATGGTTTTATTGACGCCTTTGTTTCTAATACTACCCAAAGCACAGTCTACCGGTAAAGGTAAGGGGCGTGACGTTTCCGACAAACGTGCGCTAGGCGGTTAGTGAATCACAACACACTGGGCCAGCTAACCAATCTGAGCCCATTGCGTATTTTTGAGGGACTGGCTTCATACAACCCGGAAACCATCAGACCGTTTTTACAAGGAGGGACAGAGCAGTGTAGAATAAAGGTATAATATTTGAAAAATAATGCAATTTTTTAAAAACGAAGCATGAACACATGTTACAGTGCACCCCACAAACACAATCAAGCCTTCGAAAGAATGTGTTTTACCACCCCTTTAAATGTGCTTTTATCCATCTGCCCTTTAGTTCCTGCAGAGTAAAGAAAAGATGCATGTCAGAAAATGTGCAAACTGTTCCATCTAAGAATAATATGTCTGTAAGGCCTGTAAACCTTCAAACTCTAGGCTTTTTAAACGCTTTTTAAACTTTGTCAAAACTTTTAGCTTTGTGAAGCCAATATTCAAGGTTGCCTTGACAGTTTTGTTTTAGTTAAAATTACAGTTTTATAAAGAAAAAATGTAATTATACATTCCAATTCAAATACTAATCATGCACACCTACACCTCCTCTGCACCATCATCAGCTCACTTCATAAGCACACACCTCACTTCAGTCAGTTGTCTGATCTCATTTCTACTACACAGACTACCTACCTGTTTCTCCAGCATCCTGTTCTCCAGCGATTACACTCTAAAAAAAAGGCTCGTAATCATAGGGGAACCTTTTTTAGTGCTATATAGCACCAATTTTGGTGCTTCAGTGGTTCTTCAGCGGTTCTTCAGAGGTGCTATATAGCACCTTAGTCAAAGAACCGGTGAATAACCTCTGAAGAACCGCTGAAGAACCTCTGAAGAACCGCTGAAGAACCACTGAAGCACCAAAATTGGTGCTATATAGCACTAAAAAAGGTTCCCCTATGATTACGAGCCAAGAACCATTTTTGGTGCCATAAAGAACCCTTTTTTTTTTTAGAGTGTACCTTCAAGTCCTACCTTCACTCTTCATGTTCATGCTGTCTCGAATAAACTCGGTTAATTCATCTTTGTGTTCTAAGTATACATTCCGTAACACACACCTTCTGCTCCCTGAGTAAGATGAGTACCAGGAGAAGGGTGAGGAGTGGGACAAGGGTAAGAGAGAGGAATGCCTGGACAAGGACAAGGTAGAGATTGAGGAGTTAGAATGCATGGTGGTGCTCAAAGAAGGGCCAGAATTAGGGTAACTGATGAAATAAGAGCTACTATCATAGATCATGTTATAAACCACAGGCTATCATACAGAGAGGCTGCATGGTGAACGAGTACGAGCCAAATCTCAGCCGGGACACAGTGGCATCCATTATCCAGAATTTTCGAGAAACCAACAGGGTATGTATGAAGGCTTTTCCTACTGCAAAGCGTAAATACTTTTACCATGTATTACAGTGACTGTATGCCTCTGGTCTCTAATATGTAACTGTATTTTGTCTATCTAAGTGTAGTGGGTTCATTTATTTTTGGGTGATGTCACAGGAATTGCGGACCACATAGTTTCCGGCCAAATGATTTAAAGCCGGTATGGCGCAAACATTGTGGAGGTAATTTGAATATATTAATAGTTTTGTAAAGTGTAGGTCATTAAAATAAATGGTCGAAATGTAATTTGTATAATTTTTATAGGGTATGAATATAGGTGTATTTCAATTTGTAATTCTGTTTTGGCAGACTGGCCTGGGAGCTGATTGTAACTAGACCACTGTTTTTCCCAGTATTGAATGTTTATTTACTATTGCTCTTTTTGTTTGTTTTGTTGTATTTTTATTTGATTGATTTGGTTAGGCGAATCTTGTATAGTTTTTGTTTCCATTTCTTTATTTTCATTTGATTGATTTGGTTATGTTAAATATTGTATAATTGATTGGGTGTTGTTTCCTTTAATTTTTTATTTGGTGGTGTTAGGGGGGCCTTGTATTGGATGAGACGGTATCCCAGCTACTAGGGTGTGGTGTGATGCAGTGATAACACTACCAGTTGATGCATTTGATGATTGTATATTGCCTTGCACGGTCGGGCGTCACAAGTTTTATGGTTGTACTAGAAATAGCTGAGGCTTTTACTTCCAAATTTTTGGTCTAAATGAGTCCATCTGGTCCCCTTATTCCTGCCATTTTGTTTATATTTATTTTGCATTGTATTTTGTTAATATATTGATTTGTTTCTCTTTTAGTTTTTGTTTATATATTAGATTCTATATAAATTTAAGAAATTGTTTTTCTTTTAAAGAAATAAAAACCATGTACTACTCCAGAGGCCATGTTTTCATTTAATTGAACCACTTGAGCGGGTATACTGCCCCTATCGTGTTTAACCAGGTTGGCGTATACCAATCCTGTAACTGGTCCTGTAAATCCTGTAGATTCAACATCTACCCCCATCAGGGGGCAGAGGAAAGCTCCATAAATGAAGAACAGGAACTTGCTATTGTCAACATGGTGATTGCTGATAATGAAATAAAACTGAAGGGCATTCTATAAAGCTACTCTGTGATGGGTCATTTATTTTTGTATTGAATTTCTGCAGCAAAAGAAACAAAATGCATGCATTTACTAAACCCAACAAAACAAAAATGTGGAGTCTTCAAAGACACAATCTATGAACAATAAAATATACTGTCTATTGTATAAGGGCAGACCTGACGCATAAAATAATGCAGTTTAACTCCATCTAGTGTTAGTGTTTTTATGACATTGTGCTACGATTGACTAAATGTTCCTGTTGGAAGAGAACACGTTTTGGGGGTTTTGGTAGACATAGTGTATTGTGTTAGTGTATTATTGTTTAGTTTTTTTTAAATCTGTGTTGGAGTTTAGTTTAAAATGTGTGATTTTGAGCATGAAATTAACCGTTTTGGAAATTGTGTGTTGTAGGTGTGTTAAGAGTTAAAAAAATGCTCAATAGCGATCGTAAAATACTGTAACATGGGTTAATCATAAACCAGTTTTTGACTGCGGAAGGAGCGCCAGTTTTTCTTTTTTACTTTTCTGGACTTTTATGCTTACAGAAATGACAGAATGTACACAACTGCACTTTATCAAAAAAACATTTTTAACTTACTGTGTGGTTTACACTCAAAACAACAGTTAGTTAGTTGTGTTGCTCTAATGAAGCATTTGTTGAAATATGCTTTAGCAATGATTTAGCAATAGTGACATGTGGCCGACATGAAACTTAATCATAATATAAATAAGATCACTGTTAAAGTCTAAATCATCACAACAGTTGTTAAAGAAATCCTATACTTGCCACAATTCAATAAAGAGCTATAAGACATTATGGTTGGTTGCTTTTATTATAAAAATAGAAAATTGTAAAATAAGATTAAAAAATAGATACATTTTGTCACAAGGTATTTCTATAATTCTATCTGGAAAATTAAAAAAGAAGAAAACGGATTGAAAAGCATAGCATGGATATGGCATGTAATGTAATCTTTGACCGAAAAATAAACTATTTGGAAGGGCGTTTTTTGAAGCACATACCACAATAACATAATACCATAATCATATCACTCCACAGATGTACTGTTGTAAAAATGTAATTCATTACTGAAAAGGCCTGCTATGCATAGAGACATTAGCGCCCCCTGTGACTTTAAGACACATTACCATTCATTAATTTAGTTCCATTCATTCAGTTCTTAAAACAAAGTCACATTCCTCAAAATGTTTAACACGTTTCACCTGTTTTCACACATTCCAATTTTCTCAATGTTATGGTCATTACCAGTACTGTAATGCAATTTGGCCAAGGATGCTGAATTTATTTATTTTACTGTACAGTAATTGACAGTATATTGTATTATATTGTTATAGTGCCCCGAACAACCCGAAAGGATGCATAACAACTTGGTCTGTTCATTGTTCACTCTTGTTTATGTGGTTGTTTACTCCTGCACGTTTGTCTTGTTTATGAATAAAGTGTTTTCTGTTTATTCTCCAACGTAGAATACTCATTACAACCTTGACAGTACAGTTATAATGGTGTATATATGAAAATGATAATGATTCTTCCTTCTGTTGAAAATATGGCTTTTACTTTGTTCCCTGGTGTGTCTTTAGCTTGTTACCTTCTGTGTATGTTGAAAGGTTGGATTCTGAAATCCACTTCCGCTTTAATATACCTATAAATATATCCGAAATTAAATTCATAATCAAAGCCTTAATCAATATTTATATTCCTATATTATTATAATGATTTTTAATGATTCTTTCCAGTTACGATTTTTGCTTAATCAAGAGAAACACTCACTCAGTTTGTATCTTCCTTTATATTTACTAAAGTGTGTGTTTGGTCTCTGAGTGGTGACTGAGGGTCTGTCCTAGCCTAGGGATGTGTGATGTGTCACTAAAACTTGATTTCAGTCATATGTTTGGATTTTGGAGGTATCACACACCCCTAACTCGACAGGAGTGCAGTAACAGTGCTTGTTCACTTAGCCCGGCTTCCAGATATGAAATATGGATTTGTCTGTCATTTTCTTTTTTCTTTTACTGAAACACTAAAGAATGGTATGAATATTGCCTGTACTATTGTCTGTTCCTCTCACTGAGAGAAAGCAGATGTTATCAGTGTGTTTTGGGAAACTTTTTCTGGTCAGTAGAGCTCAACCAACTCCAACCTCGGAGAGACTGTGTATCTGTGTGTGTGTGTGCGCTGTACTCCGTGTTACAGATCAGTATTGAAGGTGGATTACGGGCATCCTAAGAGAGCTGGCGCCTGCTCCAGAATCTGGAAGGACACTACGTGCCTAATTCCGGGGTGAAAGCGTCAACAAGTGATATATGTACACGTGAATCTGATTAACTGACAATGTGTGGAAAACGTATCATGACTGTTTATTTTCTCTGAGCCAATCAGAATCATCCACCTTGCAGAAATGACGTGGCTAGACCTTGAAAACAGTATAACTGTTGAGAAATTGTATGTACAATAGGTGGGTAGAGGGAGCGCGGCCTACGAACTCCTTGTGAGACTTGAAGATGGCTTCTGCTGATGAAACTGCAAACTATTCTTCTGTAAATTAAGCAAATAATTGCACTCCTAACTCTTATGTTAATTTTTCACTACTGGTCCTGGGTCCTAAACTATTACCCCAACAATATATACGCCAGTATTTCCCATGTTCATTGTCGGTTGTTGTCCTTCCATGGACCTTGTGTGTAGTTGTTTTTAGTTTTATCTCCATGTTCCTTGGTTGTCACCTTCATTTATATCATTAAACCTGTATTTAGATCCGTCTCCTGGATTTCTTGTATACAATATAGTCTGCCTGTACATTACCGGTTAGTGCAGGGGTTCACAGCGATTTATGCAACTCTCTATTACTTGCAGCATCATTACTTAGGTTCATAAATCCAGTTACTTCCAGCCAGTCTCATTTGCCCTCCATGAAGTAAAGTGTGGGTGAGAGTATGAGTGGAGGAGATAAATGAAGATTCTTCTCTCTCTGACAGCAGAGGGGTCTGACAGAATTTCCATGGATTTAAATGAACACAGAACTCTCTGTACTGTCAAGCTATGACCACCCTCCATTAATCTTAAATCCGTAACGTCAGTTTACTTGGTCTCCATGGTGAGCTGCCCTCAGCATGCCATTTCTCAGCCTTGGAAAAAAACACTATCTACATTGCAATTTTTGTCTTTTGCGTAGTAGGCTAGAGGTAACCATGGCTACGACAGCCAGTCTTCATCAAAAAGTAAGAGATTTCTGTTTGATTGTACATTGTCTGGATTTGTCACATTCATTTGAATGTTTCTCACACTTAAAGTCCATTTAGACATGGTTGAGAAAAAGCTTAATTTAATTTTAGCTTTCACGTCACCATCTGCATTTCTGTTGATATTACTCTAGTAAGAGCAAGATGGCAAAAACACATGACCAAAGGACGGACTCTCACCATCACGGACATTTGGGTAAAAGGGTGAAGGAATAGAAAACACAATCCCACCCTCTGTCCACATGCCAAGTCACCCTGGCAAGATATTTCACCAGACATCACCATGCATCACCATGGACAGAGGTTGCTTTCATTAAATACTGCTGCATTTTCTAAGTTTGAGGCTTCAGGAAGTCTTTATGCTTTTAGGCTCACTGATAAACTACATTTCCTGACAACAACAAAGAGTGTCATGATCCTAGCCTGTGTTTTCCTGTCTTGTGCCATGTTTTGTTGTTCTTTGTAGTTTTTCATGTTGATTAATCTCCCCAGGTGTGTCTTGTTAATTTGTTAAGCTTCTTTGCCCTGTGTATTTAAACCTCTGTGCTTCAGTTGTTTGTCGGTCGTTGCTCCTGTATGTGTGTTCCTGTTGTTGCGCTGTTGTTCGTGCTGCATTTGGATTCTCACTCTGCTTCATCCCTGCTCACATGTAAAATGGATGGATGAATGGATGAATTAAAATGGATTAGGATGGATAGATGGATTAGGATGGATGGATGGATATGGATGGATAGATGGATGGATGGGTGGATTAGGATTGATGGATGGATGGAGGGAGGGAGGGATTAAGATGGATGGATGGATGGATGGATTAGGATGGATGGATGGATGAATGGATGGATTAGGATTGATGGATGGATGGACGAATGGATGAATTAGGATGGATGGATTGATGTATTAGGATGGATAGGTTAGGATAGATGGATGGATGGATGGATGGATGAATGGATGGATGTATTAGGATGGATGGATGGATGGACGAATGGATGGATTAGGATGGATGGATCAATGTATTAGGATGGATAGGTTAGGATAGATGGATGGATGGATGATGAATGGATGAATGGATGGATTAGGATGGATGGGTGAATGAATGGATGAATGTATTAGGATGGATGTATGGATGGACGAATGGATGGATTAGGATGGATGGATCGATGGATTAGGATGGATAGGTTAGGATAGATAGATGGATGGATGGATTAGGATTGATGGATGAATGGATGGATTAGGATGAATGATGGATTAGGATGGATGGATGTATTAGGATGGATAGATTAGGATAGATAGATGGATTATGATAGATGGATTAGGGTGGATGGATGGATGGATGGATTAGGATGGAAGATGGATGGATGGATGGATTAGGATGGATGGATTGGATGGATGGATTAGGATGGATGGATGGATGGATTATGATGTATGGATGGATGGAAGGATTAAGATGGATGGATTAGGATGGATTAAGATGGATGGATGGATGGATGGAAGTATTAGGATAGATAGATTAGGATAGATAGATAGATAGATAGATGGATTAGGATGGATGGATGGATGGAGTAGGATGGATGAATGGATGGATTAGGATGGATGGATGGATTAGGGTGGATGGATGATGGATGGATGACCGATAGATAGATAGATAGATAGATAGATAGATAGATAGATTTAAAGAGAGTAATTAAATACAATTCATCTTTGTGTTCAAACAGTGAATATTTTAAAGGTTTTATATATTGATTACATTTTTACTTTATTTAACTTGCTGTGCAAAGGTTGCCCAGAAGAAAGGAGTGTAAAAATAAATGCTAATGAAGTGCTGCACAACTACATCCCCAGTGGGTCCCTTCATTTTAGCGCAGTACCTAACCTTTACTCAAGCACATTCTGCTATTCTGTTGTCCCACTCTAATGTACTTTCCCTGTCCCTTCTCTTCCATAATGCTGTTGCAGCTGTGAATAGAAAAAAAGTTTCACATTTAAATAAAACATGTATATACAGCATGATGTTCTCATTCAGCACGAATAGTCAATTAGGCTATGTACAGTTTTATAACATCATATTGGTTTATAATATAATCTCATATAAGACATACAGAAAACCATCAGCTGAGAAAAGGAGGAAACTTGTCAGCACTAGTCTTTTTTTACTACCTCCATGCACCTTGCTTTAACACAAGGTAGTCATTAGCAAATGCCCTTGTGATGTCTGCACCCAGCAAAAGCTCCTCTTAAAGAAACAGCATGGCTTTTACAATATATAAAACCTAGAGACTATAATGTGGTCACTAAAACAATGCATGTGAAATTTTGTTGATAACAAATGCATGTCACTTGAAAATGTTACTGGAGAAAGGTTAGTGACCTCAACAGGTGTGAATCTGGTTTAAGGCGTACTTCATAATCAGATGAACAGATCAACTAGCTTGAACAAAATGACTCAGCATGAGGAGGATGAAAAATCAATATATGCAAAACCCCCCAAGGCATCGCTGGCTGTTCTTCAATAGCAGTACATTATAATTCCAGATCATCTGGATTTTTCTAGCTGTGATTTTGCTTGTACAGCTGTAAGGTGATTAAGTGACTGCTTGTGAAAGGAGTATATGGCAGTAATTACAGTTCTTATCAGAAGGATGGAGTTGCAGTCTGATTATTAAATTACTGTGTGTGGACCGTGGATCCTTTGTTATTAAATCATGTTAAGGTTGCTCAAATGTGGGAGTAAAAGTGACTTAACACTATGTGACTTGCACACATAGCCTATTTATCGGTAGACTACAACCCCAAATCCAGAAAAGTTGGGACATTTTGTAAAATGCAATGAAATCATGATTTTGTCCATTGGGAATTGATTGGTGTAACGTATATCCACTGGAGGCTTGATGAACCCAAGTGCAGTTTTATTGAGAAAACAAAAAGTGAACAAAACAAAGACTAGGACTTGAAACAGACTTGATTTGACAGAGCACTCACCAACAATGGTTACAGGTAACAATACTCGACAAGGGAACAAGGCAAACATGATGGCTTAAATACACATGGGCTGCGTCCTAATGCGCCTACTTATACTACGTCCTAAAAGTATGTACTCTTTTTGTTAAGAAAAAGTACATACTTTTGAGTGTGTAGCAAAAAAGTATGCAAGCTTTGGGACATACTACTTCGTCGTCTTTAACGGACTCTGTGTCGTCATCAGAGTCCATGCAGCCTCATGCAGCTGCACTGGAGAAACTGCACCGGGTGTGTTAGCCGGCTGCTCTCGAATCGCTCTCGCGGCACTTTGTTGACATACGTCACTGTCACGTGGCCTCTGCGCTGCTTCAAGTCGGACACAATTTCTAACCGGCATGCACTGCTTCAAGTCAGCCGCCGATCGGTCTGCGCATCGCTGGGTGAAGTCGAACAAGCCTAACATGACACAAGAGACTAGGGAATCACATGACAATGGAGCACATGGCAGGATCACATGACAAAACCAGGAAACATGACTCATAAACTCAAACAGAAAACATGAACACGAAACAAACCCCAAAGGGATGAAAAAACCCAAACAAAGCCCAAACACACCGGAGGGATGGCGGGCCAGGCCCGTGCAGGGGGACAGGACATGGAACCTGGCAAGGCAGAGACAGGCCTGGGAGCATGGGCGGACCTGGGCCATGGAGCGGTTCAGGGAGCCATGGCAGCTCGGACAGTTCAGGAAGACATGGCGGTGCAGGAAGTTCAAGGGACAATGGCGGTACAGGCAGTTCAGGAGGCCAGAGAGGCATGGCCTCCATGGCCTTAGCCAGGTACCTGGTCATGGGCTGGAGCCCTCTCTGGACCCTGGTCACGGGCTGGAGCCCTCTCTGAACTCTGGACGTGGACAGGTGGCGTCGCTTGGCTCTGGACGTGGACGGGTGGCATCACTTGGCTCTGGATATGGATGTGGACAAGTGGCGTCGCTTGGCTCTGGACGTGGACGGGTGGCATCACTTGGCTCTGGATATGGATGTGGACAGGAGACGTTGCTTGGCTCTGGACCTGGATAGGCTGTGGCAGTGCAGGCATGACATGAATGAAATCAGGCATGGCAGGCATGACATGGACAAACAAGACATGACACTAGGGGCATGGAGACACTCTGGTGTGGCGGGTACTGTGGAATGGTGGAGCTCCTTATCCGCCATTCCCACAGTAAATGAGGAACCCCTCAACAGTAGGGCAAAGTCAATGTATTGGACCAGGGAAAAATGGATCTTTCCCCCTGGCATCCGTGAGCGAACAGGTTCGTTAAGTCCATGCTGGAAGATGTCCTTTAGCGCCACGTCATTGAAGTCCACCCGGTGAGAGAGTTCACAGAAATCTTTTACATAATCCTCAATATTGAGGTCACCCTGATGAAGGCGCAAGAGGCAAACTGCTGGGTTCATTGTTTTTGGTCAAGTATTCTGTAATGTAGATCCACTGGAGACAAGCTTGATGAACCCAAGTGAAGTTTTATTGACGAAACAAAAAGTGAACAAAACAAAGACTAGGACTTAAAACAAAGACTATCAAAGACAGGAACACATGACAAAACCAGGAAACATGACTGATAAACTCAAACAGAAAACATGAACATGAAACAAAACCCAAAACACACCGTGCCAACTGGAAGGTTGTATTTTGTAGCTGTGATCTCATGTGAGTGACAGGTGGTCCAGCCCTTGTGGCATTCGTGTAAGAGAAGAGAAGAGAAGAGAAGAGAAGAGAAGAGAAGAGAAGAGAAGAGAAGAGAAGAGAAGAGAAGAGAAGAGAAGAGAAGTCTCTGCAAGATGGAGGGGAACTTATTGTGATTAAAGGATAATAGCACATGAATTTTAAACAAATAATGATATACACGATTTATTCATTTGTAATAAATATATAAAATGATCAACCTCAATTTGAAATAGGTTCATCATAGAAGAGGTGTGTTAAAATCATTGAAGGGATGAATTGCATTTTTTGATTAAAATAAATAGACCCAGCTACCAAATTGCTATGCCTCATTTGCTGTGTTTGAATGAATCATGTTACCATAAGATATCTTGATAAGCATTATGTATTAGTCAGTTAGGAGCTGTTCAAACAGCCGTAGACTTTGTTTTGAACAGTCTAATGGTGTAAACCTGATTGATCCTCTGTTGCACAGGCCTCTTACAAGGGCAGGATTTGCAGCCAGGACATTGATCTTCCTCTTCCTCCTAAGAGTCTCTGGAGCAGCTGAGACACCTGCTAGCATGCAGCTGATGGACGGCCTCTAATGCCTGCGTGCTCCTTGGAAGGAGTTGCATCATTCATACCCTGAATGATCAAAGCCTGTAGCTGAGCTTCTCTTCATGGCTCCGTGGCACGACCCTGGGTCCTCACACCTTGTGCATTGTGGGAACGGCTCCTGTCATGCTGCATCATTTCAAACCCATATGGGAGCAGACAGATGGTGGGCAGGCTAAACCAACGGGAAGCTGGGTTGCCATGCCAATAACAGCGATGAGTTCTCACTAACAGAGAAGGACAGAGGCACAGTAGCCTACAGTATGAACATTGTATTTTATTATTGCATGTAAAATGTGAAGACTATTGCATTAAGAGTCCAACGGTCACCGCCCACTTACTCAGAAGCCAGGCTTCAGTAAATATTTTCCCTTCATTTTCTCCATTGGGATTTTTTAAAAATATATTCAGTAAGAGCTATAAGCCTTAAACCAACCCAACCAACTCCAAGATGAACACACTATTATAAACTTTCATTTGAGGCAAAAAGGTGTTTGAAAAAGGTCACTGAACTAAGCAATAAAGCATTGTGAATGACAGCCTAATTCAAATAATTGTACAATATAAAGTTACTGACTTAAGCCTAATCATTTATGAAGCATAAAACAACATACTTTCAGGTTATTGTAAAATATTCATCATTAACGTATTTCATTCCTGAATGTGAATCAGTGTTTTCGAATGGGTTGAACAAATCTAAGTGAATGATTCAATGGTTCAAAAAGATGGTCACTTTATTAAATCCTTAAAGGGGTACTTCAGCACTGGGAAGATGAATGTGTATTTAAACTGGGTCATTTATGTAGTAGAAATGTGAAATTATTTTTTTATTTGGTGCCTTCTAGACTGAGAAAAGACAGAAAATGTATTTTTGTCTCATGTGGATGAAAGACAACAACTCACAGAATGCACTTGCTTCGCTGCCCTACAAGGCCACTCCCAAAGCCACGGCCATTGGTTATCACTTGCCCACCATGACACCACCCCCACCGTCGTTTTGATTTTCATACTAATACAGTCATTTAGTTCAGTTAGAGAATAGACACTACAATTGAACAATTGAAAACTGAACGTGTCTTTTCAATAAAGTGTGAGAGAGCCGAAAGAAAGGCACGGCACAGATGCAGCAGGAGTCAGATTTTACTAATCACGAGAGCGAGGAGCTGAGCAGAGCTGAGGTAGGCCGCGTTTTCAGATCATGCCTATGGAAGCTACATTTTCATAGGAATTCATTGAAAAGTTGAAACACTCACTTTGCTCCGCACCGCTCCGTTATTAATGCCTGAGCCGAGCGGCCGTATGCATTTACATTCTGTGAGTGAGATCCCTCCCCTGTGGGTGGGTTGATAACATGCAGAACTATAGCTCCTGTAGTCTCTAGTCTCTGGCCAAAAAATCCTCCAGGATTTCTCTCGTCTCAGGGGGATATGAGGGGGATAAGTACCATAATTTGAAAACTACCGGGTTTCTACTGATACAAAGCTTAATGCTAATCTCTGAAGTAACCCTTTAATGAATCAATGTGTTTGAACTAATGGGTTAAGAATCATTCCATGACTCACTCAGAACAAAAAAACAAGAATAATTTTTTTTTTAAATCAGTCACTTGCCGCCACATATACTGGCATAACAAAGCATATGTAATAGTTGCCAAATTCTAAATTCTAAACACAAAAGCACAAACAAGGACAAGGAGTGATAACAACAAACAGTGAAAACTCCCACTCGACCAATTAAATTTGAGGACCAGACTAAAAAACAAAAACAGTATATAAGTAGCTTGAGAGTGCGGAGAGATTCATTGAGTCACATCAAACATGGGGATTTATGAAAGTTCGTTTCTCCATCTCTTTTGCCATAATTTTCTTTTCCATAGAAATGGTGACTTCTGATTATGGGTAGTGTAATTCCTTCGCCAGGAATTAACCAATTAATCTACAGAATATATAATAATTTAATATATGTTATCACTAAAATCTCTTTTAGTTTTTAGGGTTTTTAACTCTAAATAAAAATAGGCTGCTTTTCAATAGTACAGTATGTGCACAGTAAACCATTTGAACTAGTAACACTGGTCTCTGAATTTTGCTTTGCATTGTGCTTAAGAACACCACTTACCTATAAGCCTGTAAAACACAGGCTTATTGCTTAAATCAACTATATCCTGATAAACTCGTCATTGTCACCTTCAGACTACTAAAAGCTTTTATATCCTCTGTGCCCTTTTGGACTATCTTTCCGGCTATAAGATATGATGAACATGGCAGCCCTTAGCTCAGCAGTCTTGTCTCTGCTAATTCATTTCTCCTGTGCTTTGCTAAAGGTACCTCTACCACAGACACTGTCTTGTGATCGTACTGGCGACACAGTAATGAGTTTGCTATCAGCAGGGCAGAACCATAAATTCAGCTCCGACAGAGAGATAAGGCAAAGAGAGAGAGAGAGGCTCAGGTGTATGCGGCCTCGATTATTCTCAGAACGACTGAGGGGTCATCAGCTAAAGAGTGTTATCATTCAGATGACTGAAGCAGTGATATTATGAGTTATATATCTCACTCAGTTACGGCCCTGCAGACTGGAGATGAAATGAACAAGCAACACTGAAAAGCACAAGGACAAGCTTTTCTATAAGCTGCAGGACACAGAAAACAAGCACTGTGATTATAGGTCATATCTGTGTAAAATCTACCTCAACAAAATCTAATCTTGCAAATCCTGGAAAATCCAGCAATTAGCTCACCTGGTTCCAACCTTCTTAACATGGCTTTGTTTCCTGGCAGGACTGATAAACAGAATCTGTGTGATCTTTCTCCCAGTTGTTGCGTCAATATTTACAGGCTGCAAATAAAGTTTTAGCATCCTTTAAAGACAGCCTTTTTGCAGAAGTCTGAATTACATGTGGCAAGATACAAGCCAGACAGCAACATAGTGTCTGCCCAGATCCGGCCCACATCTGGTACACTATGGGTGCGTTCACACTTGTCATGTTTGGTTCGCTTTAAACGAACCCTGGTGCGATTGCTAGGTTAGTGCGGTTCATTTGAACATATGTGAACGCTGCCATCCGAGCCCTGGTGCGCACCAAACAAGCGGAACGAGACCGCAAAAAAAATGGGTCTCGGTCCGCTTCCAAACAAACTCTGGTGCGGTTCGATTGATATATGAACGCAACACGGACCAAAGACATGTAAACGAACCAAAAACAGGACGTGATATCACAAGATGCAATGCTACAAGTCAGCTGATTTGACAACGCAGAAAGATCGGGGTATCAAATGAGTAGAGGGCAAACGTGGTAGCCTGACGTCGTCATACTCAATTCTAGACAGAATATGAGTCTGATACTGCTCCGTTGGGCTGTGATTATGGGGCGTGTTTCAACCGAACAAGGAAAGACCTCAATTGGATAGACCTACAACCAATCAGAGCAACGGAGCGACGCATAACGTTAGTTGTCAAATGTCAACAGAACTCAACGGCACTGTGTTGCCAAGTCCACAGGTTGAAGCGACCACAATTATGTGATATACAGACCCAGGAATGCGAATTTTAGCAGGCAGCCCAGCCAAAATAACACATATTTTACCCCCCAAATGCCTTTTTTCCCGGAGAACCCCCCTGGAAAGCTATTGGGCTTGTTTTTGGCTAGTTTTGAGGAACGTTAGCAATTGGGTGGGTTTCGTTGTAAAAACTTGGCAACCCTGTCTGCACGCACGCTGGAATAAGTAACCTAACGTTAGAAGAAAAAGATGAGTGTAAACGATCTTTGCCGGTGTTGTAAAAAAAGAACTTAAGGATACACAGAGTACTTACCAACACGATCATCATTTCTGAGAGAAATAGTAAAGGTGAATGCATATACGAACAAGTTCTCCGTTTAGGATTAGAACAAATTCAACCCAAGCGCTCTTTGATGGCGTGGATGATTACCTTTCTGTCCATCATCGTCTAAAGCCCGCCCTGACAATTTCATTGGTCCGAACAGCTTCTGTTCGGGCACAATCATTTCTCTATTAAAGCTACACTGTGTAACTTTTTTAGTCTATTCTTAGCTAAAAACACTTAGTTCTTTCAAAAATATATGTGCTCATTAATGTATATTTACTTCTTTCAAGTAATAAAGTATTCTCGTAAGTTTATAATATGCCATTGAAAATACATAAGGTAATGGGATCTAACGGTGGTCGCCATGTTGCCCCTCCATCTTGAAAGTACATTAGCCAAAGAGGGACATACCCGTAAATTCAAGCTTCGCCTTTGGCGTTTTAACCGGTTTTAACACTGTGCGCGTCAACTTGTTCAGACTTGTCTGGTGCATGCGCAGAGAGTTTTCATCTCAGCAGCTCCAGTAACAGAGTTATACGGAGTTTTCCTGGCTTGTTTATTCCTCAAAAGTCTGTTTTTCCTTGTGTGGTATTTCTGTGCGTTAATAACTCCGTAAGTAATAATAGTTATTGTCATTGTGGATGTGTTTCAGAGTGTGTCATCATGTAATTCAGTTGATGTTACCTCAGAAGTATTTTTGTGTCAACATACAATAGCGTAATGCTCACCTATATTTGAATAGTCATTCAGTTATTAACAATGTTTATTCGTTTATAGAAAATATTTGCTTGTAATGTATGTTGATGGAAATATGTATCAGGTCTGATCGGCATATTAACACTTGTTATACAGAGCTAAACCTGCGCACACACTTTTGTAACCGGACACCGCTTGTTAGCAGCGGCAGCTCCGCTCCTTTTAATGCAGCTGCATTTAGCGCCTATATGTGGTACAATAAGCTCTGGTTTACGGTTACATTATACAAATGTAACTTATAAGTATAGTTATACAGTTCTTAACTTTGTATATTCTGTCATGTCATTATCATGTATATTTACCATCCTAATTTGTTCTCTCACAGAAACCACATTTATGTACATATCCATGCAAACCTGTTTATGCCTTGCAATTGGATGACTGAATAAACATTACTATCATCAAAGTTCACTCTGGATTAGCTGCAGTTCTTTCTAGCCGAATAATTACGCCAGTTGAGTTCCAACCATCCCACTGCTCACAGAATATCCCACAGGCACCGTGTCGAACGTGGACGAGGTCTAACTGGAAGCCATATTAATCTTGGACTAAATCGGCCACCGTAGGAGTTAAAACGAAATCGGAATTGAACAGAACAGAAACTAAAATTCACTGGATGGTCATATACAAGTTCACCACTAGATGGGGGAAAATATCACACAGTGTAGCTTTAAGCAAGTCCAGACCGAACTGCCCGAGTAAAAATGTTGTGGGCGGGGCTAAGTTCAGCTGGCATCCAGGCTACAAACGTGGAGCAACGAGGAGGTAAAGTGCCTCATCAATAAATGCAGATCTTCGTTTCTGCATAAAACGGAGGAAATCCTGGTGCTGTTTTGAATGTTTTTAACATTTTATGAGCTCTTCATGAGTTCTCAGCTGGTAAAAATAAAACCATATGTGCACGCATAAAATGATCGCGTTTAATCCAATTGTTTTGAATGTTCGGTAAGCAAGCTCCGTCCCAAAATATACGTCATAAAAGCCGACCAATCAGGTTGTGACCATATCCCTATGCCTTTGGTTCGGTAACTTTAGGTTCGCTGTTAAAAATGCCAGTGTGAAGGCTAAGCGGACCAGGACTATATGTTTTGTTTTTTGGTCCGGACCAAACGAACGGAACTACAAGTGTGAACTCTGTAGTGCACCCTAAGTTGCTGTCTGGGAAGTCAATGTCAAAAAAGCATATGCCGGTTAGATATGTTTTGAAGCATGGCAGCTGGTTTATGCTGGTCCTCAGTTGCTCATGAGCTGGTTTAAGCTGGTCCTGAGCTGGTTATAAGCTGGTCCTGAACTGGAGCTATTTGCTTAGGACTAGACCAGCACTTGACCAGCTTAAACCAGCTCATGACCAACTAAGGACCAACTTAAACCAGCTCAAACCAGCTGCTATGCTTCAAAACATAACCAGCAAATGCTGTTTTTTATTTTCTTCTTTTCAACAGGGATCTGCGATGTGTTACTGCACACAAACACAAAATACTATCAGAAACACACAAGGCACTAAAATAATGCATTATTAAAATAACATAAAACTCGTAACAATATATATATATATATATTCCATCAAAATAATGTATAATTTTTACTCCTGAAAAATATGTTATGCATTATCTTGAATATTGTTTTTATACTGTATACAAGATTATAAGAAACTATATAAGAATATAAGAAACATTCTATCATTCTATTTACTACACAATGCTTTCCCTCTGTTTTTCCCATTATTATACTCAAACCTGAATAATGATGAGGCTGTCTTTTCATAGTATGACAAAAGGCAAAGATTTACAAGAAAGCTGCCTTGAGACACAGAATATAAGCTGAGTCACACCTCAGCACACAAGCGCTATAGAGAGCATGAAGAAAATAGATAATAAGAAACAAAACAATAAAATGTCAGCTGCCAGCAGTGTTTTGCACTGTAATGGCTATGACAGAGTGGGAAAATGCTTATCAAAAACATTTTTGCTCTTTTCCACTGCATTAAGAAGGAATGCAATTGCTCAAATAAGATTACAAGTCTGTCAGTCACTTTAAAGTTGTAGGATGCACACAAGCAAGATATAAAGCAATGAAAGCTTCACTCTGAGGGAATCAAGCAGCTGGATTTACAGCTACAGTAATGCTATTCAATTGACCAACAAGCCTGGTCTTGTATAGGTTGCTCCCATGGCTAAAACAACAAATATGTGCATTTTACTCATAGTAAGCTAGTGTCTTCATTCCGTGTGCTAGTGTACAGTACGTTCATTGAACATGCCCTTTTTATTATGTTTGATTAAATAGCCCACAAAATCAGTCCCCGATCACACTAATGCAGAAATCAATGGTGTGCATGTCTCACTTGATCCCTTAAGCTGTACTTTGCTATTCTGCACTTCCGTTTTCAGCTAATTGAATAAATGGGGCAGGAGCAACAGTGCAAGAAAGGTTCTATTCTTAGAAAGGCAGGAAATGCTGAGGTTAGGTTGCCCAATAAAATCATTATTTTCGGGTGGGTCATTTTCAAAAAGAAAAAAAAAAACAAAGTTGAAAAAAATGTCTTGAATATTGTTGTATATGGGACGATAGACTGATTTTTTACTCTTGCATTTTTAGTACACCTGACAGTGTATTTAATATAATTGTTTCTTACTACACAATGCTTTCTCTCTGTTCCTCAGTTTCTCTCTCTACACTCTAAAAAAAAAAGGTTCTATATTGCACCAAAAATGGTTCTTGGCTCGTAATCATAGGGGAACCTTTGTTAGTGCTATATAGCACCAATTTTGGTGCTTCAGTGGTTCTTCAGCGGTTCTTCAGAGGTTCTTCAGCGGTTCTTCAGAGGTTCTTCACCGGTTCTTTGACTAAGGTGCTATATAGCACCTCTGAAGAACCGCTGAAGAACCACTGAAGCACCAAAATTGGTGCTATATAGCACTAAAAAAGGTTCCCCTATGATTACGAGCCTTTTTTTTTAGAGTGTATTATGAAAAGGCAGCCTCATCATTATTCAGTTTTGAGTATAAATACGTAGTAATGGGAGAAACAGAGAGAAAGCTTTGTGTGGTAAAATAAATGTTAATCCATCCATAAAAACATTATTAATAAATAAAGGGCAACTTGACTTTTGTTCTTTTATTTTATATTAAAAAATTATCATTAAACATGACATTCCACATCAGTAGCATTTCAAAACACTCCACTGATCTGACTAAAACCATGTTATAGCCTACTACCACTAGGCATAGATTCTTTTTTTTCTTTTTTCAAATAAACATTAAACATAATAACACTGACATTAGACTGTGTAAAAAATAATTACAGTAAAAATAAATTAATAAATTGGTGCAAATTCGAACTTTGACCTTGAAACCTTGCTTCCCCTAACCCCCTTAAACTGGGGGGTATAGATGGATGGATGGATGGATGGATGGATAGATAGATAGATAGATAGATAGATAGATAGATAGATAGATAGATAGATAGATAGATAGATAGATAGATAGATAGATAGATAGATAGATAGATAGATAGATAGATAGATAGATAGATAGATAGATAGATAGATAGATAGATAGATAGATAGATAGACAGACAGACAGACCTGAAATTCATAAATAAAAATATTACAAATCACCTTTGTTCTTGAAATGAATAACTACTGAAGCCTATCAGCACGATATGACACCTTAATAATTAAAATCATGTCTCTAAGCCGTCCCATCGCATATCTCTATCCAGCACGAGATTCGTGTGCATCACAAACACACACACACACACGCGCGCGCAGGCAGGGTTCAAGCGAGCACCCAACGTCGCACGCATGCGCAGTCACTGAGCATCTCACACAAGAAACGCAACGCATGAGGGATGCGGTCACACCCCCTCGTCTTGTCTCAGTACGCCCCCGAGACCCGTGGGCGAACAACAATACTTAAGGAGTTTGATGCAGCCCACCCTTCAGCATCTAATATGACATGGACACTACATAATCTCTAAATGATCAGTAACCGATACACAAATCCACAGATGATCAGCACCTTCAGGATCTTAACTATGGATGAAGACGGTAAGATAAATGCGCACACTCCTAAAAGCTTGAAATAGCTAGGCTACACTGTAAAAACAAAACTTAGGACTTTTGAATTATTTGAGTAAGACAGATAAGGTTGCCGTGGTTTTGCGTCTTACTGATGTGTTTTGCGCCGAGAGATTAGGTCATTTTACGAGAGATGCTCGATAGTGCGAGGCTCGTGCCGCAGCAATAAATGAGAACAAAGTGTGCTGTTGTGTTACATTTTGGTACGATGGGCAAAGGTTTCATTTTCGCAGTGCACTTTCGCAGGACTGTAAAACCCCAACATGTTAATCAGCTCCGTCATATTCATTAACGATCCTTGTCAAAGATCGAGGAGCGAGGATGTTGATAAACGCCACGCTTATGTCGACCTTGTAAATCAGGTTGCTTTGCAAGTCAGTAGATTTTGAGCACAGTGGACTTTGTGGTTTTTCTAGGTATCCAGGCGACAGAGCATGTGGTGTGTGCTTGTCCGGAGAAGGTGTAATGAGGAGTAAGTTTAGTAGGCTACTTATGTATGGATAAATGTAACAGGCTACATTTGACAAAATACTTTTGGAAAGTTGACAAGTCCTGAGGTTTAATATTTCATCTAAAACTATTTCTAATGTTATAATTATTAGACAACGCATGTAATTTCTATCATCTCATATGGCCATATGGAATTTTTGTGCTTTAAAATGAACTTGTGAAGGCAGAAGAGTGATTACTATGGTAAAACATAAAATAAATGACACTTTCCCATATGCTTGTAACCTAAAATCATGAGTATGAGCACTGATGTAACCTAAAATCATGAGTATGAGCACTGATGTCTCAATGCTTATCTTGTTTCTTGCTCATCTATATTTATTTTAACTGACCGCAAATGCTGAAACCCATTAAAAAGATACACTGCAGCAGTCTTAATAGGGTATGTTGCACCTGTTGTTCTGAATAGATGCAATGGTTTAGAGAAAATAAAAAAAAATGATTGTACAATATTATTGTCCTAATTGGACCACTTCTCTGCAATCCAAACTAGAGGCTAGAGTTAAAAATATGTTTTTCCATTAAGTTTTAGATAGTATAATTGCTGACAACAGACATGCACAAGTGCCTTAATAATGAAATGTTAAGGACGATCATCCCCTCAAGGGCTGAGTGGATTGTTGTTCTTATTGATTTAACTCAAGCAAGTGTAATAAGTGTAATTGTTAGCAATGTGTTTATCTAAATGCATTCTCCTGTTACCTATATAACAGTGGCTATTAAATGATAGAGTGCGCCCAGGTTGTACACATCATAAACTACTGAATTAGCCAGTGTCAACTAATGGCAGGGATCTAGTTTTGTTGTGCAACTGAAGAGGAAAAGAAATGTGCAATTGAAGAGGAACATAAATGTGCTGAATAAAGACATTATGTTTGCAGTTGAAAAGAAAGTGGAAGTTTCCACTTGTTTCTCTCTTGACCTTATAAACTAAAGACTTAAGACACCTGTGATTCATAGATATAATCATTTGGACTTTCAGTTCCACAAAAATTCCTTTGAGTTTTCTTGTTGGAAAAAATAAATTTCACCTCCAAATCTACAGTCTCCACAGAATCATCCAGCTGGGCTGCTTTCACTGAGAGACTCAGATGCATCTTTCCCATTATCCATTGTGTCCAAATATAGCCTCTTTGCCTCATATCCAGCCAAAAAAAAACCCCACTCTGCAAGCTCATTTGAGGAATGGGTTGTGTATTTAAGGAGATAGGCATCATGTGAGATTAACTGCTGCTGCTAACACTTTCTGCTGTCATGGTTTCTTAGAGTCAGACTGTAGCTTAAAGGAATTTTTCATTACTCGTAATGTCTGCAACTGACTCGTTCAGTGAACTCATGATCACGAATGATTCACTCAAGATCTGATTCTTTTGTAACTTAGATGATGATCGTCATATTTTGAAATCCTGGTGAACTCACATGCCTTCTTCTACAAATGTACAAGCATACTTTGCACTTCATAAGTGGTTGTTTTCAAAAATGAATGAATTGAAAGGAAACTAGTCTTGGCATACTGTGATGGCAGTGTCGGACAGGTGGTGATTTACTCTGTGAGGGCAGTCAGGTCTCAGTCACAGGTACTGGCTCTGCTGCTAGCTGTGAAAATGCCTGCTGATCAGCCACCTTGCATAAAGGAAGAAGGGAATTATTAACATCTCCTTTGCCCAAGATGGACGTGTTTGCTTTTTAATGTTTTAATCCAAAAGAAAAATGATGATGCCCTCAAAACTCTCTCTCATGCTCTATTTTTTCGTCCTCATTATATTTCTATTTGTGGAACTTCCCTTCTAAATTATTGCTAAATGCTGGTTAGCTGACCAAAGGAAAATGTCTTTTTATTCTCAGTGATTCAGTGTAATCTAATACTGTACACAGAGGTGGGTCAACTATGGATGATACAGTCATTTTTTAAATTTAATTATATGTGATATGTGAACCTAATTTACATAGACGGCAGCTTTTATGTTAGTTCTCCATCCTTTTGTGACCTACAATGTTAAGAGCAAAGGAGACGGGCAATGAGAGATGGTGGGCAGATATTAGCTCACCAAGAGGACATTTATACCCTTAGTCAGCTAGAATCAGAACCAGTGAAAATGGAAGCCCAAAGGAACCTGATTCGTAAGCATTTACCATGAGTGACACTGTTTTATAAATAGCTTTAAAAATGTGCGATTCAGCTCTCTTTAACAATTGGAGAGGTCTAGACGGCATTCGAGATTTTTTAGACATAAAGTAGTCATGGGTTATACACATGCGACCGTTCCCGTCTGGCTGCAGAGACACTATGCTTCTAAGTATATGAAGTGGTTAGTGCACTTTAAAGTGCAATTTTTGTTTGCGCCTAAAAATTGTTCCCAGCCGACATGTAATACAATAGTTGTGGAAGTCATCCAGTCCCAGCTGCATCAATCACAGAACCGCATCAGATCTGATCTGAGCCTCGGTGGGGTTTTATTACTCTATGTCCAAAGTGGTAATGTTTTCTTAATGAGGAGTTGCCACTGACACTGTCTGTGTCAGTCAGTCTATCCCTTAGGATGCACAAAAGTCAGTTTATGTTGATATTTATTTTTGGATACCACCTAGATTATCATTTGTTTCATGATAATGTGCTTTGACTTTGTTCTGCGAAGTATGAAGAATTTGGTTTAGTATTGTTACTGCAAAAAAACTGCATTCACAATGTAATACTATGTTGAAAAGCGGAAATTCTAGTTCTGTTCTAGATGAATCCAGTGAAAAGAGTGAAGCTGTGTGTGTATGTGTGTTTAGACTGCTCGTCGGTCCTTTCTCAGCAGGATGAACAGATGGTTTTCAGGGTTGGCTGAAAGGATGCAGCCAGTAAGTGGGGCTCCGTAGCTCCTACTGTCATTAAAAAAATCCCTGAAAAGCCAAACATTGTAAATAACCTCGAAATTAGCTCCAAATGCTTTGTAAATCAAAGAATACAATAATATTTATAGTAGGTAAACCCAAAAAAATATTATTAACTGTAAGCATAATACAGCACACAGAATGACATGTGCTCTGTCAGCTGGTTAAATAACCAGAGATGTAATAATTTGACCACTGGTTAGCATTCAGTGAAAAAAAAACCCAACAACATAATTGTCACACACCGAAAGGCAGGGTGTTTAAACAAACACAATCAAAAAATGACCCTTTGTTTTTAAATGCAAATATTCAATAGGACAAAAAAAAAGATTGTCTCAAGAAAGCAAAGTACGGAGGAACAGTGAAAATCAGAGCAGGCATAAATATAGACCATGCGCATCACTCGCGTGGTCCTTGTGTGTTTCTAGGTGTGGCTGAATTCTAGGATCAGAACTGATCTTCTACATTCTAAATGAACAATGTGCAAAATATCTACTATCTATGTAAAACTACCATCTGACGTTTACGTTTACACATTCTGACGTTTATGTGTTCTCCTTTTTTAACCTTATTTTCACTCTATTCATTTTTATTTCCCCAAAGACCGGAGTGGCACTATAATTAATGGGCAGGAGTAGGGCTGTTGCAGTAGGATGCGGTAAAACTGTATATGTTATTTTGTTGTTGTAAAATGTGCATTTGAAAGACAAAAATAGTTTTAAATTCTTGAATAATCTGTATTCCTTAATTCATTTCTCTGCACAGACTGTTTATGCATGACATGGCATTTAACAAAGAAATTATATTTTTCACTAAACTTCTGCAGTGATCATATTAAGCAAAATGGCTTTTAACTTTTAATTTGGCATGTGAATGATGCCTATAACTTACTATGCGTGCATTTGTACATAGTAGTACATAAAAGTGGTCCAGTGTATGCGTTCAAGATCATTTGTTAATGATTGCCTTGTGAAGTATCTTGTAAATCCAATGATACAATTCTCTCTGTCCTCTTCTCTTTAATGTATTATGTTCTTTTCTAAGCAAGATCTGACTTTAAATGGGATCCTTTATCCATACTTTTCAGACATTCAAATGGTTGATTTAAAGAAAATGTGAATCTAATAAAGCTGTTTTTGATTTTCTTTAGGAGACACCAACTGAGGGGGGATATAACGGGGGTCCATTTAAGATGACACGTACGGATCCCCCTGACATATTAACATCATCTTTGTATCAAGACATAAAAATTGGCCCTAACTCTGGTCTCTCAAAGTATTCTGAATCTTCTAAGCAATGTGATTCCCAAATGGTTGGCCCACTGGATCAAAACTTCGAAACCATTAACAAAAGACATTGCCGTAGCTTTGACTTCATTGAGTCACTGGATGACCCCAAGGTCTTTTCCTCGTCCATGGAGTATCCTTACAGGTCTGATCAGCAAACAGTAAGTAAGGATGCAGTCTGGAATGGCATTGGGCAGCAGGGACACTTACGCTTTTCCTCACCAGATCTATTCAACTCAAGACTCTCCCAACAACAGATCAGCACAGACAAAAACAATGAGGCAGCAAGGACGAGTGTTCATGGTAAGCCTCGCTCAAAAAGTGCTCCGAGGGTTCGAGCC
The DNA here is from genome assembly GCF_949357685.1 of Gobio gobio. Classification (NCBI taxonomy): domain Eukaryota; kingdom Metazoa; phylum Chordata; class Actinopteri; order Cypriniformes; family Gobionidae; genus Gobio; species Gobio gobio. The sequence goes on along the minus strand of NC_137116.1, from coordinate 35,888,096 downwards.
ACCCTGACCCCTGTACCCATCACAGTCTCTCCACCTTCAACCATGAGGCGTCGATCTCCAGTGGACCCCCAGAAGAGATTTGATGGTTTGCCAAATCGAGAAGCCTCTCATTCAAACAGGGCTTTAGTTAACGAAGTTCATCCAATCAAGTTACAACCCCACACACCCCTCTATGTTTCTGATTGTTTTGAGGAGAGCAGACAGGAAAAACAAACAAACACTCCCCACGTAAGGTGCCGTGTTGATATTAAGCCAGATGCCTCAGTTCTCCAGCACACTGCACGGAAGATGCCTACCCACAGAAGTAATGTTCCCTGGCAGCTTTCCTCAACATCAGGGATCAGGAACGTCTCTTTTCCAAGTCAGACATCCACCTCTAGAACACCTACTCCTAGTGAGTGTTACAACATGGAATATAGGCAAACATATCAATATCCCAACAGCTTGTCCGGTAGTTACATTCAGTCTGGAGAGATCCCTTTCGGAAGGACTTCTCCTAGAGACCCAAGGGAGTACAGGACCTTGTCTAATCCTAACATCCCAACCAAGTTCTTCTACACGGACGATCCCTGCAGGTATCCAGTTCAACCACCGAATAGGACATATTATCAGGATGACCAGTACAGTATTAACAGCAGCAACAGCCAAAATCCCTCTGTCAGTAGTCAGTATGTACTTGACCCAAGGACTCGCTGGGTTCATACTTTGCCTGTGCGTTCGTACTATGCAGATTCCCATCGTGAACCCTCGGATCCATTTTATGGTAGACCATATTCAGTGAGTGAGCCAGGGCCATACTTTATATCTACTCCTCAGAGTGAAACATACTTTCAGGAGGATCCAAGAGCATATGCTTTTCCTTCTGATCCCTCAAAGATGTTCTATACACGGCCTTGCCATTACCCAGCAGAAGTAAACATTCCTATGAGAGCATATCATACGGAGGGACGGCGGCGACCACGTATGTCCCAGGCCTTTTCAGATGATTGGCACCGGTCAAGCATTGCTACATATTCCAGTCAGTATGCATCCTCACAGGCCACTCCTCAGCGAGTGCCATCAATAAGCCCGTGGTATCCCAATGACTTTACAGAGCCTAGTCGTTTAGGAGCAGATGTCCGAAACTATTCAAAATCCTGGGATAACATTCTCATCCCCCATATGGACCGAGAACATGGCGTTTCACGAGGCAGGAGTTACGAGAACCTTCTCCATCAAGGAAGACCAGGAGTTCCTTCAAATAATAACCAACAACCAGTTATTGTAAACCTTTCTAGTTCACCGAGACGTTACGCTGCCTTGTCTCTCTCTGAAAACTGTCTAGAAAAGTGTGCTGGTGACAGACAAAACAGTGCAAGGGGGCAATGGTTTGTAACCCCAGAAATTACAATTACTGACAATGACATCCGTGCAGCAAATAGCAACAAGAGAGCTGGGGGAACTAGCAGCTGGAATACCCAAAATACAGGCCGATGTCAAACTGCAAACTTGGATAATTTACAGAGAAAAGCAAACCCACCAGAATCCACAGAGAGGAAGAACAATAATTACTCCCTGCAACAAAGCCTCGAACAGCTTGATGAGCTGCTAGCCGACCTAGTCATTGATTACAAACCTCAAAATAGCAGGAGACCAAGCAAGGATCTGATAGACCAACTCAAACAATTGATTCAAGATGACGAGACCAAAGAAGGGAAGAGGGACGTAGATCAAGAGGATTCAGGACTTTTGAGCACACAATCAGACTCTTCAAAGACCAGCCCAGACACATTTAAAGACCCAGACAGTGGTTGTGAGGGTTTTCAGCGAAGTGTTGAGGACATCTCTTTGAACCACATTGCAGTCGAGGATGACATTATGGTGTGCTCCAACAGGAAATGCTTACGCAAAGACACTACATTCAATGCTTGCTTGTACTTCAAGTCCTGCCACAGCTGTTATACCTACTACTGTTCCAGAAACTGTAGGCGAGATGACTGGGACACACATAAAGAGAGCTGTCTTTATGGCCGCATTAGTAGTGTCTGCAGGCACATACTAAAGCACTGTCGAGAGAACGCTGACATCCATAAAGCTTTTTCGCGCATTGCTAGGGTAGGGTATCTGTCCCGTGGGAGAGGAGTTCTGTTCCTGGGTTTTCCAAACCCCGGGTGTGCAGATAACTTTATTCAAGTTGGTCTTGACAGCCTTACTATCTCTCCAACATATCTGTCCCTTCGAGAGTTAGACAGTTTCAAAGACAACCTTGGGCAATACTGCAGAGAGTTGCAGAATGCAGGCAAGGAGTATGACCCCACTGAATGTTTCCTCCTGAATGTATCCATTGCTGTTGGAGACCTAGTGCCTAAACTTCCTTCACCCAAATTACAAACGCCAACAGTTCGCAAGTATGCCAAGGTCTCATTGGCCTCCTCAAGCCCAGATAAGAAAATCTTTAAGAAAGAATGTGAAATGGAGACTCTGATTCTCACCCCTCCTCCTGGGACATCGGACATCGACAAGGATGGCGAAGAGGGCAGGAAATCAAGAGAGATTTGTTTCATTAACATCCAAAGGGAGCTTCGTACCAGAGGTGTATTCCTTCGCCACGAGTTCCCACAAATATACAACCAGCTTTGTGAGTTTGTGGAGAGCAACAAAAGGTTCACCCCCACCACAATTTATCCCATTGACAAGAGAACCGGAAAGCAGTTCATGTGTATGATCATGGCAGCGTCTGAACCAAGGATGCTTGATTGGGTTGGTGCACCACACCTTCTAGATGACATTATATAATCCTATGCATCCAGCATTATCAAGCTTTTGCTGTATAAAATAAGACTTAAATGACTAATGTTTTTAGATATGTATTTTAATAGTGAGACTATATTTACTGTTTTTCTGTATGGCACTAAAAACTAGAATTAATATGAGTTGCTTATGGAATAAAAAGCTATGTACAGTATTTATTAGAAGATATATGAGCATATATGTTTTGTCTTAAAATCTGTTTCCTTTTAGCAACTACTATATATTTCAATGGCCCAAACAGAATCAGAAGTTGCTTTTTTTTGCATTTTCTGCGCTGATATTTGGGGCAAAATCTTTCTGCAGAATGGATTTAGCTAAAAGTTTGTGTATTCTTATAGGCAAAGCTCACATTAGCCAACATATTTAATAAACACACAAAGGGTGGGGGGATGTGCAGAACTTTGTGAATGACAGGTGTTCCAAATCTGTGGAAATTGTTGAACTTTCGGTGGATTATGTGTGGGCCTGCTTATGGCTGTATTTCTTGTGCTAGTTTGTTGCATTGAGGATATAACAACTAGGATTCCATTGGAGAACCTCTGGAGAAAGTATTTTTTTCTCTTGCAATACAATAGTGTCTAAAAGTCATTGTCTTTAGCCCCTTGAGAGGATAAAAATGCACTTGCATGGAGACTGCATGCTGGCAAGGAAAATGCTAAATCACTTTAAATTTTGTGATGATTTGTAATTTCTTTAAAATAAATTACACTCACAGATGATCAGTATGGCAGAAAAGAACATATGTCAGGTACATTTTTACAGACAAAGTCAAATAAACTGCTTGGAAGATTTCACTATATTGTACATGGCAACTGCTTTCTGTATTGTATTTATGGAGTACTATATTTATTCATATGGTTAAGTCAGCTTCTAACTTGACAGGAAAACATTTGTCTTTTGAGTTATCCACATTTCCATTAAATAAAAATTAGTTTACTTGCTAATTTATTAATCTGACATGAAAGATTATTAATTATATTCTGTTTTGAATGTTTCATGGTATTATAAAGTTCTGATATCACAATGTTTCTAGTGAAACATCCATTGAAATATGGCTGTGTTCAAATTATAAACATGTATATAAAATATCCTATTCATATTTCAATCATTTATAATGACTGACAAAACTTAGATACCTATATTTCAATAGAAAAATATAAAATTTGAAAAAGATTTAAGAAACGGTGTATAACACCATTGAATGCAAGATTGTTAGATTTAGCACTTTATTAAACTGCTAAGGGAAAAAAGTATTTATAAACAGACCATTTAGATAATGTAGTCAACAGCATGCACACAACAAACCTTACAGCGATTAAAAAATAGTCAGTGTTACTGTTTTTATTTTTCCGATGCCATTTTTATGCCATGCATTATTTATTTACACTGCTCATTACCTGTTGTGTTCTGTTGATGAGTGCTGCTTTATTTCTGTACTATGGTCAATAAATGAAACACCCGAAAGTAATATGTCTCATGTATTTGACTGATAATAATACATAATAATACATGAATTGTTCAGCCATGAAACTCTATTAGCGTTCTGATTGGTTCGTTCAATGTAATGTTCCCAACCAATCAATTTCATGTATCCATTACTATAACAACAATGCATCCAAACAAATGCATATCTGCATAATATGCAAATTATAATTTTAGCCCTCCACCTCCCCAGCACCACCTGCCTAGATCTTCTACGGAGGTCTCCTTCTCTCTAGCAGCCGGATGTTTCCTTTAATTTTATGTTCCGAGCATTTAGCAGAAGCAAACTATACTTGCCACCATAGCTCCATCAGCAGCAGCAGAAGCAGGAGTGTATGTCTTGTCCGCCTAGCCTGACAAGCCAGACCCACATCAAGATGTTGGGTCTGGAAACTCACCATTGACAGGCCTCAATCCGAGGGGTGGGATAAACGGTTGTCTTTCAAATTCCCTCTGCATGCAATTGGATAGCGCCATGAGCACCACAACCAACCAGAGCGAAGAAGAAGGTGAAGCCGAGTTAGTTGATAGAGTTTCGCTGTATCCGGTAGGCAAAACTTTGAACATATCTTCTTTTCTTAAGAATGACTTCAGTGCCGTTCTTTGTTCTTTTCTCAAAGAAAAGCTTAACTCCAAGTCTTCCAGAGTCGCGGCCAAAGCCAATTCAAAAGACCGCTGTTCTGTTCGTCATTAATAAAATGTTTTACAAACTTTCCTGAGAGTTATGACTGGAAAAAAAGGATAATAAAACAGGCATTTTGTAGTTTGGACAATTCAAGGGCATGCTTGTAGAAAACATAAATATAGAGAGAGTCCTGTTATAGGCCTATTTCATTGATGATTTTGTTTTCTATGGCTGACTGCAACCTTTACCAAGCATGAAAATTATGCAAAGGTAGTCAATAAGCATGATAAAACTGCCTTTTAAAGGCGTTTAAGTGAAACAGGTGGTACGCTAAACATGCAGACCTATATCTAACAGCTGGAAAAGTGTAATGGGATAAATGTATCCTTGGCGTACAAGAATATCCCAACAATACTGCAGCGACATCTGCTGGTTAATATTTAGCACATGAGAATAAGGCGTGCATGATTTTTTATTTATTTATTGACTCATTTTAGTGTAACTACCAGCAAAGTGATGGTAGAAAAACAACGGGGTTCTGCCCTTGTAAGGGCAAAAAGTAACTACCAAAAGTGGCAGAAACATTATGCTACATTAAACTGAAAATTACTTTTCTGTACATTTCTGTAACGTTTAGCAAACGTAGGCCTACTACATCAATAGGCCTACGGAACACTATTTATGTAGGCTAAATTTTAAAATATTTATTTCAAGAGAAAATTAAGTAAATTGATTATAAAAACGAAGGCATATAGGCCTATTTAAACGGACAAATGCAGCTGAATTAATTTAGCACTCGATAAGAGAGACTATCAAAAGAGCTTTTCTAAAAACACAGATTGTCATCCTTTTTAGGCTACACTTCCGACGTGATCTCGTGGATCTGTCTTGCTAAAATAACCAAAGTCTCGGTGCTGCCCCATAGAGTTTTATATTCATTACGACATAGGCTACTGAACGCATTTGTACTTTTTCATTGTATTCACGTGAAAGCAAGCAAAACGTTTTTGATGTTGAAGCAAAACCTTTCTACACTTTGTAAAAATAGCCTGTGCATTAAAAGTTTTTTTTCCAATGCCCCATAAATAGGCTACACGTTGTGCATGTTATACACTTCATGCATTTTTTAAATAGTAGAATAGGGTTTCATTAAGGGTTTATTTCAATTCTATTATTATTCAATTATGTTTTGGACTGAACTGTTAAATGTCTCATTCTATTTACATGATCCAATAAAAGTCCTGGTAGTAACGCAAGCAGCAATGCATAAGGCACTTGAGGCGTTTACTATAATCTAGTAAATCAGCATATTTCATTATGTAATATGTTCTGTGTTGGAGAGAAAAATAAGAAGCATTCCTGGAGGCAGAAAGGTGGAGACTTAGAACTGAGATGCTTGTTGCCGGGAAACAGGAAGCTGAGTGAACATCCAGGCACTTCAGACTGTGGGCAGGGTGATAAAAAGGGGGATGCTGGGAAAGCATGTGAATGGTGAAATGATACGCCAGCCTTCAGGAAGGACTCCACATAAACGGGAATGCTTCATCTTGTACAGTAACTGCTTGCCAGTGAAATTATTCAGCACATCTGAAACTCTTAATGCCCTTGAAAATCTGCTCACATGAAAACCATATTCATGGATAATTCAAATCATGGCCTAGTTTGCAGAGTTGCACCACAGGACAGTTTTTCCACTAGATGGCACCACATTCAAAACAATGTGGCTGAGAGAGAGAACAGCATCATACGTTGATGATAAGAGAGAAAATCATGTTCAAATGTTCGAGCTTCATTTGTTCTCAGCCCATATGCTGGTTCTCATTACCCCCAGTAGAGGGTGGTAGACAGACATTCTCGATATGAGTCAGAATGAGTCATGAATGATTCATCTGCTGTAAGGGGGAGATGAGCTGCTGTTGTCTTTGTAAGCACCACATGCCCAAACACATCCCGGCCCACATGATCGCCAGGTGCTGTAAGCATGGCTAAAGCACAAGTCATCCCACAACTTTGGTGACAAAAGAATCATGTCAGTGCTACAGTACTCGTCTATAAAGTTCTTTTTTTTTTTTTTTCACTGCCGTATAACATCATTTACTTGCAAATGCAATGCAAGATTAGGCCTATATCATAGAAATATGCTTTGTTATTCCTTAAGTTATTTTAGTGAGGGGACAATTTTTGGCCTTCATACAGATACAGTGTTAAATCTTACACTGGGAGAACATTAAGAATATTAAAACTAAAGGTTTTTTTTTTTTTCACAGAATGAATTTTGAGTGTTTAAGCTTTCGATTGATACATAATTTAAACAATGATTACTAAAATATGTGATAGGAAATCAAAAATACCAAGGACCAATCCCTACCATGCAGGACACTGAAGAAAAAGAAAGAAAAATACTAAAAGAACTGGATTTCTTTGCAAACTAATGCATTTGAACTATTTGCAAATGCTATTTTTATTTTCACACACAATCACATGCCTATATGTCTGACAAAATGAATTACATTTAATCACGTAAATGATATAGACCCTTTTCCGATTCAAAATGACAAAAACTGAAATGTTTTTGAGAACCATTTGAAATCAATATAAATCAGTTGCATTCTGGAAAGTGCAATAAGCTTTTTGCTGCACAACTACCATTAAATGGCACATTTTGTGCATATCATAGTGTCATTTCATGAAGCCAATATCCTATCCATTAATTCACACGCTTCCTCTTAATGTCTAAGTCGATCATTTCCTTTTCTCTGTAGCAGAGCTCACATAAATTGTTGAATATGCTGGGCAGTGTTGCTGTAAAGCAGCTCCTCTGGGACAGCTTGTGGGAGGTTGGGCTGATATGGGCCAGTAATACACAAATATACCAGTAGAATAGTTTAAATATGCTTCTAATAATACATGCAAATGTTTCCTTTAGCACGGGAGTCTCTCATGCAATGACATTTAATACTTTGTGCCATTTTCCTTCAACAGGGGTTCTGAAAGTCCTGTTTGTGACTAAATTAAAATATGTATTAAACAAAAATAAACATTAATTTCATCTATTTTTTTTTATTGCGTTAAGTCTAAAATTTTTTTATAAATCGTTCACACTCAAATGAATGTTATGATATTTTATTAGCAACGTTTCGGTCAGTCAAGGTCGGTTTATTCTGAAGATTCAGGTGGCACTATATTTTCTATTTGGTCTTGTTGCATTAAGTTAAATAATGATGATTTTAATAGCTTCCCAGACAGCAACATAGTGTCGGCCCAGATCCGGCCCACATCTGATACACGTGGAATCCACACACTGTTGCAATGGTACAAACATTTTCTAAACATTACATTAATATGAATCTATACACATTATAGGCTTAAATTGCCACACTAAATTTTACTTAGTATATGACTGGGGGCTTTATTATGTGTTTAAATCCACCAAGGTTCCTTGGCCTCAAAAAGTTTGAAGTCCCCTGCTTTATAGTTCTGCATGGGTAAATCAAAAGATGTCAGCTGGATCCCTGCTTGGTCAACAGGTTATAGACATTTGAATCCCCTAAGATGGGTACTTTCCCCACCCTCCATCCTGTGTAGGAGCAAGGATGACTCAGAGTCAACAACCACGCTTGTCCTATGTTTACCGAATTTTGTTTAGAAGAGGACAGTGTTGTTGCTACAGCTGCATTAGACTTTATCACTACAACCATGGTAATGCATTCAAAAACAATGTGATGCATATGACAAGTGCATGCAACGTTATTTGTCTTTTAAAACATCCGAATAGTCTGCTGACTCTCTGATGAGTCACCATGAAAGGGACAAAAGAGTGCAGTGTGACTTTGCTCTCCAAAAAACATGGTTATTTAATGCACGTGGTCATTTGAGAATGAGTTCATCTGTGCCAGTGTATTGTATTGTCCATAAAGAAACCCCATGGTCAGTAGTAAACATCATTATATTAGCATCAGTAACCCTTATATTATCCATTATATTCACACAGATAATGGTGGCAATGACATAAGGGAAGTATAATGTCCTTTTGACCATAACAGTTCTGTACATCTAAACAACCGTGACCCACCTGCAAAACACATAGAATGAATGTAAAAGCCATAGTGTCCTTCCTGTTGTGCAGATTCCCATATTAATATTTCAATATGTAAAAATAAAAAGAAATTGCTTTTTTTTCTGAGAAGCACATAAACACATTGAGAGTAAAACATATATTTTTTTTAATGGTCATAATTATTGTCTACTTACAGACATTTTCTTTGATTTTGTGAAAAAAGTGTCTGCTTTTTCTTCTTCTTCCCATTCAGCTTGGAATATAAAATTGAACAGTGATATAAATAGATTTAGCTACATTTTAAGCCCCTTTCATGATATTTTTTTTAATGACTGTTCCTGTATTCATGTCTGTTATAAGATCATTAGACCGGATCATGTGAATGCATTTATGTGCATTCAGCAAATTAGAAAATATCTAACAAGTGATAATGACTGCAATAATCTCGCTCTTGTATTGTGATTCCAAAACATGTCCTACAGCCGTTTGCAGTTACAGGCAAATGGGATGATAATGTCTGTGCTTTTCCATTCCCTAATAGATATTGATCGCTGTATGGTTTCCCAGGCCGTAGTGGATTCATTTCTCAGCTCAGGGCCATTTCTGATCACAGTGAGAAACGAGAATTTAACAGGTTTGTATTTTCCTGGAAAATACTATGTGGTATAGAAAGCTGCTTGATTTCGGCACACACAGGAAACCATTATGATAAGGGGAACCCTGACACAGAAAAGACCCCTTCCTCAATACACACACTCACACCTCTCATTAACATACAGGTTTAGAGTCATTCGGTCATGTTCTTCTTTTCAATGGAATTGAAATGTATTTCTAAAACATTATGTGTCCATTACAAAAAAATTGCTTTTTTCCCCTCTAAATGTATCTTCAGGCTTTTTTAGCATCTACAAGGTCAGGTCAAACAACCCTTGGGCTAGGGGCAAATAGATGCATTAGCTCTTTATGGCATGAGGTGTTCAAGGGCCAGATTGACCTAATCCTAAAATCAACCCTAAACTTAACCTCAACCTACTCATTAACCCTCCACTGACTTTGACCACTGATCTGTCATCTCTCAGGGCAGGTCAACATGTGTCATGTCATGAGGGGCCTATTAGCTGCTCTTGAAGAAGTCCATTGTGTTACTCACTAGCACAGGTCACTTGAAAGCACATTAGTTATATGTGCAACAAGTAACTTCTTATTTCACATGTTCTCTGTGGAACAATTACTGTGTCTAATGCCCCTAGTGGACAGCAGCACTATAGGCATACACAAGTGTTTTGTGATCAGATCCCTTCAAATCATATTTGTGTCCAAAACGTATTAAAATTATTAGTGTAAACACTAATCCATACTGATGCGTCCTGGATAACAGTGAAAGACTGCCTACTATTGCAAAAGGAAGGTTCTTTATTCGATCGATGGTTCCAAGAACATTTAACATCATGGAATCTTTCCATTGCACAAAAGGTTAGTGGAAAAAAAGGTTCTTTAAATTATTAAAGATTATTCAAATGTTCTTTACTTACAACCCCAAATCAGAAAAAGTTGGGACAGTATGGAAAACGCAAATAAATAAAAAGAAGTGATTTCTAAATTTACTTTGACTTGTATTTCATTGCAGACAATATGAACACAAAATTGTTCATGTTTTGTCTGGTCAACTTCATGTCATTTGTAAATATGCATCCTATTTGCGTTTTCCATACTGTCCCAACTTTTTCTGATTTGGGGTTGTATAAAAAATATGGTTCTTTGATTTTGTTTTTGGGGTGTACTAGAATATGCTTTCATGCTTAATTTTTTCAAAAAACACGTTCTTTTTCACATATTTTACATTATTACAGCAACTCTCTCCCCAGTCTGGCCCAAACGCGATGAACAGTTCCAGTTCCTGTTCACCCATAGGATTCTGAAGAGCAGTTTTGAAGCGTAAAGTAGGGTCGAGCTGGCCGTTGCCATCTTGGCAGCGCGTCATCGCACGTCACTCCTGGATAATAGAAAATAGGCAAAGAGGCGGGACGTGGGCGGCGCTGAGGTGACGCGATGACTAACAGACAGCAGATAAATAGCTATCCACCTGTCACTCAAAGAGGCCACGCCCTTAATTATGCAGAACTTTAAGGCTTTATATAATGTAAACGAATGAGTTATAAAAAAATTCACCCCCCTCACAGTTATGAAGGGCAGAATTAGCCGTATAGACCAAAACCACTATTTGTACCAGGCTGTAAACATGTTTTATTCTGCTGTAAAGTTGGGCATTTTAACGTGGAGCTCAATGAGATTCTGCTCCCTTCTGAAGCCTGTCCCTAGTGGCCAGTCGATGAATTGCATTTTAAGTCACTTCCGTAATGGCTTCAAGAGAAACTGCGGGAGGTTGCCGCTTGGTTGTGAATTGCACCGCTTAGCGGAAAAGCGAGTGTTTGGGAAATGTCGCGCCCCTTTCCATAACCGCGAGTTTCAAGAACAGATTTCATGCACAGACTTTGCAAGCACGGATTTCCCAGGAAGTTTCAGAGTGGTATGTTTTTTGTTGTTGTTGTAATTCTTATACATTTTAGATACAAAGTTATACACCATTTAATCATGATACTTGTCGGAAAACTATGGTAATACAAACAATAATTGAATTTTCCTAAGGGCCGCCCGCGGTGTCAACAGTCTTACAAAAGTAAACACAAGATCAACACTAATGTTGGCTAGCAGGCGAGCAGAGGAAAAGCTTTGCCCTTTGTTTACATCGTAGCAACAACATAATTGGAACTGTTAATAGAAAACGCAACTACAGTACAAATAATAAGACATACCTACCACAAACAACGGATTGTCCCGACAAAGTGGGAACGGCTCCAATTTCAGGAGAAGCTTTTGTGCGTAGCCTGCATTATGGTTCTGGAAGCTGTGAGATAAACGTTTTGGATATAATGTTCAAGTTCATCAGCCTTAGGAAGGTCAAACAAATGAGTTTTGGAAATGAGATGGAAAAAACAGCGTCTCTTTGATATAGCGACAACACTGTCTTCTCTAATCCAGCTCAACCAGGCCTTGCACCTTTTTTTACGTATTCTCTGGGTGGAGATAACTTAAATGAGTAACATTGTGACTTCATAAAGCTCTGAAAAAAAAAACATGTTGTAGTCCAAACACTAACTAAAGTTGAAAAAGTGAAAAAGCATAATAGGACCCCTTTAAATGTTTGTACTTTTTCAACAGGTAATTCCACACTAACACATAACATGTCATCATATGTATTAAGTTCTTCAAAGAGAGAATGGGCCGAAGAGCGGTGTTTCTGCAAAATTTAATTACAAAACTTTGAATTTGACAAACTGAATCTCTGTACTCATCTATTGATCAGTCCAGCAATGATACAGCACTCTGTGTCTTTACAGTAGCTGTACTGCCATTACTCTTTGAACAAGGTAATATGATCAGAGCTTCTGGCCTTGCGCTTCTGTTACTGCTAAGACATCTTACTCTGATGAGTCACTATGAAGTCCCGAAAGTACATCTCTCCCATGTGCCTCCAACTGATCTGCTCTTGCTTTTGCAAACGTCAGAGGGTATTATGCACTATCATTGATGCACATTAGTATCTGAAGAATGTTAAGCATTTTTAATACAGCAGCTTGTGCATTTGACAGAAATAGGTGCATTGTAATGCACTTTGCAATGATACACGTAAACATCCCTCCAATTTCCAACAGCTCAGTGATGTTTTACTAGTGTCTGCAATACTGTATACTTCTCAATCTCATACTGTACATGACCGTGGGCGGTGGTGCGGGTGGCAAACATTAACCATTAAAATCGTACATACTGTCATGACTGATGATTCACTGATGTGTAAAGGTTTTGGTTACACCACACAGACTTGTGGTCTAAGTATAGAAAACAAATGTGTACCTGCCATTTACTGACTTCATGACCTTCACGGTATAAAGAAGCATCCATGGAAACATGTTGCAAATGTTGCATTACATTTAAATACATAAAATGTCAAATACTAATTCAGCTCTACTAATTTCCTTTGTACCTATACAGTTGTACAACTATAACGCATAAGTAACATTACAACATTTACTTTTCTTGAAGCAAGCATTTTCTTTTTATTATCACCAAAAGTAATAACAAATGCTATTAGGCTAAATCTTTGCATCTAATTGTCGGGAAGGTGTCATTGTTTTGCTACAAGCTGTTCAAACACTGGCAATAAAAAAAATCCTTACATATAGTACCTTTACTACCTTGTAAAAGAAATGCGATGACCTAACTCTTAATGTAAAAGATATATGCTCATTCTGAGAACAGAAATCCATATGCATCACAAATGTCTGCAAGTAAATGACGCAGTCTTAAAATTCACTCCAATGTGTACACAATAACCCAATATCTTACCCATGATGCTAATGTTCACTGAGGACAAAAACTTTGTGTCTTGTAAGGAAGGGAACTGAACTTGGAACTTGAAAAAGGTAATTTTACATGACAATTCAGCAAACCAATAATTTTGTGAAATAGTATTACAGTTTAACAGAACTGTTTTCTATTTAAATATATAGTTTGTGTATGTAATGTGCAATTTATTCCTTTTATTGCATTTTCAGCAGCCATTACACCAGTCTTCAGTGTCATATGATCCTTCAAAAATCATATGCTGATCTGGTGCTCAAGAAACATTTCTTATTATCAATGTTGAAAACAGTTGTGCTGCTTAATATTTTTGTCCATATTTTTGTGCTGATTAATATTTAAAGTTCAGCAAACTCTCTAATGTTTGTCCTGTATGTTGATATTTAAATGGTTATCATGCGCTACAATCTAAAATGATCTCTAAAAACAGGGCACAGTGTACTGTATTCATTTGACAGAATTTTCCATATTTATTTTTTTTATAGGTGTTTTACCTGTATTTTGAATTTTGAACTTCATTGTGTTGTGTTTGTTTTTTCACAGTGTATTACATGATGTACATGATGACAAAACATGATGTTTTCCATGCATGCAGCCAAATGTCACCGTATACAAGACTAGTTTGTGTTTACTAACATTTCTGTGATGAGCCGTACCCAACTTTACTAAAATCCGGAAGGACACAGTATCTGAACTTATGCTTTATTTTATTCTTTTTTTTTTCTTTCTTTCAAGAAGTGTTAAAAACACAGAATATACACTACACATAATTTGCTGTTGAACAGAATATTGTAAACAAATAAAAGTGAGAAGTATGTGCATGCAAAAAAAGGAGAAAAGAAAGTGCACTTTAATGACCCAAAGGATTCGGGACATATGACCTATTTGCAATGCTGCGGGCACAGACATCTGCTGGTCACAGCAGAACTTTTCAAAGGAGTTTGTTGATCACACTGCTATCTAGGCATCTGCTGCTCTTAATGAAATTAAATCTTTGTTAATAAGAGCAAAGACCTTCCTTTTTACTAAGTAGGAGCCTGTCTGAGCCATAAGGTCCTTGTAGTTTGACAACAAGGCCACTCAATCCTCTCCCAATTTCACCCCCAACCCCCTTTCATTAGGGAATGAAGTGTCACCATTGCTAATAGTGACAATTATTTATCTAGTCCTTGCATTCATTAATATTTATTTTGAGACTTATGAATTATAGGCTATTACCGGTTAAGAAAACGTTCAGCATTTAGAAGTATGCATTAAGCATGTGCTTTTATCCCAAGTGATTGACACTGATATAATGGACAGCCTCCTGAAGTAATTTAAGGTAAAGTGCTATGTGGGATTTAACCTGCAACGTTTGTATTAGCAACCCAGATCCTTAGCTGTTACGCTTTCCTGTCCTCAACCTGACCTCAAACCATGCACGACCTGCACAGCTAGTCAAAAAGGCAGTTATTTAATTCTTTTATCACTTATCTGCACCGTTTGGTACTTTATTGCTGAGCACTGAGTAGTTATTCACACAGAGAGCTCCTTCTTGATATAAATCAGGGTTTGTGAGGTTTGTGGATATTGCTCATATATTGAAAGTAGTTCAGCTGACATTTGTGTATGTCAGCATCAAGAATGCGATATGACACAGCTGAAGCTGTGACTGCAATTAGTATGGTGTGCTTCCCCTTCAAACTCATACAAACCACACCACCAACTCCAGCAGCAGAGCTGAACCGTGTTCTATAGATCATGCAGAGCTTCCTCTCAGATCTGCAAAATGCAGCTAGTGCTGCAAAACTCACAGAGAATAGGGAGTCTTTTGGAAATACCAAATCTTTAGTTGCTGTGATATGCATGATCACAGGTTTATTTTGCAATTCAGAAGGACTTATTGATTGCACCAAACAAATAAAACATGAAGATGATACAAAATATGTCCTTCTACACAGGAAATGTGCAGAAAAACACACAAGCTGCTTCTAAAAGACGGTTTCCCTCAGGGCAGATTATGATCACTGACCATATGGTTGTTTCTCGCTTTGATGCTAAAATAAACACTATGGTGTGTACACTTGGGACATGAACAAATATTTCAGGCTGGAATGTTCCTGCATTTGGAAACTGAACGAGCTAAAATTAGAAATCACAAGCCAAAGATTTACTAAAAATAGTTCAGTCTGTCCTTTAAACAGATATAAGGGTACTAAAAATAGGCCTTTATCTCATTACACTAAATCTGCATGTGAAAAGGTAGTGATCAGAGTGGTAGGAAACTCCCATAATCCTCATCGGCCTTCACTGGTCCATTCTAGAACGCTACTGCCACGTGATGGGACCAAAATACAGTTTACTTTTATTCAGTTTATTTTTAGAAATGGGGCATCCCAGTGATACGAAGTGATTATGTTTAAAGTGGACGGTTACTGCATTTAATATGCTTTTCTGAAAATATGCAATTTAAAAGTCTGTGAAAATTTCAGTGACATTATTAATTTAGGCTTACTTAAATATATATATATAAATGAAGAGTTCAGATGCAAAAGCCTCTAAAAGCCACTTCGGTCAAAAATGAGATAACCATACTGAGTGAATGCACTCCGCATATATTATATGTTCATAAAATACTTTCACTTCAAACCCACTAAATATATATATATATATACATTTACATTTTTTTATTTACACTTTTTTATGAAAAGCAAGGTTAGTTCAGGTTGTACTTTGTCATGTGGTGCGACTCTCCAAAAATGTATATTTCTTATAATTATACTTGTGTATGAACAATTCATGATTTCAAATAAAAAAGGGTTTTACCTGGCAAAATATAAAAGTTCTTAAGTCAAAGGACTAACAGATCTGTGATTGTATCTTGGTTTCATCAAGCGCACGTTAAACTCACTGCAATTGGCGTAGCCCAAATAATTACACTGTACAATGGGCTTTAAAATGGAACATAACAGCTAAAATTCAAAGGTGTTTGAAAGGGTTCATCACATGGCAGATAAATAGCTGCAGTACAAGCTTACATGACGTTGTGTTCTGCAGCTCACACAGTGATGAATTATAACAAATGTTTTGTTTCTAAGTCTTTGAGCCAGTGACGAAGCCATTGAGATTGACTCAAGGCTCCAGAATAAAACCACTAAATATTCCAACCATTCCTGGAATGCCTACCGGGCTCCATGTTGCAGCTGCACAGCTGTGACGAGGACATAATGCCCCTCACAAATGTCTTCCACTGGTTTATCAGGAGTAGACAGAGACAGCTGTGCTCATTAAAGAGTCATCTTTAAAATAATGCCCCAAAATTCCCTGTAGTCCCCTTTGTGTGAGTAAGTGTGCCTTTTGAGCACTTTAATCCTTTGAAATAGTAGACGTTTGATTGCATCTTCTTGACGGGCAGTAGGAGTGTGTTTCTGTGGTCCAGGCAGTTGCTTCTATAAGGCAGCGACTCATGGCAGAGATGAATCCTACACCTGTTCTCTCAGATCCCAGCCAGCTCATTTCAATAGATGCCTAGCAACTGCAAGAGCACACTTTGAAGGAAAAAAAACAAGAATTCTTGCTTTGGCATCTTCTTTGAGTAAGGTCATGGAAAAGTTAGTTTATGCATGTAACCAGAGGAACATTTCAATGTAAAGTATTTCTATACAAACTGGCATGCTAAAATAGGCCATGCTTTTCCTCAGGGGCCAATATTTCAGCTCTTTTCTTTTGCTCTGTTCAGTTTGTGAAAAGGGGCAGATTAATGTCATAGCTGCATTGAAAAAAAATCTAGTTCCTGGTAGATAAAATCAGCCACTTGCTAATGTCATCATTAAATTATTTGTATTAAAAATAAAGTATTGACTATTTTCATCATTGTAACTGTGTACAAAAAAAGATTTATCTAGGTCATCTCACTTATTTGTCATTCGTTTTCGTTTTTAGTGACATTTTTCAGCTAACGTGTTATCTAGAATCATCTTCTTGAGGTAATCTCTGTAGAAAAGAAAGTCATAAATGAGATTTCAACTGTTTCATATAGACAGCAATAGAGACCTTTGTCTACAATTTCTCAGTTTTTTCAGTAAGGAAAATATCCAACTGTTGCTAACTGGATGACCTACTACATTTTCCAAAATGTGCAGCATATGACAGACCTTACTGAGGCCTTGTCCACACTAATGTGCTTTCGTTTGAAAACTATATGGTTCCCTGTCAGTCAGTCACGTTCGACATTAGTACATTGCTGTGACTGCTTTCATAGTGTTGCTAAAGAGAAATGTTCCTTTGTAGAACCAAGATTCCTTGTAGAACCTTTGTTCGAACAAAGATGTCCGAAAATGTACTCGCAATTGCTGTCCTGTGGCAAAGCATGCTGACAATTGCATTTTAGACCATATATTTTGAGTGCAATCTGGACGCAATGATATTGCCAGAAGAAAACCATGAGAATTTTACTATCTCATCTCTCACTGTATCATCTTGTGGGCTTTTACTGTGTTTTACGCATGCACAGTAAGGTAATTTTAGGCATTTTCAAACATTTCCGTGTGAATGAGCAACTTTTGTGAAACGCTTCAAAACGCTGTGAACATTTTTTTAATGAAAACTCTGTTTTCAAATGTATCCGGATTAATGTAGACCTAGTCTCGCGTAGCTAGACCTGCAGACTGACAGCAGAAGGTCTGGACTTTTTCGCAGCTTTCATTGGCCAAGGATCACCCAAGAGGAGGTTTGACTGACATGTCATGCAACCAATCACAATTTTGTTTTGATTTGTTCCGCGTCATGCTTAGGGGCATGAAAATGTTAAGTCGATGTCCCTGCAATGACAGTTTATTATTCATTCAAGAACGTTGCAAGTTTACTGCAACAATGGAGCCGTGAACTTTTTGAAAGCCCGCCGTTTAGTTGATCCTGATAAACGTTCATTGTCACAGTTACAGTGGGGAGAACAAGTATTTGATATAGGTTTGCCCACTTACAAAGCATGTAGAGGTCTGTCATTTTTATCATAGGTACTCTTCAACTGTGAGTGACGGTATCTAAAACAAAAATCCAGAAAATCACATTGTATGATTTTTAAGTAATTAATTAGCATTTTATTGCATGACATAAGTATTTGATACATCAGAAAAGCAGAACTTAATATTTTGTACAGAAACCTTTGTTTGCAATTACAGAGATCATACGTTTCCTGTAGTTCTACCAGAAAGACTCGGGAGAATAAATACTGTGACAATTATCCATTTATTAACAACCCAGCAAGCAATAAAGTACTTTGGCATAGGCCCCGTCCGTAGCTCGCAATCTGAGGGTCCGGACTCTGCATATCCTGCCTGAAGACGAAGGCAGAGGCGCAGCCGACCCCCCCGTGAGGTATGGAAGGAACCATCCTGGTGGTGGTGGTGGGGTGGATGTAGGGAAGGATTTGACTTGGAGGTGGTGGGGAGGATGGCGGTGAATTGGAGCGTCAGCATCTGCAAACTCAGACATGAGTAGTTACCGATCTTTTATACCCAAGTATTAGAATGTGATTGGATAGATAAAAAGTTGAAGTGACGTGACAATTAAGTCTTCCCGGCAGAACTTATGCTAAAGCTTTCATTTCTTGACCAGGTTTGCACACACTGCAGCAGGGATTTTGGCCCACTCTTCCATACAGACCTTCTCCAGATCCTTCAGGTATCGGGGCTGTCGCTGGGCAATAAAGACTTTCAGCTCCCTCCAAAGATTTTCTATTGGGTTCAGGTCTGGAGACTGGCTAGGCCACTCCAGGACCTTGAGATGATTCTTACGGAGCCACTCCTTAATTGCCCTGGCTGTGTGTTTTGGGTCGTTGTCATGCTGGAAGACCCATACACCGACCCATCTTCAATGCTCTTACTGAGGGAAGGAGGTTGTTGGCCAAGATCTCGCGATACATGGCCCCATCCATCCTCCCCTCAATACGGTGCAGTCGTCCTGTCCCCTTTGCAGAAAAGCATCCCCAAAGAATGATGTTTCCACCTCCATTGGATGGTGTTCTTGGGGTTGAACTCATCCTTCTTCTTCCTCCAAACACGGCGAGTGGAGTTTAGACCAAAAAGCTCTATTTTTGTCTCATCAGACCACATGACCTTCTTCCATTCCTCTTCTGGATCCTCCAGATGGTCATTGGCAAACTTCAGACGGGCCTGGACATGCGCTGGCTTGAGCAAGGGGACCTTGCGTGCGCTGCAGGATTTTAATCCATGATGGCGTAGTGTGTTACTAATGGTTTTCTTTGAGACTGTGGTCCCAGCTCTCTTCAGGTCATTGACCAGGTCCTGCCGTGTAGTTCTGGGCTGATGCCTTACCTTCCTCATGATCATTGATGCCCCACGAGGTGAGATCTTGCAAAAATTACAGACCTCTACATGCTTTATAAGTAGGAAAACCTGCAAAATCGGCAGTGTATCAAATACTTGTTCTCCCCACTGTACAAACACAATGGTGTTGGAGGGAGTCACGTCATTTGTTTCCAGGTGGACCGTTACTGAACGCAACACACACGTCTCTACATCCTAGAATTCATCAGATGACGACTTCGAAACTGCTGAAGTTTTCCCAGAAAAGTGTGCCATATGCATCAGACGTTCAGCCAACGATCCGTAGGCGTGACGTCTGAGGCTGAGACTAATGTAGACTGTAATAGTGTATTCCACAATGCAATGTGCATTGCACTTGCATGCATTACATTGATTAGCGAACATACTTAGAGCGAAATGTGGTAAATGGAAGCTCAAACATGTTTGCTTGATGAGCGAGAACCAGTGTGGTTCATTCTCGTATGTGGCATGTTTGAGCTTTCGCAAGAACTATTGAGGTTTGTAATTGCGTGTCATTCAAGTACGGCTGAGCTTCCATGTACCATATTTGCGATTGCGAGCTCTAAGTATGTTCGCTGATTGATGTTTATATGTGAATAAAAGCCTAAATTAAATCTATTCATCATATAAAGCAATCACGCCTCTTCAGAAGACTTGGATTAAACCGCTCGATTCATATGTATTTATTTTACATCCTCTTTAGTTCTTTTTGAGTAAACAGACTTTCAATGTAGGGACAGAAATCTCTCAGATGTCATTGCAACTGCCTTAATTTGTCTTCCAAAGATGAACGAAAGTCGTTTGGGTTTGGAACAACATGAGGGTGAGTAATTGATGACATTTATTTTTGGTGAACTAATTCTTTAATATTTGGCCATTTGGTTTTTCCCAGCATATGTGCAAAGATCTGCAATAGGTCACCAAAAAATACAAATTGAAGTGGTTTTAAGGCCCAAAACTGCAAACTGTGAGTCATTAAAAAACAGTTACTAAAGATGTAACGTGTGCTTTTTATACTAAAAATAGTCAAAAAATCTGTCTGCACATTTAACGGTGTTGCATCAAAGATTTTGTAAATGTGAATTCAAAGATGTGGATGTGAACATAAAAGACATTTCAGATTTCTTCTCTTTGTTCACCTTCCACCATTCATTCTTTCTTTATCTAGTCTCCGGTCTTCATAGTCTTCCCAACATGTGACAAGCACACTCTAGTGTCCCTAGAAGTGGGACACTTCTTACACAGCATAATGCTGAAAGAGGTCATTGGTACCAGGTTATACATCACAACGGCTATGTATTGACCCACTTACACAACCTATTCTATCTTTTCTATCTGTTCTTTTGTCCTCTCAAGGGACACAACAGAAAATGGGAGCATCCACTGATGAATGTGGGCACATCAGTTTTTCATGCAGCCCAGTTGGCTGTGTGCAGACTCAGTATCAACAACACAATCCCTAACCTAAATTGTGAAATCCAGGTGCCTAAGGTTACTTCAAGATGTTTTTTTTTTTGCTGTTTTGAGCCTGAGTTACTGTAGCTGGAACAGTTTAGAGACAGTGCTTGGATTTAGCAGAAATAAATCATAGAATTTATGTTTGAGTAACGGATATCGCATTGCCTATAAGATACCAATAAGACAATTACGGCCTATAACTGAATCTCTGATATTAATTCTAAACTATTTTGTCTAAATAAATATATATATATAAACCTAAAAATGACAAAACAATCGTTTTAAGTGCTTACAAGTTTAATTTAGGAATCATAACATTATAATGTACAATTGTGATTTTTTTTGTTAAATAATACGAAACTTTTACACCAGAAGCGAGCGACACAATGCGAATTTAACCCATTATAATCAGTGATGCTGTCTAAACTGGATGCGGCGCGACATGACAAATTCACAACTTTTTTTTCAGGATTCTTTAATTAATAGAAAGTTCAATAGAAATGCATTTATTTGAAATATAAATCTTTTGTAACATTATAAATGTCTTTACAATCACTTTTGACCAATTTAATGTATCCCTGCACATTGAATGTATTCATTTTTCAACTTTTGGTGGTGGTGTAGATCATCTAAGTCTAAAACGGTGGAAATGAGCATGCACAGTTAAATATCCAATTATATCCAATGAATCAATGTTGCAGAGGGCATGTAAGCTATGCAGCGTTGCAATGTAAGGATACAAAGGAAATGAACTAATGTACAAATCTGTCTTCTTTGCAAGATCTTAACTGTGGCCTAGTGACATGGATTGGCTTTTCATGCTCGCTGTCTGCACGTGTTTGCAAAGGGAAGACTTCATTGCGTGGGAGTATTCCAAAAGAAATTTGACCTGATATTAATTCATCTTTATACTTATCTGTTGTGATTGCTGTGCTGCAAGACTAAAGGAAGGACAGTTTAACTGTTTATGAAATGGCCTTTGTGGTTTCTGACTTTTAAATCTAATTGACAAAAAGAGCAGAAAAAATCAATGTGTGAATGATTATCTAAAAGTAGGTTGCAACACAAGCTCTTCTGAACAAGTTTTAAAAAGGGAACATGATGTGCAAGTCCATGTTCAGCTCCTTGCAGTAACTAAAGCACAGTTTAATCTCATCGGTGTGTTCAGAGAGAGAGAGAGAGAGAGAGAGAGAGAGAGAGAGAGAGAGAGAGAGAGAGAGCATATGTTGAAACGTATCCATGGACTTTCCTAATCCACTTACAATAAACTTTCACCCATTTCCATCATGCATATATAACACTGCACAATTTGCAAATGTTGTATCCTTTAAGCTACACTGACAGAATAAAACTGATTACTCAAGGTCTAACTACCAGAATCCAAAATTAACACTCACTAAGTGTCAAATGTGAGCTTTTATGGGCTTTGACATGTAAACAAGTGGTGTGTTACTTGCAGAGACTTTATGAGGGGAGAAGATGGGCCGCTCATTTATATTTATTCGTATACTGTTTCATAATGCTAAATATATATGCAGTAAATATAGTTTGCTTGAGGAAGTGAAACACACAATATAGATGTTAGAAAGTCCACCCAATTACATGTTTGAAAAATAATTTTAAATACTGGTTATATTGGTATAAACTAAAACTAAACAAAATACTATTATACATTGAAATATAAATAATATAAAAATAAATTAAAATACATTTTAGATTCAGTTATTTTTTTAACTGAAATAAATAAGTTTATGTTGAGGAATACATTTTTTTTAAATGACAAAAGCACATAACAAAATTACTGAAATATTACTCAAATAAAAGATGAAAACATAAAATAAAAGATACTATTATAGTATATACATAATACTAAAATAACACAAGAAGTACAATACAATTTGTGTCAAATTTTATTCTGACTTGAAATGCTTTGTGTCGACAATCTTGACGAACAAGATTTTGATTGATCCCCATTCAAGGTTCACAGGAGATATTCTTGAGCTTTACGACTGGAAATAGTTTCTCAAGTGTGTTACCAAGATGACCACCCAGTGGACTGACTAGCCTTGACTTTGGTTTTTTTGTTAGTTAGCAGGTGACTTTGAATTTATAATCTGACCCTAGTAATAGCCCTCGCAAATGTAAGTGACACAAGCAATTCAAATCAAATAATTTATTATATTTGCACCCCTAAAAATAAGAAAATAATCTAAATCTAATAATCTAATCTAGTCATGGCATGAAATATTTATGGCTGGTGCATTCTCTCAATTTACAAGTATATAATGTATATATACATTTGTAAGACCTCACTGATTACATTAAACAAGAAAGAAGAAAATATTGCTTAATGCAGTGCAAGAGCAATGTGTTCCACAAAATAACATTTTCCGCATTATTCATCACGCATTCAAATTCAATTCACACCTAACGTTGTTGAGCAGATTGAACTCTAAATCTGGAAACTTCCCTTTTATGGCAACATCGACGTCACTTGGATTTGCTACCAAACGCTGGTGTTTCTGAACAATATGTGCGACTGTGTCAACGACATGTGATTGTTGCTCAGGTGGCTTCGTCTAAAAATAAAGCAGAGCTGGCTGAAATATCCTCTCGGCACAAATACTCAGTCACCTACATTTGGCCTGCTTTGGATAATTCAGCTTACGTGACAAATTCCCCTTCGTCTCTGTGAGTGTGCAGAGAGCAGCGTAGACGCTCTGTGCTGAAATCCTCAGCAAGCACAAAAGTAGATCACAGATTTCTTTTCCTTCTTTATTCTCTGCATTTTTTTTGGCATCAAACCCCTCTCTAATTGACATCACATTATTATTGACATGTGCATGCATATAGCCTGCAAAACTTGACATCACATTATTATTGATATTTGCATGCAAATAGCCTGCAGAACAACTGGTCTGAAGTTCTGAACTGAGATGAAAAAGTCACTTCATTGGAAATTAGATTCTTGATCTGTTTTCAGTTCTGGCATGCATTGCTTGTTTGTTCCACTTTAATTGCTTAATTTAGAACAAATGATTAAGTTGAATCTGCATATGAACCACCCATTTTATTTATATCCTACCAACTTGAGTTACAGATGAACCAATATTTGCAAAAGGTGGAGTTCTTGTTACAAGCCAATTTAGAGCCATTAACACATTTGCACAACCCTTTATCTAGGTGGGACTTGTTTACCAAGGCTTCCTGTATTTGCAGCTCTAATGTACTCTAAATGAATGTTATGGCTCATTAGTTAACTATGTAAAGATGCTGCAGGAGTGGTGTCGTACATCTCTATTGTGCTAGTCTAAAAAAAGGCCAGCAAGGAAAGAGAAACTTTCCATTTTTTTTAGCATAAAAAAGTCTGTAGTAGGCTGTGAATAAAAACTAAGACAGACTAGCACATAAAGAAGGAAGTCATATATGTCGCTGCCCTCCCTTATCGGTGCATCAAGTTTATTTGGCGGTGTCCTCCCTGCCTTCTGTGGCTTGTCGAAACTTTAAAGAAATAGTGTTCTTTGGTCTATGCGTCAACCACTTCAAACAGACCAGGTGATACACGCTGTCTGTGTTCAGTCCTTCCAGTTAAACGCATTAAACTCTCTCCCCCCTCACATCTGCCCTTTCACATCTCCTCCCATTCTGTCTCCCATATGCTGCTGAATGGCCTCAGGCCTCTGCACACTGCTTACACAGCAAACACACCGCAGACAACGGAGATACACCATACAGAAGAGACCCTGCCTGGAAATAGCAGGGTGTGAGGCGGTGAGGGTAGCCAGACAGCTGTGGCACCAGAATGAGAGAAAAAAGAAAGAGAGTGTACAGCGTAAAGAATGAACAAAGCTCTTTAACAATCTGCACAACTGCTATAACAATCCATACATTGAAAATGATAACACAACAATGGCTTTATCAAATAAGAATGCATAACTCAGATTGGGTTTTATTTATTTTAAAAATACTTATAACCAGGGATTGACATTAACACCCGCTAAACACGAGTGGATTTCAGCAGTGGCGTGTAACCGGGTGAATTTTATATAATATATAACATTTTCAATTGTAGTCTTTTAAAAAGGCATCTGAAATAATAAACTCAGTGCAATTTTCGATCAATACTGAAATATCGGAAACGTTTCCAATAATCATTTTCCGCAGAATGGATGCACGATACCAGCTTTCTCGCTCTCTTATCTCTTCCGACAGTAAGTTGACACACAAAGCGACTCCCCTCACTCACTTGTTTCATTTGCTCCAGCTGAATATTGTTTGTGTTACAGCGCTTGAATGTGTGTATTGTGCATAATTTGACTCACAACCAAAGTGCACGCACATAAAGCCACCTCTCAGTTCTAAATTGAGTTCTTTTCAGCTGCTTATTGCGCTTAAACAGATAAAATACACACAAAATAATATCGGTCTTGGCGAGTACTCACGTAAACACAGTCAGTTATGTTTTAGGTGGACGTAAACAGTTGAGAAAGAAAACGTAACAATATAACGGATCCGTGTATCAGGTTCTAAAGTGACAGCATCCTAATATACCTGCTGCCATATTATGGGATTATATTAAAGGTGTCATGAACCGTCTTTTTAAAAAATGTTATACTGTTGTCTGAGGTCAACTGGTTTTTACATTCAGGAACATCATAATGAATTAGTAATAGGTAGGGTTGGGAATCGTGAGAAATTTTCCGGTTCCGGTTCCGGTTCCGGTTCCGCCTAACGATTCCGGTTCCGATTCCGGTTCCATTAAAATTATTAAACAAATAGTGGTAAAGGAAAAAGGCACAATACGCAACTCAAACAATCCATTTTGTGTTTATACTTGCTCTAAAATTCATTTACATGTTGGCAATGTCAAAAAAGTCCTGTACTGTAGGCCTACATATATTACAGTATTAATTAAGCCATTCTTGCAACACATTTTTTTCATATGAACACCTCTGAAATTGTCTTATTACATTTTATCTCTCTGTCTCTGAATAAAACCAAGTTATAAATTATATTTATTAGTTATATTTATTAATTAGTTGTATATTAATTTAATAGTAATTCAGTTATTCAGTGAACTTGTAAATAATACATTGCAATTCAGCATTACAAAGGTAATTGTGCCTAAACGCTTACCTAAACCATGGTGACTCAACGGTTGACAAATATATATATATATATATATAGGCCTTTCACTATAAATCTGGTAAGCCCTGAGGCACTCTGTGCTGTAGAAAATGTTTTGTCAAATTGCTAGTGCAGCCTCCTTTGCATGTTATTAACTTTTCACATGTGTTACATTTTGCTTCATTATCATTCATTCTTTGGAAATGAATCCATACTTGTGACTTTCTCTTCGCCATGCTGGTGGTTAACGAGAAAATATCTGACGCAAAACCGTAAATGTGTAGCGCGAGGGCTTTCAGTGCTGAACTGCGTTACACTCCTGGAAGCGGCAGGCAACGTAATTAATATTCATGATGAGGTGAGCCAGGGTTGCCAGGTTTTTACAAAAAAAACCACACAATTGCACAATCGCTTCAACTCGCGGACATGAAACACAGCCCGCGGCAACAGTGGAAAGCGGGAAAACCACGGACTTGGCAACACTGTCTGTCACTCGCTATGAAAGGATACGCTTCCAGCGCTTCGCGCACACACATTGCACCAGAACCGTTTTCGGAACCGAAACTTAGGAATTTCGCGCGGTTCTGGTATTTTTCAAAAATCAGTTTCGGTTCTGCATAAGAACCGGTTCTCGGTTCCCAACCCTAGTAATAGGCTATTTTCTTCCTTGGTTTTGAGGATCTCTGAAAAACGGTCGGTTTTGATGGGCGTGCCGCACTGAAGACTTGGAAGTAAACGCCCACGTCTAGGATTGCATAAGATTTGCATATTTAATGAGTTTCCGCTCCCCTGTCAGTGAGGAATTGTTTTGAAAGCGTCTGGAGAAACGTTCACAGGGCTCGAAAAATATCTTTATCAAACAAACACAACTCTATCTTGTTTACAATCGATTCCACAGTGAAATGAAGCGAACAAACGCAATGTCTTACGCACGTAAGCTGGAACCGTCATGTTTATTGCTCGACCCGTTTAGCTCCACGAGTCGGTGGGCGGGCTTGAGGCGGTGCTTCTGCGTCCTACTACGTCAGTGGTCGACATAATCTGAGAGCTCTCGTTTTCTGGGCCTGGTGTCTATAAAAGCTTTTCTTTGACTAACAAGGACGTTTTCAGCTCGGAAACTTACAGGATATTCTTATATCACAATGAACTTTTATATACCAAAGGCTCAAAGGAAAGTTGATTAATCACCCCTTTAAAAACATATTTATCGCAGTTTTTTCCCCACAGTATCAAAGTCAAAATTGTGGCCAGTGAAAATGCTAAATGGCTAGTAACTTTTGAAAACCACTAGCCACAGTGGCTGGCGAGCAAAAAAGTTTGTCAAGAAAGCGAGTCATCTCTGTCATTTTTTCCCCTCACAATTGCGAGTGCATATCTCGCAATTCTGACTTATTTTCTCAGAATTGTGAGATATATGGTTCCAATTGGGTGTTAAAAAGTTGCAACTTTATATCTTACAATTCTGCCCTTATAACTTGCAATTGCGGCTTTATATCACGCAATTGTGACTTTATATCACGCAATTGTGAGATATAACCTCACAATTGTGAGAAAAAAGGTCAGAATTACGAGGGAAAAAAGCCTGAATTGTAAGATAAAAAGTGGCATTTTACTTTTTTGTTTTTTATTCCATGATGGAAAATAGCTTCCATAATCTAAAGCTTGCGAACGACTCAGGTAAAGGCATTATTTTTTCAAACAAAAATAATCAAAGGGCCTCAAACCACAGTACTGTGAGTTCCCATTCAGTCAGTCACGTTCGACGTACGTCGGACGTACCGACGAATTGGGATCACTTCTGGGAGCCCCTATCAGCTTCGAGCTATCTAGAAACGGCCAATGAACAATTGGCGTGCGAGATTTGCATCTCGCGCCCTGCCCCGTGCCGCGGGTATAAACAGGAAGCGAGAGCGAATGCACGCTATCATTCACTTCGGAGCCACACAGGCATATGAAGGACTCACTCATCTTTACAGACGAGTATTTTCGCTGCTATCAAGCAAGAGAACTACAGACCGGAGAGAACCAGAGGAGGACGCGTGTTGGAGGAACGGCACCTTTCAGCGGGACCGCGCTGACTCATCGAGCTGCCTCTGAGAAGACAGAGAAAACTGCTGTTATCACAGCAACCCCGTTGGTCTGGGTAGGGCGTTTTCCTGTTTGAGTACAGGCACGGGCTGCACTACAATCCCGTGCGCTGTCGCGGTTCCCCTGAGTGCTTCAGCACAGAGCGTTTTCCTCACAAAAAGAGCTTCACGGGTGACGTGCCGTCTTTTTCAAGATGTCTTACCACCCGTGCGTTTCTGGATGCGGTCGTTCCCTGTCCCCTGCTGACGGTCACAATCGCTGTCTCACGTGTTTGGGCACACAGCACGCTGAGGCGGCGTTTGTGGATAGTTCATGTTCCCACTGCGGGAACATGACTATCTCGGAGCTTAGATCGAGACTCTCCTACCTCCGGGCTGGGGGAGTCCCCTTACCCATCCCACGAACTAGGTCTACCCCTAACCCGGGTGGACCTGCTTCTTTGGATGGCCAGGGTGATCTGAGGATTACGTTTAGGGCAAACCCGCCGAGCGATCCTCCGCAGGCCCCTAATCCCTCAGCTCCGCAGCCGGTTGAGCCTCCGAGAGAACCCGCTGGACCCTCCCACGGGAGACCAGTGGTTACTTTTGGAGCTCCAGCGGACGAACAGATGTCGATCGCTGCATCGGAGGGAGAGTTTCAGTCCTCGGGGGATGAAGGGTCAGTTGTACTGCCTCCCTCTGGGACAGTGGCAACGGCTCCCCCGGACCCTGAGATGGCTACTATGCTTGCCCGGGCCGCCGAAAGGGTTGGGCTCGAGTGGAACCCTCCACCGTGTCCCGAACCCTCTAGGTTGGACGATTGGTTCCTCGGGGTGGGTCGCGCTGGTTCTCAGCGTCCCGCCCCGACACCTTTCTTCCCGGAGGTGCATGAGGAGCTCACGAGGTCGTGGACGGCACCTTTTTCTGCCAGAAACCGGCCGAGTGACTCCTCCCCCCTCACTACCCTCGACGGTGGGCCAGCCAAGGGTTACGTGGGGATCCCGCCAGTGGAGCGCACCGTCGCGATGCAACTGTGTCCGGCGACCGCCTCTAACTGGCGCGGTGACCCACGTCTCCTGTCCCGGGCCTGTAAGTTCTCTTCCGGTCTGACCGGGAAGGCTTACAAGGCTTGCGGACAGGCTGCGTCCGCCTTGCATGGCATGGCGTTGCTGCAGGTCCACCAGGCCCAGGCACTCCTTGACATGCACGAGGGTAGGCCTGACCCAGAGCTCCTCCGGGAGCTCCGGACGGCGACGGACCTCGCCCTCCGGGCGACGAAAGTCACCGCCCGTGCCATCGGTCAGGCGATGTCCACGCTTGTGGTCCAGGAACGTCATCTCTGGTTGAACCTGGCTGACATGAGGGAGACCGATAAATATCGGTTCCTGGACTCCCCCATCTCGTCAGCTGGGTTATTCGGCGACGCGGTCGAGAGCTTTGCCCAGCAGTTCTCGGCCGCCCAGAAGCAGACGGAGGCGATCAAACACATCCTGCCCCGGCGGCCCACTGCTGCCTCCACCCCGCCGCCGGCGGCAGCGCCTCCGACTACTCGTCGCCGAGGACGTCCACCCGCCGCCGCCTCCGCCCCCGCCAAGGCGTCGCAGCAGCCTTCCACCAGCCGTCGGCGTGGGGCCGGCCGTGGGAAGGACGTCCAGCCCGCTCAGGCCGCTGCCAAGCCAGGTGGCAAGCGTCGTCGCAAGCGCCCCTGAGAAGGGCCACCCAGAGATGGAGGAAACTGCTCTGAGGGAGATGGCTGCAGCACCACTCCGCTGAGTGTTTCACACTGAAACATTTTCAGAGGCTCCTGGGGCATATGGCATCCGCAGCCGCAGTAACGCCGCTCGGATTGCTTCATATGAGACCGCTTCAACGCTGGCTACATGATCGAGTCCCGAGATGGGCGTGGCACAGCGGATACCTCCGTGTCCAAGTGACTCCGAGGTGCCGCCAAACCTTCGGCCCGTGGTCGGACCCTTTGTTTCTCCGGGCGGGAGTTCCCCTAGAACAAGTGTCCAGGCACTCCGTTGTCTCCACGGATGTCTCATCCACGGGTTGGGGTGCCACGTACAACGGGCTTGCAGCTTCGGGTCTGTGGACGGGGCCTCAACTGCACTGGCATATCAATTGCCTCGAGTTGTTAGCAGTTCGTCTTGCACTCAGCCGCTTCAAAGTGCCTCTCAGAGGCAAGCACGTTCTGGTCCGGACGGACAACACTGCGGCCGTAGCGTACATCAACAAACAGGGTGGTCTACGCTCCCGTCGCATGTCGCAACTCACCCGCCATCTCCTCTTATGGAGTCAGAAGCATCTGAGGTCGCTTCGTGCTGTTCACATTCCGGGCCTGCTCAATCGTGCGGCCGACAAGCTGTCACGTCAGCAGGTACTTCCGGGAGAATGGCGACTCCATCCCCAGGCGGTCCAGCTAATCTGGAGTCGTTTCGGGGCCGCACAGGTAGACCTGTTTGCCTCCCCAGAGACGACCCACTGTCAGTGGTTTTATTCCTTGACCGAGGGGACCCTCGGGTCGGATGCCCTGGCCCACAGCTGGCCCCGGGAAGAACGCAAGTATGCGTTTCCCCCAGTGAGCCTTCTTGCGCAGACACTGTGCAAAGTCAGGGAGGACGAGGAGCAGGTCCTGTTGGTCGCTCCGTATTGGCCCAACCGGACTTGGTTCCCGGAACTAGTGCTCCTTGCGACAGCACCTCCCTGGCCCATTCCTCTGAGGCAGGACCTTCTGACTCAGAGACGGGGCACCCTATGGCACACGCGTCCAGACCTCTGGAAACTCCATGTCTGGTCCCTGGACGGGACGCGGAGGTTCTAGGTGACCTACCGCAAGCGGTAGTTGAAACCATCACTTCCGCTAGAGCCCCCTCTACTAGGCGCCTCTATGCGTTGAAGTGGAACCTGTTCGTCGATTGGTGCTCTTCTCGCCAAGAAGACCCCCGAAGATGTTCGATCGCATCTGTGCTTACCTTTCTACAGGATGGGTTGGAGCGAAGGCTGTCTCCCTCCACCCTCAAGGTCTATGTCGCCGCTATCGCCGCTAATCATGAGCTCGTAGGAAAATCTCTAGGTAAGCACGATCTGATCGTCAGGTTCCTTAGGGGAGCGAGGAGATTAAATCCACCTCGTCCTCCCTCCATACCCTCTTGGGACTTAACTCTGGTGCTAACTGCACTATAGAGAGAACCTTTTGAGCCTCTGCAGTCAGCTGAGTTGAAAGTTCTGTCGTTAAAGACAATACTCCTGACTGCGTTGGCCTCCATCAAGAGGGTAGGGGACCTGCAGGCATTTTCGGTCGACGAATCGTGCCTGGAATTCGGGCCCGGTAACTCTCATGTGATCATGAGACCCCGGCCTGGATATGTGCCCAAGGTTCCCACTACTCCCTTCCGGGACCAAGTGGTAAGCCTGCAAGCGCTGCCTTCGGAGGAGGCAGACCCAGCCCTAGCTTTTCTCTGTCCTGTCCGTGCTCTCCGGACTTACGTGGACAGAACGCAAAGCTTCAGGACCTCAGAGCAGCTCTTCGTCTGTTACGGAGGACAGCAGAAGGGAAAGGCTGTCTCCAAGCAGAGGATGGCCCACTGGATAGTGGATGCCATCGTCTTGGCTTATCAGTCCCAAGACGTGCCCTGCCCGCTCGGGTTAAGAGCCCACTCCACTAGGGGTGTTGCCTCTTCCTGGGCGCTGGCTCGTGGCGCCTCGCTGACAGATATTTGTAGAGCTGCGGGCTGGGCGACACCTAACACGTTCGCTAGATTCTATAGCCTCCGTGTAGAGCCGGTTTCTTCCTGTGTGCTCACTTCCCATAGTCAGTAACACCGAAGTCCCCATTCTAGTGTCGGCTTGCTGCGCCATTCCCTCCCCTATGGTAGACGGATGCGTGCGCTTATTCTGCTCCAGTCGAGTTCCCCGGATCGGCGAACCCTGTTGAGTCCTCCGCAACCCACGGCAGTCGGACGTGGCGGAGCGTTCGACACCAGGTCTAACACTAGTATGCATTGGTGGAACTTGTGTTAGGCTGGGTTCCATATGTAGTGACCCCCACGGCGGTCCCATATGTGTATTCTTCCACGGTACGGCTCCCTACGGCGAGCCCGTGTCTTTCCCTCGGCAGAGTCTCCTCTGCCGTCCCAGGTGCGTGTTGTCCCCCTCCTCTAATTGGCCGGGGCCACCCCTGGGACTTCCGTATGTTGTGCTGCCCACGGCCAGCCCATACGTGTATTCTCCACATGTTAACTCCCTCTGGGCATGATGTGGCTTCCGCAGCAGCCTTCACAGGCACGCTTTCCCAGCGTTATCCAATACAGTCAGCTGAATGGGTCTTGCAGAACAGCAGCTTGGACTCTCCCTGCGTGAACTTTCCCGCCCGCATCAGATCGGGGTCTGAGGGGCTCATCGCTGGGCGCTGGAAGTGGTAGTAACTATGGCGTTTTCCATAGGGGATCCCAATTCGGGATCCCAAAATACTGAATGGGAACGTCTCGGTTACGTATGGTAACCCTCGTTCCCTGAAGGAGGGAACGGAGACGTACGTCCCGTCGCCACAGTTGCTGTACCATCACTGCAGGTTGAGCCATTACGTGTGGCTCCTCAGTGAAAAACAGCGTGCATTCACTCTCGCTTCCTGTTTATACCCGCGGCACGGGCGGGGCGCGAGATGCAAATCTCGCACGCCAATTGTTCATTGGCCGGTTCTAGATAGCTCGAAGCTGATAGGGGCTCCCAGAAGTGATCCCAATTCGTCGGTACGTCCGACGTACGTCTCCGTTCCCTCCTTCAGGGAACGAGGGTTACCAAACGTAACCGAGACGTTATCATGGCACATGCTTTTTTTGGACATGTACCACAGACAGTGTATTGCCATTTGGTAGGCCTATATGAATATGATAATCATCAGTAATTTTTGAAAATTCAACAAGTGCTGGTTTTAGATGTTTTTTTTTCTTTTTTCTTGACAGTATGCATATCTTGTATACCAGTTAATTATTTCACTCACTTTCTCTGCTCTCCACTATTTATATAGCCATTTTAGCATTCAGTTTTTGTTATTGATCACCTCACCAAATATGGCAAAATTTTGCTTTTGCTTTTCTGCTCTTAATATTTGGATGCAGTCTGAATGTAGGTCACTGTGTCACACTGGAGACCACCAGAGTAGCCTTCTGTTTAAAACATTAGAGATCACCTTGTCTAGGCCTATAGAACAGGTGAAAGCACAGCTGCTCCCTCTATTTACCCCAGTGTATGTGCACATGTGTGTTCTGTAATCACGATTCCCATTGAGTGTTTAAAGAGGGCACTGCTTTCATAGCTCTTTACAAAGAGACTATACATTTGTGCAAACAGGAGAGTAGTAAAACGGTATTCAGCTTTGGACACTTAAATACAGTAAATTTGACATGTGTCCCTTTTGCAGAGTTTTATGCATTTGTTTTGCACTCTTTATAGAACTAAATCCATAAAATGTTCCCATGATGGGATCCCCTGAAAGGTTCTATATATGAAGTGCCTGACAGAACCCTTTAAGGTTCAATATAGAACCTTTTCTTCTCAGAGTGTGCAGTAAAAAGCTTGGGAAAGACTTTTGATAGAGGCACAGATTGTTTTTGGAGGAATCATACTATTCGTTGTCAAGATTAGCAAATAGCTTTATCTGTTTTTGATTTGGTGTAAACTGTTAATCCCTTCACAGTTGTTTTCATGGAAAAGGATTAACTACAATTTTAAAACCTCTGTTTCATTTGTTAACTTGTGTTGTGTTCGAGTCCACCTGATATTCAAATCCCCTGGAAAGATGCAGGCTTTGTGTTGGACCAACGCCCTTGTTTATACATGGAATAAGTGATGAGAGGGGCATAAAACCCCAGTGTTAACAGTTTCTAGTCCATCCTAACGGTCAATTGTAAAACTAGCTCATAAAAGCCAGGTATGGTATTCCAGAAGTAGTTCAGAGGGATGACATTTATATGACACATCAGACAGCATTAATAAGCAGCATGCTTTATTTGTTCCATCAGTGATGTTCAGCATTCTGACAGCTCCGTGCTGGAATTTAAGTGGGCGCCCAGCCCCCAAGTCAGGGATCGGAAAGCATTCCTCTCATGCCTCCTAACTGAGCAGCACTGACGCTGGAGCTGACCGGGCCAGGGGAATACCCTGTGGGCTTTACCCGTCTCTCTGCTACCAAAGCTATTAATGTTGGCCATATGAGTTATTGAATCTGACTTTCAAAACCGGATCAAAGACAAAAAAAAATCACCACAGCTGTTTTTGCCTTCCTCACTTCTACGCATTAGTATTAATTTCTTTTCATTGCATGGTGTAATTTGTAATATTAATCAGCACAACCATCATGTAAATTCAAGTGTTTACATCCAGGCATCGTCATTTGTTTACATCAGGGGATTTACAACTCTCTTGTTTTGTCCACAGGGTGGAAAACATATTCTGAGCAGCCTGTGCCACGACATGAACAGAGCTCCATTGTTCTTAATCTTGAACTTTCAGTCCTGAGGATTGAGGCTTTTAGTGTGTGTGACATTGATTTGAACTAGTCCAGGGCTCAACAATAAGGATGGCACAATAGCCCAGGGCAAGCTGATGGAACTATATATACATTTATACTACAATCCTTGTAGTATATATACTACAAACTAGGGCTGGATGGTATGACTGTATATATTGTAAAAAATGTCTATCGTTATAGATTTTGCTACAGTGTGTATATCGCAGTATGTAAATATATATACACGGATCAGGCATAACATTATGACAGGTGAAGTGAATAACACTGATTACTGAACACTGATGAACTCTTCATCACGGCACCTGTTAGTGGGTGGGATATATTAGATTGCAAGTGAGCATTTTGTCCTCAAAGCTGATGTGTTAAAAGCAGGAAAAATGGGTAAGTGTAAGGATTTGAGTGAGTTTGACAAGGGCCGAATTGTGATGGCTAAACGACTGGGTCAGAGCATCTCTAAAACTGCAGCTCTTGTGGGGTGTTCTCAGTCTGCAATGATCAGTATCTATCAAAAGTGGCCCAAGGAAGGAACAGTGGTGAACCGGCGACAGGGTCATGGGTGGCCAAGGCTCATTGATGCACGTGGGTAGCGAAGGCTGGCCCGTGTGGTCTGATCAAACAGACGAGCTACTGTAGCTCAAATTGCTCAAGAACTTAATCCTGGTTCTGATAGAAAGGTGTCAGAATACACAGTGCATCGCAGTTTGTTGCGTATGGGGCTGCATAGCCGCAGACCAGTCAGGGTGCCCATGCTGACCCCTGTACACCGCTAAAAGTGCCAACAGTAGGCAAGTGAGGCACCAGGATGCACTATGGGAAGAAGGCAAGCCGGCGAAGGCAGTGTGATGCTTTGGGCAATGTTCTGCTGGAAAACCTTGGGTCCTGCCATCCACGTGGATGTTACTTTGACAGATGCACCTACCTAAGTATTGTTGGAGACCATGTACACCCTTTCATGGAAACGGTATTCCCTGGTGGCTGTAGCCTCTTTCAGCAGGATAATGCGCCCTGCCACGAAGCAAAAATGGTTCAGGAATGGTTTGAGGAGCACAACAACAAGTTTGAGGTGTTGACTTGGCCTCTAATCGAGCATGTGTAGGATGTGCTGAACAAACAAATCCGAGCACTATTGACACTTTAGAGTAATGAAACACATGAATGAGACAATAGAGAGGGATGTGATTGATGTTAAAAATAGTTATTAGCGCAATAAGTCATGAAAAAGAATTCACTAAATGCTTGCGCTGACTGGCACACTGCTGAAGTGCTCGGACAGAAAGATCTCTCAGCTTTTCTCTTTCTCATCTTAATGCACACCGAATACACACACAATTATGTCGAAATGCCCATCGTGTGGAGTATTTATTATCACAGTCGGTTATGTCTCAAGTGAAAATAAACAGATGAGTGTAAACTGGATGTGTATCAGTGTATTGGATCCGTGCATTCACTCTTAAAGTGACAGCAGCCTTATAAACCTGATTTGACCTGTCTGTGTGTTTTTTCAACCCGTTCTCACTCCCAAGGCGTCAAATTCCGAAGCATGGTCAAGTGCTTTCCGCGTCACAATAAAGACGCTAAAGGTACCCCTAGGCGTCACTATATCGACGCACTGAGTGCTCCATTCATTTCAATGAGAAACCTTTGGCGTCAGACACAGACGGGTTGGGCATGGGAACGTTATCGTTATGATGATCATATATTGGGTTATGATTATGCCATTATGACATGTTGGACTGTGATTCTCAATTTAATCAGCCAGCATAATTTTATGAATATGTTAAAATGTTTTAACATGTAACCCAACCCCATTCCATCCCTAAACCTACCCATTTGTGTGGTATATAAAACACAGATATAACCGGCAGGTATGACTGCATGCACAATTTATTCAAAAAGTACAAATATTCTGAGGTCAAGCGATTGATTTGTGTGAAGGAAATCCCCAAAAGCGATCAGCGTCTCCATCCGCCGAAGATCATGAACACATTAAATTTCAAATATTGCCGCCCGTTAGGTCAGTTTTCATGGTGAAATTGTATTGGCTCTCGTATGTCTCGTGACCAACTGCGTCATTACGTCAGCTTTGATTGTAAAATGTCATTGGCTCTCGTGTGTCTTGTGACCGATTGCGTCGTGCTAAAGAGTCGTGTGTATTATTTGAATGAGATATGAATGAATGCGTTAACGGAGCGGCGGGATCATCTCAGCGATTAAGACATTAAGATCAACTCTGTTCTTTACATAAAGACATCGTGTGACTTCAGAAGACTTGGAATGCAACATGAAATAGTACTTGTATACTGTTTTTGGTCAGTTTTTGCAATAAATAGATGTGACTGTACTTGTATTTGCCTGTTATGTGTTTTATATTGTTTATGAGTGGGTAGGTTTAGGGTAGGAGTTGGGTTAGCTGCTCCAAAATATAAAAGTAACCTTTAAATATGAATAAAATATTAATAAAATCATGTCTGCTTTTAAAAATGCAAAGAATAAAATGCGTCTTGATCTGACGCATTGGGTAAACAACTGAAATGAATGGAGCACCTGCGCGTCGATATAGTGACGCCTAGGGGTGACTTTAGCGTCTTCCGCGGAAGGCACTTGACCATGCTTCGGATTTTGACGCCTTGGAAGTGAGAAAGGGTTGGTTTTTTAGCTTAAATAGAAATACATTTATATTTAATTCATACAGTGAAGACTATGCAGTATTTTATTTTTACTTTTGATTATTCCATTTCTGTTCTATTTTTGACTACATGTTAAATAAACCTATTGTACTGAAAAACTTAATTTGATTCATATTTTTTGTTATATTGAATTTTTCCTATTGTTTGTATATATCGTGATATATATGTTCATCGTGAAATAAAATTCCTCATATTGTGATATAGGATTTTGGTCATATCACCCACCTCTTCTACAAAGATTTATAGGGGTGGTTGATTATGATTTGACTTTTTTAACTTTAGTTAGTGTGTAGTGTTGCTGTTTGAGCATTAAAAACATTTGCAAAGTTATGATGCTCAAAGTTCAAAGCAAAAGGAGATTTCTTTTAAGGACTAAAACAAGCAGCTGATAGGGAACAAGAAACAAAGGTGAGGCCATGTTGAGAAGAGGAAGAGTTGTTGTAGTAGAGCACATTTAGGAGTCTGCTCAAGCTGTCACATCTGTACGTAACACAAATTCAATAGCATGTCATAAAAGCAAGATGACAACATAAATTATAACCGTAATTAAACCAAACTATACCTGTTCTATCTTCATGCATATATTCTCTGGCTCTGTCATCTTATAACAGTTCCCACACGAGTGATTTATAGATTATCATGACAAAATTTGCTAATCAATGACTTGAAGATAGTTAAAGGTGAACTATGTAGGATTTTTGCAGTAAAATATCCAGAAACCACTAGGCCAGTGTTATATATTTTGTTCAGTTGAGTACTTAGAATATCTCAAATGTTTCCAACTATTTGTAAATCGTGAGAAATTGCTATTTTAACCAAGGAACCGAGACGTGTGAGCTATGCGTGTGAGGGAGTCACCTGTCGATTGCGTCATATCTGCGTCAACCTCGGTTTCCGGTTTTATTCAGTGAAACACTTTATTCTCACAGCAGTGTGAACAAGTGTCATAGCAGCCGCCGAGCGAACGTCATAAATTCCTTTTCAACACACTCAGATATATCTAATACGATAAACAGAATTGCGTTACCTCATACTCATGACTGGAAAAGAGGAAGTGGCGCCGACAACCGTGTCATAATAAAAGTCCCGCCGGCGACTATGCCATAATAACAGTCCCGCTCTTCAATCGCTCCTGCGGCCTTGCTCAGCTCCACAACACTCGGTCCTTCTCTGTTTCAGACTACAGTAATGTTAATAATCGCATCCATGAACATGATTTCTGCCCGAGTCCTATCCTGACTGTTTTACACTGGCTGTGAGGTGAAGACCACATGTCCCACGATTCTGCGCTCAAACATGGCGTCATCAAACTACGCCTTTGTTTTAATCAAATAAATGCAGCCTTAGTGAGCATAAGATATTTCTTTCTAAAACAGTAAAAAATCAGTACGCTGCTATAAATAATAATAATAATAAAAAAAAATTGTGGACACTCTCATACTGCTTTGCCTCAAATGTTATGCTAGATCATTTAAGTTTCATAAAATCACTGTGTTCACTTTGTGCTCCTTCAGTCTTAATTACAACAAGCCTGGTCTGCATCTAATGAGAGCAATCAAACGTCACAGGAGACCAAATGGTAATTCCCCGAGGGTCTAGATCTTTCACATTGAATACACATCATCCATTTAATTATGAAGTTATAAATCAATAATTCATGTTTTTATTCACCAACAGATGCAATGTCGGCAACACACAATCAGTTGCTAAATCAACAGTCCAGTTATGACAATTAAAGTAACCAGAGGGGTTCCAAACACAGGATAAAGCCAAACACAAAATCCTTTTTCTAATGGTTTGTCACTTGCCAACACAGATTTTTGTGAATCTTTTATGTAGAAAATTTTTTAAATCACTTTTGTAGGAGATTGCTCCCTATAACAAAAGAAAAAAAGGTGGGTAGAAATGTCAGTAATACCATTATCAGTAATATCATTATTACAATGTTAGTTTGCGTATACTTCTGGTGAGAATACTACTTTTATTGTAAGAACATTTGTATATTATTTACTACTCTGTGGCATGACAAAGTGATTTGATTCATTTCAGGGGATTTCAATTGTCTCCTGATTGTACTGGGTTGGATAGGGGGAAGGGCAGAAAGCTTTTGTCTTTTCTTTGTGTTTTGTGTTTGTTAACCTTTCTAGATTGTAACTCATAATCCAGATGAAAGATTAGTAGCTGTTGATGCAGTGGCCTGTGTTAATCTCCACAGCTGGATACTACTATCATCTACCTGGATGGGGCAGGGGGCAACCCGGCCAGAAAGAGAGAGGATGAGCGAGAGAGAATCAAAACAGGCAAGTCCTACTTATGTTATTTAATTTGTGGCAGCTTGTGATCGGCAGCTTTATGGATGGCTGTCACTATAGGAGGATAGCTCAGGATTATGACAGATTCTCCTTGGCAACAACATAATGGGGATGCTTTATGCAAATAATCCTCATGGAATCCTTGAGGACACTGATGGAGGCTCAGGAAAAACATCCTGAGATCACTCACACTTGTTTTGTGTATGAGTGTAGAGGGCCATCACAGCATCTGATTGTGAGATTAAACTGCCTGATCTCATGAAAATGTGTACCTATAGCACAAATTGTATTTATCCTGCGATTTATACGGCAAAATGAGTTTTTACGAGCAGATGATTACACAGTTTTTGCATACATATGATACGCACTTTTTAACGTGTTATATGCACGTAACCCACACCACTAAACCTACCCAAGCATGTTATATGCACGTACCTCACACCACTAAACCTATACACAAGGGAGTGACAATGCATATCATATGCATGTAAAAACTAATTTTGCCATATAATCACACGTTAAATATAATTTGTGCTATATATACGCATTTCATGAGAACGTGTTGATCATATAAATGCACTATATATGTTGTGCACTTGCATCTCTGTGCATTTCATAAACAATGTGAACAGGTGTACAATTCTTTAATCCAGTGGTTCTCGGCTGGTTTAGCTTGAGGTTTCAGATTTTACATATAAAGTGAGTGTGACCCAAACACTGTACTAAGATTTGTTTATTATAGAAAAGTAAGCAAAAAATCATAAAAATTTGACTGTAAAAAAAACTATTATTTGTATTTGCAAAATTATTACGTTGACGATTCTGAAAGCAGAAGTTCAACTTATTGGGCCAAATATTGCATTAGTATTAGCCACATCTAGCTAAGCCACATCATCACATGCCAGGTGAATTGGTAACATAGTACACACAGTAAAGTTTTCTCTAAG
The DNA here is from genome assembly GCF_949357685.1 of Gobio gobio. Classification (NCBI taxonomy): domain Eukaryota; kingdom Metazoa; phylum Chordata; class Actinopteri; order Cypriniformes; family Gobionidae; genus Gobio; species Gobio gobio. Next base: position 35,847,268 of record NC_137116.1, on the reverse strand, counting down.
AAGTTTCTTCTGCAATTTCAGTCCAAACGATATTGATTAAATAGTTTAATTTTATGTTTTTCATTTAGCTGTTTAGCGTTCAATGTCACGACCCACCAGTTAAGTACTGATCCAATCTTATTGGTCAGATTTTCCTGTGGGGAACAAATGTAAAATGGCTTAATAAACATACTAAATAATGTCCTCATAAAACAATAAGAGTTAATGGAAAGTCTCCACAAAGGTAGGAAAACAAACGTGAGTGTATGTCATTGTGTCATTGTGTTTGATATTAAGCAGCACAACTGTTTTTAACATTGATATTAAGAAGAAATGTTTCCTGAGCACCAAATCAGCATATAAGAATGATTTCTGAAAGATCATGTGACACTGAAGACTGGAGTAACGGTCCTAAAAATCCTATAATAGTTTGGTCACCGTGATTTTGCCAAGTTTGACATGTTCCTGGATCAGCATAATTGTTGGTCCTCGAACAACATTCCTGTCTGAAAATGTATCCCTACCCTATCCATAACTTATCCCTAAAATCAGAGGGAAATGTTATAAGCCTAAACTTGACATAAACTGTAAACTTGTCCCTCAAATCTGATTGGTTTATTGGAATGTTGTTCCAGGATCAAGTGAGATGTTGATCCAGGAACATGTTGTACTTTCATTTAGCTGTTTAGCATTCAATGTCACGACCCACCAGTTAATTACTTAACTAATCTTATTGGTCAGATTTTCTTACATTGTGGGGAACAAATAGCCTGACAAGACATGACCCACATTAAGATGTTGGGTCTGGGAACTCACCATTGGCAGGGCTCAATCCGAGGGGCGGGATAAACGGTTGTCTTTCAAATTCCCTCTGCACGCAATAGGATAGCGCTGCAACCAACCAGAGCAACGGAGAAGGTGAATCGGAGCTAGTTGATAGATTAAACTTTCGCCGTATCCGGTCGGCAAAACTCAGAACACATCTTCCTTTCTTAAGAATGACTTCAGGGCCGTTCTTTGTTCTTTTCTCAAAGAAAAGCTTAACAAGAAGTCTTCCAGAGTCGCGGCCAAAGCCGGTTCGAAAGCTGTTCGCCAGCTTCTTTGTTTACAAGTAGCACGCGGAACCGCGGAAACTCTCCCGTCATTATGTGAAGCCCGCCCACCGACTCTATATACGATGTGATTGGCCTGCTGAGTTTGGTTTTTCCAGCTCACAAGCCAACGGAGAGTTGCTAGACTACCCTGGCTACAAATTAGATTTGCTGCCACTAGGGTGCGTCTAGATTTCTAGGCAAGGGAACAAATGTAAAATGGCTCAATAAACATACTAAATAATGTCCTCATAAAACAATAAGAGTTAATGGAAAGTCTCCACAATGGTAGGAAAACAAACGTGAGTGTATGTTTCCCTTCGAGGTGATAAGTAATAGTGGTATTAGTCACTATCAGGAAAATAGAACGCAAAAAAACAAGTCATTGTGTTATTGCTAACAAAGGTCAATAGCATGAATTATCCAAGCAAGGTAGTCACATAGCTAAAGGGTTCCCTTCTCTACATGAGTGTGTATCTGTGTGTGGGCACATCTCCGTCACTGTTGGCTCTTTTGCGTACATGAGAACGAGGTTATCCGAAATGCCTCTCATCTACACACATAACAAAATTGCACCCCCTGAATGCGTCTACAGAAGAATTCCCAGTGGAGATGAAAAGGTCCACTCATTGCCCACTCTGCTTCATAAATACTGACTTTTTTACGTCAAGAGAGCCTGCAGCACAAACAGTGAAGACGCTATTTGGGCTTCTCAATGAATGAAGCATGAGGCTGAAACAGAGGAATATTTGTTTCACTGCCCTGTAGCAGATTCTGTTCTCTCTGACAAATGAATGTTTGATTATGCTTTCATACTCTAGCTCATCTGTACACATTGCAGAAAATCATTTTCTTGCAGATTATTGTCTTGTTTTCCAGTAAAAATATCTGAACATTTGTATAACAAGATGGTGTAAGATACTGTTTGTAATGCGTTAAGACTTATTTTGAGGTATTTTGAATTAAGTTTATTTTTCTTACCTCATTGACAAAATATAATAACTACATTTTGTTAAATGTATGCTTAAAAGAAGGGAAAAGGCCAATGGGGTAGGGAAATTAAATTCAATTCAAGATATCTTAAAACATGTCTTATGCAACATTGTTTCTTTAACTTAAATTATTATTCTAGAATCATAATACGGACTCCCCAAAGTTATATTTGCAGAAGAAACTCTGAGTTTTTGCATGTTCTCGAGAACATTTCCACCCATGCATGATGAAATTTATATGTGCACGAGAAGAAACCTGCGCATGTGGATGACAAAATTTCCACATGTGCACTGGAAAGCCTCTAAACCTCTAAAGTGACATTTCATTGAAAAAAAGTGATACTGTGCATGCATACTGTTTAACACTATAGTTAACGTCACTTTAGAGCCTCTATTTGTTTAGATATATTTTATAGATGTATGAAGAGTTCAGATGCAAAAGCCTCTAAAAGCCACTTCGGTCAAAAATTAGATAACGATACTGAGTGAATGCTCTCCGCATATAGTAAACTTTCATAAAATACTTTCACTTCAAACACACTAAATCCCAGCCTCAGCCCATTCAGAATTACCGGTACTTAGGTAGAAACCTATACATAAAAGCCTGGCAAAAATGCTTATTTTATAGAAAAACGTCAGACGGAATGAAGTCTTCATATGTAGATATATTTTACTGAATTAAAAGATATAAATACTGATAAAGAAATGTTTTAATTCAAAGACTGAATGTCAGATAAACTAAGGCCCTGTCCCGAATGGCACACTTCATGTGCACTTTCGGTCTTGTGGACTTACAATAGCCGCTGCGTGTCCGTTAAGTCCACGAGACTTCAGGGTGTCCCATTTGTCATTTTAGGTCTCAGAAGGGTGCTCGCGAGCGCCCCCTTTAAGGTCGATATGCGCCCTTGATGCACACTTCTGCCGAGCCCGCACTGGTGCGGGTTACGCAGCGGACTTCTTCCCGGCAGTCAAAGCGGCAGTACGTCGTTAAAGTGCGGACTCAGAGGAAGATCGTGAGGGTTTAGGGTGCCATTTGGGACAGGGCCTATATTGCCAAAAGTATTGGGACACCTCTCCAAATCATTGAATTAAGGTGTTCCAATCACTTCCATGGCTACAGGTGTATAAAATCAAGCACTAGGCATGCAGACTGCTTCTACAAACATTTGTGAAAGAATGGGTCGCTCTCAGGAGCTCAGTGAATTCAAGTGTGGTACCGTGAAAGGTTCATTAGAGAGTCAATAGCTGGATCCAAGCCTTATATCATCAAGTGCAATGCAAAGCATCGGATGCAGTGGTGTAAACCACGCCACCACAGGACTCAAGAGCAGTGGAGACGTGTTCTCTGGAGTGACGAATCACGCTTCTCTGTCTGGCAATCCGATGGACGAGTGTGGGTTTGGCCAGTGAAAGAACTCTTAATGCTTCAGCATACATTTTGGACAAGTTCATGGTCCCAACTTTTTGGTGTGGAGGAACTTGACTGGCCTGCACAGAGTCCTGTCCTCAACCCGATAGAACAACTTTGGAATGAATTAGAGTGGAGACTCCGAGCCAGGCCTTCTCGTCCAACATCAGTGCCTGACATCACAAATGCGCTTCTAGAAGAATGGTCAAATTTTGTTCCCCATAAACACACTCCCAAACCTTGTGGAAAGCCTTCCCAGAAGAGTTGAAGCTGTTATAGCTGCAATGGGTGGGACAAATCAAAACCCAACGGAATAAGAATGGGATGTTATTAAAGTTAATGTGCATGTAAAGGCAGGAGTCCCAACAATTGTGGCAATATAGTGTATTATTTATAAAGTTCACTCTGTTTAAATTCCCCTTATTTAACATGCTAAATTGGAAACAGGCAATGTGAATGCATCTTCCTTTGTTATTATAGAGTAACATTTTGTAAAATCTTTGAACATGTTCTCTATTGTTGAGCTGAATCTTTTTGAACTCCATGTGAGTGAGAATCTAAAAGTAGATGCAATATCTACCATAATGATGAAGCCTCTGTGTGATGTCTTTTTTTTCTGTTCAAAGTGCTCGCGGGTAGAACATTAAATCATAATTGAGAAGTAAATTGGACATTTACATAGAATTATGAAAACCCATTTTCCTTCCTAAAAATAAAGACGGTGTTGTTCCCTACTTGCTGTCATTTGTCTTTTTCCCATCAACAGGTTCCAAAGAATAATGAGCTCCCATAACCAAGGTAATATATTTATTGAAATCTTGATCTAGGCTTTATCTTGCTAAAACTTAGAATGAGAATGTGCTTTATGAGCAGATAGCTTGATGCATGATTCAACCATGGCCCTTCAAAATATCAAAAATCATAAACAGAGGAGTTTGGTCTACACAGGGAACATGTAAAATCATAATTGATGGTGTGAGGTAATGCAGACTGTTATATTTGTGTGGGATTGTTTACTCTAGTTGATAATTGATTAATACGTCTTGTTATTCATGACTAAGGCACTCAGCTGTCAAATATAGGAAGAACAAGTATTGGGTGGAAACCATGGATACTTCTGCAAGCCCATATGATGTAAAAATGATATAAGTAATACATCTAAAACTAGTAACAGGAGCTTAGTTAAATCATTGTCGTACTCTACAGAAGTCTTTACTCATTCTCATGCATTAAAGACTTCGCTGGTTATAGAGGAATCATTATTAGGCATCATTAATCGTGTCTTCCTTTATCAATCTCCTTTTAACGTTCTCAACTGTAAACAACATGTGCTGGATCATATTTCCGGCTCACCGGCTCAGCGGCAAAGGACACGTTCAGGAACTGCTGCCTGCACCACTTTTGTAACTCTGCTTATACAACATGAGTTCAGACGGACGTCAGGTGGGGAGAGCACAGAGGTCATGACATAAAAGGGGTGGATGGGGTGGAAAGTAAACTGACTTTCAAAGCCAAAAAGATGTTTGTGCACCATTATGGGTGAATACAACTAGGACACTTGGTGAAGTCACTTTGTTTTATTACTTCCATTGTTGTTCATATAGTGTAGTGGAGATACTTTGCTATACAAAATGATATTGAGGGGCTAACATATTTGGGATATTGTTTTCTTCTTTTTTTAAAAGACAATGACAAATGTCTCACTTAACCTGTATTCATTGTTTTTCATTTCTTTCATTCCTACACTAGTCAAAGGTTTGGTCAAAACCTCAACTTTTACACAGCAAGGACACATTATAGATCAAAAGTGACAGTAAGGACATTTATATTGTTCCAATAGATTTATATGCTGTTTTTTTGATTGTTTTGTTCACCCAAGTTTTCCTTGGGGAAAAAAATTTATCATGGTCTTAACAAACATATTAAGCAGCACAACTGTTTTTAACATTGATATTACACTCTAAAAAATGCTGGGTTAAAAACAACCCAAGTTGGGTTGAAAATGGACTAACCCAGCAATTGGGTTGTTTTAACCCAGTGATTTTAACCCAAACATTTAACCCAACCGCTGGGTTAGAATTACCCATTAACTGGGTTAAAACAACCCAATTTCTGGGTTAGTCCATTTTCAACCCAACTTGGGTTGTTTTTAACCCAGTATTTTTTAGAGTGTAAGAAGAAATGTTTCCTGAGCACCAAATCAGCATATTAGAATGATTTCTGTAAGATAATGTGACACTGAAGACTGGAGTAATGGTCTAAAAATACAAAAAAATCCATCTTTGTCATCACAGGAATAAATAATTGTTAATGAATAATTAATAATATTGTAATAATAGTTTGGTCACCGTGATTTTGCCCAGTTTGACATGTAGAACATAATTGTTGGTCCTGGAACAACATTCCTGTCTGAAAGTGTATCCCTAACCCCTAAACCTAACACTATCCATAACTTATCCCTAAAATCAGAAAGAAATGATAGGTGAATAACACTGATTTAGAAACACCTAAACATAGTTATAAGCCTAAACTTGACATAAACTGTAAACTTGTCCATCAAATCTGATTGGTTGATTGGACTGTTGTTCCAGGATCAAGTAAGATGTTGATCCAGGAATACAGATCACCTAATATCTTACAATATTACTATTTTTCAAAAACAGTAGCCTACTATTGTGATCTTCTTTCAAAAACATTAAAAAGTCTTACCATACCTAAATGTATGAACAGTAGTGTATAGTCTCATTAATATGCATTTAGAAAAGGCATTGTACGTTAAAGTATTGTAGATAAAAGCAATATACCATATCGGCTAGATCTTGGTTTATGCATGGAGTCCATTGTTTGGCTGTACAGTATGTAACAACTGTGCTTTATTCATTATCTCTGTCTGGTCCTCTGACTCTACCGGTTGTATTGTTTAGTGTGCATGAATAAACCACTGTATATAAATTCCTCCGAAACATCTCTACAGCATCTGATAAGATATTTAAGCATTTGATAAGATATCTATCTTTACTTGCAACAAGTCTGCCTCTTTTCAAAGAGTAAAAGAGTCTTTGTGTTTTGTTTACTGTTACGTTTCTTAACTTTGACATAAACCAAAGAACGTTCCTGCTCAACAGTCGCTGTTCTGTCCTGCGGCCTTGGTGGTTGGCATTTTAATTGTCTTTCGTAAATACCCAGAACAGGGGCCAAGTGTGGAGTCCAGCACGTTCATCATAAACTGCGATAAACCCACATGAAACTGGAGCACTTTTACAGCAGCTGTCGCGTGCAGCTGGTAACAGGAGAGCTGACTCCAGACCCAAACATGTGGCGCTACCTGTCCATTTCAAATTTCATGCACACAAGGCAGCTGCCAGGGCTCTTAAAGCAAAAGATACAGGCAAGGGCAGACTGTAAGAAACGGTCATCAGCCACACTAACAGTCCTCTGGGATGGTTAACATATGTCTAATCACATCAAGCTGGCTGAGGATGGACAGAGGCGCTTACAGTGGGTCAGTGGTCAGATAACATGCCAGGGCATGTCTGCAGAGAGAGGACAGATTTTTAATCATAAAAATCAATCTACCAGTAAAACGTTTGGACACATGTGACTGAATTGATTTTTCATGAAATTAAATCTTTTAATCTGAAGGCTAATGCTTAAATTATTGAAATTAGCTGTATTTAGCTGATTGAACTACACTGCCCGGCCAAAAGAAAGTCGCTGTTTGGATTTAAATTGGCAAATTCTTAAGAGCCAATGACTGCTGTGATTTTTGTGTTTCTAGCATGTTATGTGTTTGGCAACAGTTCTTAACTCTAATTGATGCTTTTCATTTCTTAAACAACCACGTAGGAAGACACATCATGGCCATATTCCAGGATGACAATGTCAAGATTCATCAGGCTCAAACTGTGAAGGAAGTCTTTGGGATGTGCTGGAGGAGACTTTACACAGTGCTGGACTCTTGCATTGCCGAAACAAGATCTGGACCAAAAATGTATGAACCTATTGATGGAAATAACATCACAGCATTTATTTTCATCAAGAGGTGCATTCATTTTTGGTCAAGATCATGTATTGTGTTACAGACCCAATTGATCTAGGGGAGGAACGCAACAGAAACATATATGGTTGGTGATAAATTAATGTACAACAGCAGAGGAAACCCTGTCTTCAAGCCCAGAATAGCTACAATAACCCCAACAACCAGTCAATTGCAACAGAAGAGAAATTTATTAACATAATTCAACAAACAAAAAGAATAATGAAAGGGGCATCAGCTTCAAAAGGGGGCAAGGCCAAAACAACAAGCATAAAGCTAACTCCTACGTAATCTGTGCTACAAACTGTGCTACAAAAGAAAGAAAGCAAAATACCACAGGCTAAGCTTGCTCCCTATCTAACATAACCAGGAGAAAAGAGCTAATACAAAACAAATGGCACCCACCTTCCTACTAACCCCAAAGAAAAATAGAGACATTAAATAATAAAGCTAGATCAGTATTTACCTTAGACAACTCAAATTAAAGGTCACTTCTCTCTTTGAAGTCTCAATCATAGATGTAAACAATGAGACAAAGGGCAGAAGTTCTACTCAAGTAGTCTCAACACAATTGAGACAAAGGTACAACAAATCTAACTAAGAGCTTGACTATTACAACAGTCAGTCGAGCTGAAGACGAGACCTCAGCCATTGCACACCATCGAGCCACCACCAACACAGCTCTGTAGGTAGCTGCAGTTTAATTATGCTCTCTTCTGCCATCATTCATTCACAGCAAAGCTCCAATTAGTAACATCGGGTGGTGATACTGGTTCTGCAGGGAGGGAGACAGGGAAAGAAACAACAAGAGCACAGCTTGGCCCAACCAAAGAACCTTACGGCTCTGGACATCACAATTGAGAATGCAAGAGTCCAGCACTCTGTAAAGTCTCCTCCAGCACATCCCAAAGACTTTCAATGAATTTGAGGTCTGAACTCAGAGGTTCCAATTCATGTGTAAAAAAATTATCTTTCATATTCCCTCCCAACCATTCTTTCACAGTTTGAGCCTGATGAATCTTGACATTGTCTGGAATATGGCCATAATGTGTCTTCCTACGTAGTTGTTTGAGAAATGAAAAACTACACACTCCATCAATTAGGGTCGGAAGAACTGTTGCCAAACATATAACATGCTAGAAACACAATAATCACTGCAACAATCATCCAATCATAGACTCTTTAACATTTGCCAATTTACACTCACCTAAAGGATTATTAGGAACACTATAGTAATACTGTGTTTGACCCCGTTTCGCCTTCAGAACTACCTTTTTAGTACAGTGAACTCATTGTCATGTTCAAGAAACCAATTTGAAATGATTCGAGCTTTGTGACATGGTGCATTATCCTGCTGGAAGTAGCCATCAGAGGATAAGGTGGTCATAAAGGGATGGACATGGTCAGAAACAATGCTCAGGTAGGCCGTGGCATTTAAACGATGCCCAATTGGCACTAAGGGGCCTAAAGTGTGCCAAGAAAACATCCCCCACACAATTACACCACCACCACCAGCCTGCACAGTGGTAACAAGGCATGATGGATCCATGTTCTCATTCTGTTTATGCCAAATTCTGACTCTGCCATCTGAATGTCTCAACAGAAATCGAGACTCATCAGACCAGGCAACATTTTTCCAGTCTTCAGCTATCCAATTTTGGTGAGCTTGTGCAAATTGTAGCCTCTTTTTCCTATTTGTAGTGGAGATGAGTGGTACCCGGTGGGGTCTTCTGCTGTTGTAGCCCATCCGCCTCAAGGTTGTGCGTGTTGTGGCTTCACAAATGCTTTGCTGCATACCTCGGTTGTAACGAGTGGTTATTTCAGTCAAAGTTGCTCTTCTATCAGCTTGAATCAGTCGGCCAATTCTCCTCTGACCTCTAGCATCAACAAGGCATTTTCGCCCACAGGACTGCCGCATACTGGATGTTTTTCCCTTTTCACACTATTCTTTGTAAACCCTAGAAATGGTTGTGCGTGAAAATCCCAGTGACTGAGCAGATTGTGAAATACTCAGACCGGCCCGTCTGGCACCAACAACCATGCCACGCTCAAAATTGCTTAAATCACCTTTCTTTCCCATTCTGACATTCAGTTTGGAGTTCAGGAGATTGTCTTGACTAGGACCACACCCCTAAATGCATTGAAGCAACTGCCATGTGATTGGTTGATTAGATAATTGCATTAATGAGAAATTGAACAGGTGTTCCTAATAATCCTTTAGGTGAGTGTAAATCTAAACAGCGACTTTTTTTTGGCCAGGCAGTGTAGTTATGCTTACAAATGGATGGATTCTTTTGACAAAAACAAAAGGATGACTTGAGAACAGGAGGATGAAAGAAGCTAAAATATACGTTAGTTTTGCCTTTTTGTTAACGTTTTTGGTTACTACTCAATTCCTGTAGCCTACATTATTTCATATTTTTAATTATGTTAATATTATTTATATCCATAAAAGGATACTGAGGTTAGAGCTGCCAGGCAGGAGGTCGAGAGGAAGACCAAAGAGGAGGTTTATGGATGTAGTGAAGGAGGACATGAAGGTAGTCGGTCTGAGAGAAGAGGATGCAGGGGATAGGGCTAGATGGAGGCAGATGATTCGCTGTGGCGACCCCCGAAGGGAACAGCCGAAAGGAAAAGAAGAAGAATTATGTTAATATTATTCATTTTAGGTGTCAAAACTTTTGAATGGTCTTGTAAATACAGTTTTATTTTAAGGCTCTATGCAATGGCATGTTGTTGCTGTTTTACAGTTCCTAACTGTACATATGATTAAATAATGAAGCATATAATATAGAAATGAGGTTAATACCAAAAGGTTTGAACTTTATACCTTTTACTTATAAAAAGAGCATAATTTTAACAACATTTAACATTAAAAGTATACTCATTGCCTGTAAAAATAATGTAAATTGTAATAGTAAATGAATAGATATTCTATTTATACTCAAATATTTAATCAATTATAACAGATAATACTAAATATTTTGTACTATAACTGCAAACCAATTAACGGTAACCAAAGTTTTATATACTTTTTATTCAGAACACACAAAATATATAATGTTACATAATCTTTTGTGTATAAATGTTTGGGATCTTCATATGAGTCAAGACTGTCTTAATAGTCTGCCTACTGAGTCATATTCTACAGCCATTGATTTCAAAAAGAGGCTTGTTGCGTTTGAAACTGACACTCGTGCATGCTAGAGATTGAAACGTCCCTCTTACAGCTACAAGAGCTTTTAAACAAAGCTTTACCATTGACAATAATTACATTGGATCTGTGATTCAAGCACCTCAATCATCTCATCACAAAGAAAAGTTCTTCAAAAGTGTGATCAAAGAGATGTCGGTGGATCTTAAGTTGTCTTTTCTTCTCCACAGACTTCAAAGAGCGATGTCTTACAACAGTTATGTCTGAAAATAAAGGACTGATGTATAGACATTCAACGCTGTGGACAAACACTAGAAAGACAGACTAATAGTAGCCTCATTCATGCTTAGTTTCTGCTCTTTTTATGTTTCTACCCACCATCTTCCTTTCTTTCTCTTTTCTTTCCCTCTCTTTATCTCGCTCACTCTCTCTTTGTGTAATGCCATGACAGCATGGTGAGTAAGCTCCCTTAAAGAGCGCTGGACTTTCCTAGCACCGCTGTGATACCCGAGAGCAGCAGAAACAGGCAGCACTTCCCGTCAAGCGCAGATCACTCATTAACCCTCACCTGCAGCTCACTGTTCACACACAGGGGCAAATTTTCTCGGTCCCTGCCTCGCTGTGCCTCGCACCTCTCTCTGAATTCACCTCGTGCCATGCCGAGCAGTCCAAACACTGAAATGAGAGGTGCGTGTGTCACCAGCCCACTGAGAGAAGACAGCTCACTGTCTTTCACGTGCACTTGCGAGCTGGTAGATGTGGAAAGAAGGTCGACCTGCACTTTTAGAGCTAAATATTCAGGAATGACACAATCCGAGGGTTCATGCTGACAGGAGAGATAACTGATAACTGTATGAGAAAAGTAGATATTGTTTGAAACATTAATCACAGGTTGCTGCCAAGGAACAAGGATTACAGAACAAGTTACATGGGCTCACTGGCCATTGAACCCTTTAATGTTTGGATTATCAAAGTTGATTAATAAAAAAATCCAAATTTTCTACCATTTTTTACTTAAAATTTTTGTATGGTTTTATTGAGAAGTAAAATATAAAAATACAAATAAATAAATAAATATTATATAAATAAATATTCATATACAAATGGTGTCTATACAGTATAATATACACTCACCTAAAGGATTATTAGGAACACCTGTTCAATTTCTCATTAATGCAATTATCTAATCAACCAATCACATGGCAGTTGCTTCAATGCATTTAGGGGTGTTGTCCTGGTCAAGACAATCTCCTGAACTCCAAACTAAATGTTTGAAAGGTGATTTAAGCAATTTTGAGCGTGGCATGGTTGTTGGTGCCAGACGGGCCGGTCTGAGTATTTCACAATCGGCTCAGTTACTGGGATTTTCACGCACAACCATTTCTAGGGTTTACAAAGAATGGTGTGAAAAGGGAAAAACATCCAGTATGAGGCAGTCCTGTGGGCGAAAATGCCTTGTTGATGCTAGAGGTCAGAGGAGAATGGGCCGACTGATTCAAGCTGATAGAAGAGCAATTTTGACTGAAATAACCACTCGTTACAACCGAGGTATGCAGCAAAGCATTTGTGAAGCCACAACACGGACAACCTTGAGGCGGATGGGCTACAACAGCAGAAGACCCCACCGGGTACCACTCATCTCCACTACAAATAGGAAAAATAGGCTACAATTTGCACAAGCTCAACAAAATTGGACAGTTGAAGACTGGAAAAATGTTGCCTGGTCTGATGAGTCTCGATTTCTGTTGAGACATTCAGATGGTAGAGTCTAGAGGTAGAATTTGGCGTAAACAGAATGAGAACATGGATCCATCATGCCTTGTTACCACTGTGCAGGCTGGTGGTGGTGGTGTAATTGTGTGGGGGATGTTTTCTTGGCACACTTTAGGCCCCTTAGTGCCAATTGGGCATCGTTTAAATGCCACGGCCTACCTGAGCATTGTTTCTGAACATGTCCATCCCTTTATGACCACCATGTACCCATCCTCTGATGGCTACTTCCAGCAGGATATTGCACCATGTCACAAAGCTCGAATAATTTCAAATTGGTTTCTTGAACATGACAATGAGTTCACTGTACTAAAATGGCCCCCACAGTCACCAGATCTCAACTCAATAGAGCATCTTTGGGATGTGGTGGAAAGGGAGCTTCGTGCCCTGGATGTGCATCCCACAAATCTCCATCAACTGCAAGATGCTATCCTATCAATATGGGCCAACATTTCTAAAGAATGCTTTCAGCACCTTGTTGAATCAATGCCACGTAGAATTAAGGGAGTTCTGAAGGCGAAAGGGGGTCAAACACAGTATTAGTATGGTGTTCCTAATAATCCTTTAGGTGAGTGTATATTATCTGATAATAATGGTGATCACACTGTCAGAAGATTCAGGAATATCTGAATAATATAAAATATAAACATAATATAAAAGAAATAAATATTTAGGATGTATATTTAATTTTTTTTCTATTATCTCCATGTCACATTTTTGTATTTATATTTTATGTATTTTTAAATAAATAAATAAAATAATTATTATAATAATAACATATTTTTTTAAAAACATAATTATACACCGGGGTCTCACTGTCTTTCACGTGCACTTGCGAGCTGGTAGATGTGGAAAGACGGTCGACCTGCGCTTTTAGAGCTAAATATTCAGGAATGACACAATCCGAGGGTTCATGCTGACAGAAGAGATAACTGATAACTGTATGAGAAAAGTAGATATTTCTGATCGGCATCAAACACAAATTGGGTGGGACACAACATTGTTAACGCAGTCACTGCATGTTTTCCAGTGTATGCACACACAGCACCTTTGTGTTCGCTGGGCTATATGAAAGCGGTAGCCTTCCAGACTTCATCAGATACTACAGGCAGGTAGATACTCGTTCTGATCCCAATCAATCACAGAGCGCTGTTTGCTGTTATGAGTGAAAACAGAGCAGACAATCAACAGTCACTCAGTTCAACAAATTGTCTTTGTTTGGGATGTCAGAAGTGTGCCCTTTGTCTCCAACTTAATGCCTCTGTCTTGGAGCACTGATAAAAATCTGCAGCATATGTCACAGGTAAACAGCAGGTTGCTGCACATAGAGGGCAATGAAACACCTTTGTGTTTTTTTGTGGCAGGTCACAGTCCAGCTGTACTTATCTCCATCTCTGACAGCTGCTAGAGGACAAACTGTCCTGATGTAGAACGAGCGGTGCTGTTGCATGTGCACATGCATGCTTGATTGAACAGACCAGCATAACACAACACCAGTATAATAACACTTGTGCTTGGATGCTGGTGATCTAACCAGGCTTTTTAACTAGTTTAACCAGCAAGGCCTTCTTGCTCATCCAGTTTCAGCAAGAGTCTACAGGTTGACCTTTTTTTCTTGGTAAAAAGCACAGCTATGCTGATACACCAGCATGAAAAGTCAGTAAGTAAGTAAGTAAGTAAAGTAAGTAAGTAAGTAATGAAAGTAATGAAAGTAATGAAAGTAAGCCGGAGTAAGTCTTTCAGGTGAGTGACCTTGTCTCCAACATAAAGTTATTGCAATAATATTCATAATAATATGAATAATCTTCATTAACTATTATTGTTATTATTATTATTTACTATTACATACATTTGTTCCACTAAAATATAATCACACATTGTTATTATTTTATAATTTATGTCAATGCATAATAATATTAATAATACAAATATAATAATAATACATTTTTACTGTTATCATTTTACTATATTATTCCAATAAAATAATATTAATTATTAGTATTACTATTTTATATTTTAAGAAAAATATAAAATATTTGAATATAACCAAAAATCCTTTATTCTTGCATTCATTTCATGTGTAGGTCACTGTTTTGAGAGAAGCGTCAGCTTAATGAATATATGCAAATAATTTTTTCTGACTAAATTACAATTTGATTAAATGAACAATCCTGATTAAGGAGCATAGCAGTAAGTGAGTGGTCCCTTAGTATTACTATCTGTATTCCATGCCATCATGATTATCTTAGGGTCACCTGAGGACCTTTAGACACATTCCAGCTGTAGTATAAAGAGAGGCACAAAAGATGATGTAATCATTTACACTCAGCCAGTCACTGATGAGCAGAAACTAGACCTGCTTATCTGATAGCAGAAAATTCCTAGTATTCACCAAACAACCCCTGTTTATCATTGCTGCAGCCAGCAGATTTTTTCTGAAGATCTCAGCGTTTTATGACAGTTCAGAGGTGTTTCCACAGGTGTAACGAATACATGACTGTTTCTGTCGAAACTTGGCAGTGAAGTCCCTCACGCAGTGAGTAACCGCAGGCTGCTTGAGCTCTGTACAGCCCCATGCAGGTGCTGGCCGTAAAAGTAAACAGGTTTTCTCTGAACAGCAAGGAAGGAAATTACCACTTATGTTACTTGAGGGAGCATCAAACTCTGGATTAACTGTAACATCAAACACTTGAATATTTCCTATAAGCTTAGCTTCTCTAATTCGTGCTTTGATATCCTTCTTGAGGAACTTGAGAGAGTTCCCCTTATTAATTGAAATGAGCTTATGTCAACATGGAGACTGGACCTATTCGCTTTCCAGGTTTGAGTCATAGGGTTCATAGGGTTTTGTACTCTTACTGAGCTAAATATAAAAAGTATGTAGGATGTATTGAATAGTGGACAGTCACCCAGTAATTATTTTGTGATAATAAACAGCTAATTATATGCCAAATAAATAAATTAATGGACAAGAAATGTTGATTTGATTGGAGAAAATAAATTGTCTTGCCACAATTATACAATTATTAGTTATGACCGGTGTAAGGGGTAGTAACACAGTACGAGTAACGCGAGTTACATAATCAGATAACTAGTAATGTAACGCATAACTTTTAAATTCACAACAAAATACACAATATTGCCAAAAGTATTGGGACACCCCAAATAATTGAATTCAGGTGTTCCAGTCACTTCCATGGCCACAGGTGTATAAAAGCATGCAAACTGTTTCTACAAACATTTGTGAAAGAATGAGTCGCTCTCAGGAGCTCAGTGAATTCAAGCGTGGTACTGTGATAGGTTGCCACCTGTGCAATAAGTCCATTTGTGAAATTTCCTCACTACTAAATATTTTATGGTCAACTGTTAGTGGTATTATAACAAAGTGGAAGCAATTGGGTACAACATCAACTCAGCCACAAAGTTGTAGGCCACGTAAAATCACAGAGCGGGGTCAGCGCATGCTTAGGCGCACAGTGAGCAGAAGTCGCCAACTTTCTGCAGAGTCAATAGCTACAGACCTCCAAACTTCATATGGCCTTCAGATTAGCTCAAGAACAGCGCGTAGAGAGCTTCATGGAATGGGTTTCCATGGCCGAGCAGCTGCATCTAAACCTTACATCACCATGTGCAATGCAAAGCCTCGGATGCAGTGGTGTAAAACACGCCGTCACTGGACTCTAGAACTGTGGAAACGTGTTCTCTGGAGTGACGAATCACACTTCTCTGTATTGTAATCCAATGGACGAGTCTGGGTTTGACGGTTGCCAGGAGAACAGTACTTGCCTGACTGCATTGTGCCAAGTGTAAAGTTTGGTGGAGGGGGGGTTATGGTGTGGGGGTTGTTTTTCAGGGGTTGGGGTTGGCCCCTTAATTCCAGTGAAAGGAACTCTTAATGCTTCAGCATACCAAGACATTTTGGACATTTTCATGCTCCCATTATGTCCCCTTCCCAAAGTGCCCTTCAAGGGTGAAAAAACGCTGTTTAGAGTGCTTGCACTTTCTCCTGCATCCTATTCTTCAGCACTTTATAATGGCAGCACAGCTGAAAGGTTTGTTTGAGCTGTGCCCTCTGTATAGGTGTGAATGTGCATTTTTTCTGAAGCTTATTTCACTTTTAGGGGCCAGATTTACTAAACAGGGCAAATTAACGTGAGAGCGCAATCCAATATAGTAAAATATTAATCTTTTAAACACAAATGCAGCCGGATCATTTCCATAATGACCAGCACAATCTACCAAGAGCAGCACAAATTAGCGTCTGGTTTAAGGCATGCTTTTTTGGGGCGGTAAATAAAGGGTAAATAATAAAACCAATTATTATTCATTATTACAATTATTTAAAAATGTAAATTATAAGTGGTCATATAATATATTTGTATTAATTTATGACTATTGGGCCACAAAATGCTGCATTATTGACTGATCAAAATCAAGTAGGCCTATGCCAGAGAGCAATATAATAAAGAAGCATCATCATTTGTTTTGTAAATCACAGCCTTGAAATTGCACTGTAATGCTGAAGACATTAAAACCTTAATGTCATTAAAAATGAACAATATAAATGACATTAAAACATTCAAATCAACCTCTCATCCCCCCTCTTGTCCTGACTGAATTTTGTAAGAAAGCTTTTCAGGAGTCTACAATCAACCGTCATTTGAATTACTGGAGCGTTTAACTATGGCAGTGAGTCATTCATTGTAAATGTGGCAGACTGACAGATTGTGTCACTGTGGGTTAGGCAGTGATCTCATCATGACTGGACACCAACACTATGCCCTCAGAGCAAAAGGACATGGTCCCATTCAGAGCAAAGACAAGGTCTAAAAATTAAGATACATTTTATTTAAGTTATTGGCACAAGAAACAGTTAAAAATAACTAACAAAACTGCACAGCACCAGCACAATCAAAATGACCCAATGCATAGATTTGTTTCTTAATTCTTAATAGTTGTTTAATCACACTTGGCCATACTTGGCCTTCACTCATAACGGTGTTACAATAAGGCAGCAAGTGAAAATAGACACACTTTGTAACAAAAGAGCGCATAATAGGCAACATTTTGCAAGACTGATGAGTGTTCATTTTCATCCAAATGAATCTTTTGTTGAGATGACGGCTGACCCAAAAGCTCACACAACAGCCCCATCATTCTGGGTCATGCAAAACCATCTGCCCCAGCACACGCCCCCACAGAGGGTGTGATTGTAATTTAATCACTGCACAGTCTGACAATGTAAACTCCTCTAATTACTACACAAAGCAGAAAGCGGCCGAGTGAATGAGTCAAGCGCTGCATGTGGCAGTTATTGCAAATTTATTTTTAATAGTCCGATCAAATTAAGCCAAGAAGTAGATTGTCATTTGACTGTACAGTTTACTAACCCCAACAAACTATGCAGAGCTTCATACATAATGCCACTAAGTTTACATTTATATCATTTAGCAGGAGTAAATTACCCTTTGATAATGGCACTTATTTCATGACTCTCTGGCAATACTAATACTACATACACTGCTTGGCCAGAAAAAAAGGTTAAAAAGTCTATGATTGGATCATTATTGCAGTGATTATTGCAGCATGTTACATGTTTGGTTCTTCTTACATGTAACAGTTCTTCTAACCCTAATTGATGGGAGTGTGTAGCTTTCCATTTCTTAAACAACCATGTAGGGGAAGACACATACATGATGGCCAATGACAGTCAAGATTCATCAGGCTCCAATTTCAAATCTAGACCTTAAACTCATTGAAAGTCTTTGGGATGTGCTGGAGTAGACTTTACAGAGTGCTTGACTCTTGCATCGTCAATACAAGAGCTCGATGGAAATAAATGTTGTGAAATTGCCAAAAGTTTTGGGATGCCTGCCTTTACATGCACATAAACTTTAATGACATCTCATTCTTAATCTGTAGAGTTTAATATGTAGTTGGCACACCCTTTGCAGCTACAACAGCTTCAACTCTTCTGGGAAGGCTTTCCACAAGGTTTAGGAGTGTGTTTATGGGAATTTTTGACCATTCTTCTAGAAGCGCATTAATGAGGTCAGGCACTGATGTTGGACGAGAAGGCCTGGCTGACAGTCTTCACTCTAATTCATCCCAAAGGTGTTCTATCGGGTTGAGGTCAGGACTCTGTGCAGGCCAGACAAGTTCCTCCACACCAAACTCGCTCATCCATATCTTTATGGACCTTGCTTTGCGCACTGGTGTGCAGTTATTTTGGAACAGGAAGGGGCCATTCCCAAACTGTTCCTACAAAGTTGGGAGCGTGAAATTGTCTAAAATGTCTTGGTATGCCGAAGCATTAAGAGTTCCTTTCACTGGAACTAAGGGGCAAGCCCAACCCCTGAAAAACAACCCCACAACCTAATCCCCCCTCCACCAAACTTTACTCTTGGCACAATGCAGTCAGGCAAGTACTGTTCTCCTGGCAACCGCCAAACCCAGACTCGTCCATCGGATTGCCAGACAGAGAAGCGTGATTCGTCACTCCAGAGAATCCATCTCCACTGCTCTTGAGTCCAGTGACGGCGTGCTTTACACCACTGCATCCGAGGCTTTGCATTGCACTTGGTGATGCTCTCTACGCACTCTTCTTGAGCTAATCTGAAGGCCACACGAAGTTTGGAGGTCTGTAGCTTTTGACTCTGCAGAAAGTTGGCGACTTCTGCGCACTGTGTGCCTCAGCATGTGCTGACCCCGCTCTGATTTTACGTGGCCTACCCTTTCGTGGCTGAGTCTCTGTTGTTCCTAACTGCTGTGGAATATTTAGTAGTGAGGAAATTTCACGAATAAACTTATTGCACAGGTGGCAACTCATAACGGTACCACGCTTGAATTCACTGAGCTCCTGAGAGCGACCCATTCTTTCACAAATGCTTGTAGAAGCAGTCTGCATGCTTTTATACACCTCTGGCAATGGAAGTGATTGGAACACTTGAATTCAATGATTTGGAGGGGTGTCCCAATACTTTTGGCAATATAGTGTGTGTGTATATATATATATATATATATATATATATATATATATATATATATATATATATATATATATATATATATATATATATATATATATATATATATATATATATATATATATATATATATATATATATATATATATATATATATATATATATATACACACACACATACTGTTTTTGCAATACATGATAATGATAGGATCATAGATTATCCAAAATTATAATATTTAAATATATATAATTTGTATCATTATATATTACCTGTTGGCTACATATAATGACCAGTTAACTGTGCATTATATGTGAATTAGGAATTATTTGTATTTGCCCCGTTATGGTAAATCAGCACAACCGTATAAGTCACATCAATATGTCAAATGCAGACCCCTCAACTGGGCCTCTTTTGTGTAGTGGCAATGGAGATGGGTCACATGATTGTTTTTTTTCTCTCTCTCTTTGAGGGGTGAAAGTGTCTCATTCTGTGCTCCAGCTCATTCTATTCATTTGCAAAGCAGCTATTCGGGCCAAAGCGTGCCCTTTTTTTCCGGTGCAGACCCACGCACACTTCTCTCCCCCTCCCAAACCACTGTATCCACTCCTGTTCCTCCAGCCAGCCATGTGTTCATGAAAGAAAGCAGAGTCAGATTTCTTGTGCAGGAGCAGCAGCTGCCACTGTGCCACACACCAGAGCTTTCAGCACACGCACAGAGAGGCTTGATCCCGACACATCAGCCCGTCTCTCTCTAAACGTCCCTGACTGATGCTGCTTTTGCTCCTTTTGTCCTTCCCGTTATGTGTCTCTGACCGGAGCATTGCTCTGGATAAGCCTGGCCACCCGTCTTTGTTGCTCTGGTGCGCTCAAAAAAGGGCTAACTTTAAGACTTGTGTATCTGAATTGCATTTAAAATTTAAATAATGTAGTTTTAACATCCCCCCCCCCCCCCCAGTAGCCCTAGTAAGTACATGTTGTTAATCAATATTACTCAGTACTTAAATGTATAATTACACTGTAACAATGACACCGTAAAATAAAGTGCAACCAGTGTATGAGATTGGATTTGTTGATGATAAATACATAAACCTGTGACAGACTGAGCCATTTAATTTATGTATGACTGACAGTATATGCATCACATTACAAAATAATGGATGTTTTATATGTAATTAAAATAGATAAATCTTAAATGTAGGCCTAAATATTTTTGGAGTGTGGGTAACAAGGCAGGGAGAGAAAGAGATGGAGGGGGGGGGGGGTCTATGCATTGTCCCTGGAGTCACTGCACACGTGCTAACATCTCTGTAATCTTTCCGAGCCAAAGCCACAGAGGCCTGAGGCAAGGGCAGCTGTCGAGGAAAAGGAGAGAGGAGGAGGTAATCAGAGAGAGAGAGAGAGAACGAGCACAGCTGTCAGTTTCATCAATCTGACACTCATTTGGCACAATAGAGCTGGAGGTTCAAGAGGCTCCTCACTGGACCCAAATTCACTTTAATGTCCACTTTTTCAGCAACAGTTTGCAACACACAATACAGCGATACATGACACCTTCAAATGCACCCATCAAGCAGGTCACTAATAGACCCAACCACACATATTGTTATACTACCGCTGGATTAAAGAGCATGGTGGGCCGTGTGGTTGGGCAATTGGTGTACTTTATCCATGTAATGATGATATTGTATGACACCAGATTGTCCCTCCTGCACAAGATCAACTTGCTATAGCAATCACTACAAAGATGGGCAATGTGGCTTTTGTACATTCTCTGTTGCATGACAACTTTGTGCAAGTGTTTTCATTATTGATTTTAAATGTTTTATCTTTTGAACTTCTGCACATTTCCAGGAGGTAAAGCGTCCAACTGGATATTATTACAGCAATCAAAACAAAACAAAAACCCTGACTGGACATGTCTTGACTGTCAATGGAGATAAAGGCCTTTAGAAATGTCTGACTGGATGGACTTTATCCGCAAGGTGAAACAAGCATTGACACTGAAGTGTCTGTACTAAACTATAGTTTTGGGACAAAATTGGCTTAAAATTGGGCACTGAGGGATTTCCTTATTTGTAAAGAAAAATTGGGGTTGGGTTAGTCTATAGCAATTATAATTAGCTTTATATTAAAACAACAGAAGTGTACAGTTTGTCTTAATTTAGATGTCTAAAGAAAAAAAAAGATTCAACATTAGTAGGTAAAGATATTAGTAAAGACATTAACAGTTCCTTGTCGTCTGACAATCTTCATATGATTGTATTTTGTATTACCGCATTGTCAGAAAGACTTAAAATAGCAAAAAAATCATACAATGTATGAAAAGTCTCTGTATCTTAATAAATGTCTTAACACTGCTCTCAAGTGCATTCATCGGTTTTTAGGTTTTACTAGAAAACAATTCAATGAAATACTCATTAAAAGTATTTTTTATGCAGTGTATATCATGTTTTGAGGTATAATACACGTCTTGTGCATGTCTTGATGTCATTCATGCACCTAACAGCCAAAACACATCAAATTCCGCACAGCTTTCGTGTGTGTGTGTGTGTGTGTGTGCGTGTGCGTGTATTTAGGGTGAAAACAGGTGAAATGAAAGTGGGAAGAGATATAGAATTCTGCTTTGGATGTGCCTCCTGGAGAACAAAAAGCTGGTAGAATTTTTTTTGTTTTTTTTGAGAGCCCTTGTTCAGTGGAGACTGTCTGTGTGGCTCTGAATGGGGATTCTCTCCCTCGGGCTCCAGACTAACGTTAGTGGAACCGCATTCCCATCTGCTTCTCCCAGGGACCCCCAAATGTCATGAAGGGAGGGAGGGAGGGTAGGGATGAAGGTGAACGAGTGCAAAGGGAGGAGGGTCCTTTAAGCCTGAGATGAATAGAGTTGTGCAGAACAGAAGATATGACTGCATATAAAATGACACATATATTATCTTGTATCATTTTTTAGATAAACATTATCAGAATAAAATAAACAAAACTAATTTGTGCATATCACTGGCCCTACCATAGTTATGCAAAATGTCATCATACAAGATTGTGTTGTGGGAAGGCAGTTAAAAAGGTTCCAAATAGTGTGAATAATGAAGAGATAACAAAACAGACTCTTGTTTTTGTTCATTTCCAGCTGATAGAGCCTCTGCACAAAATGAGAGACTGTGGTCTACAGACACGTCCACAAACATTAGCCGTCCTCTAATACAGTCCGAGGATTCCTCTCAGCCCACCCCTCCATCACAGAGGCACTAGAGGCTCTTTAATTTGGAAGACATTACAGCCCACTGCAGACCCTCAGGCACAGGCAAAGCCTTTGTGCTCCTTCCATTAGGTTTGGAGGAAGGACCATGCAGGGGATGCCTGACCCACCCATCTCTGCTTCAAGAGCATATCCTCCCACAAGCTGTGTGCTGATGAAACACTTTCAGCTCTACCCGGCAACCAGGATGGCTATCTTATTACCACAGTGCAGCCGGTTCACCTTTCTACTTCCTGTAAAACTTCTGTCTGTCTGTCTGTATTTACTCTCTTTTGTCTCTTTCTGTTGCATTAAGTTGCACGGTGTTGCACAAGTTTTACCAGCTGCATCCTGTGCGTCTGAAAGCCTGGTGCTTTTAGCCATTTCGTCGTTGTTTACACAAGCAGCATGTGTGGCCATACGTCCCCGTTCGCACACACATGGCAGCACCTGCGCCTGCACAACATCATGCACTGCAGAGCAGCAGTAGGGTGTTTACAACACTGTTGTGTAATCTTGAAAGATACTGAAGGAATATAAAATGTTCTTTGCAGTTTCTTTGTTGGTGTTGTTGTTGTTGTTGGCGTTATTATGACAGCCTGTAGTTTACTCAGTGTCGAGTATATTATCTAAGTGTAAGTGTAAGGAAAGTTATAAAATGATTTCCCACTTGTGAACTCTAGACTGTGAGTCACATGGCACTTTTCCTGTAAGGCTTTCATAATGCCAGTTTGTAAACATGCTTCAAAGCTGAAACTAATATAGCAGATGCTCCCCCCCAAAAAATTAAAAAACCCAGTTATAAACCTATTTACTATAAAGTAAATAGTATATATATATATATATATATATATATATATATATATATATATATATATATAGATACTATTTACTAACTATATATATTATATATCAATAAATTATATTATGTATGTAATATAATTATATAATATATTATATACAATATATTATATATATGTATGTATTCTATATATAGAATAAGTAGAATAAATGTATTATAATGTTTTATACATATTACAATAAGAAAATAGTAATATTATGCTAATAAGTTAAACTGTTTATAAATAAATAAAGATTACTCTCCCTTCCTATATTGACAATACGTTATTGACATATTGACTAATAAACTGCACAGTTCACAGTATCATTTCCTCTACTTATCTCTGCATTTGTGATTTTTTTTTAGAACACTGATAAATATGTTTACTACAGTACTGCAGGATCTGTTCTTGGAGGGGTATAATAAAAGTTGCAACAGTCCTACAGTCAGCCTCTGATTGGCTAACAGCTTAGCCTGTCTCCAAAGCAACAGCGTATCTCAGGACAAAGACATCCCATCCAAGCATCTTCGGTGTGCACCGTCTCAGAGAAAACAAGACTAAGTCTATGTATGTATTGAACGCCCTTGAACTTTGGCAGCCGGAGGAAACCCTGTTGACCCTGACAGGACTGTTGTCATATGAACGTTTGTGCCCTAAAGATACAATCAGTTACGCATTAATCTAAGTTAAATATTTTCAAAATGAGAATTCTAGAGACACCTTTGAAGATTTGACCTGTGGCACACGACCCTGTTTATCCTGGATATCAAAGGCGATTCATGTGGGATGCAGCCCTGATCACTGGGATGCAAAAGGTAGATGATAAACACAAATGACATCACAGGGGTTGTAAACTCTGCTCGCCCATTTTGAGCCAAAACAAGCTTAATCAAAACACCTCTTTGATCAAAACAATAATAACTCTGTTCAAAACTCCTTCTCTTTGACACAGTTGAGCAATCCTCCAACAGCCAATCAGAGCTCTGTTACCACCAGCAACAACCCCTACACCAGCAAGGCAATGGATCCAGGCTTCTGATTGGTCAAAACTCCACGAGCACTCCGCTGGCAGCCCCTCCCTCTACTCTCTCACATCCACACAGATTAAGCAACATCATCAAAACAAGGCAAGCTTAGTTTTGTTTTCCTGCAATAGCATGGCTCCGCACAACAACAGTGGGCTGTGTTTTGCTATTTGGTGGAACGAGATTCTTGTGTGAAGGGAAGAGGAATGTAATAGGGAGAATCCTTGTTGCTAGGGTTACAGCGTTCTTTGAGGAAGCAGGAATGATGAGATCGGGTGAAATATAATATGTACTACTAAAGGCAGGGTGTTGCATCAGATAAATTATGATTCAACCATACTGGAAAAAGTATCTAGCTGCAAGTGCATATTAAAGTTGTGTAAATCATGAATATTCCATCAAATTTCATCCTGTGCACTTGATGGTACAATATATATACATATATATAAATATATATGATTCTTTAAATGCATTATTATTGTTTCAATTTTCCTGTAATGCTTTTTGGACCAGTACAACTAATTAAAATGACTAGTGAATGCTAATTTTAAAAAAAAAGTTACATTAAAATCTTAATAAATTGCTAATCAGTGGTAAAAGTTCTGTGCATATGTTTGGTGTTTTCTTTAAACCTGTACAGGATATTACTTTTTAAAATTGTATTATTTAAAGGCATTATATTTCTTTATAATTTTTTTTAAATATATTTTATGTTTTTGGACAAACTGGGAATTGCTTATCAAAAAGTTACATTCAAATATTAATAGTGCTAATAATATGTGAGCAGCATATAGTAAGTTTGCATTACCTGTTGTGCAGCATATAATATCTCTATAATGTTATGCAGTATTAAATATGACCCAATATAATATAAGCTACTAACTAAAGGGTGGGGAACCTCTCCACACTGGATCAATGTCAATATCAGGCTGATGTTGCTGGAAAGGCATTCTAGAGAGAGAGAGAGAACATGCTTTGAGTGTCTCGCTGTTTACTATTGCTTGTTTGGACATGTCAAGGGCATCAGTTGGTGACCCTGACCTTTCAGATCCATCTGTCAGGAAAACAAAACTTTTTCCATCCCTCACTGAGCAGCTTCAAAATGTAATTTTCCCTTTTTATTTTCCCTGCAGCCTATTTTTAGTTCATTTGTTTGCTTTGTACTCTTTCCACCTGCCTGTGTACAAAGGCACAGAATAAAATCAAGAGAATGTAACTCACCTGTAAATCGTCTTTTCGTTTTGATCTATCGATCATGTCATTTGGTTGATCACACTGTAATTGCTTAGCTGTTAAAAGGTTTCCCTGTGTTTGTCTTTCTATTGTCTCTTTGTTATGTAGCATATGTCTTTGATGACAAGCATGTGCTTTTATGGAGCTAAGACCATCATAAAGATCTCTGGAGTCAGTGAGGCTTCTAGACTCCTTTGATACACTTGTGTAATCCTGTTAAAGTCTAGGGCTTCTTGTACTGAGACAGTTCTATCTTATCCTTTTGGATTAGGGAACTATCCCTAGTGAATTGGAGAGGCCCTTTAATCTGTTTCGCTGAATCAAGCAGGCAAGAAATCAGTTAGTGATACTGTAATATTGTAAACAGACAAACTGGGCTTGTTCCTGAGTGCCGACATTTGTCTTATTTTGTGCAGTGAAACAATCAATGAATTCTGTTGCAACCCCTATTACGTTGACAGTTTTTGCTGGAGCTTATGAGCCCCAACTTGTACGTTCCTTTTTGAACGGATGTTCTCCAGAGGGCTTCTTCTATATCTTTAAATTTTTTTCATTGTATTGCAGCTATGAGCTGAGTAAGTCGGACTGCTTTGGGTAGAACAGCTGCTTAAAACTCCTGGCCTAAATTTATCCTGACACTTTCTCTCGCGGGGTGTTAAGATTATGTTTTTAAAACTTGATCTTCTTTAGACTTGACACGGTGGATAAAAGTGACTACGCTGAAAAAGCAGCGCAGCCATAAAAGACACTTTCAAGTTAGTGCTGTCAAAACGATTAATCGCGATTAATCACATCCAAAATAAAAGTTTGTATCATAATACATGGTATAAACCATGAATAATTAATATGTATATATAAATACACACACATGCATGTATATATTTAAGAAAAAGTAATATTTATAAATAAAATATTTATATTTATACATAATATAAATGATATATATATATACAGTATATACATGCAAATATTTCTTTAATATATACATGTATTTGTGTGTATTCAAATATACATATTAATTATGCACAGTACACACACATATATTATGTAAAGACAAACTTTTTTATGCGATTAATCGCGATTAATCGATTTGACAGAGCTATTTCAAATATAACAAATTTTTTTGTATTTCATGTAAGACGCTAAACTACACAGCAAGCATTTCACTGTCTAGGTTAACTATAGACCTGATATAGTCTCGCTATGAGCAACCCACTTCTAGCCAAAATAACCTTGAATTTGGATGTCATTTTTGCCAAAATAACTTGCGGGATGTATAATATTCCATCATGTAAGCAAAGTCAACAAGGTGTTTACAAGGTGATTACAAGGTATTTGGTTTCATTTTGACATGTTCATGTTGTAGATGACTAGTCTTGGGCTATGGTTAGCCCAAATTTTGCCTTGTTTTAGCCTAGATTGTCAAGGCTGTGTTTGACGGCTATTGAACGTCTTTTAAACACAAAATTGATTGCTGGGTTACGTCTCACTCTCTTCATTTTTATGATGCCATGTCAACTAACCATAGCCCTAACGTGTCTCAAAACCCTGCATTATTTTTCATCCGTTTAACTCATATACATGTACACGCCACTATAGGGAAGAAAATGGCAGCTTTAAATAGGAATCCGCACATTCTGGAGTTTTGCAAGAGGGCGAAAAAGTTCCTTATGCATATTTGCTCGTGTTCAAGTTGGTCTCGTGAATTTGGCGCATCCATCGCTACACTATTTTCAATGGACAATTGATCTTTATTTGACCGTGGCATTTCACCCAATTGTCGCAAATGTGGACACACCTTTATTGCATACAAAAACCAGATACCAGTCAGAATGCTTTAGACACTCTAATAACATACCTCAAGAATGTCACCACATACTTCTCTTTCTTGGCATCTGAATTATCCTGAAGACATTTCTTGCATGTCTTTATGAAAGTTTTGTGAGAGTTATTTTATTTAAACTCCTTATGTAGCTCACATTTGGCAATCTGCTGTACCTGCAGTGGCATCTGGCGCAGACTTTCAGATATCTCAGGCATGTGGAGGGGCACATAGTGCCGATATCACAACATACCTACTGCACTTCACGTCTGTATGGACAAATCGTGTCTGTACAGTTCTGCATTTGATACTGTCATTTCATGCATTCTGAAATAACGCACATACATGCTTATACCAACATATTTAGGCATCGTATTTGAGCATTTGCAGCGCTGCCAAATTTGTCGCCATGCTTTTCACACAATGACGGCATTACACAGACACATGACTTCAAAAGATAACCTAAAAATTTCGGGAATGCTGACGTTGTCTTCCACCCTGCAGTATTGCCTTAATAGTAGATCAATGCGAAGGAATGCAGAACATTCTGTGCAGCATGTGACCCATGAATATCATGGCACTGCACCGCACTCATACCACACAGTTCTGGCCTGAATGTAGTGTCTGTACTCAGGTGCTACAATGCTATTCTGGGCCTGTTAGTTCATGTATTCTCAGATCAGAGCGGGTTACATAAAGAGTAGCCAATTGTAATCCAGGAGATCACAGACTTCTTTGGAATGGAAAAAGGTACTGCTTATTCAAAAAGTACACTGAGTTTGTTTATCTGTTCCACAATACTTTAAGCATGCATGATTTGCTTCAGGCTTCATTATGCAGTATTACAAACTTTAAAAGAAATAGTTGACCAAAAAACATTTGTTCTTCTGCAGAAGACAAAATAAGATATTTTGAAGTTTCAATGTTTCATCTGTTTTTACAATGAATTTTTCATTTGAATTTTGTGTGAACTTTAAAAAGGGAAAGACTGATTTGCACAGCCAAGTTGAGCTCTAATATGCTCTATATCGGAACTTTTTTTTTTTTTTTTTTTTTTTACATTTAATCATTTAGCAGACACTTCCAAAAGTGACATAAATGAGGGGAGCAATAGGAGCAATCAAACCAACAATAGGGCAACAATATGCAAGTGTTTTGACTAGTCCCAACTAGTTTTTATGTAAAAAATACATAAATAAATAGATAGATAGAGTAGAATAGAAACTGTTATTATTAATGGGTCATGTGTTGATGAAAAACATGAGTCTTTAGCTGTTCCTCAGTAGCTTGGGTTGAGTTAGGCAGGTCATTCCACCAGCAGGGAACAGTCAATGTAAAGGTCAGTGATTTTGTGCCTCTTTGGGATGGCACCACAAGGCGCCATTCACTTGCAGAACGGGCACATAGGTCTAAAGTAGTGAGTTTAAGTATAGGGGTGCAGAGCCAGTGGTTGTTCTCTAGACAGACATCAGTGCCTTGAATTTGATGCGAGCAGCTATTGGTAGCCAGTGCAAATTGATGAAGAGAGGTGTGACGTGCACTCTCTTCGACTCATTTAAGACCAAAAGATGCGTTCTGGATCAGTTGCAGAGGTTTGACAGTCTGGAAGTTCTGAGAGAGCATTACAATAGTCCAGTCTGGAGAGCTTGGACAAGGAGTTGTGTAGCATGCTTCGATCTTCTTTTACTGACTGAAAAAGCTATTTCTCAACTGATTAGTTCTGAATAGCTTGTGCACAAGCATTGAATTCGTGGCATTAAGGTGCCATCCTATTTATGGTTGCTCAGCGAATATTCACTGGCAAAAATCCAGTCATTTCAAAAGGAATCCACACGAGCTGGAATTTTGCGTAAGGCTGAAAGAATTCCCTGTGCACATTTTGCAATAGGTTCAGGGTTATTATAGCTAATTAAAACTAAAAGCATGAAAATACTTTGGTTATTTGAAAGAAAAATGCACTTATTTTATTTCAGCTAGCTGTCAAGGCAACATTTCTCATTTTCATAAGTTTAAATTGTAATAAAACAAAACAAATATATAGAAAATATAGAGATATTGAAAAGAAAACGAATTCAAAAATGTCATTACAGCAAAAAACATTAACTAAAATTAAAGAGAAAACTTCAAAGAATTCAAAAAGAATTCCAAATATTAACTAAAAACTATATGCATCTCAATGATACTAAAATAATACTGAACGGATTCAGTAGGTCACACAACTTCACCCCGTTGACCAACATAAACCTGCTCGGTTTGAAAGTGACTTCTCTATGAGCTGTGCTTCATACATCTACAGTACTGACAACAGACAACTGGCCTTTTTTGCCTACAAAATTTCGCTAATGTGACTGCACCTTTAGTCTAGTCTACCATCATGACCATATGTGTGAAAATATAACACCGAAGAGCATCTATACAGTCTGCACATCTCATTGTTCCTGATTCATTAGACGCAGAGAACACTATGTCTATGGCTTGTGATCAGAGCGAGCGTTAGTGCTAACAGATGCCAGTACTACTGTCTGGGTTGAGTCACTAGCTGCAGGGCTTACTAAGGAGGGGCGCATGTGTGCATTGCAGACATCAAGCCAGCTGCAAAGTGGGTTTTCAGGGTAAAGTGTTTTTTTCTTGGTGTTTTGAAGCCTAGTGCACCTGTGAACACAAATGAAAAAAAACAAAATGTTTTAATCGGAGGGGAGTAACAAGTCAGTGCAGTTTATAAGCCTGTGTATTGCTGAAACTTTGAAACGCACAGGGAAGTTTGGTGACCTTTTTACTCACGTTTCCTGAAAAGTACTGTGGAACTTCAATGAGTGGTTTTCACAGAAGGCCCCTTGGTCTCTGAGAAAAAACACAATGCTTTGGGCGGAAATATGATTGTGTTTCGTATTGAGAGCATGTGAGAGCCCGTCGCTAGTCACATGCAGAGTGTTGAGCAGGTGACAGATGTGTGAGTTGCTTAAGTCATTCAGCAAATGCAATCTCACTGACTGTGGGGAAAAAATGACCAGACAGTTGAGGGTAGACATATTACAACATTTAATTTTTTAAAAAGTGTGAAATCTGTAAATGTGGTGGTGTAGATTCGACACTTGAAACAGATAGACAAAAAGGAGTTCACTTTGAAACAGACAGACTCTTTTTTTTTTTTTAATGGTTGTCTGTTTCTGCAAAGACTTAGACAGCTGTGATGAAAAGACAGCAAGCCATTGTGTCTGTTTGTCTAGTCCTTGTGTTCTGCTTGTGGAGTGAGCTGTCTGTCTGCCTGTCTAATTGGTTTTTAATTACTCTCTGGTTCATGTATTTATACACACAGCAAATGAATGTCAAATGATATTTAATATTGTCATTTGTCACAACTGAGATGTTTAAAGTTGTTTCAGGCACTCCTTTCAAAGGAAATGTCTGTGGGTGTTTGTTACTAGAATGACCTTAAGGGGATCTCCATGGTACCTCCATTGTAATTGACCCAGTTTCTTGTCTTCAGTGCATTAGCTGAATTAATGTAAGTTAACTGCCAAGATCAATTACTATCTGAGGGAGTGTAAGATTCTTTTTTTTGCGAAGCGGCTGTCTTCTTTGTTTTCAAAAGCAGGTGTGTGTTGCTTTGTGCATGCATGTGCTTAGCTTCCTTGTCGGTTGACTTTCAAGTGCACAAAGACTTTTCAGCCACTACCTGAAATGCTCTTTTAAGTTTTGATACACTTTGCTTTGGGCATTTGCCATTAGTGCACAACACCTGGTGCAAGTGTTTGCTGTTAAACACATGCAGCTCTTTTCAGAAAATTTCCAGTGATGTAACTTCTGAATCTGCGAGCTGCGGAGCTGACTGGACAGCGTATCTAGAGATCAAACAAACCGCAAATGAGTATCTGTCTTACTGGTAGTTTGGCACCTTTTCTCTCGTAAACCACAAACCATACGCACAAAATCATTTCGGTTGAAATTGAGCTAGTAAAGGGAGTCAGCAAAGAAATAAGATTTCCATTCACTTTTTTGGTACTAATGTACTATAATTTATGCAAAATATTTTTTAAATAATTTAAATAATTATTTTTATTTAATGCAACAACAAAAAAAAATAGCACATTAGAATATGTTAAAATCCTTTGTTTCCATTTGAAATACTGACACTGTCTTAATGTAGAACCTTTACTGTAAAAACAGCTGAACGTCTACTGTTGTTTGGCGAGTTCAGCTCAATTAGTCATCTAACGGATTTGTCTCTACCCCTCCTCTGCTCCAAATGGATGGTGCAAAACCTACACATGACAGAAGTCAGACCCCCATTTGAAAGGGGGCCCTTCAGTTGAGCAAGCGGTTTAAAGAAAGCAGCTGGTGCATGGGTGGTGAAAGGTCAGGCAGTGCTTGGAGAGATGCCAGTTTCTCTAGTGCAATCGCAACCTCTCTTTCCCTCATGTAGCCTGAACTGCCCTGAAATCCCTCCTCTGATGTAACTGGGTGAAAATAAAGCACATTTCTGCAAGTCGACAGCTTTGGGGGGGAGAAAAAAAAAACATACCATAATTGCATTTTTAAGGTATTTATTTGAACATTTATTGCAGAAAAAGGGTGGCTTCTTCGCCACAATTTGACATTGCATTGTGAGTATTTTACAAAATAAAGCACAACTTCATAATACCATAGGAAAATCCATTTTCCCCCCAGGATATCACAATAGACAAGTTACATTAGTGTCCATGTAATATTTTTCAGATAACGTCCCAAGTGCCCGTTCTTCAAAATATCACTTAAACTTGGTTCCTCTTTAAAATCCACATCACACCAATTCCATGACTCTTCACCTCCGCCAATCTCATAAACGTGCTCTCAGTCCACCTGTCCTTTTCTCTTCTATTGTCTCCATGATGCCACCACAATAGATTTTTGGCACAGGAGCCTTGACTTTTCCATGCTCGTCCCGAAAAAAAATCTGAACCTCAGCTTTTCCAGGACGGCCAACTGTACGCGGGGTCAGTCCACTTATCTTCCCGTTGTGTGGGTAATCCAGACAATATCTCAAAGCGTTTTAGCTTTGCACCGGTGTACCCTTCAGGATGGATGTATTCGACTTGTTTCGTTCACGTGAACATGCCAAAGGCATCTCCCATCAGCGTTCCGGCAGAGTAATAGTAGGCACCCATTCGTAGACATTGCGGCTCTCCTCACAGAACAAACCCAATTTCTCAAGGGAAGAATCTTTCCAAGAGTCAGCATTGGGGCTCTTTGGAAGGAAACAAAAAGAAGCGATATTAATATCACATGCAGATGTAGTGCAAATGTGGGTGTTGACAAATTGTAGGTGTGGGTGCAATGGAAAGGAGGAGATCTGCTCACCGTTACAAGTATGCAGTGTGCGTCCTTTGGTTCCTCATCCTGATCGCTGCCCACGATGTCTGCAAGACGTTCGATGTCATTCACACGAACAATGTTGATGTCATTGTCAAAGCAGAAGGCTTGAATGAGAGTGAAGTGGATCTGCAAGGCGATGTCACATTCGTACTCCTCATCCGTAGCCAGGACGCAGAAAGCCACACTGTCTGGGTCACTAAGGTTGCACAAAGGAGAAATATTGATTAGGGAGCGGTTCAACATGTTCTGCTTGCATATGTGCACAAGGATGCAACTTGTTATTCATTAAAGGACTAAGCAATTGAAAAAAGATATGGTATTCTATATGGTAGTGCACCTAATGAATACTAAAAACAGCCTTACTAAGACTGTAATAGGAATCAGATACTTACACATTCATGACTTGCGCAGACTCGTATACCCCAACGGTGAGACAGTCCTGCTTTTTAGCAGAGACCAGGAGCTCCTCTAGTGCTGTTCCTGCACTCTGCATTCTGGAGAACACAACCGGCTTGTTAGTCCATATACTTTACGTGCCATTTGATAGATAAAAACACAAATAACGATAACAACATCAACTGAACAAGACACTCACCTGTCGCCAGTAGTAGCTGCGTTATCTTGTCCACTAAATTCTTCAAAAGTCATTGTTTAAATCCAGGTTAAGTCGCGTTTCGCGTGCGTTTTCTCTGCTGTGAGCTGTGAGTTCGTGTGTTGCCGTATCAAGCGCTGACTGTGTTTTATACGGGATCAGCGGAGTTTCTCGGCAGTGGGCGGACATTCCGCTCATACTCGGTTCTGAATGGCTGGCGGCACGGGGGTATGTAAATGACTCTGATGCAAGTGACTTGACTGTAAACAGCCCACGTGGGTGTTCAAATATCACTCCATCAACAACACAAAGAGAGCACGGCTCGTGCTTTTTCTTACTGCTTAGGTACAAACTGTGTTGATGTTGTTGATTTCATTTTATTGATTAATCGCCCATCTCAGAAGAATATAAGAATATATGCTGCATATTGTGACGGAACTCCTTCACGCACATGTGTTTTTTACGTTGATTTCTATTTTTTTGTAATCATATTTTAATAATCCATAATCATAAGCCTCAAGGCAAACATTTATATTTTCATGAAGACTTTATTTAGCATATTTATTTACTTGATGGCTGGCAATGTAAATTCAAGTGTTTGATCCTTGTTGTTATAGTAGCTACTCCAGATTAAACCAGCTAAAAACTAGTTTGTTCCATGTATTCAGCAGGGTTACTGTCCTTATGGGTACATTTTGCCCCCCACATGTAAGCAAAACATGACCCCGCGCGCGCACGCTCTCTCTCTCTCTCTCTCTCTCTCTCTCTCTCTCTCTCTCTCTCTCTCTCTCTCTCTCTCTCTCTCTCTCTCTCTCTCTCACACACACACACACACACACACACACACACACACACACACACACACACACACACACACACAAACACAAAGACTGGTGAGTGAGGCACACGCCACTCTTTTGCATTTGTAAAGGAGTCATCCTAATTTACGTGTCTTTGTCGTGTGCCAATGACTGCTTAGCCGGCTTTAAAGCAGGAATAATAGCCCCATGTCCCACCTGCCCCTGGCTTTGTTACACTCTGCAGAAGTGTGTCCCAATGAGATCAAGAGCCAAAACTTTTGTTCCTACTTGATGGACGTGAGCTATAGTTCAATGCATACATGCATAAATAAATACAAATAGCAGATAACCTCACCCTTAACCTGTTTAGCTCTTAATACAACTTCTAAAACGGTAAACATTGTTAGATTAATCAATTAATCAGTCATTCAGCAAACAACATTGAATCCTGCACATCAGACTACAACATCAAAACCTTTTCAAACCGGTGTAGACTATTGGAAGCTCTTTAATTCTGCATGCAGTACCCTGATAACAAGCATTTGGTTTGCTGGTCTTATGGTCTCAGTCTGGTTTTAGAGAGGTTTTAGGCACTTGTGATTGTCAGGATTGTACAGACCACTCTTAAACTGCAGCAGGGAAGAGCATGCCTTGATGTGTCTGCTTGCATCTTTCTAATAATACACCAAACGCTGTATTTACTAATATATCTTTCATTAAACCATTGAGATTTGGGGCGTATGAGTGGTATTTCTTGCAGACATTGTAAACTGAATGTAAGGCGGCATCTAGCGGTTGTGCATATAGCGCAGTGTGGCCTAGATGCAAGAGACACATTTGCTCCTCAGCTCAAATAGCAGGAATGAGTATTTGCTCGTGTTAAACACTCCACGAATTCATGCATCTGAAATGATACACAGGATACCACAGTAAAACTGTACACCTGATGATCGACCGTGGAATAATATCAATAGATTTATTGGTAGGCTACTCCTCCTCAAATCCACCGGTGCAGAACTAATGATAGCAGATGTTCTAACGACGCGAGATGTTCTGGCGCCATCTGCAGGTACAACAAGGAAGTTACATCACCGATTTATCATCTTTCCAAAGAATTTTAAATTCTTCGAATTTACTCTTGCTCATGAATATCTGAGCGTTTTCACATTTTAAATGTGTACTCAATGATAATTTGTCAATATATGAGCTTCTTTTGAGGCTATGACTTTTTGTGTGTCAAAAATGTATATAGGCCTAAGCCCACTGTAGCCTACACTAGATTTGCATCTCAGCACATTTGCATTAAAGTCTCAGACATGATAATTATGGTTTCTATAGGTTAATTTGTGTTGATTTGCATTTTCTTCTAGCAGCCAAAAGAGGACATGTTTGGTTGCAATAACATGCTTGGACATGTACAAAATATTGACCTAGTTTCAACGTTTATAGATCACTTTCTAAGAATCCCAGTAGTGTTTTGAAATTAGTAGCATCATATGCAGGGCTGGTGTCCTGACATTTCATCCTACCCGTCAGATTGTCCTACCAAGTGCACATCAATATTGCTTAAAATTTAAAAATTAAAAATAAATTAATAATAATAATTTTGCACATGCCAGACCACACTCTTCTCCGTGCCTCAAATAGGCCTGCATAAACTATTAATATATATATTGTTTATTGAGTAAAGAAAACGCTGTACTTATTTAAAGAACCAGTACTTTATTTACCCTTGACACACCTGAGTGAAGCACTTTCATTCACAATAGAGGCAGGGTGGAGTTAGGTGGAGTTATTAGGTTTGACTGGCAGTTTGAGGATCCAATAGAGATAGGAGGTTAAGTCACAAGCTCTTTTAAAAACGTTTCATTGGTTAAATATTAGCAAAACCCACAGAAGGGTGAACAATATTAATGATGTATGAGGAAAAAAGACAAAGTATGGAGATACGAGGTTTCTGATATTTAAAAGTTGGTAGTAATGTGCAGTGTTTTACTATTAGAGTAAAATAATGACTTAAAAATATTAGTCTAAATTCCAGGTACGTGCCTAGAATGGCTAATCCGGCCCTGATCATAAGCATCATATCTAAATTATACACAATTCTTTATTGTTCATTAGTTGTCTTAGTTCTTTGTATCAGTTTTCATTGTGATGAATGACAAAAAGGCATGTCTTTATAGTAAACGGATAATTTTTAATGAATAATTACATGATCAAGACAGAAATAAACAGTCCATGAACATTCCAAGTTTCTAGACACATCAGTGCATCATATGACCAAAGGTTGAAAGAAATCAATAAAAAAAGACTAAAATGTCTTTTAAGAAACAAAACAAAATATCAACATAAAAAATGACATAAAAATGCTTCTGACACAGCAGATCATGACATTTGTTTTGTATGTATATACAGTACATATATAGACATAAACACCATATTATTATTGTGTGGAAATGTGCAACACTAAACCCCCTCTAAAAGGTACATTTAAAGCTAAATTTACAGCGGTTCAACGGAAGGGGTTCTAACCCACAAAAAATTGCACAAGCAGAAAACAAACTTTACAAAAAAAATTTGCTTTTCCCTTATCTAAATACACTCCCATGTCACTGATCATTTTTCAGTAGTGGAATCTCTTTAAGCAAGTGTCTCCCTAACTAAAAAAGGGAAAATAATATTTTACTAAATGCCCAAACGTCATAAAATGTCTCTCAAGTAATACAGACAAATGAACACATTTTCTAAATGTACTAACTCAATGGGGACGCAATGCAGAGTTCAATACAATATAACTCCTTCATGTTTCCATTGAAAAATTATCTGTGCAGATGAAAATAAACAATAATGACTGGCTATCATAAAAAGTGCTTTTATAGCATGACAGTAGATCCATGTAAAAGATAAAAATAAAGGAAAATTGGTCGGAATGTGATGCTACTATGAAGAGAAATGGCTATACTGAATCTTTTATCTAAAACAAAGCAAGGTTCGTTTTAGATGCTTTCCTACATTTCATCAGATCGGTGCTGTTGTATTATAACCGACGTGGGTTTCTGCTCCATCCAGCTCTCCTTGGTTTTGCTCTGCCCGTCGTAGATCACCGGAGGCGCTGCAGAGTTCCTGTGAGACTCTGAGAGAGCTCCGTCCGCTTTGAGATCGGACTGGGCAGCAGCGGGGAAGTCAGCGGAGGAGTTGCTGTTGACACCAGACTCGGAGTCAGACTGCTCGACCCGCTGGTAGTCAGGTGTGTGGTTCTGACCGCCGGACAGCAGCACCTGGTTATTCTCTATGGTGGCCACTAGGAGGACATCCTGATCCGGCACCTCTTTAGCAGAGGTGGATATAATGTCCTCTTTCAAGATAGCTGGGTAAGACCGCAGGGCTCTGGACATCCCTAGAAAGCAGTGGAAAACCACATTATTAAATTACTTGGTTATAAAATTGAGGCTAAAATAAAAAATATTGGGTCCCACTTTATTTTAGGTGGTCTTAACTAATATGTACTTATTGTGTTCATATTGTATTGCGAAACACTTTTGCTGATATTGAGGTGGGATACGGGTAAAGTTAGGGACAGGTGTGGTGGTATGGGTAGGTTTAAGGGTAGGGTTAGGTATAAGGGAAGTGAAATGAATTATAGATGTAATTACATGCAGGTATTTTTTTAAATGTAAGTACAATGTAAAAACGTGCATGTACACAATGCATGTACACAATAAGTGTATTGTATCAAATTGTAAATTAAGGCCACCTAATATAAATTGGGTCCAAATATTGTGACACCAATCCCTTTCTGCACTTTTTACAATATAATAAATGTAAATGTACATTTTATTTTAGAACTTTATTTTGCTTTTATTTTATTTTTTTTAATTTATTTTTACAGTGATATCTAAGAAACATAAAGCTGTTTAATTAGTTTGCATCTTTATTTTCATGTATTATTCAGAATTACTAGAATATTGATTTTTAAAAACTTAAATCAATGCTTATTTTTATGGGTATATGCTATTAATTTTAATGCAATTTGTTAATATTTATATTAATTATTGAAAAAAAAATGTATTTGTATATTTTTAGTCACCCATAAATCAAAATTGATCATTCTTATTTTTATAGAATATTGCAGTATTTCTTATAAAAATTTTTTTTGTGCCCATCATTATTATTTTTTTATTAATGTGCCCTCATAATCTTTCATCAAAATAACGATTTATTATTTTGTTGATATTATATTTAAACAAAGATTAATCTCTTCTCTGATGACGTGTTTCCTGGCGTGAGGGCGGGACAACCTGTCACTCACATGAGATCACAGCAATAGCAAACCACAACCATCCAATCAATTGCTGATGGACAAATTCAAGTCCCGCCCTACATTTTTTCTCATTCGAAAAGCTGTTTCACTCGGATATACGGCACAATAGGGAAGAAAAATCGAATCGTACCTTCTGTTTCATGCAGACTTTAAATAAATATGTTATTGCTGTGGTGTTGAAATAGGTATTGAGAATTGTGAAATTTCACTGGTACACCACTGATCACTGAAATGCTATTGTATAAGTATATGCTTATTGTATAAGTAGAACAAAACATCATAGAACAACACGCAGGACAACATTCCTCACAACCCTATAGGAACAATGACAAACGTTGTGC
This sequence comes from Gobio gobio, assembly GCF_949357685.1. Lineage (NCBI taxonomy): Eukaryota > Metazoa > Chordata > Actinopteri > Cypriniformes > Gobionidae > Gobio > Gobio gobio. The sequence goes on along the minus strand of NC_137116.1, from coordinate 35,808,291 downwards.
TCACCTGTAGATGACGTATAGAGATCTTTCTGATTGCTGCTGCCAAAAGGATTGACTGAGGGGAAAATGATCAGACAAAAAGAAAGCAGGAACACCTAGAAAAGTAACAACAAAGAAGGTCAAGAAACGCACCACACTGCCATTGTATTCATGCAAGACAGAACGTTCAGATTACATGCTGGTGAAAGTTCACACACGTACATCATATTTCATTCAAGACCAATGCTGAGAGATTAAAATGTCACAGTGGTGAATACTCACCATGATACAAGTGCTAGTCGTGGTGGTTTTCATTGTGGACATTTTCACCATAGCTTGCAGTTTTCTTAGCTGTTCAATAAGGGACCTAACGATACAAAAACAAAAATTATAGTTGATAGCATTTAGGTATTATTACAACCTTCGCAAAGATGAATTAAATAGAAAATAATGTTGTGCTGACACATGATGAACACTTACATGTTTTGTTTCTGCAGCATCTCAACTTTCTTTTGTAATTCCTGGTTGTGAGCAGTGCAGATCGCCACCCTGTGGACATACAACATATTCATTTCAATTATTAAATAAACAAAACAAAGAAATGTATTCAAATATTTGAGAAATACAATATTTCATTTTTTTTCTGTATTTTTGATCAAATAAATAGCATAAGTAATGATGTAACAATCAAATGTTTTAAATGCACAATATATATAACATTTCCTGAAACCGTATTAATGGATTTAATTATAGATCATGAATAACTGAGCTACAACAATTATAAACATTCAATATACATTATATTGTGCAATACCTTTATAGTTAAATGTTAAATGCTGCCTGTATTTTGAGAGACATTATCATTTTCATGGTGTCTGTCTCCACACTAACCTGTTTTCTAGGCCGTCAACATAAACTTTCTTCTTCTTGCGACTCTCCTGAGCAGACTGCTTGTTCCGGATCTTTCTCCTCACCCTCTTCAGGGTCCGTTCCTCTGCCTAAAGAAACACAGCATTTGAAACTTTGCATTTCATATAAACCTCAATATGAAACCATCATAAATCAGAAACCATTTCTCTTACCTTTGTAAGAGGCATTTGAGTTGGAAGGCTTGCACCTTCTTTCGCCAGAAGTCTCCTCTCCTCATCGGTCAAAACAATCTCCTTGAATTGGAACTGGAGACAGAATATGCACATTATAGCCTCGTTCAGACGGTCAATCCAAATCTAATCATATTTAGCAAGTGTGAACAGTAAATATTACAAATCCGTTTTGAGCTACATTCATAAGTGGTTTGAAATCCATCGCTCTAATAGGATTTGGCATGGTTTATGTCACTTTCTCACGCCACGTAAACATGTCAGACGTTGTTACAGGAAACATGCTGAAAGTCGCTGCAGAAACAAGGTTATGTTTTTGCCACTCAAGTAGAAAATGACAGTATAATGTAGGCATGTTGAATTTTGATACCGGTGGAGACGACAGCATGGAATAAAGCCGTTCATACCAGCGATATATGCCTACTAACGCATCGTCATTACCACAGAAACCAAAGCAGATATTCCAGAAAACAGAAGAAATCCACGCAACACATGATTCAGATCCGAACAGTTGTGATACACAGTGTGGACAGTCAAAAATTTTGATCAGATTCCAATCGGATAAAAAAATAACTTTTTGCTGACAGTGTGAACACAGCCTTATGTCTGATCATTTGAAATGTACCTGGTTTTCTGGTTTGCTATTCTGTGTGGAGTCTTCAATCGTAAGTGAGCAGGGCGGCTCAGGGGAGAAGTCATCTTCCATGCTGACATCAAAATCATCTGACAGGACGAAAATAAACTTAAGTTGGGAGCCATTTTGAACACATAAACAGAACGAGAATGTTTCATGCACCCGTTCACACCACAGCCCACCACAGCATTACCTTACCAACATCTATGAAGACATCGGACTCAGGATTCTCCGAGCGGACACTCAGCAGGGCGTCCGTGTCCTGTGGGAGGGTGTAACAGTGGTCTGTCTGCACCACCTGGGCCTCGTAGCTCTCCGTCACACACTCGGAATAAAGCAGGGGTTCCAGGCCTGGGCTGGGGACGGTGTCTGTCTCACTGCCGTCATGTGGACTTTGGGGGGTGGTATCCTCAGAGATGCCGCTGTCACTGCCATGAGGGGACTGAGACAAGCAGCTGACAGGCAGACCATACTCTTCCTCACCCAGAAGACTGCTGAGAAAGTCCTCTGTATCCATTCCATCCAGCATCTGCAGCAATAAAATATTATTAATAAATTGTAATAAAGCATTAATAAACATTACCAACTACAATAAGTATTATAGTAACAATACAAATATAATTTATATAATAATATTTCAAATATATATATATATATAAAGTTCTGTCAAATCGATTAATCGCATCTAACATAAAAGTTTGTATTTATATAATATATGTGTTTGTGTATACACGTGTGTGTGTTTGTGTACAAAAATACAGAAACAAACAGTAATATTGTGAAATATTATTACAATTTAAAATAATGGTTATAATAGAATTTATTTCTATGATGCAAAGCTGAATTTTCATCAGCCATTACTACAGTCTTGAGTGTCACATTATCCTTCAGAAATAATTCTAATATGTTGATTTATTCTCAATATTGGAAACAGTTGTGCTGCTGAATATAATTTTTTTGGAACCTGTGATACTTTTTTTTAGGATTCATTAATGAATAAAGTTAAAAAGGACAGCATGTATTTAAAATAAAAAATATACATGGAATTGTCTTTTTTATCAGTTTCATATAATTGACTAGATAGATGATAATGATGAATAGATGATAGCATCTACACGAGAAAAACATGAAAATAGAAATAGTTTTTATTTAGCTCACTGCACATGAAGGTTACGTACATCTTGCCCAGAAAGCAAATCATCTAGCAAGTTATTCCCCTCTGTGAAGAACAGATCACCGGATCCTGGGTCTCCATATGGGAAGATTAGACCAAGCAGGTCTGTATTCTCCATATCCTCGCTTAATGACATCTAAAAGAGAATTAGATAAATACAAATGAGACCATATAAAACAGGGTAGATCCGCAGTGACACTGCGCACTGACAGCTCGATCAAGTTCAGACCCCGCCCACCCATCATGTGACTGTAATTCCGTCTTAAACAAAGCCACACATATGACAACTAACAACTTTACACCATTGCTAGTCCAGTGCGTGTTATAAGTCACAATCGTAAACATACAAAGGTTGTGTGTGAGAAATAATTTTATTCCAGTTAAAACCTGCCGGAAATACTACTGTAACACGATGACAGCTCTCGGTACAGATAACAACTGTTACTAGTGCCACGACGATACATTTATGATTTGAATCTGATTTGGTTATATGAACCGATTTCCTGTATGTTCAACAAAGTGGCAATATGTTACGCAGAATTGACAAATGTATTGATACTAACAATACTAACACTAACCCAGATAGCAATGAGTCGGCGGACCACCGGCGGTGATCCGGCGGCTGTAGAAGCGTCAGAATTGCGTAATCGCAAACACGTTTGACGGCGCACCGCCGGCGGCAGCCGCTTTTTAAAAGCGGCAGCCGGCTTCCTACCGCCTTCCTACCGCCGCCGGCCCGCAGGCAAACCGCCGTTCCGCCGCCTTTATACCAGAAGGCGGCCCGGCGGAGGCAAACGCTTTTTTCGAACGATCTGCCTCCGCTTATTGTGTAATAAATAATATATATATTTATTTATTATTCATATATTTGTAACATGCAGTTTATGATGGATAATAATTGAACAAACCAGATAAATTCCCATTTGGCATTTTTATTCCACATTTCAAAGTACATTAACTGTCAATGATACAAGATAATATAAATTAAATATAACAGACAATAAATAAGCTTAAATAGGCCTATAAATAACAAAAAACATTTTTACTAAAGAACCTGCATGTTTCCAATTAAATTTTGGTTTAAAAAAAAAAAAAAAAAAACAGCCTTACAAGCAAATTATAACACAATATTTGTTAATAACAAATAGGTCAGCTCTGGGATGAAAAGAATTACCATTAAATATTATATCAAATAATGAGGATATTTGGTACCAAAGAATGTGCAGGATACCAAATAAATCGAGGTATAACATCACATTTAACAAGCCATTTCTAACAATAGCATAAATGGTAATAATTTAGAGTAAAGCTCTGGAGAAGAATAGAACAGTAGTAGAACAGAACATTATAACAAGCCTGACTATGGGTTCTCCGGTTTTCCCCGACCTCCAGAATGAGGCAGCGCAAATTGGCTTATCTTCAGTGATTTCTTGTGCGCCTATATAAAGGACAAACAACCTCGCCATCCCATATCTATCCAAGGAGCTGCCTTCAAGGCAGGGTCACAGGGAATAAAAAAAAAAGTAATTTCCACAGTGAACAGTGTGGATTGGGTGAGTGTAGACTGAAACTTCTGGCTTCTTTAGGGGTCTTGATGTTACTGACTGCAGGATAAAGAAAGGGTTCCAGGTGTCAGTAGTCAGCCTAGGTGTAAGAGGTCGGCTGTGGGTCCCTCTCAGCTGTGCGGCGTCTTTTTCCACCTTCACGATCAGATGCTCCTTTCAGGTAACGCATAGCGCTAACCTGGACCGCCTCATCAGTGGCATCCTGGGTTGCCGGGTTCTTCCGGATGGCTCCTGTAGAAAATACAGATCTGTCATTCCATGTGAATGTCATAAAGCCACACACATCTACTTAAATATATAACAAATTTATATATTTATATATATATTACTTTGAACAATGGTCTTCAGGAACATGTCTCTAAAACATGCTTTATCCCCTACACCCGTCCAGGTTGTATTAATGGAAAGGTGATTAGAGAAGATACTCTAAAGCATTCGCCACACGGTTGTCTTTAGGTCCCTCCCACATTTGATTGCCAAAAACCGAAGCTGAAAATACAAAAAAGTGTTACAAATTACATCTCTCTGAAGCTTCTCATACATAAATATAAAAATGTGACAGGCTGTGATTCAGACTGTAGAATATGCAGTGTACAATCTTAAATTTTACTTTTTAGATTACCCTACAGCATTATAAACAAAATCAGCACACTTACTGGAGCTCTTTATCCTGCCTCAAACTAGCCAAGCAAGTAGTCAAGCAACGCCAAATGGGTTGTCTAGGGGGAGTAACAGACCCCCTGGCAGGGATAACTCTCCAAAAGACACATTGGCACTGAAATGTTGCAGCATAGTGTCCATTTTGTTGTCCATGCTACGCACAACATCGCCAAACTCTCCAAGACGTCGCAGCATTAGGGTCTGATCTGCACCTACAGGGGTTCACAGAATAAAAGAATAAAGCAGTCAGTCCTGGTCCCTCAACTACTAAACTATGACATTTACAACTAGGTCTACTACATGTACAGGTGGCCCCAGTGGGAATTAAACCAACAACCACAGGTGTTGTTTGCAAGTTGTACCTGATTGCCCAGTACGAGCAAACGTCGTCAACATTGTCCCAACTTGCTTCACCTGCTCATGAAGTGAGCCGCTGTCATCCGAAGCTACAAAATGAAAGGCATTTGGTAATTTTGGAGCTACATCACAGTCAAAAAAGTAAAATTTAAGAAAGAGTGCATGTTCTCACCTGCTCGTGCATTGCTTTCCCTCAGGGCTTGGTTCTCATTCTGGAAATCTACATAAAAAATATTTTATTTTAATTATTTATATATATATATATATATATATATATATATATATATATATATATATATATATATATATATATATATATATATATATATATATAAAACAACAACTACAGGCACAATTTTCCATACTGTTCAAGTTTCCAACATCTGCAATTTCCTGTTTGTCCATCTCAACTCCTTTCAATATTCTTCTCCTTATAGCCCAGTAACTAGACATTGTGACTAACAATTTATTTACCTTGAAAGCCGAAACGATTGTCCAATAGTAGGTCTCTTGGATGAAGATAACCGATTGTGCTCTGGTCAAGGTATCTGCAAGAAAATGTGAACAAAACCGCATTGTTAACGTTAAATACAGAATATACAGTAGCTATGCTGTGGGGGGAAAAACTGGTCAGCCAAATGTGGAACAGTAAAATGTATTCATTCAGTGTAGTGATTCAAGTAAACTGCATTGTCCTCAAACATAATAAGTACAGCAGTTCAGAGAAATAACTCATAAATGACCTTAAATGCTAGAAGAACAGTAGCAACAAAGCACATGTTAGCTAACACTTGCTAAAACTGACCTAGCAGCATGCTTGTTCGGACTAACAAAATAATTTAAATAACCTATATACATCATTCTGTTTTGTTAGAAAACACCAAAAGTTAAACTTAAGTCTTTCTAGATGTAAAGCTTTGGCTAACTTACCTACAGTAGCTAGATACATTTTAACATGTAGAACATGCTTGAACTCAGTGTGTAAAAAAAGGCGAAACAGCACGTGTTAGCTAACACTGTGTATTGTGCACTATATCAGCGTGCGTGTCTGAACAAACTAATTAAAACAACCTACCGGTATATACATCAAAAATGAACATAATATTGTGTGACACAAAAAGGAAACATGTACTTACTTAAACGCTCGTAGTCGAGGATATTTTCTGATCTCCTCTCTTCAAATACTAAAACCATGTGATGAGCGGCCGCTGTTGGTAAATCTGTATGTTTTACCGGTTTGTCTTCCGCCTTTTTTAGGTATACTGCCCCTCTCGGCCGGTGGAGGTACTTCTCTGTTTTTTTATTTTTTTTATTTTTATTTAAATTAGTACATGTATAGACAAGTACAATACAAAAAGTACAATGAGAGAAAAATAAAAACAATAAAGCATTGTGGTACAGTTCCGAATATGTAGAACAAAGAATAACAACAAATGTAACACTGTATATAAAATAAATAATAAAAATAAGAATTCTGAGATAGAAAATACTTTATAATATTAAGGCAGTCACATGAAATTGAAAAGCTTTCAGGTTTCTGTTTTTGTAAGCTTTTTGTTTTGCGACCTCATGTTTGAGAGGGTTTCAAATATTGTAAAAATCAGCTTTATAAGAGGTAATATTAGAGGGCTTCTTTTGAGTTATTCTTGTCTTATGAATGTAGAATTTTTCCTAAATAATTAATAATATATTTTTGTTTTTCAGAAAAATATGGGTTTTGAAAACAAAGTAAAATGTCATGAAGTTAGTTCTAATTTTTTGTCATGTCTATTTTAAAGTCAGTCCAAAAAGAAATAGAAAAAAGGGCAATACAAAAATAAGTGTTATCCTAAAATGAACTTTCAAACTTTCTTAACCCTCCTATTATGCTAAAAAAAAAAAAAAAGTATTACATCCATTATGGGTCAAATTGACCAACACTGTTTAAACACACTCGACATGCAAATAATCAAGTGAAAATTTAAATGTAATTTCCTAAACCTAACCTTATCATGGAATCAAGAGTCAAGAATCTGTTATAAACCCTAATGGCTTTAATTGGAGCAAAAAAAACTAATATTTGATATAATTCACATATAGGCTATTATGATTTTATAATCGCTTCAAATGTGAGAACTAGTTAAAATGCTGTCAGTTCCACTCTATTTCCCAACAAGCCAAACATAGCCAACGTGGCTGGTCGAATTTGAGAGTAGAAATCCTTGTATTTCACAGCGGCTTGCCGCCAGCCGGCCGCGGTCCATTAGGCGGAGGCAACCGCCAGAGAAAATGAAGCCGGCGGCCCGCCGGCTAGTCGGCCGCGGCATCTCGCAAGAAATGGGAGTGACGTATTCGGCGGCAAACGTTTCAACACCGCCAGCGGGACGCACCTATAGCCGACAGCTTAGGGCCGGCGGCAAAAAGAAGCCGTGCCGATATTTTTTGCTATCTGGGAATAATACTAGATAAAATAGAACAATAAAATGCTGTGATAAATGATACATGGAATCATTTATGATTCATGGAATACATTATATCACGTAAATAAAGCATCTGGAGTAAAGCATCTGGCAGGTCTGACATTTGACAGCTTTACAAACTGAATTGTGAGGAAAGGTGAATTTTGCGGACATATCCATCTAAAAAGGCTGTAAAATAAATTCTTACCTCTGTTGATCTTGTACCGAAACAAGATACGTTGACATATACAACAAATAGGAAGTGCCTTCTCTCTTTGTCTTGAAAGGCTGTTCCTGATGAAATCACCCTCCAACGAGGCAAAAATTGCGTCATCACGTAAGCACACATCAGCGCATGCACGTCTTCTGCGTAAGACTTCCTGGGAGTTGTAGTGTAATATATCATGACTCGAATAAGCCACTTATGAGTCTGTATTTTTGTAAAACTTTACATGTTATTGTAAGTCTAAATCGAGAAATCTCAAAAACGTTTTGTGTATGTATGTATGTAATTTTATATATATAATATATATATATATACACACCCAAATAGAAACATACGTGCAAACACACCTCTAGTGTAGGCCTACATTCTAGCCTACTATACTGATGCATATCATGTGTATATTGCATATTTGACATAATGTACAAAATGTGCATTCTATCCCCTAAACCAGTGTTTCCCAACCTTTTTTCGGTCATGGCACCCTTTACGCTAGGGGTGTAACGGTACAGTTTGCTCATGGTTCGGTTTGTATCACGGTTTTAGGTTCACGGTTTCGGTACGGTTCAGTATTTGCTATGTTCAGGGAAAAAAGGGACTAACGTCAAATAAAAAATAAAAAAAACGAATAAGAACATATAATTTAAATACAAGCAGCAGCACAAATAAATACTATTGAGTAAAGATACTAATAAAATAAACTATGCTTTCAGGTTTTTCAGGTTTGTCTAACATTAGTTTTCAGATACAGAAATTGATCGAATGTAAAATAGCATTGCATATTTGAGTGTATAAATTAAAGATTAATCCTATTACACTTACAAAAGCTATTCAATCAAGAGCAGTGAGTGATGTCCTTGTCTTTTGTTGTTTGACATTTAACAGACAGCAGTAAAGGCTACTGCCCCTTTAAGACCTAAAGCATGGATATGCGTCGTCTTTCTCGACTGTATAAAGTTTACTTAAGGCATATACAGACTATGTCTGCTAGAATACTCATCAAGATGGACATGTTGACATACTTTTTGTGTGAGTTTGTCCGTTCAAGAACAAGACTTGAAAGAGAACTCAATATTTGCGCGCTGTGAGACGCGTGCGCGCTCTCGGATGAGTGCACAGAGACAAATTTTCTCACAGCGCGCGAGTCTTCTCATTCACGTCTTCTGGCACTAAACCCGGGTGATGACGGCGAAAATTACTGGTCATATTCGAACATACGGCAGCACTCGCATGTATTGAACAAAGTTTACAAAGAGATAATTATTTGAAAAATTTGAATTTTTTTAAAAATATATATTTGAAGGACTTTTACACGGCACCCCAGTTGGGAAACACTGCCCTAAACCTAACCCTTAAAGGAATGTTTCCTCATGCCATGGGGACCAAAATTCCCCACATTAGTCCCCACAACGTCATAAATTCCGGGTATTACTGTCCAACCCTGGTCCTGGAGAGCTACCACCCTGCAGATTTTAGCTCCAACCTGAATCAAAAACACCTGAACTAGCTAATCATGGTGTGCAGGGTGCTAGATAATTACAGACTGGTGTGTTGGAGCAGGGTTGGAACTGAAATCTGCAGGACGGTAGCTCTTCAGGAGCAGGGTTGGACACCCCTGACCTGGACCATACACACAAAAACAATTAACACACACATCTATCTTTGTAAGGACATTCATACCCCTTTTCCACCAAGGCAGTGCTAGAGCTAGTCCAGAGCCAGAACTAGTCCCAGTTTAGAGTTGGTTCGACTGACATTCATTGACATTGACACCAGTGCAATCTCTAGCTCCTTACCCTAACCCTACCTATCACAGCTAAGTGGCTAGCCCGAATCCTTACCCTAAACCTACCCTTAACCTAATTATAACCTTATTATAACCTATAAGCCTTGAGCCTCAAACAGGCCTATAAAGGAGTCTCAGAAAGTGAGGACCGGCCAAAATATCCTCACTTTACTCTCTTTGTCCTCACTTCGATGGTCCAAAACTCAAACAGGTCCTCACAAAGATCGTTGTACAGGTACGAAGGTATACACACACAAACGAGTTTTCTGTGATGGGTATGTGTAGGGCACGTGCGCGCACACACGGTTTACTATCTTTGTGAGGACTCTCCATAGATGTAATGATTTTTATACCCCTAAACCTACCCATCACAGACAACTTTCTGCAGTTTTACATTTTCAAAAAAGCTAATTCTGTATGATTTATAAACTTGTTTCCTCATGGGGACCTCAATTTAGGCCTTCACGGTTACACGACTCCCCATGAGTCAGTGTGCATTCAGGTTGAAGTCCCCAACGGGATAGAAAAACGTACACACAAAGACGCACACACAACAAATATTTTGTTTTCACTATAATTTCTGTATTTTAAATCATATATGATATTCATTATTCAGGGGACTCTTATTTTATATGTTCATTTTTTGGGGGGGGGGGGGGGGGGGGTCTCTTTTAAGGCATCAGAAAAAATATTAAAATATTATCGATTCATTGGTACACATTAATTTACACAATAAAATATATCCCAACATTTGTGGTAAAATATTGAGCCTCTGAAATATATTTGCTTTATTATATTGCAAAGAGAATGTTCGAAACAATGCAGTCTAAAGCACTTTATTACATTTATGACATGACATCCATGACATTAAGACAAAAGTCTTGCTTCACTCACCTGAAAACACCCTGAGACTACTTTATTAGAGACATTCATTGATCTCATTTTCAATGTAAAAAGATAACAAAAGAGGTATATCAAATATAACTAGCTGAACTATAGCTGTCCCTCATTTCTATATAAGCTTTTTGAGCATCAGAGAATGATGCAGAGTTTAGACGTATGCCTCAGGCTCCTGTACGTCTTCAGACGGTCCTTTTTAGCATCAGTTCCGTTTACTACATGTGTAACTAGTGGCATGCTCTCCACTGCTTGTCGTTTATGTGAGCGGTGTAAGAGGATTCGATAGACTCCAGTGATGGAACTCCTGCAGTCTTTGCCCTGGTTGTTACGAATGTGGTCTGTGGTGATGCCAAAAGCCTCCAGGGCGTTTCTCACCTCTATCTCATGCTCTTCAAGGTCCCCTGGCTTAGACTCAGCAAGATGGAGAGGGTCCAGTTTAAAGGGCTCCATGGCCTTGGGAAACTCCACCGGCAGCAGCCACTCGCAGCCCATCATCTGTTCTACACTGTAGCGGTCAGACGGCTGAGATTGCAGGATGCCCCGGGTCAGTTTCTGACAAGGTTCCGGCACCCAGGTAGGCACTGTGTACGCCCCATCCAGGATGCAGCGCTTCAGCTTGGCCACCGTTTCGGCACGGAAGGGCATGGTGCCGGTCACCATGAAGAAGAGCATGACCCCCAGTGCCCAGATATCCACGCAAACACCTATGTAGTGTTCGTCTCTGAAGAGCTCAGGGGCGGCATAAGGGGGAGAACCGCAGAAGGTGTTGAGGGTCTCGTCGCGACGGCTTACGGTGCTGAAGCCAAAGTCTCCCACTTTAACACAGGTGCTACAGGTGTAGAAAACATTCTCTGCTTTCAGGTCTCTGTGAATGATGTTATTGTCATGCTGCAAATTGACAAAGAGAAAATACTATTAACTACTAAATATAAGATATTTTGAATAACAATGTTGATTCATTAATATAACTGGAGATTATACACATACACATACATACATACATACATACATACATACACATATATATACACATACATACATACATACATACATACACATATATATACACATATAAATATACATACATACATACACATATATACATACATACATACATACATACACACATATATACACACACACACACACACACACACATATATATACACACTTAAATATAGTTGTGTGTGAAATAAGAATAAAAGAGAATATCACTATTTAATTTTTAAATATTTTCTTTTTACATTTTAAATTATTATTATTTTTAATAAATTCTTTTAGTTTTCTTTTCAAGAATTTCATTATTTTAAAGAATAAAAATATCAGGATTTTTTTTATTTTATGACTTTATATTTGATATATAAATCTAAAAATGAATTTAAATTTAGAAATGAAAAATATGTTTATTATAGAATACAATTTATGTTAGAATATTTCATTTATATATGATGTACACCATTACTAATATTTTTGGACCAAATATTTGGATCATATACAACCCCAAATCAGAAAAAGTTGGGACAGTATGGAAAACGCAAATAAAAAGAAAGAAAGAAGTGATTTCTAAATTTACTTTGACTTGTATTTCATTGCAGACAATATGAACACAAAATATTTCATGTTTTGTCTGGTCAACTTCATGTCATTTGTAAATATGCATCCTTTCCTGTCATTCAAATGTGCAACACATTTCAAAAAAAGTTGGGACAGGAGCAATTTAGGGCTAGTAATGAGGTAAAATGGTTAAATAATGATGTGATTTGAAACAGGTGATGTCAACAGGTGATTGTAATTATGATTTGGTACAAAAGCAGCATCCAAGAAAGGTCTAATCCTTTAGGAGCAAAGATGGGCCGAGGATCGCCAGTTTGCCAACAAATACGTGAGAAAATTATTGAAATGTTTAAAAACAATGTTCCTCAAAGAAAGATAGGAAGAGATTTGGATATTTCACATTCAACAGTGCATAACATAATTAAAAGATTCAAGGAATCTGGAGGAATTTCAGTGTGTAAAGGACAAGGGCGCAAGCCTAAGCTGAACAACCGTGATCTCCGATCCCTCAGGCGGCACTGCATCAAGAATCGTCATTCATCTAGAAGCGATATCACCACATGGGCTCAGGACTACTTTGGCAAACCTTTGCCAAGTACCACAATACGTAGTTACATCCACAAATGCCAGTTAAAACTGTACTGTGCCAAAAGGAAGCCCTATGTTAACAGTGTCCAGAAGCGCCGTCGACTTCTCTGGGCCCGGAGGCATCTGGGATGGACCATCACACAGTGGAAACGTGTACTGTGGTCAGATGAATCAGTATTTCAGGTTTTTTTGGGAGGAATGGACGCTGTGCGCTCCGGACCAAAGAAGAAAAGGATCACCCAGACTGTTACCAGCAACAAGTTCCTGTCCAAAAGTCCAAAAGGTCTGTCATGGTATGGGGTTGTGTCAGTGCCCTTGGCAAAGGTAACTTGCACTTCTGTGAAGGCACCATTAATGCTGAAAAGTACACAGAGATTTTGGAGCATGATATGCTGACTTCAAGAAGACATCTTTTCCAGGGACGTCCATGCATATTTCAACAAGACAATGCAAAACCACATTCTGCACACATTACAAAGTCCTGGCTGCGGAGGAAGAGGGTACGGGTACTTGACTGGCCTGCCTGCAGTCCCGACCTGTCTCCTGTCTCTGTGTGATGAAGCGCAAAATGCGACAACGAAGACCCCGTACTGTTGCCCACTTTAAGACTTGTTTGCAGGAAGAATGGGACAAAATTACACCTGAAACACTTCATCACTTGGTGTCTTCAGTCCCTAAACGTCTTTTAAGTGTTGTGAAAAGGAATGGCAACATTACAAAGTGGTAAATGCTTTACTGTCCCAACTTTTTTTGAAATGTGTTGCAGGTCTGAATGACAGGAAAGGATGCATATTTAAAAATGACATGAAGTTGACCAGACAAAACATGAAATATTGTGTGTTCATATTGTCTGCAATGAAATACAACTCAAAGTAAATTTAGAAATCACTTTTTTTTTTATTTGCGTCTTCCATACTGTCCCAACTTTTTCTGATTTGGGGTTGTATGTATATATATATATATATATATTCACAATTTTCAACATGTACTTACAAAAAAGTAAATAAATAATAAATATTAATTATAATGTTATTATAAAATATAAAAAATACAACATTTTAATATTCAAAACAGCCTATTAAAACTTTATATAGTATATATTAGTAACTATTTGACTCAACTAGGCTAGGAACTACTTTCTCATTCCTGCGTAATAGTCGTGGATCTTCGCGGCCGTACCATGGCTGCAGCGGCACAATGATTCGTTGGTATTCTGTGAAACATGGTGGTAGTATATACACCTTCGACTTACTGTCACAGCCCTTTATAACACAGAACCATGGCTAATCACACAGGTAAATCCACAACACAATTTGTCGGCTGCAAGCCTGAAACTTTCTCCGCAACTACACAAACTTATGCTGCGTTCCAGGCAGGTTTTTGAGCCCGTAAATTACAACTTCAGACCACGACTCACGACTTTGTAGCGTTCCAGGCAAAGTCACGCCAAACTGCCTGAGCGCAAGGAATTGTGTGGTAGTTAGATGTAAACAACGCATTTCGGACCGTACCGGGTGTATGCTCATTTACAATCATTTCTATCGCCAAAGGTGCTTACTCCTTGTTTGAGGGAAACGGAGGAGAAAAACAGCGCAGACGGCAAGAAAAGCTGTTATACCTTTTATTTTACGTTATTTGTATATTTGTTTCATAAACACTGCATCCGTAGGGGGCTGCCATTGTTGCTTCGCGGGCTATGTGACGTCAAAACTCGTAACTGGGAGTACATCGATCTAGTACGAGTTCACGGGTGGGAAGTCACGGGTTTGACTGCCGTTCCAGTCCACTTTCACGGGTAGAAGGTTGGAATTAGTGCTGGTCACATTGAAAGTTACCTAGCTGGGGGCTACTTTCAGGCGCTGTAATATCACTGCGCTGCTGCAGCCATGGTACTGCCGCGAAGATCCGCGACTATTACGCAGGAATGAGAAAGTAGTTCCTAGCCATATAGGTGTAGAAAATCGCAACTTTTCATTTTCAGTTTGTCTTTGCACACGATGTAACTGTAGAAGAGTCAAGTTTTAAATAGGAAAAATATTGAAAGTGTCTTTGGTCATTTTTTGAATGAGAAGTTAATGGACTGATCAGAATCAATGATGTATGCTAAGCTATGCTAAAAGTCCAACCGCCAGATACAAAGATCGGCTGAATGGATTCAAAAACGGTAAAACTCAACTATTTAACTCTAGGGGACTTGTAAAAAGCCTATTTTCAAAAAAAGTGGAGTGTTCCTTTAATATGCCTATGACTAAAAATCATTAGAAAGGTCTAAGGATTTATTGTAAAAAAAAAAGATATGCAAATCTGTGCTTTTTATCTGTGATATCAATTTCTTAAAGTCTATGTCTTTAAAATGAAATATGAGCCTCTTGTGCATCCACTGTGGGGATAAAAACTCCTGTACATTGAAGAAAAACGTATGGATTGTCAAACTATTCAGATATGTCTATATGTAGACAATAATAAGAAGAAATACTTCTAAATAAATGTATAGTTCATACTGGAAGCCAGAGGGCGCCCTCGAGCAGAAACTCCACATTTGCCTCAGAAGAGTTTGTTTTCAGGAAATCCCTTCTCTATGGGAAATCAATAGGTTACTGTCGTAACCCCGGTTCTCTGAAACATCGAGTGGAGAGATCCACCTATGGGAAGGGCATCCGTACCTGACCTCTGCAGAAGCATCCAATTGCACCAAGTCTGACAAGACAGGCAGGAGCGCGCAGCCAATGCCCGGTAAGGCCCCGCCCCTTACCTGCGGGCATATATAGCCTGCACGCGCTACTGTACTCCAGTAAGAATATTCGCTTCTCGTGCGGCAAGCGGGGCAAGGCTGGTGGATCTCTCCACTCGATGTTTCAGAGAACCGGGGTTACGACAGTAACCTATTGTTCTCTTTCATCATCTCGTGTTCGAGATCCACCTATGGGAGAGACATGGACAGCTCCCCGATTGCCCAATATACTCACAGTGAGGTCCTGTTAGCCAGAAAAAGACGGTCACCCCCAAGGGGGCGGTGCTTGACACGTCTCATAATCATGAACCCGCCAAACGGACGCACACACGTAACTGCGGTGTGCAAGCAGGACATGAAACGTGTGTGGCACACACAAGAGAAGGCAGGGTCAGGAAGACCCCACCCCCAAGACCGAATGTGCTACCGAGGTTCTGGTGACATCCAGCCTATAGTAACGCACAAACGTATGGGGAGAAGCCCAACTGGCAGCAGAGCAGATATCCTGCAGTGGTACTCCCCTGAACAGAGCCCAAGAGGCAGCTAAGCCCCTCGTGGAATGAGCTCTGATGCCCCCTGGGGGGGTTGCACACCCTTCAATTCGTAAGCCAAAACTATAGCGTCCACAAACCAATGTGAAAGGCATTGTTTAGACAGGGGATCCCCTTTGTGGGTAGGAGCCCATGAAACAAAGAGTTGGTCACTCTTCCGGAAAGCACTGGTCCTAGCCAAATACGTCTGTAACGCACGGACCAGACACAGGGCATTCAGCCTTTGATCCTCCGCGGAGGAAAAAGGGCGGAGGGTGAAAAGCGGAAAGCTCCAACACCTCCGATGTGAACGCAGGAAAACATTTCGGCATGAAGGCTGGATTAGGCTTAAGGAAAACCTTATTTCCGCTCAGAGAGAATTTAATGCACGAGGGGTGAACCGAGAGTGCATGTAACTCACTGACACGTTTGGCTGACGCCAAAGCCAAGAGCAAGGCTGTCTTGAAGGACAGCAACTTTAGGGAAATATTCCCCAGAGGCTCAAAAGGGAATTGAGACAGGGCTTCCAGCACCATGGAGAGGTCCCATTCAGGGATCGTTCCCCTAATGACTGGCAAGGAAAGACGGGCACCCTTCATAAATCTGCGGATTAGAAGATGCTGCCCAACCGTTGAGCCCTCAAAACCCACATGACAAGCAGAAATAGCTGCCAGATAGACCTTAATAGTGGAAAAGGACCTTCCTTTATCCATGAGGTCTTGGAGGAAACACAAAATATCAGAAACTGAGCACTGATATGACGTGAGACCCCGCCCATCACACCACTCATCGAACACTTGCCACATACAGCCATATAAGGACCGTGTAGAAATGGCCCGGGCATTCTGTATAGTAGCCACCACGCGCGGGGGAAGCCCTAACGCGCTCAGGTTCGCGCTCTCACGGGCCAAGCCCAGAGAGCTACCCTGTCCGTGTGTGGGTGATAAATCTCCCCGTTCGCTTGAGACAATAGGTCTGTGCGGAGGGGGAGGCGCCACCGCTAGGCATGTAACAGAGGAATTATCTCCGCCAGCCAGGGCGCTTTGGGCCACCTGGGAGCTAATCAGGATGAGAGACAGGTGCCCCTCTTTCACCCTGGCCAGTGTTGGAATTATCAAGCACAGGGGAGGAACGGCATACAGCAGCACTTTGGGCCACGGGTGGGCCAGTGCATCTACCCCGAGGGGCGCGTCCAAGTCCTTTAGCGAGAAGAACATAGGACAACGGCTGTTTTCGCGCGAGGCGAATAGATCTACGGACGCCTGTCCGAATCTCATCCAAATCATGTCTGCTATCTGAGGATGGAGGCGCCAATCTCCGAAGAGCGGGTTCCCCCTCGATAGAAGATCCGCGCCTCTGTTCAGAATGCCCAGAACATGAGTCGCGGGTAACGACAGGAAAAATCGACAGCTCCATACCAAAAGCTTGTAAGCTAGAGCATGGAGTTTCGACGAGCACACGCCGCCTTGACGATTGATATAAGCCACTGCCGTGGTATTGTCTCAGCGTACGAGCACATGATGTCCCTGCAGACGGGGCAGAAAATTATTCAGAGCCTTCCAAATAGTCAGAAGCTCTAAATAATTTATGTGCTCTGAACGTAGTTTGCTCGGCCACAAACCGTTCACAGTTCTGCCCTCTTGGGTGGCACCCCAGCCTGTTAAGGACGCATCCGTCGTCACAATTTTCCGCAACATAACCGTCCCGAGAGGGGCGCCCTGTGCGTAAAAGTCCACGCTCTTCCAGTGGCGCAGAGCTGCAGCGCGGGTGCGCGTCACTGTCACAGAACGGCAAAGATCGTGTAAAGGGCTGAAATGTAGTGACAAAACCCACTTCATGAACGCCCTCATTCTCAGGAGTCCTAGTGGCAAAACCTGGATAGATAGAGCCATAAGACCCTGTAGCCTGAGACATGTGCGATATTGCACCCTCGCCCCTTCTCTGAACTGCGACAGACAGTTCATCAGAGAGAGAACGCGCTCCTGTGAGAGACGCGCTCGCATGGAGACTGAGTTAAGCTCCATGCCCAGGAATATCACATTCTGGCTGGGTGTAAAATTGCTTTTGTTCACATTCACCCTGAAGCCCAGAGATGTAATGTGCGCAAGCACGCGGCAGGTGTCCTGCAACACATTTCCCCTCGAATCGGCTATGATGAGCCAATCGTCTATGTATGTCAGGATCCGTAGACCAGACATTCTCAGGGGAGTCAAGCCCGCTTCCGCACACAGACAGGAGCTGCGAGGGCTTAGACTCATCAAAAGCAGGATCGTGAATTCGTAACAAATGCCTTGATAGGCGAAACAAAGACACTTCCTGTGAGGTGGATAAATGCTTATGTGGAAAAAAGCATCTTTCAGATCGACCGATGTTAACCAGTCGTTCCGTTTTATGGCGAGGGCGAGCGAACCATGAGTTAACATTCTGATATTGTATTTCCTCAAATGTTTGTTCAACACCCTGATGTTCAGAATAGGACGGGGGGAACCGTCCTTCTTTGGAACCAGGAAATAACGAGAATGAAAACCCTGGTTTATCAGATTGGGGGGTACCACCTGAA
Organism: Gobio gobio; assembly: GCF_949357685.1. Taxonomy (NCBI): domain Eukaryota; kingdom Metazoa; phylum Chordata; class Actinopteri; order Cypriniformes; family Gobionidae; genus Gobio; species Gobio gobio. The sequence goes on along the minus strand of NC_137116.1, from coordinate 35,789,512 downwards.
TCGCACCTTTGCTCAGCAGAGAGGAGATTTCCTCTTTCAGAACGCGCGCCGTGTTTTCCTCTGTGTGAGAAAAACGAACGCTGCTGAAAAGTGGGGGTTTCATTGCAAACTGCAGACGATAACCCTGCGATATTGTACACAATACCCATACGGGTGGTTCTGCAGCTCGCGAAGCAGACACACGGCTCACGAGCGTGCCCACTCGCGCCGTGCTGGCTTCGTGTTTGCCCAGCTGGCTTATTTGTGATGCAATGACGCCCTCTAGTGGAGAAACTATGGACGGCATGCGTGGGTTCAGAGAGCTGTCGACTCTTTGCAGAGAAAAGTGCTTTCCCTGCAGAGAGAGGGTATCTCTCTGTAACAAATTAATAGGATTCGTCTGATTTAACGTGTTTTTGTGTGTTTTGTTTTAGGGAAAACACTGGGGTTTGGGAAAACTGGGGCCGAAGCCTTTATTAGCTGAGTGAGGGGACACAGTATGTGCGGTGTGGTGACACTGCTTTTGCACTTTCCCTCACAACAGACCCCCTGAATGGGGGGGGAGACACACCCCATCCACTAAACACATAGGCTGGGCAGCCACGGGAGGGGGGCACCCTCCAGAAGAAACCCTCTGTCTTTTGGACAGGGTTACTGCAGAAAGAGAGTTCAAAGAGCTTGTCGCTCGAGACACACCCCATCCACTAAACACATAGGCTGGGCAGCCACGGGAGGGGGGCACCCTCCAGAAGAAACCCTCCGTCTTTTAGACAGGGTTACTGCAGAAAGAGAGTTCAAAGAGCTTGTCGCTCGAGAACGGTTTTGATGAAAGTTACGTCCCGGGGCCGGGGAATTAGGCAAACGCGCCTGGCTAGGGGCCGCCTTCCTAAGAAGGCACAACTTGAAGGCCTCGTCCTCCTCCTCCTCCTCCTGGTCACATCCTACAAAGCAAAGCGCCATGGAGCGCCCAAAGGTTTGAAAAGCCTGACGAGCGTTATGGAGAAACGAGGTTGTAAACCGTGATGATCTCCTTCCATTATGCAGGAGAGGAAGATCCATAGCTGTTGGCCCAGGTCGTCCAAAATTTCCGCCTGGTAAGCGGAGAGGAGGAGACATTTAGGGCCCTAACAGCCAAGGCCGAGGATTGGCCTGGTGCACCGAAGCAGAAAACGGTTCATCAGGGCGAGCAGCCCTCCCTGGACTGGGTTGAGGTGCCTGGCGATCGCTCGATAGCAGGCGGTTAACCAATGCCGAGAGCCGCCATATTTTAACCTCCAGACCCGCGAGACCGTGTTTAAGGTCGAGCGGGTCGCTCCATTAATGCCGTGTGTGCTTAGCGCACGCTAGGAGAACGTGAAAGTTGTTACCTCAGGCCGAGGGGAGCTCCCAGCATTTTACCGTCGTAAATATCCCTCTCCTGGTCGGTGGCGCTCTGTGGAGCCGATGTTGAGACAAGCGGCCGCTCGCTCACACATCCAGGAAGATGGATTGAGGCAAGGCTGCGGGGGCGCTAGCCTGGGGAATGCCAGAGGGCGGGATGGCCTCCTCGTCCTCTGATTGTGCGTTCACACCGGACGCGAATGAAACGTTTCGCGCGAGTGATTTACATGTTAAGTTACATTTCATGTTAAGTCAATGCAAAGACACGAATAGGCATTCTGCAGCGCAATTCGCGTGAATGAGAAGTCCCGCACGTCGTCATCACCGGACCCTGCCGGATCGTCGGCGAGCGGGGGGTTTCCCGCAAAGATGTCCTCTTCGGGGAACTCAGGATTGGGCTGGTCAGCCCAGACAAGAGCAGTCACGCCCCGGGAGGTCCCCGGTGGCGGGCTGTCGTCACTATGTCCCACTGGGTAGCAGCACCTTATGGTGGCGTCGCAGGAGTAACTAGGCAGCACCAGGCAGTGACTGCAGTTCTCCGGATTCTCTATGGCCTCTTCCGCGTGCTTGAGGCCCAAGCAGACCGCGCAGAAAGGGTGAATATCATAGTGGCAAGAGCACCACACGCGGCCGGACAGGCCCGTGATAAACTAGCGCCGGAAAGAAGCAGGAATAGAGAGCGACATACCGGCGAAGAACTCAGAACAAATCTGTGGCGGCAGCCGTGGAACAGGAATGACGAGGAAGAGCGTGGGCGGCTCCGAGAGCAGACACAGAGAAACTGGCAGAATAGGAACTGTCACGCCCGGCGGAGGCTGATCCGAAGATATTTCCTCCTGCAGACAATAAGTGAGCAGTGCAAATTCGACCGAGCTGTATCAGTGCAGAGATCGCGAGAAGCGAATGTCAACTGGAGTACAGTAGCACGTGCAGGCTATATATGCCCGCAGGTAAGGGGCGGGGCCTTACCGGGCATTGGCTGTGCGCTCCTGCCTGTCTTGTCAGACTTGGTGCAATTGGATGCTTCTGCAGAGGTCAGGTACGGATGCCCTTCCCATAGGTGGATCTCGAACACGAGATGATGAAAGAGAACCCCTCTTTTACTGTCTATGGAAATCCCTAATGTGAAGCTCGCGCTGTAGGCTGAATAAAACGAAGATAGAAACGCTTTGACTGATTAATAATAAACATGAAGATAATTCTTCTGCGACAAGATATGGTGTATTTGAGTTTTTCTGGTATTTTCATAATAATAAAGTATGCAGTGCTGATTGACATGTGATAAGAAGCCACATCAGCTTGACTGACTATATGAAGGGAGTTAAAACGTGTTATTAAACGTATTTTGTTGGACAACAGGTTTATGAACGCTTCACACTGCTAGTTTGTGAAGATGTTTGATGCGTGTTGCTTTTCAAACGCACGTTATAAGCGACTCAAACTCGCATTGCTTTCAGACGAAGCAGCGTTTACTACTGATCACAGAGCCGCTCTTCACTGACACACTGAGCATTTATTTATTTCATTAAAATCACAGCCTTTGCGCTTTCATAATAGCACATAACCTAAATCGCAATTGCGGTTCGATTTCGATTAATCGTGCAGCCCTAATTATTAATTATATTAAAAATATTTTAGACTTAAAAATTTTACATTTTAATTTAAAGAGTTATATTTAATTCAAGATCTTATATAATGTAATAATGTAATACTATATAATGTAAATTTACTGGGAAGATTTACTGAGGTCAATGGCAACTATAAAACAGAGCTCTAAATATGCATTTCCAGGCAGAGTGCAGGGTATCAGTGAGGTGTTATAATATCCCAGGATCTGACATATAAGAGAGTGTCAGTGGGCTGCTCAAAGATGAACATATCAATATTAAGAAGATGAATATATCAAAATTAATTTAAATTCAGGAAACATGTTTATCATAGAAGAGGTGTATTCAGGTTTCTGTATTAATTGCATTTTTATTTTATTGTATTTTTGAATAAATTAATAGGTTCTGACAAAAAAGGGGCACCATGGACCCTCAAATCTGGCAGCAAAACTGAAAAAGTTAACTAGTTAAAAACTTTTTGCAATAAAAACAAAGCTTGCAAAAGAGCGTCATCATTTGAACATTCAGCCCACAATTCCCATGAAATTTGAATTCTATTCCTTTGCTTCCTGTACATCTCACCATATGCTTCACGGCTGAGAGAACTTGAGAGAAGACAATCTTGCTGTCGATGTCGGAGAGCTTTCCCTCGGTGCTGATCTTCGTGTAGAGCTCTCCTCCGCTTGCGTACTCCATGACCAGGTGCAGGCGTGTCAGCGTCTCCACCACCTCGTACAGACGGATGATGTTTGGATGGTGCAGCTTTTCCATGCTTGATATCTCCCGGGAGAGCAGCCTTTGGGTTTTTTGATCGAGCTTGGTCTTGTCCAAAATCTTGATGGCTACTTTGTCTGTGGATGACAACATAAAGTTCTCATTCCAAACATATTCATATTCTTTTGTCGTTGGTACTTAATGAATTCGAATTCAATTTGTATATATGAACCGTTTAGTCAAAACAGCAGTAAACGTCTACAGCCATAAAGGAAAGACCTTTGAGCAGTTTTGATATCAGATATGGTGTGCCATGCGATATGAAATGTCATTCTACACCCTTTCCTCAAGATCTGCTGCGACACTACAAATACACTGCATGTAATTCACATCGCCTTGTAACAGCACACCACAACCTCCTATCCCTTACACACACCAATCTTAATGAGGCCTTCAGCAATTCTAAAGGTCTCGACAGAAATGTGAGACCACAAATCGATCCATCTGTGTCTGGACCAGACAACTTGTCTCAGCTTGACTTTGACCGAGGACATGCTTCCCACATTATCAATGTAAACCTGACTGTCAAGACACATTTTCACCCATACTATAACACTGACTATAAAGCACACTTACTCGTGTCAGAGCAAAAACACTTAAATAATAAATAAATAATACATATTTGTCACTAAATATGGGTTAAAACTACATATAACAGCACTGTATCACAGCAAGAGGTTTGGCAGGACATTTTTATTTCAATGTATATATTGTATTCATATATTATATAAACTATTACTACCTTAGTTGGGGACACATACAACAATATTACTGATTTGACTGCACTGACACTATTGGATGATAACTGTTTTTCTGCAGAACTGCTTTATAGATGAAATTAATAATTGAATAATTGATGATCTTTACAATGGAACTGAATTAACATTGAATTGACTTCAGCTGAATAATGGCATGACTCTTATCACTGTAAAGCTGCTTTGAAACAAATCTGTATTGTATAAAGCACTATATAGATAAACTTGACTTCCTGTTTTGGATCAAATGTAGCAATCTTCTAAATATTTGAGTTGCATATAATGTATACTTTTTCACGATTTTCAACATGTTTAGTGATGTTGCAACATTCAAAAAAGGAAATAAATAATAATGATTATAAATTATAATATATACAAATATTTAAAAATTATTTTATTTTATTTCAATATATATATATATATATATATATATATATATATATATATATATATATATATATATATATATATATATATATATATATATATATATATATATATATATATATATATATATATATATATATATATATATATATATATATATATATATATATATATATATATATATATATATATTTTATATATATATAAAAAAAACGTTATATCTAATTTATCATAGCCTAAGAATACTCTGTATATGCTACGCTGCTGATCAAGCGTTTGGGGTCACTCAGTAAGATCCTTCATTAAAAAAAAATTCTTATAACATTTTGTATTTAGAATTATTTAGCAAGGATGAATTCAATTGATGAAAAGTGAAATTAAAAACTTTTACATTGTTACAAAAAATTACTATTTCACAAAAATGCTATTCATTTGAACTTGAGTAATGTCTGATAAAAATTCAGCTGTCATCACAGAAATTAATTTTTAAAAATTATTAAAATAGAAAAGATATTTTAAATTGTAATAGTTTCCAATATTACAGTTTTTACTGTATTTTTGATCAAATAAATGCAGCCTTGATTAAACATTTTAACGACCCTAAACCTTTGAACGGTAGTAAATATTTGACTTGTAAAATATATATTTTTAGCACAATTCTTAACATGTTTAGTGATGTTACTCAAAAAGTAAATGAATAATATTAATTATATAAAATATAATATAATCGGCTTTCCTGTAGCTCAAAAAGTAGAGCATGGCGCTAGCAACGCCAAGGTCATGGGTTCGATTCCCAGGGAAAGCAAGAACTGACAAAATGTAAAATGTGTATCTTGAATGCAATGTAAGTCGCTTTGGATAAAAGCGTCTGCCAAATGCATAAATGTAAATGTAAATATATTTAGTACTTAAAAACAGAACATTTTAGTATTCAAAAAGACTTGGTGTCTAAATATACCTTATGAAACTTGATATAATGTTATACAGATGTTCTTAAATAAACATCTGAAGTTTCAACCTTCTATAATTTACTGGGAAGACTTTTATAGAAGTCAACGCAATTACGAAACAGGGCTCTAAGTGTGCATTTCCAGGTACTTTACATGAAACTGTAGTGTCAGTGGGCTGCTCTAAGATGAACAACCACCTACTGTATCTTGTGGGAAAATTTCTCAAGAAAGTCAAAGCATATGTACCACTGCACAAACTTTAGTTTTTTGCTTACCTTTTGTAAGAGCGTGGATGCCCAGCTTGACATGAGAAAAGTTTCCGCAGCCGATCTCGCCGCGTATCTTGTAGAAGCCGATGCGACGGCCCACGGTGAGCTCTCGCACCATCTTCTCATCTTGGCACATATCCAGATTGAGCTTCTCCAGCGGGGTGAGGCGGCGCGGCTGGGTCCCCTCGTCGTCCGTGCAGATGTCGGAGCTGTCTTGTCGGCTCCATCGTGCATAACGCTGGGGACCCACAGCTGAGACCCCGACGGAGCCCCCCCCAGATGGATAGACGGCAGTCATCCTGCCACAGGCCACTGGGGGGCTTAGCTCATGGCAGGAGACCTGGAACTAAAGCACCTCCTGAAGGTATGAAATGATACATAACGAGGAAGTTAATTTGCTTATTAACCCCTTAAACTCTATCTATAAACTCAAGGAGATTATCAAAGAGCGAATAACATAATATAATGTATTCTAATTATTATTTAAATATTTTAAATATTATTGTACCATAGGGGTGTCCAAACTATTGTAGCATAGGTGGTCCTGGAGGGCCACTGTCCCCGCAGAGTTTAGTTCCAACTTGCCTTAAACAACCTGACTGGAAGTTTCTAGTCTGACTAACTGGGGTTAAAGCTAAACTTTGCAGGATAGTGGCCCTCCAAAAGCAGGATTGGACACCACTGAATTATAGTATATACATATTATATACATATATTTTGGATTGATATTTGGATTTGTTTTTATAACCCTACAAGTTAAATTAAACCATCAAAATATGAGGACTTTTTTATTATTATATTTAAAAACAAGAGAAGAACAAAACACTAAACTTGGTTAAGGTATTTATCTGACAAAATTATGGCAAAAAAGGGGTAAACTACAGCAAAACGTTTCATTTTACTATGCAAAAAATGCACAGAAAAACAATAAGCTCAAATGAAAAAATGAAAAAACATACACAGACTACAACATAAGCAGTTAATCATATTTCGCTGGTTCTCTCTTGTTTTGGCATGTTCATAATTTATTTCTATGACAGCCTTGCCACAAATTATGTCGGCACAATTAGGCATATTTCATTGCGCTATCACAAAGAAGTCAATTTACTCCAAGCACAACTATGCAATATGCTGACAAAACATAATAATTAATTTACCATTTAATAATTTAAATAAAGGGTGAATATGCCAATTTTCCTAGGCCAGACATCACTTTTGGCCACTAATATATATTTTAGCCACTACTATATATTTATATATATTTATTATCGTTATACATAATATTTTTTATAAAAAATAAAATAATAATAAAAAAATAATAATAATAATAATATATATATTATAATGTTTTATTATATTATTGTTATACATAAAATATTATGTATAACAATAATAAATATATAAAAAATATATAAATAATAAATAATGAATACATATTTAAAATGTTCACACACTAATAATACATGTATATGAAATATATATTTTTTTAAATACAAATTAATTTACCGATTTTATATCATGATTTCATCATCCATTTCATCATTACACATTAATGAATAGTCCTCTCTCACCTTCACATGTTGTCCTGAACGTGTGTGTCAATTTCCAAAATCAGCTCATTATCGCCGCATCTCAGCTCAAGGTTATACACATATCCAAATATAAAGGAGTAGATGTTTAGGGTCGCCTGCGTCACCCAAGCGGCCAGGTGCACAATGCTGTTCCTTCTCCTCAGTCCTGTGTCTCCCCGAACCTCATCAGATATGGCCGATTTAATTGGTGCCTTGTCTCAAGGATAAAAATAGACTGGGGATCAGCGTTGAGAACGATGAGGGCTGTGATTGTTGCCTGGCTGCTATAACAAGGCTCCACGCTGCTCTCAGTGGTCCTGGTTTCTTGTATGGCGCTTCCTCTCATTTAACATCTTTGGCTGGTTGGTCGTTCAGAAATGGGGGCACCACATGGAAAACAGACACTCCCTCTCATTTGTTCACCTCGGTGTGTTTTTTCTGTGCTTATGACTCACTCTACAGTCTTCTTTCTGGGATTAGTGTGTTCAGAGATCCTAATCCGTGCCTTTTTAGTGGTACTTAAATCTCCTATTTAAACTGTAGGGACTAAACTAAAGTATTCCTGTTTACCTGGGAAGAGAGAGAGAGAGACAAAGAATACATTAAGACCATGACACTGCCTTAACCTGTCCTTAAATCACCTTTCCTTAAACTAAACCCTTAGCTTATTTGTTCTTTTTTTCCGTTTTTTTTTTTTTTTACATTTAGTTGTCTAAACCTTTGTGGATTTGTTTGAAGCTTTTATATTATTTACTAAATAATTCAAATTTTTTATAATTCAATTATTTATAATTTAAAGAACATGACAAAAATAAAAAAAGAAACGCATATCTATACATTTCATTTTAAATACATTAAATATGACTGAGATCAGTGTGTGTGTTTTGTGAGTTTCAGGATGCAATTAGTGTGAGTTTGCTGATGTAGTTCCTTTAACAAAGTCCCTAAAGAGCAAAACAGAAGTACACAGAGTGCCCTAGAGCCAATAAGCACTAACAGCACACATAACACAAGCCCTACACACCTGTTACGCCACAGATAATATGATGTATGAGGCAATAAACAGAATTTCAAATCAGATTACACTTAGCAGCAAAATAATTTCACCAAAGTTACACCGAAAATTAAATACCACTATTATTTATTTTTTTAAATAAAGTAAAGATTCAGCATTAAATTGATCAAATGTATATTTCAGATAAATGCTTTCCTTTTGAACTTTCCACTTAAAGGATCCTGAAAAAATGTATCACAGTTTCCACAAAAATATTAAGCAGGGCACAACTGTTCAAAATCGATGATAATAATAATAAATGTTTGTTGAGCAGCAAATCAGCATAGTAGAATGAGTTCAGATTATTTTTTTTCCCCGTTTGTTGTTGGTCTATTGTGATTTGTTTTAATGCTAGTCAATATGTGTATTTTGTACAATCTCTGTATGTATATACAACCTGTTATAGGTTAAAAAATAAAAATAATAAATGTCACATTGCTAAGCAAAAAAAAAAAGAAGAAGACTCATGTGACACTGAAGTAGGGCTGCACAATATTTCGAAATATCGCAAATGTACATAGAGATATGCATATCTGAATGATTTTAATAGGCTACTTCAAAATTGTGAAAATTGTACGTTTTAGGTCGACGGCATATAGCAGAGAATAGACTGGGCACACGGCTGTTACTTAAGAGTTATTAAACGCAATAACTTGCGAAAAACACCTCCTTGCAGTCTCACGCTGTCTGCTGTCTGACACACACTGAAACATGCGCACAAGCCGCCTCTCTGAAAGCGTGTGATCCCTTCAGTTCGGTTTCGTGCCTTCTTACATACTCAAACTGTCAAATACACACACACTTATGTCAAAATGGCTGTCTTGATGAGTATTCATATAAACACAGTCGGTTATGCTTTAAGTGAACGATATCAGTTGCGGAAAGAAACCGAATGTGTGTCAATAGGATCTGTGCATTAGGTCTTAAAGTGACAGCCTGCTAATACAGTAAACCTGCCACTGTCTGTCAAACAACAAAAGAAAAGGAGAAAAATCACTCTTGGCTGAATAACCTTTGTAGCTTTATTATTTATCAGTGTATATTTAATTCATGTGAAGACTACTGTTTTTAGTTCTTATTTTTAATAACAAAGATCAATTAAATGCTTTTCCCAGACACACAAATTGTATTATTCTGAGTTTTTAAATATTTTTTAAAAAATATAATTTAAATAGATTTTACATACTTTAAGCAATATCGTATCGCATATCGAATATCGCATTATTTAACAAGGTACTGCATATCACATTTTTCTTCAATATCGCACAGCCCTAAAGTAATGATGCCAAAAATTACTCATCACAGGAATAAATAATATTTTGAAACATTTTAAAATAGAAAATAGAGGATGGGCACCATATTTGAATTGTAATTTAAGAATTGAATAATTCAGAATGTTGATATGCGATTGGACATATTATTTTCACTTGATAAATGATGGAGGGAGCATATGTATCCATTTTCTGAAAGTGTAGTTCTATATCAAATGTAGTTCATAACATAATACTTTCATGGAAATTTTTTTGCACATGCTCTTTGATCAAAGAACACCAGGTGCGTTTGAATTGAGGCAGTATCTCCTCACAGGACTATTGAGCATTGCACCTGCACAGACACCTTAAGGTGTGCCAATGTGTTTTTTGCAGGTGGAGATGAGCAGCGATGCTGATACAAGCTGCTGAGCTTGGTTTTCAACAGGGTTCTTTGACGCAATAGACCCAAACTATTCTTTTGTTCTAACTCCCTGAGCATCAGCATTTTAGAGTTATAGCTAAACCAACCAGATCTGTAGAAAGTACTTTGAAGCTGATCAGGCGTTAGTGTCATGCATTTTTACATCTGTGTGTAATGTACATCTCTCTAACTTGTTTGCGTTACTGCCATTAATGATTAGTGATTTGACAATTGAATAAGAACCCAAACAGTCTAACCAGCAGGTCTTTCTGAGAAGTAGATTTAACCCCCCTTTATTCATGCACTCAAAACAGATTCATGCACTCAAAACAGCTTAAACTGGTTATTTTTTCAGGAATCTTTGATGAATCGAAAGTTCACAGCACTTATTTGAAACTAGGGCTGTCAAAATTAACTCGTTCACGGCACGCATGTAATCAGTTTAATGTGTTAACGCAATTAACGCACCATCTGTTTTTTTCATCATCCTGTGGCTAGTATTACATTATATGATCAAGCTCTTATTCATGCAAATGCTTTCAAACCATTCAAGCATGATAAAACAAAAGAGCTCAGTACGGTACTGGCACATGCTGTCTGTGACACATGAAACACGTACAGAAAGCCATTAGGCAGTGCTTGAACCGACGAAAACATACAACAGTGCACAAATTTACATTTTGTTGGTTACCCTTTTAAGCACTGTCTTAAATGAGTTAAATAAAGTCTTAAATGAAGTTGTGAGAAAATGGGTTGCGTGTCAGATCCGTGTCATGTGTGGCAGGTCTTAAAGTGACAGCAAGTTGCGGCTGTGATGTCTGTCATCATAATGCAGACATGCACATCCATGAATCCTTTTAGGATTCCTGCTTTACACTTTAAAAGAGAATTCTGAATTCTGTCAGCAGTTGAATCTTTGCAGCCCCTTCAGCAACCAGCAGCAGCATCCCATTTTCTCACAACAGCATATATAACCCCACATTTTTTAACAGTAGTGTACCTCAATAGTGATTGGCAAACTGATGATTATATAAACAGTGGGATGGTAGCACAGGCAAACAGAGGGCTGTAAGTCTACATCTCTATCTGATGTAGATATTTGAACTTCCTTACATTTTATATAATTCTGATTGCCCTTCTACAAACACTTGGCAAATAGTGTGCTTCTATTTACCAAGAAGCACACAACATCAAAGTGATGTTTCTCATGAATACTCAAATCCTCAGGCTTCAAACACCTTGCTGTACATGTGTGTGTGTGCTGCTGCTGCTGCTGGTTGCTGAAGGAGCTGCAAAGATTCAACTGCTGACAGAATTCTCTTTTAAAGTGTAAAGCAAGCAGGAATCCTAAAACGACCCTTTCAAGTGCATGGATGTGCAATAATCTATAGTCACTATAATTATAACCTAAATTCAATATCAATTAGTCAAAAACCTCATCATGTAGCTCCTCTCTATTAGACGGCACCATTAGCATGAGTCTCACAGGCAGGATTTAGAATGTGGTACTTACATCAACTGTGTGACTCCATTTGCACTGACTAAGCGTGAAGCATTGTCCACAGGGGCCATTTCTACTGATCCGGCCCTGATCTATACACAAGATAAACACTCCCCACATGGGATATCATTAGCCCCTGAGACTTGTTACATGTACAGGGCTCTAGTAAAATCTTTGGCTCAAATGCAGGCACTTATTCTACAGAGAGTAACATGCTTACTCAACTGCGATTCACTCTATGACTTTCCTCACTGCATCTGAATATACCAAATTCACAGGATTCATAAAACAGTAGGCAAATTTGTCTGTTTGTTGATTCAAAAAGTCGATTCTGAAGTGCACATCGTTTTGATACGTTACTATCCCACAGGCTATGGGGCAGGTTTTGGGAATGGCAGTGAAGCGATGCAACTGACACCGTGATTCGCATTAAAATATAGCAAACGCAGTACATTCATCCTTTTAAACTGTCGAGAAGTACGTTCTAAATCAAATGCCTACTCAGTATGCGATTTCATTAGCAGCTTTCGTGTACACACTGCTACACAAAGCCCCCCTGTGTGTGTTTTGATTGAGACACATGGCCAGAGAGGGGAAAAAAAGAGCTCAGTAGTGAAAAGATCAGGGACAATAGGGGGCCAGAGGTGCCAATCTGGAATTTCCATCACGTAGCTACAACTACCGAATGGCAGATCATTTATTGAGGAATGAAACACTTAAAACCTATATTGGACCTGACATCAAAGCCAAAGCCAAACACTTGAATGTCATTTGACATAAGAGGGCATTTAAGGCCTGTTCACACTAAGAACAATAACTATAACGATAGCTATATATAAGCTTCCACATCAGGGGACGATATCGTTCTGTTTATTCCAAACGTGCACTGCAGGTTTGTCGTCTGCCGCTTTAAATGCTCAAGCTCGTTAAAGCAGGATGGATTCTGATTGGCTGTCAATGTTTTTATCGTTCATCAGCTGAAAAAAAAATCTTCCTGAAAGAGATTCCAACAATATCGTTTATCGGTGCTGTTAACGTTATAGTGGACCTTTTTCACAGACTGTGATTACGTGAATCCTGCAAATTTTCATTATTTATATATATATATATATATATATATATATTTTAATGTACATTTATAACACTATACTTAGTATTATATTACCTTTGCATCAAATGACAAAAAAAACTAGTTAATGCTACTGTGAAGTGTTAACACTTCCGCTTCTGAGAAACCCGGAAATGTAAAAAGGGTTAGTTTTGTCGGGTTGACTATTCTTTTATATTTAAAAGTAATTTTTAGGGCTATATATTTTTGTGAACAGGCCTTTACTTAGACATCACAGCAGCAAATAAATGTATATATGTGTAATATATATATATATATATATATATATACACTCTAAAAAAAAAGGCTCGTAATCATAGGGGAACCTTTTTTAGCGCTATATAGAACCAATTTTGGTGCTTCAGTGGTTCTTCAGCGGTGCTATATAGCACCTTAGTCAAAGAACCGGTGAAGAACCGCTGAAGAACCACTGAAGAACCGCTGAAGAACCACTGAAGCACCAAAATTGGTGCTATATAGCACTAAAAAAGGTTCCCCTATGATTACGAGCCAAGAACCATTTTTGGTGCCATATAGAACCTTTTTTTTTTTAGAGTGATAGAGATATATATATATATATATATATATAAAATAAAAAAAATATGTGGATGACATGCATCAATTGTTATATGTCATAAACAACATACTTTAGCACTACTATACATGATGAAATTAACTGGTTACGTCTCTTTCTGCATTAAAATGCATAAAACCACAAGCAACACATGCTTCAGAACATGTATTCAGATTTTGATACATGTCTGAATATGTCCATTTTAATGAGTCCTTAAATAAGGAACATAATTAAGGAGTTCAATTGATGTTTGGACCTTTGAGGGAAAAACATGCAGATTATGCGATGAAACCACAAGGCTGTTTCCGTTGCATTGTGCTCTGCTAATGTATTCCCAACCCATCAAAGCAGCTTTAATCTCAGACCTAAAACCATGTTTCATGTCATCCAACTAAGGAGTCATCAAAGGCGCCTGAACAAAAGTTGACATCAATCCGTGAGAAACTAGAAAGCATTCGATATCATAAATTACAATATTCTCAGTCAATTAATACTTCTATTCAATAGCTATATGGGATCAGCTTTGTTCATTCAGGCCTGGAGATTCACACACCTGTACTGTTCAAACACTAATGCGGCTTTATAATTTACACCTGAGACCCTTTGTATACCCCCACAAATTCCCAAAAGCAAGACTAAAATCATGTTAAATCACAAATGGCATTTGATTAGAGGATTTTAAACCAGTTTGCCAAGCTTTGTAAATGTTCAGGCATATGGGTTGGTAAAATGTAAAATATAATGACACTTTTTTAACACTACTATTAGCTACTACTAATAATAATGACATTAATTAATTAAATATATAATAATATTAGTGGCAACAAAATTACCCTGAAAGGGTGAATATTTTGATACGTTTTTCAAGACACGGTGATACCACGGATATTAATGTCAGATTTTGGTGACTTTGAACTCTATCATAAAATATGATTAATAATTTAAAAAAATTATGAGATGATGCTAGCCAAAGATTAATTGTAGTATACACGCTTCCATAACTGCAGCTGGAGAGTAACACCAGGCACATCAAGATTTTTCGATTGATAACAACATGATATCTAGAAGCCTTGTAAACAATTTGAAAGCATCCATGAATTTATCATGCTTTTATGATTGTACTAATCTGTCATATAGTGAGAATAGATAAGGGTAAATATCCTTACCTTTCTTAAGCGTTCATTATTCGTTGCGAGGTCATTCAGTTTTAACTCGGTGCATGTCATTGGCCTGAATGTGATGCGCGACAGCGCGAGGATTCACTCCAAGCACCATCACAGCAACAGGGAGGCCAAGTGACGGACAGCTCTGTTAACCAATCACATCTTGGGGCGGGATTAAGGGGTTTCTTAAACCAATAGGCTATTAAGACAATGATTAGAGCAAAAAAATGTGGATGGCTTTTGCTAAAAAAAGTATACAATACGTAAAATTTGATAGGTTAAAAGGCTATGGTTATCTTAAAAAAAGTGTCACTTACCTTTTAGTACAACATGGCACCATCCAGGAACCTATCAACGTTGAAGTATCAGTGATGGTGATCCTATAACCAGTGGTAATGTTGCATTTACTTGCAGGTAAATGTAACCATCCCCATGCAAAATATAAAGACAGCTATATATTTATTTATTTATTTATCTATAAACACATTTCAACTATGTGAGAAAAAACAATACTTGTGACAGCGTGTATTAAATATTTTATGTAGCATTCCTAAAAAAAACTGCTTCCATGCTGGGTTCTGAAATTAGCATGGCTTAAAAAATAATAACATTAATGCATTAAACATATTTACTAAAAAAGTCTTCCTGCAGCCCTCTTAGAAGTTTGCCGATGACCCCATGGTTGAAAGCCACAGATCTTGAGCTTTCCCGGCGGTCAATTTATGTTTCTCTGGATTATTTGGGGACACATTTCGCACATTTTTTTATTTTATGAAAATAAGTTTCTTACACACACTATAAACATACAACCAAAAAAAACCCTCTTCCACCCCAGAAACAGTCTTGGTGACGTGCACTATTCTTGAAATCAATTACATCTCTTACTATTCTTATCCACAACATACATTAAAAGCATGACTGAACCGGTGATCAGATTTATAGAGACACTGCTTTCAGAGTGATAAGTGATAAGCAAAGCTGAAAGAAATTAAGCAGGTGATCCAGCTTTATTGGATGACACCAGAATGAGCATTACTGTATCATTTTAAGGGGCGGGAAAGGAGAAAAGGCCTGGTTAATCTCCCCATTTCATTCCTAAAGTGTCCATGCACAGCAGAGGTCTTTCATACATTTGCAATTTTTTCTTCTTTTGAATGGTCCTCGGCCTCTTGTTTAACGTGACAGTCTGCTGGTTCTGCAACAGTCACCTGTGCTATTTGGATTTCCATTGCTTGTTCTTTCAATCTCTCACCATCTACTTGTAAAACCACTGTCTCTTCCACCCCACCTTCCGTCTGAGGCGTCTCTTCCTCCACCACAAGAGTCTCCTCAACAGCAACAACATCCACCGGCTCCACAGTAACATGCTCCACCCGCATGCCGTCCTCCAGTATAACCCTCTCCTCTCCCTCCTCAACCTCTGCCATAGTCAAGACTGTTGTTGGGTCTGAAATCATGACTTCCTCTGTGACGATAACCTTCTCCTGTAAGCCGTGGTGTTCTTGCAGATGAATATGGAGGTCACTGGGTTGTGTGAACCACTGATCGCAGATGGTGCAATGGTTGGGTTTCTCACCCGTGTGGGTCACCAAATGGTCCTTGAACTGCTCCCAACTATTGAAAACACTGCTACAGACCTGAGGTGCGAAAAAGAAAGATAAGTGAATAGAAATACAAGTGATTAGGGCTGCATGATAAATCAAAATAAAACCAAAATCGTGACATAGCTTAGTGCCATTATATAAAATGCATATGTTGCATGTTTCTGTGTGAAGTGCTGAACTGTTCTTACATGCTAATAGCTCATGATCTGGTGTTTTCAGTGTCTGATAGAGGCTCAGTTCACAATAAATGCTGCTCTACAACCCTCTACGCACACCTTGGCAATAGGGATGGGCGATATCTTATCGTTTGCGATATACCGGTAAAAATTCTCCCCACGATAAGAATTTGTCTTCCCGCGATAATAACGATAAAGCCTAGTTGATGGCGCGACCCATCCGCACAGTGCCGCCGCTGGCCGTCTCTTGATGCCTTAAGCGTTATTACTTTATGATGGCCGCGGTGGCTGCGTTCATCACTTTGTATAGCTGAACGGGGATTGGAGAGAGAATTTTCTTGTGGTGCCCCCCGCAGCACTCGGTGTCCTACGCGCAGCGCGTGATGGGACGGCACTGAATCCGCATCTCACGTGCAGAGCGAAAACAACTATGGTGGAAGCTGCGGAAGAGTTAATAGCTAAACGAGGGACTACCTGAGGATCTGAACCATACAGATGGACTGAGCGCTTAAGAGATTCGCGCTGTCTCAATCGATCGGTAAAGCATACTATTTCAGTTCAACTCAATGAATACGCAGTGTATTTGACGCACAGTAAACACTAGTGTGAGGCTCAGTGTTTCACACACACTCAAAGAGAGAGCGAGAGAGTCTTATACCACACAGAATTGATGTGCTACATGTAAACAATATCCTTTGTTGTATTTTCCTGTAAAATAATGGCGTTTATTTGGAATTATTCAGCCTTTCATGAACAGGAAGAAACGAATACACAAACGGGAATCTCATTGGCTGGCGTGCACCTATTACTGTGTTTTGATTTCAGCAAATCAGTTTGAATGAGCGCTGACAACATGATTAATATTCATGAACCCAGAAGCTCATTATTCCTTAGTCCAGTTTATTTTTATTAGTAGAAGAATTTGTGGTATTATTAACTCAAATTACTGAAGTTCTATCATTAAATCATTATTTTCAACTTTTTTGTAATCTGAATACATTTTTGGGATAATTACTTTAGCTGTTTCTGCTATTTTTACCACTGTTTGCACCATGAGTGTATACAGAATCGGTTTACATTTAAAACTTGTCATTGATTTTTAATTATTATTGTTTGTATTGTGATGTTTTTCAGCACAGTTGCACTATTTAAACATTACCTGCACTTTTACAGAAGACAATTATATCTGCAACTTTTCCATTTCTGAAAAGGCTGGTGTGGAATTTTACATTTAAAAAAAAAAAAAAAAAAAATATTATATATATATATATATATATATATATATATATATATATATATATATATATATATATATATATATATATATATATATATATATATATATATATATATATATATATATATATATATATATATATATATATATATATATATATATATATATATATATATATATATATATATATATATATATATATATATATATATATATATATATATAATGTATTATGTATTATAGGAGCCTATTTGATGACAGGTACGTTTTACTAGATCATTGTTTGTTTTTCTGAGTCTCTCAAGAATGCATGCAGCTCTCACTTGTATCCAAAAACATGGGGAATGATACTACATTTATCGTCATTGATATCGTTATCGCAATAAATACTAGAAAATATCGGGATAATTTTTTTAGTCCATATCGCCCATCCCTACTTGGCAATAGAATCGCCATTGGCAAGTACATTTTTTTTTTAATTCGCCAAACTGATATACTTTATTATATTATATTATACTAATATATATATATATATATATATATATATATATATATATATATATATATATATATATATATATATATATATATATATATATATATATATATATATATATATATATATATAAATTCCACCAAATGTATCAATATATTTGTAAAATGGCACAGCTTTTTAAATATCTGAACGTACATGCTTAAAGGGGTGGTAAACCACAATTTCACTATTCTAACTTTAGCTAGCGTGTAATGTTGCTGCTTGAGCATAAACAACATCTGCAAAGTTACAACGCTCAAAGTTAAAAGCAAAGGGAGATATTTGCTTTTAAAGAAATCAGTTTCTAAGAACTACAGCAAACGGCCAGTAGGCGACTACAAGCATTCCTCCAGGGTTGGTGACATCAACAGGCTCAATATTTACATAAACCCCTCCTCCGAGAATATTAAATAAGGGGGGGTGAGGCCATTTTGTATCGCGGCGCTGTTGTGGTATAGTTAGGCTGGAGTGTTGTTGCCGCGATGCCAAGGAAATGCTGTTATTTTCATCCGGATTGCAGGTCTGGGGTACTTGCTCTGTTCAGCCTTCCTTGGGGCGGGGGTGCGTTGCAGAGTGTTTAACATACAACATGTTGCACGTGTGTATGAGACAGCGGGGAACAGGCGCGTGCGGGGCTCCCTGCAGCACATTTCACGGAGGACAACTTCCACAAACTTCGCGAGTTCAATACAGGATATGCACAACGGCTTGTCCTGAAAGCTGGATTTACAAACAGAAGCTGTTTACGGGCCACAACCTGCAAGTCTGATTTATATTTCATCGATGTGTTTTCCTGTAATAGGTTGTAGCAAGGAAGTAAACAGATGACAGCGCTGTTCTGCAAACCAGTCTGTTAAATGCTCATTCATACTTAACGTTATCCGACGAACACCTAACGTTACAAACACTAACGTTAAAATCTCAACAGCGAACCTGGCATTAGTGTAAATGAGTCTTTGAATCTAAAACTGTTGGTAACATGTATGAATGCATGTGTCATTTAACTTTGGACTGGTGGTGGTGCTTAAGATATTTTTGTTGTTTCTGTAAAAAAAAAAAAAAGATACTAGTAATTGTACTATTAAAAGATAATAATACTACTAATTCTACTACTAATAAAAAATATACATGAGCTGCTGGGTTCATGAATATTAATCACTTTGATAGCATTCGCTCAAACTGATTTGCTGAAATCAAAACAGGGCAAGGAAAAGATGAGCGCCAGCCAATGAGATTGCCGTTTGCGCATTAGTTCCGCCCGCCACCGGAAAAAAACGGCATATCTTCTGCTTGTTCTTAAAAGCTGAATAATTCAAAATTAACTCCGTTATTTTGACAGGAAAATACAACAAAGAATGTAGTTAACATCTAGCGTGTCGATTTTGCGTGGTATGTAAGACTCTTGCGCGCGCGCTCTCTCTTTCTATCGCACGCACGCGTGTGTGTGTGAGAAACGCGCTCAGCAAAGCGACAGAGTTCTTCAAACTAGATCGCTTGACGAGAGCGAAACTCTCAAGCACTCATTCAGAGTGTTCAGCCAGTAAAAATATATTTATGCTAAACTTATTCTTAGCATCCCACACACACTGGCGAGTAAAATCTGAGAATTTATTAGCCAATGGCTAATGATAGATATTATTTAATTGTCCAGAGTGACGATTTACTCGCATATGCGAATGTTTTACTCGCATTGTAGAGGGTTGCTCTACACAAACATATCTCTGCATGCTCTAGGAGTTTGTAACTTATTATGTGCATTTGGGAAAGAAACACGCACCAACCATCTTCCCAAACTTGTAATAAGCACTTATAAATCAGTTGTCAACAATAGCTAAGATTTAATAACGTGTTTTTCTATAAAAAAAAAGCTTGATGCTTTGACATTCAAAACGGAAGATATTAAGACAGCCATAAATATTAGTATTGTAATTAACTAAATTATATTTTCTTATATTTTACAGTGTAATATTATAAAAAAGTTTTTAAGCTCTACAAACAAGCACAGCAAACCTGGAGATTAAATTTTAGATTTTTAGCCCCATAAGTGAGTTTTTCCAGAAAGTTTGGTATATTAAAACGCACATTTGGATAATGTTACTGGTAAAAACCAACCTGGCATTCATAAAGCTTCTTTCGCCCTTTTTTGGCTCCAGAGCCATTTTGACAAGCTGACATGTGGCACTTCAGCGTACTGTTCCTGGCGAAACGTTCATGGCATTCTGGACACTCAAAGGGTTTCTCACCTACAAATATATGGAGAAGTGAAAAGCTGATTAGCGATTAGACTTAAATACACTTTACATTTGACCTCATAATAGTTCACCCACACACCTGTGTGCTTCCTTAAATGCTCTTTGAAGTGTCCAAAATGATCAAACTGCTTTTCACAGTACTCGCAAACATGCACTTTCTTTTTCTGCCGTCGGGACTGTTCCTCCGCATCAAAATGACAATTATTCAGGTGCTGTTTAAGGGCTCCTTCCCGGGCATATACTTTGCCGCAGTGCCTGCAGACAAAGCCCCTATCCGGGGTAGCGGTGTGACTCTTCATGTGCTGTTTGAGGTGGTAGTAGAGTTTGAAGCAGCGGTCGCACTTGTCACAACGGAAAAGGTTGTCCAGCTGAGAGATCTGGACCTCCACCACTTCAATATTCTCCAGGGTCTTGGAGGCTATCACAGCCTCTTCCTGCACGACTACCGTCTCATCGTCCTTTTTCAACACATGGAGAGTCTGCTCTCCCTGTTGGTACTTGCTAGTGATGTCAGCCAGCAAAGCCAAAGCAGAGTCATCCGAAGACGGTTCGGTGGAACTCCTGGCAGCATCCACTACCTCCACCAGACCGCTTTCCTCCACCTCTATTTGTTCCCCATCAACCTCCACCTCGATTTCAACAGATTCAGTCTCCACTGAAGGAAGAGTCTCAGTGATCACACTGAAGGTCTCTGAGATCTTCCTTTTCTTAGCCTTGCTCTTTCCAGCCACGGCCTGGGAGGGGGTTGATGGGGTGGTACCATTCCGTCTAGGTGAGAGGAGAAAAAGAATAGTTTGATAATCAACTACAACATAAAATCAGGCAGAAAAACATTTTGAGAAGTACAATAGGTTAGTAACCTGTTGTTCAAGGCTTTGATTGCCTCCTGCATTTGAAGGTACTCTGCAGCTCTCCAGACATCACTAATTTCTTCCTCGCCATTCACAGCTAATGTAGCCGTATAAGTGAACTCCATTAGGTGGCGGAAGGCAATATTGCCAACACCTGTTCATTGCAACAGAAATATTGAAGTAATCATTATTATTAGGCATATAACATTCTGGAGTAGATTTCACTATCAAGGCTGGGGCTACGTAACGTGCAACAGCAGACACGTGCATGTTGTGTCAACTAGTCCAAAAACATGATGTCCAACCCGAGCGGATTCAATTCTGATATTAGTAGCCTCTGGTTTCTGGTTAAACAAATATGCTTTTATCAATAGACACAATTTTTTTAAATATGCCAACTCTCCATTATTCGTTTCAGGCATTTAACAAAATGTCAACAAAATAAATAAATATCAATAATTGTGTGATATGTTATTATACCCCTTCTTCTCTGTCAATATGTGCTTCTATGCATTTGTTTGTTTTTTAACACCATGCCAACTTCCCAGCTTCTGTGGCTATTTTCATGGCAAGAAAATCTGTGGTAAACTATGCTGTTTGTTAAACTCTATTTTTGCTAAAACTCTGGAATAATTTTTTTGAACCAAATATATTTTTAAAGTGTTAACTGAATTAAAAAGGGTTCTCAAGGTATTAAACCCAGCACAATATAACAGAACATGCTTTAAGGATAGAGGATATTGACAAAAAGAAAATGTTGGTGGATCTTCTCCTAAAATTAAAAACGTATGTGACATCCTGGAATGGCCTATTCGGCAACAGGTATGAAAAATCACAGGGACTGATTTTGTGCTTCTGTGTGTAAATTACCAAACCCTTCTGACAGTTTTATGGCCTGTCGACCAGTGCATCTCTAGTCCGGAGTCAGACTCAGGTTTACTTAAAAAAACAAACAAATCTGCCATCAAGCAGAAAACTATACTAACTGGGTTGCAGAGAGGAGCTTCCAGTTTAGACAGCTTTGCTGATTATAACTGCTACCATACAAAAAAAGAGGGGGGGGGGGGGGGTGACAAGGTCATAATATACTATTCATTAAAGCTGCAGTCCGTAACTTTTTGCGCTCTAGCGGTTAATAAACAGAACTGCATGCGTCTTGCGGAAGAACATTGCAGCCGGAGCTACTTCTCTCGGTTTATATCTATGGCGAGTCACGCAGGGACTGTGCTTCTCTGCAGCAGTTCCTACCAGACCGGTCTGAAATCGTCCCAATATAAACACTTATTATAAGTGTACCATAATGATTCAGCGTAAGCCAAAACACGGATTGGAAAATGGATTCATGTTATACATTCTTATTATATAATTTTTGTAAATCTTGAACACAAAAAAAGTTACGGACAGCAGCTTTAAACAAAAATATATAACCATATTGGTTACATACAATTGTATGTATTGTTAGGTACCTTCAATCTCCACTAGAGGCTCTTGAGTGAAGTCCTGGAAGAATTTGTGGAAAAACTGACTGCATGCAGCCAAAACAGCTTTGTGGGCCCTAAACTGATGTCCTGTTAAATAACCACAATCATCAGCACCACCGAATATGTGCAACTCTTAATTTAACGGTATATTTTGCATAATTCAGAAAGGCATTAGATTAAGAGGTACAGAGACTGGAAACCTTACCATCCACAATGAGAGTGATGTCTGTGAACTGATCCAGCTGACGCTGCTCATTCAGTTTGTCAAGCATCACTTTATAATGGGCTGGAAACTCATGCCCATAGTCAACATCTCCATCAACTGACATGGTTCAGCCCTTCCCCTGCGCATGCAAGTACTATGAACAAGAAAACAACATAACGGAATAAGAAAAATATTGATGTATAGTATTTATATAATAATAATAATAAAGAAATGAAGATCCATGGGACCTCTTGGTAAGCTACAATTGCTTTTTCCAAGTAGGTAGACAGCTAAAATAATAAACTGTTAAATGTCAAAGCATTTTTACAGCCAGGCTATTTGTCTACCATTTTTAACATGCGTTCCATTTAATACAGATAATGCATTTAGATAAATTAGGCACATACTTTGTAATGGCCCCTATGCCAACAGATCCATAGAGTAGCGGGCATATCTAAGCAGCATGCCGAATAAGCGCGCATTTCTACAGGGAGCTTCTCTGCGCAAGACTGGTAGCTTTAGACCCAGCGGTTATACTGCTGCAAAAGCAACGTACTTCAACGGCCCAAACGTATAAAGATCCCACAGAAATATTCAAACGGTAAAAAGCCCTGTGTGGCAGTCAGCTTCATGTTACTCTCACGCTGGGCCTGTGGCTGCTAACGCATTCGCCATTTGTTTTCTGGACCATTGTCGTTACGTCATCAAATCGCGCATTAAAATGCTATTTTAATCAGACAAATTCCATTTCGGCTAAAAAATGAGTGACGCAGGGCGTCTAACGCTCCGGATAACTTACCCCGGGTGACGCTCTGATGTGTATTGCGGTTGTTTATACGCGTTGGAGGCCTGAAGCGATCAATGTGCGGTTTTTCCTCCGCTCGTCGAAAAAGGGCGGTCGCTCTTACTATGGCCTCGAGTTCCCATAAGCCCTTGCGGATGAGTTTTATCGCGCGAGTCTGATAGGTGGTGGTTACCAAAGCAACGCTGCCATCTTCAAGTATGAAAAAGGTAAATAAGTAAATAATCTTGGCAGGCAACTTGATTTGGATTAAAACAAAACACAAATGCTAACAACCAAGTTATTTAGGCTATAATGTGCTCTATATTTACATTTTACAAACCAGCAAAGCATTATTCGAAAGATGATCAAAGGTTGTACATACTTATTCAGCCTCATATTTTATTGATTGATTGATTTATTTATTGTTAATTGTTGGCTACAACCATACAACACAAGACCAGGGTTTCTGCAGGTTTTATGAAGGTAAATTTAAGACTTTTTAAAGGTGCAGTCAGTGTGTAGTATTTATGAGGATCAGAAATTAAATATAATATAGGCCTACATAACTATGTTTTCAGTGGTGTTTAAAGACCTTACATAATGTACCGTTATGTTTTTATTACCTTAGAATGAGCCATTATTATCTTTTTTATTAATTCAAAGAACAATAACAATGTATCAGGAAACAGTATAAAAAGAAAAAGAAAAGAAAAAAAGAGGTGACAATTTTAAAAGTTGCTTGGGAACAATTCAGAGCAAAAACAGAAATTACATTCAAATACATACATCCATGGATAAACATCAAATAAATGTATTATACAATTTGCAAGCTTTCAAAGTTCTTAAAGCTTTCTTATTCAAATAGTCTCTGATACTGTCAATATATATACATATTTCAGTCAATAAAATTATAACATTTGGTGTCTTATTGGTAAATTTACACTTATGAATGTGAAATTTGGTTAATAATATAATTAAATTAAGTAAGTAAAAGTAATGTTCTTCTAGTTCAGAATTGTAGACCGTAAAAAAATATGGTTGACTTAACTTCATTCTCTTATGCTGAAGTAATTTAAGCTTCCGGAGGTCCTTCTTGCGCATTTGGGACAGAGTCTGCGCAGTAGAGAGTAGAAAGTAAAGGCGCGATATCAAAAGCACACCCACATTCTCGCAGATGCAGAACAATTAATTATGTCGGTGTGAAATAAACAGTTATGGAAATGTTGAAATTAAAGCTAAAGCTCCACTCTCCTCCCGAAAACTAAACTTATTTAAAAAACGAACACTTGAAATTATATCATTGTGATAAAAACTGCCTAAAATGACAGAAACCAACTTTGGGGAAAAATTATATGAAGTGTAATTTGATTGTTCGTGTCCATTAGAATCAAGCGGCAACCTCCCGCAGTTTCTCTTGAAGCCAATACGGAAGTGGCTTAAACTGCAATTCATCGACTGGCCACTAGAGACAGGCTCCAGAAGGGAGCAGAATCTCATTGAGCCCCATGTTAAAATGCCCAACTTTACAACATAAAAAATACGTTTACTGCCTGGTACAAATTGTGGTTTTGGTCTATACGGCTAATTTTGCCCTTCATGACAACTGTGAGGGGGCTGAATTTTTTTATAGCTCATTCGTTTACATTATATAATGCCTTAAAGTTCCGCATAATTAAGGGCGTGGCCACTTTGAGTGACAGGTGGATAGCCATTTATCTGCTGTCTGTTAGTCATCGCATCACCTCAGCTCTACCCACATCCCGCCTCTTTGCCCATTTTCTATTATCCGGGAGTGACGCGCGATGACGCGCTGCCAAGATGGCAACGGCCAGCTCGACCCTACTTTACGCTTCAAAACGGCTCTTCAGATGGGTGATGTCACAGCCATATTTTTTTTGCAGTCTATGATTAGAATCCACGAGAGGCGGGGGTTATAACTGGGACCAACCACCTGGGGGCGATCGAGGCGCGTATGCTTCAGTTATTTACAGGAGTGCTGCAGGCTTGTTCAGAATAGTCAGTAAAGTACATTTTAAGAGTACAAAGCGTACACATAAGAGTTAAAGCGGTCTTGAACTGAGCCATTTCTATCTGTCCCCTTACAGTGAAATTGCCATTTTGCGCCGTCATGTTACTTTGTACAGTAGCCCTAAATGGACAAACTTCTCTACAGAGCGCTAGTCACTGTCTGCTCTCTCCGACGACGACATCTTTGTCCTGTGTCGGCCACCGTAGCTTCTCTATGTGCTTCAAAGAGAGGGGTGAGCGTTGGGTGATTGCAATTCACAACCTCACCACTAGATGCCGCTAAATTCAGTAAAATTATATTTACTGCAGATACAAAATGGCATAAAATATGAAATCTTGTTTTCTGTGTAACTGATCAAAATCCAGTGAGTTTATTAAAACAAGAACAGATATCTGCCAATGGACTCATTTAGTTATTTCATAACTCATTGACAGATATTTGTTCTTGTTTTAAGCATAAACTTTAGTTAAAAGACTTTAGTTTACATTTGCATCTACAATTAAATGTATCTTGATTTAAAGATGTTTAGATATTTGTTTTGGAAAACAGGACAAAAATACAGATAAAGACATACATTTTTTGCAATACTTGCAACATTTAATGCCATGACTAGAAAGTATAGACATAGGCCTATGCCTAATGGAGAAATATCCCTTTTTATTTAGTAGTGAAACTTTATCACAAGGTACTTTTTTGGAGTGTGATTATCATCCAATATAGCAATGTTGCTTCTGTTCAAAATCACAAATAATTCTAATAATACAAATCCACAAATTACTAGAAATAAATCATAATTTTTAAAATCAAAAGAATATATTTATTCGGATCAGTTTATTTTTGAAAATTAATTGTTGCTATATATTGTAATGTGATTTGTGAGAGATTCTTTTCCCATGCATATGTCACTCTGCATTATTGATTGACAGACAAAGCTCTCCACTGCCCTCCTGAGGCACGGCTGAAATAACAGCTATAATGAATGACACTAAAACTGATGCTTTTTTAAATGAAAAATGTCTAGCAAGAAGCTAGCTTTGATTGTTGGAAGCAGTATAAAAACTGTCAAATTAAACTCAACATTATCTTAATTCATATCTAATAACCCTTTCACGCATAGCAGTCACTACAGTGGCAGCTATTCATAAAGCCATTTCTTGCATATGCACATCAACCACTAAAGTGGACACCAGTGCCTCATACACTGCCACCAAGTGGCAAGTGGTTGTATGTGGATTGTTTTTCTCCAAACCAAGATAGCCAACGTCTGGTCAGAAATGCCAAGTTGCTCTTGAATATCCATTCCTACTATCCTAGGAGACTCTTGCGGGTAAATAAAAAAAGTTGTAACATCAAGTAACATCTAAGGAGTCATGTCACTGTAAAATTGTCCAAGTATTGATTTTAGAGTGGGAGGAAATCCCCCTAAATTGGACATAATGCATCACTAGCTATATTTCATCTACAATTCATACTATTACTGTGACTATTGTTTTTGAAAATACTTCATCTGCAATAACTTTGGTTGTAACTAAATGTGTTTGTGTTATCAGAATGTAATTTGCTGTTACATCACAAAGTAATCTGATTACATAATGTATGTTACTTAATATGTTACCCCCAACACTGCTCATTTCAGATGAGTTTGAAAACACCTGATCGCAATTTTTTTCCCACACCCTGAAAACATCAATAGATCAATGTAAATTTCTCAGAGAGGAGAGCTACAATAGAAATTTGTTTCGTTTTTTTATCAGCTTATAAGGGTACTCTATCAACAAACTACTGGAGGCGAGCGTGAGCATTTTCTACATAGTCTGAGTTGTGTTTTTCCACAGAGTTCACCAGATCTTTGATGGAATCACATCCTCATGTTCTGATACCAAATACATTTGATATCCGCCTGCTGGTCGAACAGGAACACTCAATTGCGTTTGCTTTAATTGAAGCTGTATTATATGTTTTGTATTTCATAGTTCATTCACATGATTTAATATCATCTTATTCATTTGGTTTGTTAAATACACACAGTATTACTGTGTTATTATGTTTATTACAGTATCTCTTCAGTTAAAATCTGCTTCCCGATACACATCCAGACACAAGATTTATATACTTGGATATACAATATGTTGGCAAAATGACTGACTCAGAAATGTTGTCATTCCACAACATTCGGAGATCAATGATGAGGCAAACCGCAAAATAAAAATTTCTTACTTTGATTCCATGTTTTCCAATCAGGAACTCCATACGTATAATCTCCAAACTTCTTCCTTGCCATCATCATCATCATCATTTTTTTTTTTTTTTTTACTTTTCCACAAACCCAAAAAAATGTGTTAGCCTATTTTTAATCAGCCAGCAATAGCCTTACAAATAGCACTGGAGCCCTCTATTGATTATATCTATTATTAGAACCAATTACAGCAATTAAGCATAAAAATCAAAGACCAGAATCGAAGCTATAATAATCTTCATCAATCCAACAGAGCCAATCAACCCTGCGACGTCACAGATTGTAGAACTGCAAGATGTTGGCGCCCTTGCTACAAACATTTTAACAAAACATTATGGTAATACTTTATAATGTGTAATAAAGCATTTACAAATCATTTGCAGGTTACACTTTATTTTACAGTGTCATTGTTACACGTTACATGCAGTTACTATAGTAATAACAATATATTATGCATAATTACATGCAACTAACCCTAAACCAAACCAAACCAAATACTAATCCTAACCCATGTATATTAATCTTACTCAATTTAATATTACTCAGCACTTAAATGTATAATTACAGTATAACAAAGACACCTTAAAATAAAGTGTAAACCATTTACAAATAGTTAATTAATAGTTTATAAACTGTAGTTAATACATTAATAGTCTATATACAAATAGTGATTTCTTCATTCATTGTTACTGTAATTAACAAAGTGTTGTTTAATTAACTCATATGTAAAGAGTTAAATAATGCTTTGTTAACAATGCATTAACAGTAAATATTTCTCACTTTAGATTAGGTCACGGAAAATGAGAAAATTACATTATTTAAGTGCTTTAAACCAACCTTTATTAGACATTAATTGCATTATTATTAAGATCATTAAAATGTTTACAAATACATTAGGCCTATCCACTAAACATAACCACTTATAAATAAATAAATAAATACATAAATTACATACAAATACTAATAAGATCATGTTGTTAAAATATATCGGTACGGATTAGGTTTATGGGAAAGCTACTCATTATTTCTGAAAGTCCCTAAAAACATGGAAACCCAAGGTGTGTGTGTGTGTGTGTGTGTGTGTGTGTGTGTGTGTGTGTGTGTGTGTGTGTGTGTGTGTGTGTGTGTGTGTGTGCGTGTGCGTGCTTAATGTATTTGAAAAACATTTTATGGAACACTATGAATGCAATTACTGTCTAATAAAGGTTGGTTTAAAGCACTTAATTAATGTAGTTTTCCCATTTTCTGGGACCTAATCTAAAGTGAGATCTATTTACTGTTAATAAGTTGTTAACAAAGCATTATCTAACTCTTTACATATGAGCTAATTAAACAATAATAATGTGTTAATTACAGTAACAAAACGAATGAAGAACTTGCTATTTGTATATAGACTATTAATGTATTAACTATATTTATAAACTATGAATTAACTATTTTGCTAATTATTTGTAAGTACTTTATTACACTATACTTATCATACTTAAGTGTTACCAACATCGTTTTTTAAATGGTTATATGTATTTTTGTTGTATAATTTTGGATTACAGTGGAAATCCATTTAATAGTGTTAACTTGACTGACTGCTTCATTTCCACTTTAAAATATGAACCAAGCACACAGTCTGAATATGATTAACCATTGCCGGTTTTCATAGTTAAACATTAGGCTAACCTAAAAATGATTGCCATAAGTTTAGAAAAATACCAAAAATCAAATAGATCAGACAATTTCTGAAGAGGCTATTCATTTAATGTTAAGTGGTTGCACTATCCATTGATTTGGTTTATTCCTATCATAGGTGTAATTTGTGAGTGGGACATGTCCCCACCACTTTTTGGCAGGTTCGATATTGTCCCCACCACCTTTTTGAAACATCTTGCTGCACGGATATACCTAAAGCAAATGAAACATATCCAGTTGACGTTCGATTGTGTTAAATAAGAGGTGATCTGGCGCTGAAGTGTTGTGTTTGAAACGTTGCCAAAGTAATCAGTTGCGTAACGTTCTCTTTTGGTTTGCACGCAGTCGCCACACAGACGAGCGCTTCAATCTTTTGAAATTGATTTCTGGATGTCATAATGTTATTTTTATATTATCCATATCTAATATAGCATTGTATTAGCATCCCCTCAACCCACACGCACGCTCCTCTCCCATCCACTTTTTTAACAAAGTTACGCCACTGTTCTTTATTAACAATAGAACGTACTGTATTTTTGTCTGAGAATCAGTTAATCTTAATAAATGATGACATAATACTTTCTTCAAGTTAACTTTTAACAGTCAGTAATCAGTAAATCTGTGTTAACTGCATCTAAAGTGCATCTCTAGGAGGTCAAACTGTCCTTCAAATCATGAGATCTGATAATGACGATTAACTAAATGAAATGATATAGATTATAAACCAATCCAGATACAAAGACAATGTCAACCTGAGACTTTCTTTGAATGTTTGAAACAGATTTTGAATTTGAATGTAAGTTTTTCCAAGGAAATGTGTTTTACCATTGTTCCTCCTGTCTTACGGAATTTCTGCTGCATGTTTATCAAAGCTCAGCAAAGAGATGGGAAGTTTCAAAGTTTTATCTCAGCAGGAAAAGTGCTGACACTAACCCAGCTGTGCACTGCTGCACAAACAAAAATGACAGGATGTTAAGAGAACCACGCATATGAACATTGAACATTGATTCTCTCCAAATGAATGCTTTAATAACCATGTCGTCCACAGTCCTCTGATACTTAATTGGTTGTCATTTCTTTTCAGTGTTGCACCCAGCCCCCCTCCTTCAGGCCTTGGGGGAAAACAGAAGTCTGGAATGCAGTGTTCTTTAACTCTTTCCTATCTGGACATTTTTAGCAAAAACAGAAGTTAACTTTGCTATCATGCGTTTTTTCTTCTTCTTTTCACAACAGAGACATGAAAAAGTTAGAAAAAAAAAAAAAAAAAAAAAAAAGACTTAACAAAATAACTAACGCACTTAGACTGTTTTTTTTCCAGCTCAAAGTTCTGGCTTGTTCCTTCAAACACATTATGGAGGTTACAGATATACTGCTGATGCGTGTGAACCGTGGGATGAATACGTGAGCTATTAAAGTTTTCGAAACAGGGAAAGAGTGACCTTTGCCCCGCTTTTAGTCAGGAAAAACAAGAGGAGTATAAATAGGAGGAGCCGTGTGGGAGAGGGTTGTTTTTGTCTAGAACCAGCTCAGAAAGTATCGCTGCTGAAGACACTCAAGTAAAACCAGTAAGTGTGCACTCCTCAGTTAGGAGATCTTTTTGTTCTTTTTAGTTCTTTTGTAAAACAATGTCTTTGAATTACTTATGCAATTTTTTAACTATTCAAATATGCTTAAAAATTAGATGCTTGAGGTTTTAGTTATATATTTATTAATGCATTATTTGCGCACCAGTTTGTGCACGTTAGTTTGGCTCTGACATCTACATGTTATACATTTGCAATGTCTTCCAATAGCATCTGGATGGACTATGAACCTTGCCCCAAACTCGGGGCATAGGGATAGTTCACCCAAAAATGTAAATTCTGTCCTCATTTACTCACCCTCAAGTTGTTACAAACCTGTACATTTATTTCTTCTGTTGAACACAAAAGAAGATATTTTGAAGAATATGTGTAACCGAACAATTGATGAGCCCCACTGAGGTCCATAGTATGGAGAAAAAAAAAATACTATGGAAGTCAATGGGGCCATCAACTGTTTGGTTATCAACATTCTTCAAAATATCTTCTTCTGTGTTCAACAGAAGAAAGAAATGCATACAGGTTTGTAACAACTTGAGGGTGAGTAAATGAGGACAGAATTACATTTTTTGGGTAATATACATGAATAGTATATGACTAATATATGAGAGAATTCTTAATTAAAAGAATAATTATGATTGGATATGAAATTGCTGAGTGTGCAGTAATTTTAATATGTGTGGACCAAAAGAGACTATAAGAAAAATTCTCAGTATATTATACATTATTTATCAGTATATTTATTTTATATTTTATATAGCTTTAACATTTTAATATAATAAATAAAATAAATAATAAAATATACATTAATACAAATATATACTAATGTGTTATTGTATATTATATGTGACCCTGGACCACAAAACCAGTCATAAGTTGCACAGTATATAGCAATAGCCAACAATACATTGTATGTGTCAAAGATATAGATTTTTCTTTTATGCCAAAAATCATTAGAATATTAAGCAAAGATCATGTTTCATGAAGATATTTTTTAAATTTCCTACCATAAATATATATAAAAATTAAAAAATATTTGTAGTAGTAATATGCATTGCTAAAGACTCCATTTGAACTACTTTAAAGGCAATTTTCTCAATATTTAGATTTTTTTGCACCCTCAGATTCCGGATTTTCAAATATATCCGCATTTTACAGTTCAAACGTCTGCTCTAGGGAACACCAAAATAATCGTATTTTTCTTTTTCTTTTTTATAAATGTGAGGCATAAACTGTTGATTTTTGTGTGTAGGTTAGTGGGCTTGTTGTTTGGAGTCATGTGGAAGGCGCTTAGCCTTACCCTGGCTCTCTGCCTGCTGGTGGGCTGCAGCGCAGAGAGCGAGACGGATGGAGCCCGCTGTAAACTTCCTCCTGTATGGAAGGTTGGAGAGGATGAGCCCATGAAGAACGCTCTTGGGCACGTGACAGTGGTGGCGTACCTACAGGCCAGCTGACTGTTCTGCTTGGAGCAAGCCTCAAAGTGAGTGCAGACGTTTTATTGCAGCGATTATACTCAAAAGGCAAAAGTTTGATGAGAACTTTACACTTTACACAAGGTGTATTTATCTAATCCAACTTGTTGAATGTTCTTCAAGGCTTAATGACTTGCTCCTGAAGTTGGAGAACCAAGGTTACGTAAATATAACCTACATGGTGGTCAACAACCGAGAAGATCGCTCCCAACAACTGCACCACTTGCTCAACGAAAGGCTGTTAAATATCACCCTTTACGCCCAAGACCTCAGCCAGCCGGATGTTTGGCTGACAGTGAATGCTGAGAAGGATGACATTTTGGTCTATGACAGGTTTAGCTCACCACTTATTCAGATTAATTCACCCAATGAACATGATCATCATATATTGCTTTATCAATATGCCACTAAATACCCTTTTCTACCAGGTGTGGTCGACTGACTTACCATCTGTCTCTTCCCTACACCATCCTGAGCCACCCACATGTGGAGGAGGCTATAAGAAATACCTATTGTGATGGTATTTGTGGAGAGTGCAACATAGAGGTAAAACAGCAGTGATTTAACTTTAAATGTGATGACCTCCCCCCATATTAAAGTACACCCCCCCACACACATTACCAGTTTTTTTTTACACTTTTTTTCTATCAAGATCATTTTCACAGATGAACACAACTTTTATAAATTTTGATGCCTAAATGCAATTGCCTGAAGTAAAAAGCTAAAGGTACGCAACGTCACCATCACAAAGCTTCCGACAACTCTCAGTTTTTTTCTCAAAACATTTTCCCAGAATGTTTGAGTTAGACTACTTTATAAGAGCACAATTATATAAGCATAATAAGGTAGTAAAAGCAGACTGAGCTTACCTTTTCGGCATGATGACATTTAAGGTTCCCTCTGTAGTCCCATTTAGCCACTTGTTAGCAATCGACATTTTCAAGACACGTTACAGCTTAAAAAAAAATCATGAGTGAGATAATACTGATGTATTTTATGTCGTAGAATAAAACGTGAAAGTGTCTTGAGTTTGTGTTCACTACAAACCTTATCTCAGTAATTTAACCAAAATACCATACAAAAAGCCCATTGACCTTGGGACGATGGAACCAGAAGTACTAAAATGCTAACTCGCTTCCACGTTTTGGCCTACAAAGTGATGTCAGACCGGCACCACTCTATATCATGGAAGTGATACAATTTCATAGAAGCATAAAAGCATTGAAATGGTATTGATACTGGCATCTGCTCCACGAAGAACCTTTAATATCTATTAAAGGTTCTTTAAGTGGAAAAGGGCTCTTCAGATTATTAAAATGTTCTTCACACTAAGACAAATGGTTCTTTTAAGAACTGTTCACTAAAGGGATCTTTGGGGAACCCCAAAAAAATAACTTTTTCTGAAATTCTGAAAATAAACCTTTATTTTTAATAGTGCATACCGTTATGGATAACAGTTTAAGACCCAGAGACCAGATATGTTGAAGGAAGACCAGGAGTCAGGATGTTCAATCAAATGAAGAACATTTTATTGAAGAATAGTTTGCAGTTTCATCGGTAGAGCCAGCGTCAGAGTCTCACAGGGAGGTCGCAGGCCAGACTCTACCTTACACAAAATTTCCACCCCAGTTATACTAGTTACAAGGGCATTGATTACATCAACACTGACAAAGGGACTAATCCTGATTGGCTACAGAAACATAAAAGTCTAAACATTAGTCACACATGTGATGTGCAAAAGTGGCGTCGTTTAGCCAGGATGCTTGTCGCAAAACCCCCAGATTAGGATAAGGTGTTGGCCTCGGACGTCGTAAACCGACGCTAGGGGGTCTGGGGTGTCAAGACCCCTAATCAGATAGCTCCAGCAGACCTGCACAGAACATGTAGCACACACACACAAGCACTAGGGCATCGCCGCTTATCCAGTGTCAGTGGGGCCTGAACTTTATCAACAGAACACACACTACCAAAACATTGATACCACAATACAAGTACACATACACATGACATTCACTTTATTCTCTAAAGAAATATAATAGGAAAAGAGGTGCCATTCTTTGAACGGGGGGGGGGGGGGGTTGGGGGGTCACTTGGTTCTGCTTCACCCCCCTTTCTCCCCTTGGGGACCCCTAGGGTCAGATAATAGCAGAAGGAAGACACCTGTTGAGAACCTACCTTTGAACCTCCCGTGAACTCCCTTTTCCTGTCAGGGTCCGTTTGGTCAGCCGGAGGTCAGAATTGGCCCTGAGGATAGTTGATTAAAACTACAGCAAACGCAGAATTCAAATCATTTTTAAACTAAATATATCAAAGTATAGAAAGGGAAACATAAATTGATTATTCATGTAATGGAAGTAATAAAAATCATTATTGAGAAGGATATGTGTGTAAGAGAAGAGGCAAGAGTATCAGACCTGACCCTTCAATACAGTATTTTCAATTTGCCATTTTCCTCTGGTCGTTACAGAGTTCACTGCAACTTGAAGAGTGCAAGAAATCCACAGATGTGAATAAACCAGCAGAGGAAGAACAGCATCACGGTCATCATGAACATGGTCATCACGGTCATCATCACGGCAGCGCGGAAAGGCATAGGCATCACCATCATCACCACCACCACCACGGCCAACAACAGGTTGATTTGGGTCAGCAGATCCTGACCCAGATTGACTTTGGTCAGATAGCCGTTGAGCAACCAGTCATGAAACGGCCTTGAGCTAAGCACACTAGGTGAAAAGTCCAGTACAGCTGACAGCAGGGGGCAGATTCTCCTGTCGCCAGCTGATGCTGACACTGACGACAGCTCTTTCACGGGGAGGGCAATGGGCGCGTGGCAGGCCTCTGACACTGTGAGGAGACTCTTCCAGCCTCCTGACACTGACAGGGCCTGAAGGCGGAGGACAACAACATCAGGGAGACCTGACAGTGACGTCCCGCCCCCCCAGCTGAATGAGAGCTGTCGCAATCAACCTGAGCCTGACCAGCAGGGGACGCTAGTTGAGTATGACAACAGAAGTAAACAGGGCCGTTGCCTTTGTTACGAAATTGTCTGCTTATTTATAGCTTCACGTAAACAACATCAGTGAGCCCGGCACTGCTGGTCAGCGCTCTCGATTTATCTACCAACTAGTATTTACACCTCAGCATGTGGCAGCACTGGACCTTTGCATCCCATTCTGAACGATTCGCGTTCTTGTTAAGAAAGCTTAACAATTTAGGAACATCTAAATGACGCACTAGTTTTTGATATTTTTCTGGTTAAATCTGTAATATAACGGAACGAAACGATTTGATTTGAATGGGTCCAGTGTCTGTTTTCTTCTGAGTGTGTGTCAGGTTCATCATGTTAGTGTCTTTTCACCTCTAGATGCTTTATGTGGCGTTTATGAAGGCAGGTGCGGAAACTATGCTCTAGTGGTGCCTGTCTGATGTTAGGCCATACAGAGCAGAGGGCAAAGATCACGTAACATCCTGTAACCTTTGCTATTCCCAATCGAAGCTACTATATGAAGGTCTGGGATATTCAAATCTATTTAGTCATTAATCTGGTATTCAAAATAAAAGTTTTAGTTTTGCTGTGTGGAGATAGAGATAGTAAAGTAGGTGGGGAGATTCCTATCATGAGATTTTCTAACACTGTTGAGATACTTCATTTAAGGGTAATGGACCACTCTATGATCTATGTCTATTTTTTTCTAGTTACTATTGCACAAATGTTGTAAGGGATTGTAAAATGTATTTCATGCTCGGCATTACAAAAAGGTTAATGGATCATAGGGAAATTTACTAAACGTAACTTTTACTACACATGTATTAGAGAGGAGTTTGTATCCAAGGGAGTAACTGGAAGAGGGTTAGGTCATTGTTATCTTGGGAAGGACTGTTTAAAACATTTTACATACTAAATTAAGGTTTTCTGGAAAATCCAGTATCATCTGGAAGACCCGAGAAATTGTATGAAAACAATGTTCGCTATGGTGCCAATGACATATGAATGTGAAAAGCAAGTGAAATGTAAGAGAAAAAAAAAACATGTTACTCAGATAAACTCAAATAAAGTAAAAAAAAAAAAATTCTCTGTTCGTGTATAACTTGATCACTGTACTTTGATTTTTTTACTATGCCTTCTAAATTTTTAATCATATAACCTTGATAAATTAATTTATATTTTTATAATTTATTTTAATTGAATTGATTAATTTTAATTGTATGATTACTTATAAATGCATGTTATTATAAATTATTTTATACAATTAATTATTAAACTTGTATTATTACAATTATTATAAATTTATACAAATTGTGTTATATATATATATATATATAAATATAATTATCATTATTGTTATTATTTAAATATTTTTATAGTCAATATTAAACAATATGTTATTTAATTGTTTTAAAATGAATTTGATATTTTATCAAATGTTTTATTTAGATAAATAAATAATTTAATGTAATTAATGATGTATAAATACATCTATTATTATAAATGAATTTATTATATATAATTATTTGTACATTTATAGATAGATAGACACACACACACACACACACACACACACACACACACACACACACACACACACACACACACACACACACACACACACACACACACACACACACACACACACACACACACACACACACACACACATATATAGGCCTCTATCCTATCTCTAAATATAATATTATAATCTATTACATACTATATATATGTACTATATTAAGTACAAATATAATATTTAAATCATTAATAAATTAATGTATTAATTTAATTTGATTAATAAGCTATAAATACATGTTGTTATAAATGTAATTATATATATATATATATATATATATATATATATATATATATATATATATATATAGTATACAATTATTGGTGTTTTATCATTTAAATACATATTTTATTTATTTTATTAAAATAAATAATTAATTTAAATAAACTATTTCTAAAATATTTGGAATGTAATAATAAATATAGCTGCAAGCAGCAATACCGGGGCCAAGCGCAAAGAAGAAGACAAGACATGCCAAAATGGCTGGCAGTGTCAGATCAACTGGAGCAATGAGCAATTAATCACATTTTAAGATGATTTTAGGCAAAAGGCTGAAAAACGCATTGTAGTCTGAGAGTGTCAGACCAACTGCAACAATTAACAATTATACAGTTTAAGAAGATTAGGCAAAATGGCTGAAATATCATATATTGAGTCACTGATAATGTAAGTTAATGGTTTATCACTTTTGACCAATAGGTGGCACAGACACGAAATTGATGTGGTGTGGTCAGAATAAGGGAACAATGACACATGCAAAGTTTGATGCCAATATGTCAAAGCATTGCAGAGATACAGCCTCAAGAGTAATTTTGGCATAATGGCTCAACTTCGTCGCTGCGGTTTACAAAAACAGTTTCATCTATTGATGCAAAATCCCTAACTTTTTTTTGACACAGTCTGAAGATGATACAATTCGATTTTGGTGGAAATTGGACAAACGGTCTAGGATGAGTTTGAAAAAGTAGGTTTTGATCAAATAAGAACATTGAGGACAGGATGTTTGACCAAATATGGAAAAATTTGTATCTCTGTTCTCGGCATGAGCCAATGACTGTATTATGACCAGTTTCATTAAACTAGGCTAATTTAATCAAAAGTTATTAGCATGTTTGTAAATTTTGTTATAACCTCTGACCACAAGGTGGCACTGCCCCAAAACGTTTTGAGTACCTTCAAAGCATGGTGCGGAAGACATGATTTTTGGACAAACAGTTCAAAAGTTATAAGCAAAAATAGCCATTTTTTGTATCTCCGGACCAGTAGGTGGCGCTGCGCCGAAACGCTGCATGTTGCTTCAGGTCATGCTTGTGATGACATATACCAAGATTGGTTTGAATACGATAAAGCGTTGAGGAGATATAGGCTTATGAGTGTTTTTGCAACCGCTACGCAAAATTTGTGTGCGCGTTTATCGAAAACGATTTGACAAATCAACTTGATTTGCAAGATTTTTTGTCAGCATGGTCTGAAGATGATCTGGTTCAATTTTCGTGCAAATCGGACAAACCGTCTAGGACGAGTTCGTAAAAGTAGGTTTTTTGGAAAATTAAAAATGGCGGGGAAATTATCATGACCGAAAATGACATCATAGGTTGCAATTGAATCGGCATGAGCCAATGACTCTATTATGACCAGTTTCAATATACTAGGCTAATTTAATCAAAAGTTATTAGCATTTTTGTCAAGTTTGTTATATCTTTTGACCACAAGGTGGCACTGCCCTAAAACTTTTTGAGTACCTTCAGGGCATAGCAAGGAAGTCACATACCGAGTTTAGTAACAATATACTAATGCATTTGTAAAATATAGCATTTTTTGACAAAATTCAAAATGGCCGACAGCCAAAATGGCCGATATGGTAAAATTGAATATCAGACGACTCGGCATGCCGTCCTGAATGTAACGAGACAACTTTTATGATTTTTGGACAAACAGTTCAGAAGTTATAAGCAAAAATAGCAATTTTTCGTATCTCCGGACCAGTAGGTGGCGCTGCGCCGAAACGCTGTATGTTGCCTCAAGTCATGCTTGTGATGACATGTACCAAGTTTGGTTTAAATACGATAAAGCGTTGCGGAGATATTGCCTTAAGAGTGTTTTTGCAACCGCTACGTAAAATTTGTTTGCGCGTTTATCGCAAATGATTTGACGAATCAACTTGATTTGCAAGATTTTTTGTCAGCATGGTCTGAAGATGATCTGGATCAATTTTCGTGCAAATCGGATGAACCGTCTAGGACGAGTTCGTAAAAGTAGGTTTTTCGGAAAATTAAAAATGGCGGGAAAATTTTTATGACGGAAAATGACGTCATAGGGTGCAATCGAATCGCCTTGAGCCAAGGAATCAGAGGAAAAAAGAATTTTGTTTCTAGCCCTTATGGTTCAAAAGTTATTAGCATAAACATGAGTCAAATTTTGGACTGATGGTGGCGCTAGAGGGATTGAGTTTGAGACTCCAAATTTGCTACAGGGACATTTCAGACTGTCCTCTATTAGTGTGCCAAATTTCACAACTTTTTACCATACGGTTCTATGGGCTGCCATAGACTTCGTGGCGGAAGAAGAAGAAGAAGATGAATA
The DNA here is from genome assembly GCF_949357685.1 of Gobio gobio. NCBI lineage: Eukaryota > Metazoa > Chordata > Actinopteri > Cypriniformes > Gobionidae > Gobio > Gobio gobio. Next base: position 35,749,490 of record NC_137116.1, on the reverse strand, counting down.
AATATAGCTGCAAGCAGCAATACCGGGGCCAAGCGCAAAGAAGAAGACAAGACCTGCCAAAATGGCTGGCAGTGTCAGATCAACTGCAGCAATGAGAAATTAATCACGTTTTAAGATTATTTTAGGCAAAAGGCTGAAAAATGCATTGTAGTCTGACAGTGTCAGACCAACTGCAGCAATGAACAATTATACAGTTTAAGAAGATTAGGCAAAATGGCTGAAATATCATATATAGAGTCACTGATAATATAAGTTGATGGTTTATCACTTTTGACCAATAGGTGGCACAGTTACGAAATTGATGTGGTGTGGTCAGAATAAGGGAACAATGACACATGCAAAGTTTGATGCCAATATGTCAAAGCATTGCAGAGATACAGCCTCAAGAGTAATTTTGGCATCATGGCTCAACTTCGTCGCTGCGGTTTACAAAAACGGTTTCATCTATTGATGCAAAATTCCTAACTTTTTGTTGACACAGTCTGAAGATGATACGATTCGATTTTGGTGGAAATTGGACAAACGGTCTAGGAGGAGTTTGAAAAAGTAGGTTTTGATCAAATAAGAACATTGAGGACAGGATGTTTGACCAAATATGGCAAAATTAGTATCTATGTTCTCGGCATGAGCCAATGACTGTATTATGACCAGTTTCATTAAACTAGGCTAATTTAATCAAAAGTTATTAGCATGTTTGTAAATTTTGTTATAACCTCTGACCACAAGGTGGCACTGCCCCAAAACTTTTTGAGTACCTTCAAAGCATGGTGTGGAAGACATGAATTTTGGACAAACAGGTCATAAGTTATAAGCAAAAATAGCCATTTTTTGTATCTCCGGACCAGTAGGTGGCGCTGCGCCGAAACGCTGCATGTTGCTTCAGGTCATGCTTGTGATGACATATACCAAGATTGGTTTGAATACGATAAAGCGTTGTGGAGATATAGGCTTATGAGTGTTTTTGCAACCGCTACGCAAAATTTGTGTGCGCGTTTATCGAAAACGATTTGACAAATCAACTTGATTTGCAAGATTTTTTGTCAGCATGGTCTGAAGATGATCTGGTTCAATTTTCGTGCAAATCGGACAAACCGTCTAGGACGAGTTCGTAAAAGTAGGTTTTTTGGAAGATTAAAAATGGCGGGGAAATTATCATGACCGAAAATGACATCATAGGTTGCAATTGAATCGGCATGAGCCAATGACTCTATTATGACCAGTTTCAATATACTAGGCTAATTTAATCAAAAGTTATTAGCATTTTTGTCAAGTTTGTTATATCTTTTGACCACAAGGTGGCACTGCCCTAAAACTTTTTGAGTACCTTCAGGGCATAGCAAGGAAGTCACATACCGAGTTTAGTAACAATATACTAATGCATTTGTAAAATATAGCATTTTTTGACAAAATTCAAAATGGCCGACAGCCAAAATGGCCGATATGGTAAAATTGAATATCAGACGACTCGGCATGCCGTCCTGAATGTAACGAGACCACTTTTATGATTTTTGGACAAACAGTTCAGAAGTTATAAGCAAAAATTGCAATTTTTCGTATCTCCGGACCAGTAGGTGGCGCTGCGCCGAAACGCTGTATGTTGCCTCCAGTCATGCTTGTGATGACATGTACCAAGTTTGGTTTGAATACGATAAAGCGTTGCGGAGATATTGCCTTAAGAGTGTTTTTGCAACCGCTACGTAAAATTTGTTTGCGCGTTTATCGCAAATGATTTGACGAATCAACTTGATTTGCAAGATTTTTTGTCAGCATGGTCTGAAGATGATCTGGTTCAATTTTCGTGCAAATCGGATGAACCGTCTAGGACGAGTTCGTAAAAGTAGGTTTTTCGGAAAATTAAAAATGGCGGGAAAATTTTTATGACGGAAAATGACGTCATAGGGTGCAATGGAATCGTCTTGAGCCAAGGAATCAGAGGAAAAAAGAATTTTGTTTCTAGCCCTTATGGTTCAAAAGTTATTAGCATAAACATGAGTCAAATTTTGGACTGATGGTGGCGCTAGAGGGATTGAGTTTGAGACTCCAAATTTGCTACGGTGACATTTCAGACTGTCCTCTATTAGTGTGCCAAATTTCACAACTTTTTACCATACGGTTCTATGGGCTGCCATAGACTTCGTGGCGGAAGAAGAAGAAGAAGAAGAAGAAGAAGAAGAAGATGAATAATAATAATAAGAACGGGAACGGTTTCAATAGGTGCCTTCGCACCTTCGGTGCTTGGCCCCTAATAATAATAAGAACGGGAACGGTTTCAATAGGTGCCTTCGCACCTTCGGTGCTTGGCCCCTAATAAATGGAATGAAAACATAACATCAGAACCTGTTGAAATTTGAAGAAGTTAATCTGTTCACACGTGTGTAAAATGTGTCATTCTGAAAAGCACCTACAGAGGGCGCGCGCGCTTTGATTAATCTTTCGTCCACGTTGCTCTCCCTTTGAGAGCCTCTCCAACATTTTTTTCCCAGACCTGGACTCGAGCTGTCTGCAGTGTTTCCTTCTAGACACAGCGAAGTCTCTGTCCATGTGCATGGAACTTTACTGTCTCCTGGCAGAAAACACAGGTAAAGAGAAAGTGAAGGAGAGATTTTCTACAATAACATTACTTACAATATTAATTGCAGCATATAAAACAGCATACAAGCTTCTCAAGACTATGGGTTTCTATTCAGGATCCCACATATAAATATAAAGCAGGCGGTACATCCAAAAGTATAATGCCTACTGTTGCACTGTAATATTCATCAGTGAGGTTTTCATCATTGCTTAGCAAAGAAATCCATGGGTCTTCCTGGATGCAGGGCTTGTAACCACAGCTTTACCTTTGTTTTATTTGCTATGGTGAACATTTGCACTAAATAGATGGCCTCAATTCATTTAGGATAGTAACCCGATCTATCTATTTCATTTTTTTCAAATCAGCGAGTGCGGTCTGGGTTGTGTGGACACTGGACAGGCAATCATTTGACCCTGTATAAGATCAAGAATCACATTTCCTTGTTTCAACAGCTCTCGAGATGCCATGTAAACGCCAACTCCTTTGAGCACATCTCAAACCTCCCGTCTAGAGTACGCAATGCAAAAGGTCAACAAGCAAGCAGAGGCAATAAATGGTCAGGGTGGGTGGCTTTGATAGGCCTAATTGGCCTGAAGATCCAGTGCTGGGGAGAAGAGACTCATGGGCAATTACTTACAATGTCCTGAGAGGCGGACTGTGAGAGTGGGCTACACAGATTCAATCAGCCTCACGCAGTGTTGCTAAGTACGCACCGCTCGCCAAATTGCCTGATTTGCTTTCCCCATCAGCCGAGGTCTTGCTGCTTCTGTATCCACTTAGCGGAGACCGGAGAGCTTCTATCTTGTACTTGCTGGACACCTGCTCTTCCCCTCTTTCCCAGTACATTAAGGCTTCGGTGTGTTGACCTGGCCTTCATAATGCATCAGGCCTTCTCCACAGCATGGCTCTCAATGATGTAGTTAAGCTAGTCTGTCATACACATCACACCAACATCATACTAATGGACCCCTTGTGCTGTAGGTTACGGTTTGTTCCCGTTTTCCATTACAACCCAATGAAATAAGAAGGGAAAAAAAGCTTCCTGTTGTGTTATAAACTGGATATTACCTATGCCTAAGTGAGATGATTCATTTATTCATTTCATAAACATCATGTCCAGACCACAGTAATAATGAAGTATTTTTCATATACTGTAATATTTATATTTTCTGAAGACGTTATTAACAAAGAAATACCTGGAAATTTAAATGCTTTTGAGAAGTAGGAACAGATAATGCAATAATTGGTCTACATTATTTTTTGTTTATGCAGTACCGTTCAAAAGTTTGGGGTCAGTAAGATTTTCTCTAAGTCTCTTATGCTCACCAAAGCGATTACATTTTAAAATAACAGTTTTTTATTTAAATATAATTGGAAATGTCATTTATACCTGTAGTGCAAAGCTGAATTGGACCCCAAACATTCGATATACTATAACTACACAATATACACTATATTGCCAAAAGTTTTGGGACGCCTGCCTTTACATGCCCGTGAACTTTAATGACATCCCATTCTTAATCCGAAGGGTTTAATATGGAGTTGGCCCACCCTTTGCAGCTATAACAGCAAAATATACAAAAAGGAAATGAGATTTACAGCCAGTTATCAACTCAAAACCAAAATGAACACTGCACACAACAGGCAGATCAACAGGCTAGCTAGTAGTAGCAACACACTGTAGCAAACACACAACAGCACGTGCAATTGAACAACAGGAAAGCACAGGTTGAGGCCATGCAGACCATTTTATTGCCTCTTGGTCCCATTAGCACCAATCAGATCTGGAGTTCACTTTGGTAGGATCCAATCCTGTGAATGAAAGGGCGGGACAAAAGAGAGAAAGACAGGACCAGCAAAACAACACATATACACAATTCGTCTCAGGACGTAATATATCGGGTTGAGGTCTGGACTCTGTGCAGGCCAGTCAAGTTCCTCCACACCAAACTCGCTCATCCATGTCTTTATGGACATTGCTTTGTGCACTGGTGCGCAATCATGTTGGAACAGGAAGGTGCCATCCCCAAACTGTTCCCACAAAGTTGGGAGCATGAAATTGTCCAAAATGTCTGGGTATGCTGAAGCATTAAGAGTTCCTTTCACTGGAACTAAGGGGCCAAGCCCAACCCCTGAAAAACAACCCCACACCATAATCCCCTCTCCACCAAACTTTACACTTGGCACAATGCAGTCAGGCGAGTACCGTTCTCCTGGCAATCCCCAAACCCAGACTCGTCCAACGGATTGCCAGACAGAGAAGTGTGATTCGTCACTCCAGAGAACACGTCTCCACTGCTCTAGAGCCCAGTGGCGGTGTGCTCTACACCACTGCATCTGACGCTTTGCATTGTGATTTTACGTGGCCTAGCACTTCGTGCCTGAGTTGATGTTGTTTCCAATTGCTTCCACTTTGTTATTATACCACTAACAGTTGACCGTAGAATATTTAGTATTGAAGAAATTTCACGAATGGACTTATTGCACAGGTGGCAATCTATCACGGTACCACGCTTGAATTCACTGAGCTCCTGAGAGCAACCCATTCTTCAACAATTGTTTGTAGAAGCAGTCTGCATGCCTAGGTACTTGATTTAATACTGTGGCTATGGAAGTGATTGGAACACCTGAATTCAATGATTTGGCAATATATATATATATATATATATATATATATATATATATATATATATATATATATATATATATATATATATATATATATATATATATATATATATATATATATATATATATATATATCCATCATCCGTAAATGGAAGAAGTTTTGAACCACCAGGACTCTTCCTAGAGCCGGCTGCCCAGCCAAACGGAGCGTTCGGGGGAGAAGGGCCTTAGTCAGGGAGGTGACCAAGAACCCGATGGTCACTCTGAGGAGAGAGGAGAACCTTCCAGAAGAACAATCGTCCCTGCAGCACTCCACCAATCAGGCCTGTATGGTAGAGTGGCCAGATGGCACATGACAGCCCGCCTGGAGTTTCCCAAAAGGCACCTGAAGGACTCTCAGACCACAAGAAACAAAATTTGCTGGTCTGATGAAACAAAGATCGAACTCTTTGGCCTGAATGGCAAGCGTCATGTCTGGAGGAAACCACGTACCGCTCATCACCTGGCCAATACCATCCCTACAGTGAAGCATGGTGGTGGCAGCATCATGCTGTGGGGATGTTTTTCAATGGCAGGAACTGGGAGACTAGTCAGGATCGAGGAAAAGATGAATGCAGGAATGTATAGAAACATCCTTGATGAGAAGACTGGGACGAAGGTTTATCTTCTAACAGGACAATGACCCTAAGCCCACAGCCAAGATAATAAAGGAGTGGCTACGGGACAACTCTGTGAATGTCCTTGAGTGGCCCAGCCAGAGCCCAGACTTGAACCCGATTGAACATCTCTGGAGAGATCTGAAAATGGCTGTGCACAGACGGTCCCCATCCAACCTGATGGAGCTTGAGAGGTCCTGCAAAGAAAAATGGAAGAAACTGCCCAAAAATAAGTGTGCCAAGCTTGTGGCATTATACTCAAAAAGACTTGAGGCTGTAGTTGGTGCCAAAGGTGCTTCAACAAAGTATTGAGCAAAGGCTGTGAATACTTTTGTACATGTGATTTTTTTCGGTTTTTATTTTTAATACATTTGCAAAAATTTCAAACAAACTTCTTTCATGTTGTCATTATGTATATATATATATATATATATATACATAATGACATATATATATATATATATATATAGTATTTCCTGATTTAAATTTATTAATACTATTTTTACCCACCTTTTGTCCTGCTGTTCACTACAAAGGTAGTCAGACCATCTTTTCCTCTTCTGTAACAATATTATGGACTATATGTTTAGAACTCATTTTTAAAGGTTTATTGCTATATAAATGTAGACTCTCGGGTGCCTAATGCAAGTCTAACACTTTTTCCTTATATTGCTTGGTGAAAAATGAATTATGTTAACATGCCGGAGGGTTTTTCGTTTGTTGTTCATAATCAATCTTATGTTCAGGGCTATTTCAGTTCATTTTTACCAGTCTGTTCTTACCTTGAGGGAAATGATGCACGAACAGCTGAAACATATTTTCACAGTAACACTCAAACGCACAGTACACACATTCAGCCAGTACAAATGAACAGTCCATATCATTAAATAAAGCACGAAACAACCGACAGCATACGGCTACAGATAATCAAATAGTTTGAAGCTGTCTTTATTAAATTGAAGAAAACAGAACAAAAGCAAGTGCTGCAAATTACGTTCATCTGAGGTATGACAAATTCAACCAATTCCAAAAGCAAACTGTACAAATGTTTCAATAACAAACCTGAATCAAGTTCTTTATAATGTCTCTAATAATGCTCAGCGGTGTGCATTCATAAGGCAAACACATAATTTGATGAAAAATTGGCACAAAACTGCTCCAAAAATATATAGCCACATACAGGACTAAACGTACAGAAGATTAAATGTACTATAGAATGTCTATATATCATGTGCATTTGTCGACTTGCGTGTTCAGACAGACCTATGCATTTGAAGAATTTTGCAAAAGACAGAAATTCATAAGAAAATGCTACATGAGGAGGAAAGAGAGAGGAGCAACATAAGCTAAAATGCACATCGTACACCACATATCATGAGAGCTTAAGACATTTCCAATAAAACATGAACATGCTGGTTTACAGCAAAGGCAGCAGCAGCAAAGTTGTATAATACTTGATATTTCTCAATAAGGCAATATCTTTACATATAAAAGAATGGCACGTTGCTTAGCACAGTGTAAAGATCGACTACATTATGTATAGGCCCACTATTAATCAAATATATATATACACACACATAATAAACACGTGCAGGACTTCACAAGTGAAATCATTACCCCTTGTCTATGCTTTACTATTACTGATTTAGCTTATGTCCTGTTCTATGTGTATGGAGGCACATACAGTGTGGGCTGATTTACCATTAAAATATCTATTATGTGTGAGTATACTTAATATATATAGTACCGGTCAAAAGTTTGGAAACATTACTATTTTTAAGTTTTTTTTTACAATTTTAAATAATGGTTTTCTATTTTAATATACTTTAAAATATAATATATTTCTGTGATGCGAAGCTGAATTTTCATCAGCCATTACTCCAGTCTTCAGTGTCACATGATCCTTCAGAAATCATACAAATATGTTGATTTATTATCAATGTTGGAAACAGTTGTGCTGCTTATATACATTTATTTTGTTGGAACCAGTGAAACTTTTTTTCAGGATTCATTAATGAATAAAAAGTTAAAAAGAACAGCATTTATTCAAAATAGAAATCTTTTCTAACAATATAAATCTTTGCCATCACTTTTTTTTATCAATTTCACACATCCTTGCTGAATAAAAGTATTAATTTCTAAAAAAGAAAAAAAAAAGAAAAACACAATTACTGACCCCACTACCAACTTTTGAAAGGTAGTGTATATTGTTAGAAAACAATTCTCAGCATGTTCAAAAAATAAAATAAAAGACTTTTGACCGGTATATATATATTTCTGCATGTCAAACTATAAAAGTAAAAATCTGAACAATGTTTTTTTTCCCCCCAGCTCAAGTTCAATATAAAAAATACTTTCTTCTGTACCATACAATTTTTTTCACTATACCAATATCTACACTACAAATATCTCTAATATGAGCTTTAGCATCAAGTTCTCCCATCTGGCTCATTGTTCAACAGTTTTTGGCTCCATTTGTCTCAGGCGTACCTGTGTGTTGTTTGCACAATAACAAAGGCTTACCATCATAATTATGCAACTTCATTCTACTGCGGTACAATAGAACCCTCGAGTTGTACAAAATAAATTATTAAATCGACAATACATTGCCTGAGCTGTTATTATGAAAACGCATACACTGCCCTCCAAAAGCAATTTAAAATCTTTCTCAGTAAACAAGACTGTGGGTCTGAGAGGATAAAATAACTCCAGAATTTATGTGTGGACTGTCAGCAACTTAAGGCCACGTTAACCTTTACGTGCTGGTTGAAAATAACTGCACATTTTAGACCTTTCACATACTAAGGAGAAAAATTGACCACAAAGTCCTAAACAAGCAGGTTCTGTTCATGGCATCTGTACAGATCTGGCAGAACATCAATAGGGAAGATCAGCTGTGTTCTGTGATATCTGTAAATAGAGTCATTTACGAAGGTCAGTTCACCCAAAAATGAACATTCTGCCATATTTATGTTCACAGTAATTCCGTTCTTAAAGGGATAGTTCACTCAAAAATGAAAATTATCCCATGATTTACTTGCCCTCAAGCCTTCCTAGGTGTATATGACATTCTACTTTCAGACGAATGCAATCGGAGTTATATTAAAAAATGTCCTGGCTCCTCCAAGCTTTATAATGGCAGTGAATGGGAGCCCAAAATTTTAAGCCCAAAAAGTGCATCCATCCATTATAAAAGTAATCCACACGCCTCCGTGGGGTTAATAAAGGCCTTCTGAAGTGAATCGATGTGTTTTTGTAAGAAAAATTATCCATATTTAACACATAAAGTAAAATATCTAGCTTCCGCCAGACCACCTCCATATTCAACTTACGAAGAAAGCATAACTGACGCGACATATGATGTCTGATGTAGCGTAAACATTTTGAACTGTGAGAGGCATTGCGCTTTCTTCGTTGAATACGGAAGGAGGTCTGCCGGAAACTAGATATTTTACTTTATAAAGTTTTAAAAATCGATAATTTTCTTACAAAAACCCATTGCTTCGTCGCTAGTGGGAAGATCGTTCCACCAGCCGGGAACGTTGAATGAAAATTATCTGGAAAGGGATTTCATGCCTCTCTGTGATGGTACCACAAGCCGTCATTCCATAGCTGAGCGAAGGCTTCTGGTGGGGGTGTAGACTAGTAGAAGCGAGTCAAAGTATGCAGGAGCGGAGCTCGTGGTGGCTCTGTAAGCAAGCGTCAGCGCCTTGAACTTGATGCGAGCAGCGAGTGGTAGCCAGTGCAGAGAGATGAAGAGAGGTGTGATGTGGGTCTTTTTGGGCTTGTTGAAGACCAGACGTGCTGCTGCATTCTGGATCATTTGGATTGCACAAGATGGGTGTCCAGCCAGAAGCGCATTGCAGTAGTTGAGCCTAGAAATAACCAGGGCCTGGACGAGAAGCTGTGTTGCGTGCTCTGTTAGCAATGGTCTGATCTTCCTGATGTTGTGGAGCGCAAACCTGCGTGACCGAACTGTCTTTGAAATGTGTTCTTTGAAGGACAACTGGTCATCAAATATTACTCCAAGATTTCTGACTGACTTTGATGGGGAAATCAAGGATGTACCTAGCCGGATGGTGACGTCGCGTTGTATAGTGGGACTGGCAGGGATGACGAGAAACTCAGTCTTTGCCAGGTTGAGATGCAGGTGATATTCTTTCATCCATGCAGAGATGTCTGCTAGACAGCTTGAGATTCGTGCAGCTACTGTGGGATCATCTGGTTGGAATGAGAGGTAGAGCTGTGTGTTATCAGCATAGCAGTCATATGAGAAGCCATGTGCCTGTACAGGGGTCTCCACACTCGGTCCTTGAGGGCCGCTGTCCTGCAGAGTTTAGCTCCAACCCCAATTAAACACACCTGAACCAGCTAATCAATGTATAACTAGGGCCTTGTAAGACACTGATTAGCTGGTTCAGGTGTGTTTATTTGAGGTTGGAGCTAAACTCTGCAGGACAGCTGCCCTCCAGGACCGAGTGTGGAGACCCCTGTGCCTGTATGATGGGTCCCAATGAAGTAGTGTAGATGGAGAAGAGGAGAGGTCCAAGCACTGAGCCCTGAGGCACCCCAGTGGTCAGTTGATGTGCTTTGGATTCGTCTCCTCTCCAGGCAACCTTGAAAGACCTACCTGTGATATAGGACTCAAACCAGTGGAGTGGAGTCCCTGTGATTAAGCTTTATAAAGCTTGGATTAGCCAGGACATTTTTTCATACAACTCCGATTGCATTCGTCTGAAAGAAGAATGTCATATACACCTATGGCTTGAGGGTGAGTAAATCATGGGGTATTTTAATTTTTGGATGAATTATCCCTTTAACCTGTATGCTGTTTTTTTTTCTTCTTATGGGGAACATTAAAAGAGAACTTTGAAGAATTTTCCTCATGGCTCTTTTCTATACTACGACACTTCATAGTGAATTCAAAGTGAACTCTCAAAATTAAACAAAAAAATGATCCATAGTTATCCTGCCCTATATATTCCATGAAGCCGTTATTCAGAGGAAATCTTCCTCTCCAATGAGCCGTCAACCCGAGAACTGCTGAATCAGTGAACCCGAGATGTGATTGAATTTTTCTTTTCAATTCATTTGTTCATGGATCAACTCACTGACTTCATGACCCACTCCGAATAGAGCTAAAGTATCAGTGAATAACGGCTTCAATTTTGGTCTGTTCTTCACACAAAGGTATCGAACGACATTTATCTTCGAACAAGTCTTTTTATCACTTAAATCACAACATCAACTGCAAACTAAAATCTGCATTAAAAACTGCTTAAATATACACAGAATTTTCATTTTTGGGTCATCTGTTCCTTCTGTTGGTATATGCACCTTTGGAGTCTTAAAAAAGTTGGGTCACAATTCAATTTAAAACAAAATCAGAAGAAAATCAAACGCTCTTGGAAGGCACTGCAACTACAACAGACACCTAAGGCAAGTTAGGACCCAGTATTCAAGCATCATAGGCAAACCCAGGACCGATTAAGCTCCTTCTTCACCATCATATACCTCCACTGTGTTTCTCTAAAAACAGAGAACATGTAAGAGTGACAAAGCGCTCAAAATAAGCTCATCTATACAACTTAACAAGCAAAACTTTTTCTGTACAAACTTATCAACAGCATAGAATTACAACTGTGAGAAATCCACCGACTAGGTTCTCAATATGTGGCTTGAGAACTCTTAACAGTCTATGATTGCAAATAAAAAAATCTCCAGTTATTATTTCTTATATTATAATGTATTAAAATAGCTCTAGTTAAAAGCAGCTTTGTCCCGTCATTGAGCAAATGATCCTGGCAAGAATTATATAGCTTCATTTGATGGCAAGTCTTTGTGTAATAAAACAAGACCAAAAATTGGCACTTCTTTCCCAGCTATTCCATAATGTAACTCCCATTGTAAATGCTCGTATACATTTATAGTGTCTTCATCGATATAAAACTGCTACATGTACAAAGGTAAAATATAAGAAAACCTGCCATTCGGTTTGCATTGCACAGCAAAGACTCCACAAGCACTTCATTTTTGACATTTCCCCTGGGTACATTAATACAAATAAAGACGAGTTAATTTCTCGCTCTTTGAACAAGGCAAAGTAACAGCTTGTTCAGTGGGCTAACATCACTACAAACACTTGTCTCGACATTTTCTAGCAATGATCGCAAATATTACAGTCATATATAGTGATGCTAAAATACACATCTGCACCACAACCCCATTTTTTAGTGTTTTGGCAATTTCTAGGGTCAAATGTGCAGGATGGATGCAGCGCACAAAATGGCTCCGATAAATTTGGGGAAGCAGGTTCCCCTAACAAGAGAAAAAAATACTGAGACACGTTCGTCCACAAAACGTTTCAGGTACGGTGATATGATGCAAAGAAATAGTTTCAAGATTCTATATACGAACAAATGTGGGTTGATGGATGGTTGAATGTGGGTTGATAAAGCGATACGTCTGTTATCTGTGTGTAAACAATTTTGTATAAAGATATGTTCTAATTGATCTTATCAGATATATTTCATCCCAATGCCACTGAAGCTGTACACCTGTAACTTTGTAATAATATAGACACATTTTCAAAATGGTTCTCTGACACAGCAAGCGAGCATATTTCTGTAGTGATTTTTCTTTTTTGCATGTAACCAGCCGACGTTTCTGATTGAAAATCAATAACGCATTATGACTCTCTCAGCGAGCTTTTCTATCACTACTGCAACAGCTGATAGAAAAGAAATATTTCCGCTTTGTCCATTTTGTAGCGTACAGCAGCGAAAATCCATGTGCGGAATTCCCAAACAAAATGGAATATCCGTCCCGTGTTGTTCTTGCAACTTTGGTTTCCAGCAGTGAGAGGGTACAAAAAGACCATCAACTTTGCAAATTACATTTCCCTTTCATGGAGTCAAGTTTCCCAGAAGGTCTGGGGTGAGGTACCCCATTGGCATGGTTGGCAACGCAGGGAGGTGTTTGTTTGGGCTGTGTGAGCAGGCCGCGGGCTGCAAGGAAGGAGGATTTAGGAGAAGGCTGTGCTGGGCATCCACTTCCTGCACTACAGTATAGTCTGACACTGGCAGTATAGGGACTGGAGGAGCTTCAGGAAGCAGGTACGGTGTTTGGGAATCGCTGGCAGACACCAGGTACTCCCCATTCCAGAGGTTCCCCTCAACAGCCTGGGTTGGGAATGATTGGTACCCCTGCTCAGGGCCAGGGCTGGACGGCACGTCGGCGGAAAGCTGCCTGGCCGTGTTCTCTGAGGTGTAGGCTCCGTCAGAAAGCAGCTGGAAATGTATCTTCTTCTTCTCGTTCTCGTTCTCTTCCTCTTTCTTTTTCTCTGGAGAGCTGTTCAACTGCCCAGGTGAGAGCACCACTCCTCCCGCTGGTGTGAAATCACTTACTTGGGCATAAAAGTCCATGTTAGCCCAGCTGGGCACAGCAGGTTGTGTTTGAATGGGTGTCTCCGCCACTTCTGATGTCTGCTGGACGCCAAGGTCAGAGATGGACGAGCTGCTTCTGGAAACCAGAGCCTGTTGCTCTCCCCGTCCTGAATGGCCAGGCAGAAGGGAAGCCAAGTCCTCAGGATCTGGGATTTCTGGGTCGTAGCAGCTAGCGCGACCCGAATCGTCGTCGCTTTTGAAATTAAGGACGCGAGAGCCAGAGTGGGACAGGCCCAGCAGGTGTTGTGTATCAGAACCGTCGTTCTTCTCTGCGGGGTCATCAAGGTCCAGCTGGATGAACTCCACCCATGGGTCCTCATGATAGAAGTCCGGCTTGTACATATCTTGACTGCTTAGCAAAGAATTGAGCTGGTCAAGTTTTCCATTCTGTTGGGGAAGGAGAGAATGTAAAGTATTATTAGATAGGACCTACAAAAGTCCTATATGCAAAAAATAAATAAAATATTAGGGAAAAAAAGTAATCATTTGTATTTTTGGATGCATCAACAGTGTTTCCAAGTGGGCATACGTGTGTTTGTTCTGAATTGCTCTTAGGGTTTAATTGTTTAATGCTTACACAACACTCAAAAAATGAAGTATGAGGGTTGTTTAACTAACAAGTCCCAATGCTTTCAGGTGGTACAAAATTACAGGAGAATGGCCACAACATGTCAACAATTATGACCTTTTCAAAACAATCATGCTCTCCAGCGATTCCTGACATTTTGGCTAACTCATGCCAGATTCGTACACAGGCTCAATTCTATAATGCCGCAATTTGAATAATTCTAATGCAAGGCTCTGCGTAATGTACTTATTCATGTATCACCTCTCATCGTTTTGATGGCAATTGCTGTAATGCATTTTATAATGTGCAACACTCAAGGCTTAATGCCTTTGTCATTCACAAAAAACAAAAACAATAATACTTAAAGGGATAGTTCACCCAAAACTGAAAATTCTGTCATCATTTACTCATCAACTGACATTCTTCAAAATATCTTCTTTTGTGTTCAGCAGAAGAAAGAAAGGAATACAGGTTTGGAACAACTTAATAATGAGTAAATGATGACAGAATTTTCATTTTGGGGTGAACTATCCCTTTAAATCTTTCTTCCCATCATATTTATAAAGAGAAAAGCACTAGGCATTACATTTTCCATGCTATGCATACTGTATAACACATGATTATGATTAATTGCAGGTGCAATAACAAAACAAATCTAACTTGTATGAATAAGATGACAAAATGATGGACATACGTGTTGATGGACATACATGAAGTTTTATGCAAAATTACCTTTAACAGCTCAGGGTCGATGCCTTTAATTTTAGGTGCAGGAATAGGCGGTAAAAAGATTACCATCAACCTGTGGAAACAAATTAGCAAAATGTTGCAATTGGATTTGTAATAATGTATAGTTTCTGAGGTTCTGTAGTCAGAGCAACAGACAGCTTAACATGAAACAAATTACATTAATGTCATATTTCACCCCAAAATAAATGCTATAAAAATCTGATGAAAAACAAATAATATATATCTACTTTATTTAAAACAATAATGTATTATATTAAATAAATATTATACAAAACAATTAGCAAAAAAACGAAATTAAAGATGCAAAATTGTATATCACAGTGGTATTTGTTTTACTGAATTTAATTTATGCCGTTTTTGTTTTTTACCTTTTTGTAATATTTGTGTTAGATTTTTTGTTATTTTTCACATTGAGACTGTGGGGGTAAAAATGTGTTTAATTGTCATCTTAATGGTTTAAAAAAAAGAGGCTTCCTTTTTATTGTTGTAGAATCAAATGTTTAATTCAAAAAAAATATTTTGATTTTGGGATGAAATATAACTAATATGACTATATGAATATTTTTTTTGTGAGATTCACCTCTGCTGCTTGGAGAAGATGAGGAGGATAAGAAGAATCAGCACTCCAATCACTCCAAAAATCAACACCAACGTCGTCGGGAACATTGATTCTGCGTAAAGAAAAAATGGTCTTTCCTTACCCTGAAGCAATTTGCTTAACTGATTCATGATGGTTCAGCCGCACAGCTGGATTCACTTTGTGCAAAAAAAACAAGCTAAGCTCTTGTTGTTGACTAACCCTTGCTTGGTATCTGTGCCACATGCACAACGATGCTGTCACTGAATTCGCCAAAGTTGACAAAGGCTGACATCTTGCAGCGCACCTGGACTTCATACTCTTTGTCAGTGTGCAGACCGTAGATGGACTGCTGTGTGCCACTCTCCAGGTTCAGCTGCAAAAATAGAGGATGAAAAAGCAAATAAGAAAAGGACAAACCAAGGGATTGAGCAATAAACTTAACCGAAATCTAAACGCACCCTAGCGGCAGCGAATTTAATTTGCAGCCAGGGTCGTCTAGCAACTCTCCGTTGGCTTGCGAGCTTGAAAAACCGAACTCTAGTCAGGCCAATCACATCGTGTATAGAGTCGGTGGGCGGTCTTAACATATTGACAGCAGAGTTGCGACGGTTCCATGTGAATTCCCTGCCAAATAAGAATGGCACTGTTTTGCCGACCGGATACGGCAAAAGTTTAATCTATCAACAAGCTCCACTGGTGGGAAAACGCATGGGACTCCCACTTGTGATTTTTGTCTCGCTACTAATAGCGCTCTGGTTGTAGCGCTATCCTATTGCATGCAGAGTGAATTTAAAAGACAACCGTTGATCCCGCCCCTCGGATTGAGCCCTGCCAATGTTGTGTTCCCAGACCCAACATCTTGATGTGGGTCTTGGCTTGTAAGGCTACAATAAACTGGCAATTGTGAGCAATTAGATATGTGACAAATGGATATGTGAAAACAACGTTTTCTCCAGGGCTGTCAATTGAACGTCTGTCTGTCTATCTATCTAGCCTAGATTTGCAACATTACATTGTTGCACTAATCTAACTTTAGCACTGTGTTTTAACCCACAAAGAGAATAACCGTCAAGAACCTCACTAAAATACTCTAAGTTTATAACTGTGAAACTCCCTTGGGGACACCAAAATCGAATGTACCCGTGTGTGTGACCTCAGCAGAAGACCTACAGAAATAACTAAGAGTGAATCATTCTCCTCTGATCTATTCAGGCCTGCCAGCATACGGCAGTGATTTAACACATGGCTGAATGTGGTTTTTTCGTGCGTCTGCTCAGTCTGGGCAGGACCGCTGGGCAGGCTGGGGGAACGTGGCTGTCAGGGAGTGTAAACCGAGAGAACGCTCCTAAAGATCCTGCCAGACGCAAAAATCTCCCAGCACTATGCCTGAATTACAGAGCACATAGGACTGTTCTGGATGACCCTTTCTGGTGACCCTTTTAGAAATAGTAGATGAATACTGGCTTATAATGCGTCTTCAACACCAAATTGTATTTCTCAGAATACAATAAATAGGATGGTACAACCAATTACCTCCACCGCAATGCCTGAGAGTCCACCAAGAGAGAGGAAGATCCAAACAGCTACAGCAGAATGTTCTGTGATGGTCTGATGAACTCAACAGCCTTACTTTGCTAAATGGATTCTCTAGGTTTATATTATTTCATGCCACAGCACTGCTGAATGCTTGATTCTGACTGACTGAATAACTGCACTTACACAACCTGTGACAATACAAAGTCTTTTTTGCTGTTGTTTTAATAGAAAAAAACATTAAAGTAATGAGGAATTTCACTGTTTTAAATCTTTAGAGAAGTTTGCTTATTTTTCCATTAGGCCTATATGATAAATAGCCTATAATAAATAATTAAACTAGGCTGCGTTCACACAGCAGGCTGAAACGACCCAATTCCGATTTTTTTGCCCTTATGCGACCTGTATCTGATCTTTTCATGACAGTCTGAACGACACAGATCCGATCTTTTCAAATGCGACCCAGGCCACTTGGGTATGTGGTCCAAATCCGATACATATCCAATCTTTTCAAATGCGTCTTCAGTCTGAAATGCCAGGTCACATGTATCCGACCCGCACGTCGTTGATACGCGACAAACGTCATCATTGTAACTCCCGTTCCTTACTCCAGTCCAGTGGTGGCGGTAATGCACAAGAAAGAGTTGCTAACCGCCAATAAAAGAAGAAGTACGCACCTGTTGCTAGCCAATACACTCCAACTCCAACGAGTTTCTGCACTGTTATGGGCCGCCGCAGACGTGTCTCTTCCCGTGACAAAGTTAGTTGAAGGCGCTCGCAAACATAATTGAAGGTGGATCTGGTCATTCTGAAGTTACTGACGAATTCGGTATCAGTAAAGCCACTCACATCAGTATCCCACCACTCCTGGCGACTCCGCACACACACGTTTCTCTGTACCGACGTTGCTACCACTGCTCCACAAAACACCATGGCCAAAAACCTTGCTCTCCTCCTCTTTTTTAATTTTCTTCTTAACATGAGAAGGTTGTAATGGTGCTGGCTCTGTTGCGAAAATAACTTTAATAAAGCTAAACGAACTCCAATGCTGACACCCATATTTGGCTACTTCCGTAAACAACAAGTGACGTCGTTGACATTATTATTCATGACCCTTCCAAATAAGGTAATAACGGCCCATTTCATTCTAGGGACAAATCCTAGGGTTGTAAATGGACATGTAAAACCATATCTGGAGTATTTTTGCCCTTACCTAAGCCACATACCTTCTAAGTAGATATCAGAGAACAATTTAAAATATTGTACCAACGCATTCTATGGCACCTTTAAAATGTAATCATTACTCCAGTGTCACATGATCCTTCAGAAATCACTCTAATATGCTGATTTGGTGATGAATTATTATCAATTATTACTGGTATTCAATTATTAATAATGGTTATGTTTTTTTCTGCTTAACATTTTTGGAGGCACCATGATTTTCAGGATTCTTTGATGGATAAAAAGTTCAAAGTTTTGTAACATTAAAAATATCTTTACTGTCACTTTTGATCAATTTAACCCCTAGGAGTCTGAGCTGTTTTGGGGCCCTTTAGAAGTTTTGATATGCTCTGACATTTGTGTTTTTTTCAGTTGCTTATAAACACATTAATGGCAAAAGTGTAATTACACTGTATTCCGCACAAACTGGGCTACCATAATATGAGAGCAACATGTATGTACATGCTTGTATTTTTGAGAGAAAAATGTTAATGCATGGTTTTTAAGAAAACAAAAAAATTTGTTTTAAAATTAAGGCCAAAACACACAATAGATATGTTTCCACAAGACTTTTGACTCATGTGTGTATTTCCCAAGAGTTTTTGCTTCAAAATGATGAGAGAATTATTGAGCCTACTCATTTACATAAAACAATACACTGATTTAAAATTTGTAAGACAGTTTTTCTTCACAAAGCCCGTATGCGAGGAGGCATGATATCTAATGAATAATGATGGAGATCACCTGAGAGAACAAAATAACATAATAGCCCGCATAATGAGCTGCATAATGAATGAGCTTAATTCAGGTGTGACTGAGAGCAACAGGACATCTTTAAGAATGTTTAAATATTTAGACTAGAAACAAGACAAAAATTACTAAGAGCATTTTTTCTACATTTTTTGTACTGTTTTTTTGTTTTTGAAAGTAGTCTCATGCTAAAACTTTTTATAATAAATATTAAAAATTAAGATACAATTTATACAAAACGAAATCCATTTAAAAAAAAGCAATTCACTTTCAAAAAATAACTTTCTACAAAACAAAACTCCAGAATCATTTATTTAGAATGTAGTCAACAAAGGCCTATTATATTTTAAATTATCAAAAGATTTGACTACACTGAAAAAAATGCTCTTCTTATTTAGTTGAAAATTGTACTTATCTAGTAAATTCATCTTGATTTAAGAATGTTTAAATATTTAGACTAGAAACAAGACAAAAATTACTAAGAGCATTTTTTCTACATTTGTTTTTTATGTTTTTGAAAGTAGTCTCATGCTACATTTTTTTATAATAAATCATTAAAATTAAGATACAATTTATACAAAACGAAATTCACTTTAAAGAAAGCAATTCGCTTTCTACAAAACAAAAAAATTCACTTTCTACAAAACAAAACTCAATATTAACTCGATAAAAAAAACTTTTATATTAAATTAAAAAAATAACATTAGGCTATAATATTTAAACATCAATATGAAAAAAAATACATTTGACTGGTACTATATTTATAGCATCTGAGCAGACATTTGCGAATAAAAGCTTTATTGATGTGACACTAGGCTCTTTTACAAAAAACACGTTATAATCTGTCCAAAACAGGCCATATAAATCTTGTCTAAACAGTCTTGCGTGTATGACATGCAGCAGGATTCATATTGAAACGGTCTTTGTGCGTTTAATATTCACAGATGCTAACAGAATAAACTTAATAGAATAAAGCCTCCCTTACAATCAGCCCTGAAACCGTTGCTTTCAGAAATGAACAGCTTTTCATGAGGAGAATAAATCCATGATTACTGCTCAACGCGTCCCAAAACGATGTAGCTGAAGTTACGTTACAGCGCTTCACTAGATGTGTTTGTATGAGTTGATGTGTGGGCGTTGATGCGGGGATCGTCAGTATTTGAATCTGAAAGAGCGCGTGATCCGTGGTGAATGAAGTGGCTCGTGAAAGACTGACATCTATCACTTTTCAACCAGATTACATAAACACAGCATATTTGTTTTCGATTTGGTTTACAATGTTTAAAACCTGACATTTCAACATTTCTTTAGACATATGTCTCATGTTTGTGAGACAAGTATTCACTAAGCTAGAGTTCCTTTTCTGAAGACTATCTGAAGGAACGTCTTTGACAGAGAGGCTGCAGATCGCGCATCATCTTTATTTTCTTTATTTTGCAAAAAGCAAAACATTTTGTTTTTATTGTGACTGTACACAAAAAAAAAAATAGAAACTTAACATCTTATAATGATGTAAAACACTTGCCTGAATGATGATAAACAAGTTATTTGAGTCTCTTTGGCACTGATAAGAAAAAAAGAGAGCCGATCGCGACTCGAGAGGATTAATGTGGCATCACATATATATTATTATTTTTGTAAATCTTATTTATCCCAAAACTTTTTTGAAGCCAAAAAATGCTATTAAAATTTTACTTTTCTTTCTCATTAATAATTTTTAATATCTATGGAATGCATGGCAATTTCAGCATCTGGCTGTAAGCAGAAAATAAATAATGTATGTGACTATAAGTCGTGTTTATAGCTGAGAATCAAACAAGAGTCTCTCCCACACACAATATTGTTACTTCCTTAAGAAATAATTCCCTAGAAACTATTTTAGCAATGAAAATCTAACAAATACCTTAAACACATGTTCATGTGGTAAATAAGATGTGGTATAAGTAGAGTAATTGATTCATGACTGCTGAATTATTAACAATTAATGTACACCAGGGGTGTAACTCTGCTTCGTGATGTGGCTGCACTACTACAATTAACGGGTGCACAATCATCAATTATTCCTGACTTAAACATACACTGTTGATAATGAAGGATCATTGTAAACGGCAATCTTTAATTTTTCTGGTGCTAGACACATACCATCTCCCACTGGGAGGCGTTCCTGACCCGGTAGTGAACCTGGTACATCAGATTCATCCAGCCCATCTGCACATCTGCTGACGGAGGGGGAGCCCAGCGCACAAGGATGTCAAAGTGCAACCCTGAGTGACTCACGTTCAGTAGAGTCCAGTTCAGCCCAATTGGTGGGTCAGGGTGCACTAGCAAGTCACAAAACATTTAAATCAGGCCACCAACATAGATTTTCTGTTACTGTGTCTAAACCTTGATGAAGCACTTTCACAGATATTAACTTACCAATGTTCTCCACTGTAAAGCAATTCTCATCATAGGTTATGTTCTGAGGAACTGAGCGCAGCTGGACGCAGTAGGAGGTCCAGATGTGTGTGAAGGTCTTGTTGAAGTAGCACTCGTTTTCCACATTACGTGTGTAGTCTGGACACTCCTGCCACTCCTGGACACCAGAGAGGGCACTAAATGCCAAACAACAATGAAAACCATAATATTCGATGTATAAGAATATTAAGACACCTCAGTAAATTGCACTGCATGGATTTATCAGTTAATGTATAAGCAGTTGACTTGAAATGTTTACAAAGGACAATGAAAACAGCATTTGATGATTATTTTATAATTAATATGCATCTATTATAAGCTCATATTAATTCAAACATATTTTATTTGCACTTTTAATCATTCCTTTTTTAAAATGGAGCGTCTATTTACACTAAGTGCAAATAGCCCGCCTTGTTGGCAATTTTGGCAAATGCTATTTACATCAACTCCGCCCACTGAAAATTATGGAAGACATGGGATTGTTTACAGTAGCAATGGTGTAGGGGTAAGGGTTGTGGTATGACGTTTTGACGCAAATCGATCCGAGGTTGAATTCACCTTTAGCCGAACTCGCTCTACTCCATTTTCCTATCACATATCAGATCGGAAAGGCATTTTTTTTCAATAAAAATGAAGAAAATATTCAAAAACTGGATATAAAGTGTCTAACGTGTTTCGTAATAAAGTGTTTATTGGTTAGGGGTACGTTTAGGGAGGGCTTTATTGTCCCAATAAGGTGTCATCCATTTAATAATTTTAATAAATATAATAATTTAAACTCTAGGTTATTATTGCATACTGTTTAATGTACAACACTACTGAGGTGCAAATAGTATCTGCCACTATTTAGAAGTATACATATAATCTATTATTACACTTTAACACTTATTGCAAAGAAAATACTGCTCTTTTTACACAATTTAAATAGAATACATCACTATTTTCACAGTGTAAATAGCAGGTCGCTAAGAAATGCTGCTATTTTCACTTTCACTTATTTTCACAATGGAATCTATTGCTATTTAAACTTAGTGTAAATAGTATATTTTCTTAGCTATAGATGCTATTTTCACTTTGTGTAAATACAATCTATCGCCCTATGCCTTTTTAAAACTGCATGTCAAGTAAAAAAGGGTACTAAAAATTGTGAAAAACCAAAGCAACAGCACCTAAAATATTCACTTTTGGTTATACAGGGTTCCCACTCTTTTTCAGCAACCATTTTCCAGTACTTTTCCAGGAAATTTTCAATTTTACTACGGCGGGAATAAAAGACAAGGATCATGCCAAATATTGTTTTAAAAGCCGTCCAGTTTATTGCCATTACTTAACAATCCAGCATTTTTCAATATGAGCTCTTAATCATACATTATGACTATGGAAGCTTGTTTACACCACACAATAGAAAGAAAAGGTAATTGTGACTTTTTATCTCGCTATTCTGACTCTCTCGCAATTGCGAGTTTACATATTTGTGATATAAACGCGAAAATTGTCGCAATTCTTTTTTCCTCAGAATTGGACTTTATAACTTGCAATTGCAGTTTAGATCTCACAATTCTGAGAAAAGAAGTCAGAATTGCAAGATATAAACTCGCAACTGCGCAAAAAAGTCAATTGTGAAGAAAAGGTCAGAATTGCAATTCTGACTTTATAACACACAAATGTGACTTTATATCAAAATGATGTGATTAGTTAGCAGCTTACGAGTTAACATTCACTGCATACATTTGAGCAGTTATAGCATTAGCTATTAAACATCATTATTCAAAATACTACTCACACGTATCAAACTCTTTTTCCTGAACTTGTGCTTTCTGCAACTAGCGCTAATTGTTTGGGCCAGCGATAAAACTCTTTATACTCGGCTAAAGAAATAACTTTTTTTTAAAAGAATTTTCCCAGACAACAACAAGATTTTCCAGGACATTTTACTTTTTCTCTAATTTTCCATGTGTTTTCCAGGACTGGAAAATTTGTTATCAATTTTCCAGGTTTTCCAGGACGAGTGGGAACCCTGTTATAGTCATATAAATTTTAACCTAAAATGTTGATTGTCTGCCAAACAACACACAATGATATATATATATATATATACATACACACACACAAAATGGAAGATGTAGTACGCCCAAATTAAATTCAAACTACCCATATTCATGCTCAATTCCGGATTCCGGACGCAGGATTTTACATCAGGATCGTTTTTACATCATTATTTCTTGTTTCCTTTCTGTATTCTTGGTGGTCATGTTTTCATTTGTTGTCATAGTTACTCATTGTTGGAATGATTACATCCACCCGCTCCTTATTTAGATTGTTGGTTTTGCTGTGTCCGCTATTCTTTGTTTGGTGTTGCTTGTGTTTAGTTCACACTTTTATGTGTTCATTGTGCTCTACAGATTATTGACTGAAGAAAGAAACTCATACAGGTTTAAAACAACTTGGAGGTGAGTAAATGATGAGAACATTTTCATTTTTGCGTCAACTATCCCTTTAATGTTAAATTCAACCTTTACTAATACATTATTAAAATAAATAGTTTTTGTTATAATTATTTAATGGAGTGTGATCTCATGCTCTTTTCATCTCTCCTTTGATTCAGCTTTCATCTCTTCATTTGCATGACACCATAAGGTCTGCATCTTGGAAGGAGCAATGGCTTTTGTTCAAACCCAAAGGTAGTTGGTGTCTTTGGATTTTTGTCTCTTACTTGTTGGTCTGGTAGAAGACCCTGAGTGCTCCAGGCTCAGTGAGGTTCTGGAAGGTCCCACCGCTCCACCAGCAACGAAAGGTCTCCTGCTCTCTGGAGAGGCAGCCCGTAAGATGAGGACCTCTGTTGGGTTCTGATGCAGGAAGGGAAGAAAAAAATTGGTATAAAATGAAGGTATAAATTATTATTTTATTTAATACCAAAATGTTCTTCTTATTATATATATATATATGTACTGTATATGCATATTCTGGCACATTGTGAACTCTGTCCTCTGCAGTTGAGCTCTTCTGGTGCCAAGTTTACCAGCAGTCCTCTCCATCCTCTGCTTTTGCGCAGCCATAAATAAGACTTGGAGGATGCAATTGATTTTTCACCCTCTATTTGGCCCTCTAACTGCAGTATAAATCAGCAGAGCTAGCATATGGAACCAAATCCGCTAGGTATCAAGATTTTCTTTGACACCGTGTTTTTATTTGATCCCTTTCTAAATTGTACCTGTAAGAGTAAATCTATCTTAAATTCATAGTGGCATTGGGAATGGAGAGGGCCGTTAAAATATCTAATTTACTCTGAAGAAACGTTTCTGCTGAGGATCCCCAGTACACCCATTTTTCCCTTTCTCCTTTGTCCAGCCCACTTCTAGTGACAACAAGATATATTTCCCCCTTCCCACAGCTGCTGAGTGCAACAAAACAGCACCCACAGCGACGCTGGTTGGGACTGATCGTGTGGGGAAAGGATTTTCAGTGGCTTAAGTGAGTTCACAAACACGTATTCACATACACATAAATGTAAACCCACCCAAACCTTGCTTGTGACGGTTTGCTGAATTACTAAAATGAGATGGCAAAATGCTGGCAAAATTAGTCAGAATGCACAAGGACCAGTTACGAGCTACAGGCAAAACAAATGAAAAATTGGAGATTTTCACAAAAATGAGTTCATTAGGCCTTATCTAGCGATCTAAAACATCTAAAAGTACAAATCTTTATTTGTACATTTTGCTTGCTTCTCGACGACTGGATCTTCCCCTCAGCACAAGTTTGGAATCGTTTTAAAGCACAGCATTCCAACTTTGTGAATATTAGCATAGCGAATTCTTGATTGCATGAGTCTGAACCAATGACATTTCAAACTCATGCTGATGTAAACAAAACGATCTCACTCGTATGATATATACATATACACAAAATTACAGCATTTCAAAATATCTGTCTTGGCAAGTATTCACGCAAATATTTTCTGTTTTTTCATGGGATTTGGTGTGTGCCAAATGTGGTGTTATGACCAGGGTTTTTAAGGTATGGTTGCTAGGTGGTTTTGTTTTGGAACCTTCGGAAAACTTTAACTCGATTTCTCTCAAAATTGACTTTGCTGACTCAAAATTGACTTAACGACTTCAAAAAGGTGTAGCTCATTCATTATTTGTCTGATTCCATAAATCATTGGATTAAATTATACATTTGAAATTAATACCCGGCAACTGCGGGTAAAAATCAACTGTGGCGGGTATATGGAAGAAAAATAATGCCAAATGTTTTTGAAAAAAAAAAGCTTGTTGAAAAAAATATGCATTGCACTAACCATGATTGCATTTTAATGCATTGTATTTTTAGGGCTTGCATTTTTATGGGCTGAAATTCAACATTGTTTTATATTTAAGATGTGAAAATTTCAATTCAAAACATTTCACACACATTTTCATTATTAAAACTTCAATAATCCATATTCACCTCTCAGATTTCACTTCCAAAATATTCGTCCTGTTTAAAAATACAACCTATAATATTCGACAGGCATTTTTTGGTCCATTTTATTTCGCTTTACAAATTCGCTTCCACAAATTCAGTGGTTCAAATTCGACAGAAAATTCAACAGTTCACATCCGGGAACTGCAGGAATAACAGTAGATTACCGAGCATAATCTCAATCTGCTGTTAGTCGACCTCACCGGCAGGTGGTGCAAGCGGCTGTTGACGAAAGACCAAAGCAACGTGTAGAGAGAGTCATTCGTTCATTAAATGGATTTACAGGAATGGAGCGATACGTATTTGTGATGATTATCAGGGCCAATATATATATGGAAAAGCTGAAGTATTAGTAAATGTTGAAATTGACATTAACAAAGATAAATTAATGCTTTATAAGTGCAGTTCATGTTAACTAATGTTAACTAATGAACCTTGTAAAGTGTTACCAAGCTAATTTCAGAAAATGTGATAATTGTGACACATTTTGCCAGCACAGGTCACATATACTTATGTGATTTTACAGTAAAAACAGAGATATTTTAAAATCACTTTAGAATGCTGAATATGAATACAACAACTTGGGTATAATTTTTAAAACACATGGTCCAAAAGGTATAAAAACAGGGATGCATAATATATTGGTACCATTCTGGTTATCAATATTTGATATTGTAATTTAAAAAAAGAAAACCTCACAATGAAAACCCTTTATAATAATCCTTAAATGCACTTACAATTACTTAGTTTTTAGTGTTTTATTTTTTAATTTATTTAGATTTCATTTATAGTATAGAATAATATATGAATATCCATTTAGATGCATTGTGTGATGAGCAGACCGAAATTTAAATCATCATATATTAAAAATCTGGTAACACTTTACAATAAGGTTCATTAGTTAACACTAGTTAACTACATTAGATAACATGAACTAATAATGAACTGCACTTATAAAGCATTTATTTATCTTTGTTAAATGTTCATTTTAACATTTACTAATGCATTATTACAATCTTGGTAACATTAGTTAATGCACTGTGGACTTACATAAACAAACCATGAACAGCTGTATTTTTATTAACTAACGTTAACAAAGATTAACTAATGCTGAACAGAGGTCTTGTTCATGGTTAGTTCATGTTAACTAATACATCCTTATTGTAAAGTGTTACCAAAAAATCCTTATCTCCGTTCCTTTTCTAAAACTGTCATTGTATGGAAATAAAAATGTTTCATGTTCCTTTTGTGTACCACAGATAAAAAACAACAACGCTGCAGCGTAAATAATCATTAATTAAGACTAAAGCTTGGATCTTCTCAGTATGTAGAACCCACCATCTTCCCCTTTCTGACTCCCAAAACTCTGTTATTACTGCTCCCTCCCTATCGAAATTCCGGCATGTGCAATAAAAGAGCCTGCTATGGAGGCGATTAGGTCTGAGATGAACAGATGATTTGTGGGCCACTGCGGAAAGGATGGGGACAGAACAGATAGGGACATTATCACCACTAAATTGTTCCTGGTCAATATTTGGTTTGGTGCTGCAAAGGGGGCAAAAAAAAAAAAAAAAAAAAAAAAAAAGCCCCGCGGTCTTCGAGCGCACACACAATTTGCTCTCAGAAAAACATTGCAAAAGCAGGCCAAATTTTAACTTTGGGGCCAGTTTCAACTGTGTTAGATGTCAGTGTGTTAGACTTTTTTAATTCACTGACAAATCAGAAGTGGTACAAGAGGAGAGGACAAATAAAAAAAATGTGCTTTAGCTATACACTTTTGATGAGGTTAACTATATAAAGTATAAAATCAGCTGCTCGCATGCAAAAACAGAATATTTCAAATGAAAGTCATCTTGCTACAATACAATCTCTCATCATATTCACTATAAGCAGACAGCGCAAATGGTTTCTGGGACGTTTCACCACAATCTCTTTTCTGACAATTATACAAACAGTGAGTTACGCAGTTTTTGAGTATGCTGTTAGAACTGTGATCTCCAAGTCAGAGCTTTTGAGCCAAAGTACTTGCGCAAAAAGAGCTCATCTATCATTCTGATGTGTTGGCAGAGTTGTGGAATACTAATCTGTGTATGTGGTTGTGCAGGCGCGAATATTTCGTACTGACCAATAATTCCTCCACCAGAGACATTACAAATCATTAAATGACATGCAATACTGAACTATACACTTGTTCCAGTATGAAATGTACCAACTAAATAAAAAAATTGTTTTACAGTTAGAACTTTGATACTTATTTTGAAAGACACGAAGCCAAAATAATTTGTGCGTTAATTTTTTCCACTCCATTTCAGATTCTTGTGAATGATAAAATGAACGTGTTGCTTATGCACACACCTATTTGCTTGGAAACTTAAATAAAGCTACAGCTTGTGTGGGTGAAGATTCCCCACAAATGAAAAACATGATGTTTACTCAGCTCCCCGCAAAGACAGACCACCGGTAACTAGGATACCGGTTCAGACAGAAAGCCAGGGCAAATGTTTTCCACTTCGGCTAACTGCAAACTTCTGAATAAATATAGGCCGCATTTTGCCAATTAAACCGTCTTGATGGATTGCGATCACTTGAAAAAGCACCTTTATCACTGGCTGTCCAGCAAAAGTCTTGATTGGCTCAGGGTTATGAGCTGCTGAGCAGATGCTCCATCTTTTCCACCTCATTTACTGCAAAGACGACAGTTTAATGGCAGAATCAGAAAAAGGTGCGTACTTCAATGAAGCTAGTAGATAGAAGCTAATAGCATGCGTCCACTCACAGAGTGTCTGTGTTACACAGGTGTACTTATCACAGCACTTACATAACGTCCTGTGAGCTTCTGTGTGTGTGTGCGTACAGCTGTGCGTCATTCAGAAACCATGTAAAATCCATTTGAGGCAAGGCAAGGCAAGTTTATTTATATAGCACATTTCATACACTATGGTAATTCAAAGTGCTTTTCACTGAAAAGGGAATTACAATAATCACAAAATAAAAGTAAGGAAAATTAAAACAGTTATAAAAGGAATTAACCGAGATACAAAGATTACACAGTTATAAAAGGAATTAAAAGAGTAAAAAGATAATGCATAGATAGAATTTATGAGTAATTTATGTTTGTCTCTTATATTAAATTAATTTCCCCACTTGCTCTGGGATTTCCACATACTGGTTGTCTTTATTCTCGGTTTATTTCTTTCGGCGCTGAAATAATCTGTCAGACATCTCCAGCAGATCCGATCTTTTACCTAAAATCGGACAGGCAGAGCTAGGACTATTTCAGTCCACGCTCCGATTTATCGCCCTCGCAGGTTCAATTTAACTTTAACAGCTATATATATATATATATATATATATATATATATATATATATATATATATATATATATATATATATATATATATATATATATATATATATATATATATATATATATATATATATTAGAGGTGTAACGGTTCATAAAATTGACGGTTCGTTTTTTTGGCACAAATAAAGTCTATGCTTTGTCTATGTGTCTATGTGTGTGTGTGTGTGTGTGTGTGTGTGTCGCTTCGGCTGGGAAACCTTGGGTCCTACATACCGATCAGGCATACTATTATGACCACCTTCCTAATATTGTGTTGGTGCCCACCGTTGGTGCTTTCTGTGGTGGACTGGGGTCAGCATAGGCACCCTGACTGAACTGCAGCTATGCAGCTTCATGCGCAACAAACTGCGAAGCACTGTGTATTCTGACACCTTTCTATCAGAACCAGTGTTAACTTCTTGAGGAATTTGAGCTACAGTAGCTCGTCTGTTTGATAGGACCACACGGGCCAGCCTTCGCTCCGCCCCGTGCATCAACGAGCCTTGGCCGCCCATGACCCTGTCGCCGGTTCACCACTGTTCCTTCCTTGGACCACTTTTGATAGATACTGACCACTGCAGACTGGGAACACCCCACAAGAGCTGCAGTTTTAGAGATGCTCTGAACCAGACGTCAATCACAATTTGGCCCTTGTCAAACTCGCTCAAATCCTTACATATATATATATATATATATATATATATATAAAAAAGAATTCACAAATTACTACATAAAGACTATGTATGTATGTATGTGTGTGTAAAAAATATATAGTCTTATGGTTATATATTACGGTACATTACTGTATATACTATAGTGTATACTATATTAAACATGTTTTGGTGTTTTCCCAGAATAGAACTGTAAGACTGCTTGAACACACATACACACACAAACACACACACACACACACACACACACACACACACACACACACACACACACACACACACACACACACACACACACACACACACACACACACACACACACACACACACACACGTTTGAACAAACCGTACAAACCGTATTTTCTATCCCCTTACACTGCCCCAACCCCTAAACCTAACCCTCACAGGAGACTGTGCAGTTCACTTTCTGTGAAAAAAAAAACTTGTTCTGTGTGATTTATAAGCATTTTGAAAAGTGAGGACATGGGGAACGTCCTCATATTTCACACTCTTTTTGTAATAACTATGTCATACCCATGTCATTATACACATTTGTGTCCTGATATTTCACGAAAACATGCCCACACAAACACACACACACACACACACACACACACACACACACACACACACACACACACACACACACACACACACACACACACACACACACACACACACACACACACACACACACACACACACACACACACACACACACACACACACACACACACACACACACACACACATGTTGGGTTTTCATGTTTTATGGGGACTTTCCATAGGCGTAATGGTTTTTATACTGTACATACCGTATATTCTATCCCCCTACACTGCCCCTGCCCCTAAACCTAACCCTCACAGGAGACATTCTGCAATTTTACATTTTCAAAAAACATCACTTAGTCTGATTTATAAGATGTTTTCCTCATGGGGACCTAAAAATGTCCCCACAAGGATGAGGATTTCGGATATTGCTATCTTTGTGGGGACATTTTGTCCCCATAACGTGATGATTACCAGTCCACACACACACACACACACACACACACACGCACACACACACACACACACACACACTGACTAATGAGCACACATTTGAAAGGCCTGTGACCCACGGCATAACCACATCTGAAGTGGTTTAATATTTAAAATAAACACAATTAAAATAAATCAATTGCATTTCAAGAGAGCAAGAACAGCAGCAGCAACAACTCCAAGTAAATAACCTTTATGCAAATTTGCTAGCATTAAAAATGCAAAATGATAAGCCACCCAACATGTAGAAATTGGAATAAAAAGTGAGTTTATGTCCAGTCTTATATCTTGTAAGAGAGTCATGACTTCCCTGTGTCTGTACAATTCGATGGGGCCAGACTTTTCCTCGGAAACCATGCAAAGGAAGTGCTTTCCAAATTATGCCTGATTAAAGTCCCAAGGGAAGAAAGTCTCTCAGAAAGATCTATTATATCTAGTCAACTGGGTTGACCATTTCAATGCTTTAAATCTACAGACACATACAGTGTTTCTTTCAGGTCAATCATAATACACCAAATACATGTGAGACTTGAAAATCCATTCATCATGTTCATCTGTGGTGACTACTGAAAAGAAAGAAACTCACTTATTACTATACTTTTCTGTTCATAACAGACTGGAAAACTACAAGCATACATGTATTTTCAGTTTGTTTTGCGCTGGCAGATATATACAAATCAATTTAAAGGAGAATCAGATATTAGTTCATACCCTCAAATATCAATTAAAGGATCTCAGCTGTGGAACCCCTCAAATTCCACCTATATACATAAGAAAACAAGGGACAGTCAGACATTATGAAAACACATTTGTGTTCACAAGCCAAATGTGCAGTGGGTTCTTCCAGCACTGTGCTGAGCATAAGAATTTGTGTCAGCGGCTGGGTCAGACTGCCATCGGTCTTACAGACCAGAACATAAAAATACTCACTGACAGCCCAGCACGTGTTGCCCCTGCTGCTCTTTGTCCTTTAAAAAAGGCATTATACTGAATGGGGGGCAAGGAGGACAGGCAGCGGTGGTAAAGAAGAGAGATAGATAATCCTGTGTTAGAGACACACACTTCTGATAAAGCAATAGTTCACCCAAAATTCTATCCATCTATCGTTATTCTTCCTTTATTTAGCTATTGTTGTGTGGTCATGGTAAAGCATTCTTGAGGATGAACAAAAAGGTCAAAGGCAGCAGACTGCAACAGAACGTAAACTGGTGTTAAAAATAACTGCAAATAACACACACACACACACACACACACACACACACACACACACACACACACACACACACACACACACACACACACACACACACACACACACACACACACACACACACACACACACACACACACACACACACACACACACACACACACACACACACACACACACACACACACACACACACACACCATGTACAGAAAGGGGGATGAGAAACTCAATATGTTACAAGTGTTCACTTAAAGGGTTAGTTCACCCAAAAATGAAAATTCTGTCATTAATTACTCACCCTCATGTCGTTGGACACCCGTAAGACCTCCGTTCATATTCGGAACACAAATGAAGATATTTTAGTTGAAAGCTGATGGCTGAGAAAGGCTTCACACAGGCCTCCATTGGCATTCAGTACATTGACACTTCCAAGATCCATGAAAGGCACTTAAAACGTCGTTACAAAGTCTATCTCACCACAGTGGCTCTACAATAATCATACAATGCGACGACAATAGTTTTTGTGCGCAAAAAAAAATCAAAATAACACCTTTATCCAACTTGTTCTCGACTTCCGTGTATGCCTCCACGACGCATGCGCGAGAATATGACGCAGATCCGGCGTTCGGACATATGACCCAGAAGCGATTTGTTTACGAGCAGAGGAAGACGCGCGTGTCTAAGCTGTTGGATTCTACATTGATCGTGCTTTAGGTCTCGGCGTAGTGCTCAAAATGGAGCTTAAGTGTGTATTTCATCGATTCCCGAACACCGGCGCTACGTCATATTCTCGCGCATGCGTCGTGGAGGCGCACACGGAAGACAAGAACAAGTTGGATAAAGGTGTTATTTTGATTTTTTTTTGCGCACAAAAACTATTGTCGTCGCATTGTATGATTATTGTAGAGCCACTGTGGTGAGATAGACTTTGTAACGACGTTTTAAGTGCCTTTCATGGATCTTGGAAGTGTCAATGTACTGAATGCCAATGGAGGCCTGTGTGAAGCCTTTCTCAGCCATCAGCTTTCAACTAAAATATCTTCATTTGTGTTCCGAATATGAACGGAGGTCTTACGGGTGTCCAACGACATGAGGGTGAGTAATTAATGACAGAATTTTCATTTTTGGGTGAACTAACCCTTTAACACAAACTCCAGTGCCCAGATGTATAGTGGGAAGTACCAGTAGAAACCACATTATATAGAATATAATGGAGTATTTGGGGGATGAAATCCACCACGGACAAAGGCATCAATGTCCGATAATGACAGACAAGTCTTTTCGTCATCTGCTAATATGCAAATGATTTTTATTCCAAATGTAGTGCAAAGCTCCATAAACAAATGCCGGCCTCCAGTTGCCCTGTGCAAGTCCATCATTAGCACACGCTCTCTTTGATGATCGATGAACACAAATTCAGACCCGCAAGGTGAATTACAGCAGATTTATGTCAAGTGGATCCGTGACAATGACCGTAATCCTCCCTAATACTATAATAATGAGGACATTACTTGAGTTAATCTACTGAATCATTTCTTTATTGGGAATTTTGCTACTCTAATAAATAAATAAAGTACAGCATCACACAATAACATACTTTGACCGAAAAAGCTCTCGTTAAATTGAAATAGTCAAATTGCTTACTGTTTTTACTTACATTTGTTCTATCCCACAAATTATCTATCAACCAAACATTTAACATTTTTCTCTCAAATTTCTGCAAACCAATAAGCTGAATCTGCAGGCGAGTTTACCACAGGCTTAAATATGCCTTCAGATGAAGAGAAGTTGTTTTATGGCCACGCTCCTTGTGGAAAATGTTTCATGTGAACGGCCCTGTGGTCCTGCTGTCCATCTGCCAACTGGACTGTTTTCTGCCCAACAAGAGCCAACTACTGCCTTATGTAATGGCAAACTTTGCGTTCCTCTGCTGTTCTACTTTCTCCTCATGTCTCAAAGTGAGCAAACCCAGCTCTCTCCCTGACTTCACCCTGCTGCCTAGCGTAAATAAACTACAGCCCAAAAGGGGCTCCGCCTGCATCTGAAACTCCCTGAGTCACAGCAGTACACTCTCATGTTGCTCAGCGCTCACAGCGGACTCTGTGCCATGCAAGGGTTATGGCAGACATCACGGCGCAGGGAGAATTAAAGAATCATCACAGCAATATAATCACTAGGCCTTTAAACGCAAAACCGCATGCTCAACAGAAAACATTGCTTCAGTGGTACAGTGGCTTGCTTCCTTAGTGAACATATTGTTAGTGGAGGAAAAATAGACAGACTTCCAAGAATGTGCTTGTGCTTCTGGATGTTTCCTGTGTACGCACAGATCGCTCTGAAGTCTTCGGCACTTCTGGTTGTTTAATTATTTATTTATTTAGAGGACAATCCCCTGGTCTTGGTCAAGGACACAATGGTTATATATCAGGTTTGTGCTAAGATCCAAGTTTCTTGGGACTGCTGTTGCAGTAGTTTTACCATCATACCTCTGATGGGGTCATTAGTTCTTCAATATTAGGTCTACAGATAAATGGCATAAATAGATTATGGTTCTCAAATTTGTTTGGTTGTGCCGCTTTATAATGGCAGAGTGCCAACCGCTATTCACATACTTGAACGCCATTGCAACGGCTGTTTTCCGTTTTGTTTTTTCCTTGCAGCACCAGAATTACAGAATTAATATCAGTCAATTATTTAACAACCTTCATTATATACACTTTGAAACATTTTGGTGGGTACAGCCCTGATTGGGAGGTATCAATTCTACTGGCAGTTGTCTAATTATTCAAGTTATTATTCAATTAAACAAATATGCATGTTGTTAACAGTTGAAATTAGCAGTATATATAATTTCTGTATATGGAAATGAGTACTATCATGAACGCCCCCCTCCGCTTGGTGCAGAGCATTTGATCCAAGCACATCTGATTTATTAGAGACACATTAGCATACACGCATGACTTTGACAGCAGAGGCCTGCAGCGGTGCCAAATTCACTCTCTCCTCCAGAAGACATGCTCACGTCTTTGAATTTCCAGCCAAAACTCAAGAGTCATGCTTGCCAGACCTCCCTCACAAAAAAAAAAAATCCACAAATATGGCCCCTGTCCGAAGTTATAACTCAAGACGATTACTGCTGTTCTCAATCAAACCACAGCCTGTCCTCAGAACACCTCTGAAAAGACCTTAGTCAGGGCAGACAGCATGGAAATGGACACATGTACAGTGCATTTAATAGGTTTTCCAATTTTTTGTCCCCAGGATTGTTTTTGTTTTTTTGCAAAAGCATATTTTAAATGTTGTGTCATTTGAATGATCAACACCCAGATACACAATGGCACCACCAATTGAACAGACTCACTTGTGAAAAAAACCCTGGACAACAGATATAAGAAGTTTAACTAGAACGTTTGACATAATATGCAATGCTGTAGATTGACATAATATGCAATGCTGTAGATTGAGTAGTAGGCACATTATGATTTCATATGGTGTTAAAAACTCCAGTCATCAGCTCAGATAACACAGAGAAGACACAATTCCTAACTATTTTATGTTGTGGCGAACTGCTGCTGAATTCATATGAATTTATTCAATCTTATTTTTGTACAATTATTTTCATATAATCTGCGTATGCCCCACTGACGGTTAAGTTTAGGGGTGGACCTTCATGCTTGTTTTTTTCACTAAAAACCTTATGAATTCACAGAAAATATATATACTTTTAACGTTTTTGTCATGAGACCAGGTTGGCTCAGACTGGCCAGATTTCAGAAGGCAACATGATGGAAAAATGTATTTTTTTGTACATAGTCTGATGAAAATAGATGTATTTTATATCATAATTAGTTCTAGTACATCTTAGAAAATCTTGGCATTTGGAACCGGAATGACGCTAAATGCTAATGCTTTTCACAAGGTTGGAATAAATAAAAACAGTTATTTGCACATAGTCAAGATGAAAATAAATCATACTAATAAGTCATACTTATTTTATATACTTAACATCGTCTAATCCATTAATAGCCCTTTCATTAGAAAAAAATGAAATAAATGATACTTGGACTTGCTCCTCATCACACCTTCCCAATGAACACGCGCTCCAAAGCTCAGATGATAAGGCAATATTTTTGTACATAGTAGTTAAATTATAACTTAATAAACATTAAAAGTGAATATTCTCAAACATAAAAAACCACCGAACTTTAATCAAAGTGCTAAAGTCTGTGCTCCAACTTGTGTCCAGCTACTGGGTCATTAACCCAGTCATTCACTGCAAATGTGAAAGCCTATTACTCAAATATTATTCACCATAACATATCGCTGTCTCTGTCTCTGTCTCAATGATAAGCTACATGCAGTGTTGACATCCCAATTGGTTCATCATCCCATAAGCGCCACTGTATCCTGTCCCTGGACTTTGGATGACCACAGTCAATGTGTTTACTTTCAAACAAAACCTATTTATTGAAGGATTGTTTGACTAGACCAAAGTAAAATGTTCTGTGTGCTCAAAGGTGAATAATCTTGACACAAGCCCAATGATTTTCCAATAATGATCTGGCACAGACATCTACAGTTTAAAGGCCCACTGAAGTGCCTTGAAACTCACACAGTGTGACGTAATTTCCACTGAAACATGAAGACAGGGCGGGACATATCGAGCATTCTGTGTAGAATTCAAATGGGTCCGATATGCTTTGTGGTCTGCACCGACTCGTGCATATGATCCGCTCTGTGCTACTGTGTCTGTGGACCGGAGCAGACGTCATCCACCCCAATGGAAAACATATTTACACTGTCTGAATTGTTCCCTATGTGCTATTCACCATAGGGGTGGGCGATATAGCCTCAAAATTATATCACGACATTTCAAGAATATTTGCAATAACGATATTTATGACGATATAGAAAAAAATATATGGAATAAAGTTGAATTGGTTATTGCAGCTAAATTGCGTTTATATGGAGCACTGTAATCGGTTTAAAAGTCCAAAACGAATGAAAATGCTCCATATAAACACCTCAATCGGAATAAAAATATAATGTTATAATGTTGACTAGAGGAAAGTTAATTTTTCTGAAGTGTTAAACTTTTTATTTCGTAGCAAGTTATGGAGATAATGTTGGAATAATGACACAGACATCTCTTCTGACAGCGTTTGTCCCAGGCACTTTCTACTTCAACTGCGTAGAATTTATTTTTAGTTTCTTACAGCAACACCAGATCGGTTTAGATAACGTCTCATGTAAACTGTCCACAGAATCGTTCAATGTGAATGATTTGAATCAGAATGACATAAAAGTGTGCATGTATTGAAGCACACACGCACACACACGCAGGCGTCACTCGCATACAGAGAGAGAGCAGAGATTGCGCTGCTCATTCATGAGCACAGAAACTTGTTATTAACGCCCCGCGACTTTTAGCAATAAAATAGCCAAATTACTGGATCACTACATTATATTTCTCAGCAACGATGGGGTTACATCGCTATTTTTAAGTAATAAACACACATCTTCGCTGTTAAGAGAGACGCTGAACAGACGCAGTCAAGCAGGTACGAATCTCTCTTATTTGGATAATAATCAAAATAAATGCTATAATCCATTCATTCAAATAAATGTAATCTTACGCTCTACTTTATCTCTGTGTCTGATTCAAAGCAGGCAGAATACTAGATCTAACGAGCTGCAACTGACGAAAATAACCGCCAATGTTACCCTTCCGGTCAAATATTGCACTGCAAACATCAATAACAGCTTTAAGTTGTCAGTGTTTTGTCAGTTGTCAAGAGGGCTGACCTCTTGTAATCAAGTAGCTCCCTTTTTAGGTACTAAATCGTCATCGGAGGCTGACATGCTGCTCTTACTCTCAGACAGGTGTTGTTGTTGTGCGCGCTAGGGAACGTAAATGCGCCATACGTCATCGCACCGCTATATTATTGATATCGTGATATGACATTTTTTATCATGAAAAAATGTATACCGGTATTAACGTGGACGGTATGATATGGCACACCCCTAATTCACCTTATAGCAAAAAAATAGTAAAGATGTGAACAAGTGAACGATTTCAGCCACAGCTTCAGTGTCAATTTATAGTGTAGGGAACGGGACGCTTCAGATTCCAGGGAGCATTTGATTGGACAGAAAAATATAAAATTTTGATTTCATGGGGACTTTTAATTCTGTGATCGTGACATTTTAACATGTTACATGTACATTTACTACAATTATTTATAAATAAATAATATTAAATAAATAAATATTATATTATTAAAAAATGTTTTAGTATTTATTAATTTTAGTCATTTACTTTTTAAATTACTAAATAAATAATAAAATAATACATAATTATTATTATTAAGTATTATTAGTATTATTAATTAATATTAATTATTTGTTGTTAATTAGTATAATTTATAGACTTGGTCGGCGTTGTGTCATAGCTGGGGGGCGTGACGTGGGGGCGGAGTCAGCGTGGGGGAAAACAGTCCATTCCCCCACAATGTAAATGCATGGGTTAACCCAGTTTAGCCTGTGTAAAATCACTTTTGCCGCTCGACAGAGCAAGATATAAAGAAAAACTGAGCCATATTGGGTCAGATTGTCCGTACAGTATCCGTGACTGATAAACGACCCGACAGAATCAATGGCCAGAGGTGTCATTTTCTCATCAAAATACTCCGGGCTGCTCCGCCGACCCCATATAGGTATGACATGCCAACTTCATAACTCACCCATTCTTTTGATGAAGATGTTAATTCAGTGTTCCTGAATTTAATGGATTAAAAGTATGTATTACATACATTTAATGTCTTAAAATGATCATAAAACGTGTCTTGTGCTATGAAATTGATATTTGGAGTTGACAATTTTTTTGACAAAGTTTTTTTAATTAACTTTTTAATAGCAACCGTCTTCATCAAAAGACTGGGTGATTTATGAAGTAGCCTAGCTATTATGTTGTGTAATATTTGTGGGAGCAGCATGAATTTTGACAAGAAAATGTACAAGTGTCATACATATAATGTGACAATCAGCTTTAATAATTTCTTAAATTATTATTTTACAACAAAATAAAGCAAAAACCATGAAGTTTCACCTAAATGCAAAGCACATTTTTGCAAATGCTGCAGTGAGCAGTAAGCACAACTGACAAAGCAGCCAAAGACATCCATCTGATGCAAATTTACATAAGCCAACATTTTAAAAAATAGCGTAAACTGATGCATTCAAGAACTCATTGTTTGTGAATATCATTCTACCTTGTGTAGACTGACAAACTTGATTGCAAATCAGACTTCTGTGGTAAAGTGAAATGACACATGTTTTTGACTGTAGGTGCAGTACCTGGAGCGAACAGCTTGGATCCTCGTCCGGACACCAGTCCGTTTTCACACAGCAAGCCCAGGTAGAGCAGACTGAGAGAGAGAGAGTAAGCCATAGCTTCTGCTGTCTCCCTGTGCGGTAAAATAAGAAAAGAAAAATCATTATTAGTGGTGCTCCCGGATGACACCCCTCTGACAAATACTGAGCTCAAACCCCTAGAGAGCCCCAGGGACATCTCCTCAGCATCTCCAATTCATTTCCCTACTCCTTCACGCCACTGGCTGTTACTGCCATTAATTCTTAGCTGGTCTGTGTGAAACCCTATACGAGGAAACCAGACAATTAACAACCAGACACAACCTCTGCGACACTCAGCACTTCCAGCCATACGTGGGTTTGTCATTATCTGTGGGTTACCAGGGGTCTTTTAAGCATGCAGGCTGTGCGGGGGATGCATCACAATGTTTCCACATTTACCGTGTTAAACTAGAATTTCCATTATAAAATTATGCTAGGGCGACAGAAAACCTTTCAAAATGTCAACCGTTCATGCTATCTCAGCTAAAGGTCCTGGTGAAACATCATCTCTTATGGAATGAAGCATAAAGAAAACCGGCTTCGACTTATATTAGTGCTAGATGTGTGGCAGAAATACCGCTGACAAGTTGCCATTATTCATTTTGTGCTTTATGTATGTGTATGTGGATTTGCAGTTTGTGCTCAGTTGATTCTGTCAATGTTTCTTCGCCCTCACCACTTTTGGGCCTTTTTGCAATATTATTCCATAAAAGAGATAATGGTTTGTCTGAAATGGTGATGACAATGTGACATAGTGAGAAATTACTGACATAAGCATACAGACAGAACAGGTTCTATCCAGCTAGCCCATGGGTTAGGCTAAAAATAAGTACACTATATTTGTTTGGCCACCACCACAAATCATAGAGAGGTCAGTGGCACTTTGGCACTGATGAGTTTGATCTTAAAAGTCTAATAAAAAAAGAGACAAACAGAGATGGATTAAAAGAGTCAAATAAATTACATGAAATAAAATCAAGTGGCAATTAGTAAATACAATGGGCCAATAAATGTTGTTTAGACTTGCCGCATCCTGATGCGTTTCTGAATATGATTCGATTAATGATTTTAGGCCTTAAAAACTTGGCTTCAGAGCTATTTTTCTTCTGCACTTGGCAGTGGATGGTTAAAAACAGCACCAGGCTATAATTTCCAAATGTGGGAAAATACACAGTCAGCAAATAACTGGCTTTGTTGCATTTGACCTGTAGCTTCACCCCATCTCAACATCTAACAATGCTAGAATAACAACATGCAGGTTTCAGAACCCTGTCTCATTTTATTTTGATACTTAAATTGAGTACTTCTGTATTTTGTATTCACATTCACAAAGCTGACTCAAATAGAAGCTAGTTAAACTCCTTGAAAAGGCATATGATGATTATATTTAAGCCAAATATTATACAAAATGATGTGATTTTGTCTCATGTCTTGAGCATACAGAGTCAACAAACTCGCCTGAAAACCACTTGATCCTCTCTATCCTTCTTACAGAGACGGCCCTTCTCCGTCAGGTAGTAAAGAGGCCCCATTCCTCACAGGAATGCTGCTATCACACAGTGAAATTGTGTAAAATGCCCTATACACCCAGACTGACAGCCAGTCCGATGCTTATTAGCTGGTCTATGTGACTATATTGCATTTAGCAAACTATTATTATGTACCATTATTGATAGACTAAAATAGAGTAAATTAATCCAACAATCCAACGCTCTCCATTTACTTTGCATTGCGGGAGGCTGCCTCCTTGTCATTTCGGACTTATACCAAAAAACAGAACAATGTCTAAAAGCTGCTATGTGACAAGCTGTACAGCAAACAAGCTAAAAAAAAACACAGAAATATGTTTTTATAAGCTGTCGACCAAAAAAAACGAGCGTTTAAGGAGATAAAAGTGGATAGGCAATAAGACGTGAAGCTTCAGCAGGAAGAATGGGTACATTTTGGGATCCTGACACTCAGTATACCTCAATATGCCTATGTGTGCAGTAAACATTTTGTCGTTAAGTCAAATATCTGGCATCCAGGGTATCAAATATCCAAATGTCAGTTTTATATATTATATTTCCTGTCTCTGATTACGTTCCCCTCCAGTGGGTGTAGTTCTCAGTGTAATATAGCAATGTCTCAATGGCTTGAATCCACTTTTTTGTCCTTAAACGCTCGTTTTTTGGGTCAACACAACAGCTTATAAAAACTTCTGGGTTTTGTTTAGCTTGTTTGCTGTACACCTTGTCACATATCAGCTTTTATACATTGTTCTGTTTTTTTTATTATAAGTCCGAAATGACAAGGAGGCAGCCTCACGCAATACAAAGTCAATGGATACGGTTTGATTGTTTTCGCCCCCGGTGGGCATGGTCTTCAGATTATGACGCGTGTCGCTCTGTCTCTATGCTGCATGTATTTGATCAAAAATTCCGTTTAACAAGTAATATTGTGTTACTAAATATTATTACAATTTAAAATGACATGTAAAATAATAATGTGATGGAAAAGCTGAATTTTCAGCATAATTACTCCAAGTCTTCAGTGTCACATGATCCTTCTGAAATCATTCTAATATGATGATTTGGTGCTCAAGAAACATTTCTTATTATTATGAATGTTGCAAACAGTTGTGCTACTTAATATTTATGAGGAAACAGTGATACGTTTTTTTTTCAGGAATCTTTCAGGAAGGTCAAAAGAACAGCATTTTTAAAATCTTTAATAACATCATAAATGTCTTTATTATTGTCAATGTACACTCTAAAAATGCTGGGTTAAAAACAACCCAAGTTGGGTTGAAAATGGACTAACCCAGCAAATGGGTTGTTTTAACCCAGTGAATGGGTCGTTTTAACCCAGCAGCTGGGTTAAATGTTTGCTTAAAGCAACCGAATCGCTGGGTTAAAACAACCCAATTGCTGGGTTAGTCCATTTTCACCCCAACTTGGGTTGTTTTTAACCTAGCATTTTTTAGAGTGTAATCTAACAGTATTAGGGCCAGATTTACTAAACAGGGCAAATTAGCATGAGAGCGCAATTCCAAAAAAGAGCGATGGTACTGGAAATTTCTACGTGTGATCTACTGAATACGAGCAAACACAGACACAGCCGGATCATTTCCATAATGACCAACACAATCTATCAGTTAGAGTCTGGTTTAAGACATGCTTTTTTGGGTGGTAAATAATGGCGCAAACACCAGTAAACTGACGAGCGTAAACCTTAGTAAATCACCTTGCATGATTCATTTAAATACTCTCATCCCATACATTTTGCGTCTGACAGGGAATCTTCTACAAATGCATATGCAATAAGGTCTAAGGCAAAAATAACCCTGTCCACGCCTTTTCAAAGCTATTTTTTCACTGCGTGTATTTAGTAAATATTGACAGTAGTTTTTTTTTAATGCAAAAAAAAGGTTTTGCGCTGGCGCAAGCTGTTAGTAAATCTAGCCTTTAGTTTCTTAAAAATTCTTACTGAACCCTATATATTATAATAATGGCAATTATATGAGGCATATCCAAACACTCTCTGTTTGAGTTTGCAGTCGCATTTCCGCCATGTGGAGTGTTTGGATATACTGGGAGGGCCATTAGGGTCCGACCCCATGAGGGAGTTAAAGGGGCATGGCAGTATGCACAGAGGGCCTGATTGTCCAGATAGCCCCGAGAGGGAGGAGGGTGGAACCTCCCTTAAATCGGATTGGCTGAAAGAATTTCCCGCTTCTTGAGTGCTTCACAGATTGCTCCAGCACTGCATGCATATTAGGCAATGCTTCTCACCCTTTAACCTCCAAAATATGTCTGCTGTTGATAACACGGCCCATCTTGGACACCATTTACATTTTTGTCATTTGAGGACCATGTCTTTGAAACAAATGTTACTGTAATGTTTCTCTTTTAAATCCCTCATAGTCAGCCGTAGTGCAGACAAACAAACCCATATATATCTGAGCAGCGCTGCAGTGGGTTGTGCAAGTAAACAGGTCTGATTTGCGTCAGTCGCAATGTGCGCTTTAGTGAATGACAACCCAGTTTTTTTCCCGATTTATTTGCAGCTTGAAGTATTCAGAGCAAAACTTGATGTAAAGAAATTATTGCTATCACTGTGGGTTTCAACCAGTCCTTAACATTCCACACACAAACCACAAAGATGCACCATTACCACTCTCTAGATGTCAATGCAAGACACATAACTCAAATAAATATAATGCCCAAATAATGTAGTAAAAAAAAGTATATTATGTAATATAATTGTCTTTTAAAAATGTATTCAAAATTACACTTCCGTCGATCCCTGATCTGCACCTTAAGAAATTCCATATTATGGTTTGTAAAGTAGGTTTACACTATATATTTAAATAATATAATATAATATAATGACAGTTCACCGTCTGTCAGAATTGTAATGATTACAACCCTAATAAATGGATCTGGTGCTGGGTTGAATTTCTGCTTAAATGGATGACCTTTTGAGTGGAATAAAGGTCAGAAATCACCATTTTCACATCTTCACAATTCTGGGCGCATTTGCAAAC
The DNA here is from genome assembly GCF_949357685.1 of Gobio gobio. NCBI lineage: Eukaryota > Metazoa > Chordata > Actinopteri > Cypriniformes > Gobionidae > Gobio > Gobio gobio. The sequence continues at coordinate 35,705,656 of NC_137116.1, read as the reverse complement.
ACAAAACTTCTGAACACTGACTGTTATAGGCAAGGCTTAACTAAATGAACTACTACACTGAAAAACAGTTGGTGCAGAAATAATTTCCACTCAGAAATTGCTAGTACATTTTAAAACAATTAAAAAAGAAACAGCAAGTGACACACTGAATTATACATTTTGAAAATGTGATACCAAAAAAATCCTTTTTTACAGTGTAAGGTAACAAGTCTAGAGCTCAGTTTAACAAGCAATAGAGTATCATTACTGTTTGGCCAAAATCCAAGACTGAATTAATAACCTCCAAAATTAGCAGTGACTATAAATACATGTAATGTTAACCGTTTCAAACCTGTTGATCTCTGTACTATATAATAAAATGTCACTGAGTCATACATTAAGTAATACTAAATCTGTGAGCGGTGATGTGCTCGGTCGTTAAACTGCGCTAAATGGCACCTATTTAGCAACTTTATAACAGCACTCAGACAATCAATCAGAGATTAATTCTGAATGACTGAATCTATGTGCATTGAGACCTATTTCCAGTTCTTCTGAGCTCATGATGTTAAGCAAACATGTGGACATCACCTTTAGCAAACTGTGCTGAAACTACAGATGAATCAATCCATTACTATGAGTGATGGGGTAACATGTTACACAATCATATGTATTTTTATCAAATAACATTATGCGCCCTATTTTAACGATCTGAAACGCAAGTGTCAAAGCGCGAAGCGCAAGTAACTTTGTGGGCGGGTCTCGGCGCTGTTGCTATTTTCCCGGCGGGATAAATATGGAGTCAAAATAGGGCCACATATATCTGCAAAATAACACCATGTTTTGCAAAAAAAAAAAAAATTTTTGCAAAAAAAATAGAATATTGAGAAAAAAATGCTTTTTTGCAAGTAAAAAAATAGTAATTGCAAAAGAAAAGTTACCACTGAGAGAAAAAATCAAGTTTAGCAAAGTAAAACTTGCAGCATTGACTTTGCAACACCTTTGCGCCGCTCCTTTAAATCCGCGTTTCCGTCATCCGTGCCTCTGCGGCGCAAGCTTTCCTTTGCGCTTCATTTTTCTTTGCGCCTCGCTTTGTGTGCCTGATTTGACGTGGGGGAAGGGTCAAGAGGTTGGGGTGTGTACATGGGTGTGTACAAGGGACGAAGGCGCGTCCTTTTAAATGGCTAAATGGCTCTTGCGCCCGGCGCAAATCGAAAATGGGTTGGTCTGAAGTAGCTTCATTATTCATAGGTGTGGTTTGGGCGTAACGTGAATAAACCAATCAGAGCGTCATCCAACATTCCCTGTAAAAGCAGGTGCGCAAGTTCCATTATGGATTGCTGTTATTATGGCGTATTTACCAGGCGCACGCCAGGAGCGGTTCACAGCCGAGGAGACTGATGTGCTTGTAAGAGCAGTGAAAGACAGAGAAGTTGTGTTGTATGGGGATGGGAGAAACCCACCCAAAATAGCGTCGGTTAAACAGGCGTGGCAGGAAATAGCCACAATTGTTTCATCAGCTGGCATCCCCAGGACGTCGCACCAGTGCCGCAAACGCTACAATGACATCAGAAGACGGGGAAAGTCCAAGCTTGCCAGCATCAATCGGGCACGCCGTGTAACGGGAGGTGGATCTGCCTCTACTCAGGACCTGACGCCAGCAGAGGACATCGCTGCGTCCACCCTCACCGATTTTTTTTCCTGGTTCTTGACGGACAAACCAATTTGTTAGATGTCCTTATATACATATATGTCTTGCCAGAAGTTGCCACTATTGGGCAAACAGGTCTCCTTAATTATTAGACTACAATTAGCCTGAATAATTTGTAAGCTAGATTTATGCCTATTTTTTCACATCTTCGTGGCACACCACAATGATTTCCGTCATCTCATGTGTTAATATTTTTTTAGTGTAACAATTTATGATTTGCAAAAATAACTGTTGCATCTGTGTAGATTACATGAGCAAAGTGTATGCGCGTTGTGCACGCTATACATTATGGTCAAGCATGCGCCCTTAAAATAGCATAATGAACAACGCGCAACGCGCCACTGACTTTAGACTAGGTTTTTTTCTGGTCAGTGGCGCAATTGTTTAATGGAACAGCAAAATAGCACCAGGGATTGTTTGCGCCGGAACACGCCTCCTTTTTTGCGCTGAACCGCCCAGGTAGCGCAAGTTCATTCACTAGTTTAGCGACGTGCTTCTGTGGAGGGAAAAGCGCGCTTTGCGCGGGTGCAAAATAGGAATGACACATGCGTCGGTGTACAAAGTCAATTGCGCTGGGTGCAAGATAGGGCCCTATATGTTACATAATATTATAGTTGTCAAATTTACACCATATTATCCAAGTCAGTTTTTCAAATAAAAACTGCACACATTACTTTTCCATTTATGTACTTTATTTAATGCCAAATAAAACTAGGAAAAACTCTTCGTTCCAATGTTGGGAGAAATCTGGTCTGTTCATAAAAACAAACAAACAAAAATATCTCCTTCTCAAGCACTTAACTGTATCCTGCTTGGGGGAAAACATTTATTCTTCATCTATGCTTTCACTATTTCTTTGTCTATGCTTTCAATATTCCTTAATCCCTCCCTGTTCTAGCTTGTACTATTCTAACTGATGTCTGAAACTTTGTATTACTAGCACAGCCTCTTTAAGATGAATAGCTTGTTATATTCCTCATTGGCAAGTCGTTTTGGATAAAAGAGTCTGTTAAATGAATGAAAACATTTAAATTGAAATGCAAATGACATTTCTAATGTCAAATCAAAACCCCAAAATGCTTCCGCTCCAGAAGAGTCTCAATCAGCTGATAATGTAAAATTATTAATTACTGTTTATGAGTAATGCAATATTGTAATGTATTTCTGTCTCCTACAACAGGTTTACATGCATCAAAGGTCAAAAAAACAGTTATTTTTTTTCATAATATACATTGCACATCAACACATTTTTCAATGATTCTCAAACGACTTATTGGATGAATTAGTCTCTCTAAATCCTTCCTTTTCCTGAGCCCACTCTGCTCTGATTGGCCAGATGGCCCAGTCTGTTGTGATTGGTCTACCGCTTACAGCACGGTCAGAAGCTAAACGGCCATTACCATAACTGAACTTCAGCTCTGGAGGCTTCCTCAGTCCTCAGCGATTGTACACAATGTAAAGACAGTAATGATACCAATATCAATCCGAGCGCGAGTCCGATGATGAAACATTGGAAGAACTAGTAAGGACGGCTTGAGCAGGACGTTTCTCAGTGATAAGCTACTCAGTTTGAGGTACATATGAGATGTTGCAACTGTAATTCCTCACCATCAGCATTAACAAGAGTATGACCATCAACAAACCCATGTGTATATTTCTAATTTATTACATGCGGGAACTGTATCAATAACAGCGCATATGTAAGCCGAGCACTAACGTGAATGACTTATGTAACATTAAAGCTTGTAAAACAAATCTTGCTCCATCTTTTATGTTTGAATGACGCACAATCTGCATTAATAGACACAGTTTTAGGTAATAGTGGCCCACAGCTGATTAGCAGAAGGATTTTAGTAAGACATTAATAACGTGAGTTAGCCGAAAACTTTGTTAAACACAAAACAACATATTTTGAACACTCGTTCAATATATAATATATAAATCAATAATTATTCATACATACAGGTTGTGATTCTGAGGAGCAAGCTGGTCCAAATAAACTGGGTACTGACCCCTCTTTCAAGAGCAAGCGTTTTGTGGTCGTCAGTAAAATGACGTTTGAGGGCTGGTCAAGTTGTTCGGCTCAATAAGTGACATCGCTAGACTGGGTAAACCTCAAGAGCAAGCGTTTTGTGGTCGTCAGTAAAATGACGTTTGAGGGCTGGTCAAGTTGTTCGGCTCAATAAGTGACATCGCTAGACTGGGTAAACCTCAAGAGCAAGCGTTTTGTGGTCGTCAGTAAAATGACGTTTGAGGGCTGGTCAAGTTGTTCGGCTCAATAAGTGACATCGCTAGACTGGGTAAACCCAGCCTGATCTGCCGGCGATTTCATTTCGCCCTGCAACTCAATCTGGAAACCTGTACATTCATTTCTACTGCTTCTGTTACACTTTTGTGGGAAACAATCACAGACTGGCTTATCCACCTGGTGCGCTATTGGCGGGTTTAACACAATGACGGATAGAGAAGCGATGGCTCTAGAGCTGCAACTAACGATTATTTTTTCTGTCGACTAATCTAACGATTATTTTTTCGATTAGTCGACTAATCTAACGATTATTTTTTCGATTAGTCGACTAATCTAACGATTATTTTTCCAGATTAGTCTTATTATTCTTTTTTTACTGATTATTGTATTTCAATAGGGTAGTGAATTTGTATATTATTTTAACATGAAATCAATGAATGATGACAATATTAATTATAATGAAATATATGAACACAAGAAGCTTTTTAAACATAATATATAATGATACTATTCATCATAAAATGTATACAGAGTAGGCCTAATTAGGAAAAGTTGTTTACTATAGTAGTTGAGTATGATTTACTTATTGATTTGTGTCAATAGTAAACGAAAATGCACTTGTATTTATCTGCAAAAGGTTCACATACAGGAGCTTTCAGCATAGTTTTAATGTATAACTAGTCATCTATTTTGAAGATACATGTGCATAAAAAACGACTAAAGCTGCCAGAAGTTTTTGCCCAAACTTCAAAGACATATTTAAATGATTAAAGCTAGAGGCATATCTTAACTTTAATGTTACTTTAATCATGCAAACTACCTATATACAGCATGTTATTATGCATATGTGTTTGGGACAGAGCGGAACCGGGTCGCATTAACAGGAGATATATGCAGCCCATAATAAATAAAAGCACGAGACGTACAGGGGTCGGAGAAGAACCCCGGAAAATGTGACCGTCTGTTGCAATACACGCGTGGCGCGTTCAGCTGCGCGAGAGAACCATGGAGAGAACACTGGCAGCAGGGTTGCCAGGTTTACACAACAAAACCCAACCATTCGTTACTCAAAACTAGCCCAAAACAAGCCCAATCGCGTTTCGGGGAGGTTCTCTGGTAAACATCGCGTTCGGGGGGTTAAATATTTGTGTTTTTTTGCTTCAACCCGCGGACATGAGACACAGCCCGCGGCAACAGTGTAGAAGTAGCCCAATTCCGTGGGAAAAAAAGCGGACTTGGCAACACTGACTGGCAGTGTGAAAGCTCCCGCTCTCCACGCGCACAGCTTCTGCTCTGCTCAGTGTGAAACCGGCGTTACAGAGCGAACAAAGCACAGTTTTATTCGGCTTCTGTTTAAAGTACTCCCACACTTTTGAATGTCGCGGTCTGGCTTTATATGATAAATGATCATTTTCACTATGCCCAGGAGCAGAAGCTGTCATTATTCTAGTTCTGTTCCATTCTAGAATGTAAATAATGTGCCGCCGACGCGTCGACGCATTTCACGCACGTCGACGTATTTTCGTAGTCGACGTCATCGACGACGTCGACGCGTCGTTGCAGCCCTAGATGGCTCGTTGCCCATTGTGGTCTGATTAGTTGAAGGACTATCCAACTGTGTACAGAGTCATTTAATTTATGCTTGTTTATCACGCCTCTTGTGCAGTAGAAAATACATAGCAGACTCCCCTGACCAATGTTCAATCTTAAATTGAGCTTGGTCTGGTGATAGCCAGACAATGACATCACCTGAAAATAAGCTAACTTCCGTCAACATAACCAACATGACAACCTGCTTGCACAGAGAGCGTGCTGGGGACTATTTTCAGGCGCTGCGTAATATCATTGCGCCGCTGCACCCATGGTACGGCTCAAAGTTCCATGATTATTACGCAGGAATGAGAGAATAGTTCTCTCAACAGAATCGCAACTTTTAATTTTCCGCCGGTCTTAGTACACAATGTAACTATACACATCACAACATGTAAATAGGAAAATGTTGCTATTATTGTGTCACTTATTGAGCAGTAGGCTAGCTGGAGCCATTTACTTCCAGTCTTTGTGCTAAGCTAGGCTAGCGGTGGGTGCGCCAGACAGAGTTATGACACGCACGGAGATGAGAATGGTATGTGTGGACTTCTCTAACTCTGGGGGATACGGTGAATAAGCTAAAGTCCCAAAAAGTCGGCGTGTTCCTTTAACAATTGCTATCTCAATAGCGTTCCGTCCATATGTAACTTTGCAACATCGCAAGCATCTCTGAATTTACAGTTGTAATCTGATTCTAGCTTTATCTTTAAATGCGATTACTGCAATTGCTGTAGCACAGGTCTCAGTCTACAGAGCGTTTGGCTACTGCAAATCAGAGAGGATTCAACCTTTCCTATAGCGATTTAGGACCGTTCAAAAGTTTGAGATCAGTAGGACTTTTTTTAAATGATTACTTTTATTCAGTAAGGCAGTATTGTTACAAAATATTTCAGTGCTATTTTATTTAGTACTGTAGCAATACTGTAGCACAGGTCTCAGTCTACAGAGTGTTTGCTACTGCAGAAAAAGGATATCAGAGAGAGGATTCAACTTTTCCAGTTCTGATTGACTTAGTCAAACGACGATATGCAAGGTTCAAAGGTGACATTTCAGTCACCCCAGTTGCACAAGCAAGCAAATAGTGTGCTATGGTGAAACAAGCACAAAACCTTGTGTAAACCATTATAGATAGATCTGCATGTGCACAGACAAAAATCCATGAAAAGTGCATGTGCTGCGGTTATGCTGGTGGAAAGGGGATTTTAACTAGGTTAGACGGGGGTTTAACACTTCATTGGACTGTTCAAACAGAGATTAAAGTGGGCTTCTGCCAGCAATGGCATATGAGAATCTTTTCGCTTTGTGATGGTATTCAGTTCTGGCTGGTGAGACTTGATCGTCTCTGCCGCTCCTATTTCACAAGGGCAGTGGAAAAGTTTGGGTCAGCAGAGCAGGCTGCTGGAGGGGGACGGAGCTAGATTCTGCCAAACGGAGCGTGTGCGCGTATGGCAAGAGCTGAGTTTTACGATGCTGACTCTAAACAAGAAAGAGAGAGAGATATCATGCTTCCAACACATGTGGTAAACTGAGGTCAATCAAGTTCGTGCAGAGTGTGCTTGCAAACCTGTTTGTGTTGCAAAGGTCTTCAATCGTCTAGACGTTTTTCATTGAGAGCCAGAAGCTGGCGCATTGTAACGCTTGGCCCTTCATACTCTGCTCTGATATAGAGTCTGACACATAAGCTACATTTAAAAATGTATGAATGTCTTTGCATTATACAATTATTGTACTATTCAAAAGTTTGAGGTCAGTAGGATTTTTTTTTAAATGATTAATTTATTCAGTATAGGCTATATATATATCATATAAACCTCTTCATTTGAACTTTCTGTTAATCAAAGAATCCTGAAAACATTCACCATGGTTTCCACCTAAATATTAAGCACAGCAACTGTTTTTAACATTGATAATAATAAGAAATGTTTCTTGAAAGATTTCTGACACTTTCTGGTTTGCCATCACAGGAATAAATTGCATTTTAAAATATTTTAAAACAGAAAAAGTCCTTTTAAATCATATTAAATAATATAACAATAGTAATATAAGGGACTTCTTTCAAAAAGATTTTAAAAATCTTACCGACCCCAAACTTTTCAAAGGCATTTATTTCGATGAAATGTAGCACAAACACTTTTTTAGAAAACAAATTCATACAAAGAGGTTTATTAATAACACAATACAGATTATGTTCATTGGTAATGTGATGAATTACAGATGTGGTTATTCTGTTTGAACAGATTAATACTAACACTTACAAAACTTGCAACATGTACAGTCCTGGGACATATTATGGCCCTATTGTTTGTTTGATTGCTTCTATTGTTCTCCTCATTTGTAAAGTCGGGTGCACAATGCATGATTTATAATAGTCCATTATGACTGCTGCTTGTAAGACTGTATGAACTTGATCCCCGCTGTAAGCATTGTCACACTGTAGCATCTCAGTTGTCATTAATGTCAGACTGTACGGCGGACAAGACGCATTAAAAACAGCCGCAAGAAAACACATCCAGATTTTCACATCATCAATCAGTGACACGCCTTGGATCAGAGGAATCTTTTAGGATTTGTAAAATTTGTTACAGACGACCAAATCGTGGTCAAAATCATACAGTGTGCACTCAGCTTAAAAGGCACAATATGTACGATTTTTGGATTAAAATATCCAAAAAAACACTAGACCAATATATTTTGTTGACTTGTGTACTTACATTATCCCAAATGTTTCCAAGAATGTTTAAATAAAGAGAAATAAGCATTTTTAACCAGAACACGGACTGTGTCTGTGCATCGTCTATTACTCTCGATTTCCGTTTGGATACATTCATCGACAGAAAACGAATCATTGTTATAGCTTAACAAAGTTAGTCTTATTGTTTAAATCTCGTTTTCTTGATTTACTGCGAGTACCATGATTTACCATGCCTAATATCGATCTATCTTACTGCAGTGTGAACAAGTGTCTCATAGTAGCCGCCAAGCGAAAGCACGGAGTAGCATTATAACAACTTTCAACACACTCAAATAATGTATCTAATATGATAAAAAAAAAGCGGAGGCGGTCGTCTGCGGCATAATAAAAGCTCCGCAAAATCCAGACATCATCAAGCTACGCCTTAGTTTTGAATAAGCGATCTCTAGCGGCGAAAAATTACATAATTGTGGCTTTAAGTTGCTATGAATAGAAGCCTCAGCTAAGTGATTAAATGTAAATGTAACACCTGTGTCAACTCGAGGAGAACAAACTTCCACTAAATATGACTTTGGAAGGGGATAGTTAAAAATAATTACAAAATTGATAAGAGAAGTGAAATATTCCTGAGAAAGTGCATCAATTGTTTTTAAGAGTGTCTTATTCACACGTGTAGTTTAGTTCTTTTGGTCTGGACCAAAAATTGAAAATGATACATTTATTCCAGGTTCGCTTAGCTTTCACACTGTAATTTTTAACACAGAACCTAAAGATACAAAACAACATTTTTTATGACGTTCGCTGTATGTGCGTACATATGAAATTACAAAATTGCTAAGAGAAGTGAAATTATTCCTGAGAAAGTGCATCAATTGTTTTTAAGAGTGTCTTATTCACACGTGTAGTTCGGTTCTTTTGGTCTGGACAAAAAATTGAAAATGATACATTTATTCCAGGTTCGCTTAGCTTTCACACTGTTAACACCGAACCTAAAGATGCAAAAAAACGTTTTTTATGACGTTCGTTGTATGTGCGTACATATGATGGTAGAGCTTATGTAAAGGAGTCAAAACAGCAGCAGGAATCCCTCCGTCGCACACACAAATGAAGATCTGCTGCGAGGAGACGTGGTTCTGATGCCTGTACCGAACTGTGATGGGCAACATCGCAACTTGAATTACCCTTCAAATTGTGCAAATTGAAATTGTGAATTGAAAATGCGCCCAATGGAAGCACGTCATTTTCGCAAAACTGCAATGGGAACAGTTTTTTCGCATTTACAGGTCACTTGGCGTAGATGGCGTGGTATGTTTTGACAGAAGATGAGACAGAGTTCTTTATTAAACTATTAAAGAATTGCGGGAATACTGGATTCTAAAGAACCAAGAAATGTCACAATTTATCAAGACCTGCCGATATGAGAGAGAAACAGGTATGCCTGAGCATTCTGTCCTTTTTAGGGTTGTATCATGTGACATCACATCCTGTTTTTGGTTCGTTTACATGTTTTTGGTCCATGTTGCGTTCATATTTCAGTCGAACCACACCAGAGTTTGTTTGAAAGCGGACTGAGACCAGGGCAGCATTCACACTTATTCAAATGAACCGCATTTGAATTTTATCATTTGTTTTTATCGAACCAAACCAGCCAAGTGTGAACATACTAGGGCTGCACGATAAATCACAATAAAACCGCACACGATTTGGCAAAGGCTGCGATTATTGCATGCGCAGCTTCTCAGTGCAGAAAGGCTGTGGTCAGAAGTAAATGCTGCTCTGAAAGCCAGAGGTTGCTCTTGCGCAGAGTACTCCAAATATGTGACGCAGAAGAACGATAGCACACGTCATTCAGAGAAATCTCTATGAACATCATACTATCGGTGAGCTGAAAAAACAGATTGAAACGCTTTGATTGATTAAACAGGAATAAATGCTTCTCGTGTTTGGAAAGATGTTTGACACGTGTTGCTTTTTCAAATACACGTTATAAGCGACTCAAACTCACAGTGCCTTCATGGAGCAGCATTTACTACTGATCCTGCACTGACAAACTGTGCATAAAAGATAATCGCAGCCTTAACCCTAACCCTAACCCAATCGCTGCCTAACCTAAATGGTAACACTTTTCTGATTACCAGCACTTTGAGTGTGCATAGTGTATTCAGTCTACACAAAATGTCCCTGCAAGCCTGCTACACAAAAACCAATTACAATCGACACAGGACATTTAAACATTTAATTACAGACAAGCATTAAGCTGAAACAAGTAATTCAATTTACTGATTGATGGCGACAATTTGATAATGAGTTTAAATTAATAATAATGAATTTCAGGGTCAATAACATTTTGCAATTATCATGTGAGAATCTTCCTAAGGGAAGCACTTTGTGAACAGAAAATCAGCTTAAAAAACTTAAACATAAGCTGGTCTGTACATGTCATGTCTTGAGCGGGAAACTTGTACAACCTGTAACCTTTTTTTACAACAATGAAATAAGCCAGAAAGAGTAAACTGGGAAATCGTTCAATATATTTAAAGGGATTACAAGTTTTCAACAATTACTCACCCTCATGTCATTCCAAACCCTTAAGACTTTCGTTCATCTCCAGAACACAAGTGAAGATATTTTTCATGAAATCTAAGAGAAGTTCACCCAATTATTCACCCAAAAACTTTCTTTAAAATATGGATTTATTTACAATCTGTTTATGAACGTTTTGCAGCGCCAGAGTTTTGGGTGAATACTTTCAAATTGAGGAACATAAATCTCTTTTAGATTTCATTAAAGATCTCTTCAGTTGTGTTTCAAAGATGAACCAAAGTCATTGGAACGACATGAGACGAGAGTGAGCAATTGATGAACGATTTTTCATTTTTGGGTGAAACTATCAAGTGTTTTAGGAATATGCACAAATCTACTGCACTCTTCTCACACTTAAGACCTCTCTCTTCATAACAAGTTGCTTGAAACTTGTGTGAATGAAGCATTCAGACTCGTTTAAAGCAGGAATTCATGACCGTTCTGTTTTGAAGAAATTAGGAAATTTTGATGGCATCGCTTTTACCTGTAGAATTGCACAGTAATGTCATATCTGCTTAGAAATATAAAATGCAGTCTAATTTCAATGGCATTTCTGTCTGAATAAGTGCTAGAGGTTCTCAGAATAATTTCTGATTTCTCTTGTTTTGAGTTTTTAGTCTTTCAAGCTTCACCTTATTCATCAGTATTACAATTCAAAATGATCAAAAATGTTATCACTGCAGGATTTTACTTGAGCACCACATTGATTTGACAATTTAAGGCAACAATTAAAATGTAACATTTTGTGGCTTGAGTTTTTTTTAAAGTGACATTTAATAATATACAAATACTGTAAAAGCATTTCTAACTACATGAACATAGGATGAAATGTGAGCTATAATTATTCTTGAAAATATTCTAGTGTTATCAAAGTGCTCCAAATTCTCCACTTCATTATATATTAAAGAAACAAAGCACAAATGTGACCATGGACCACAAAACTAGTCATAAGTCACACGGGTATATTTGTGGCAACAAAATTGTATGGGTCAAAATGATACATTCTTCTTTTATGCCAAAAATCATTAGGATATTAAGTAAAGATCATGTTCCATGAAGATATTTTGTACATTTCCTACCGTAAATATATAAATAAATGTATTATTAGTAGTAATATGCATGCTAATTTCTCAATATTTAGATTTTTTTTGCAGCCTCAGATTGCAGATTTGTATCTCGGCCAAATGTTGTCCAAATCTAACAAACCATACATCAATGGAAAGCTTATTTATTCAGCATTTATAACAAATTGACCCTTATGACTGGTTTTGTGGCCCAGGTTCACAAATAATAATAATGATGATGATGATGATTATCCAAAACTATATACACAATTCATTCTATAAACATCAAAAAATGCAGCTGTATTACATTCTAATAGCCTACCCCAAGTGTACTTGACTACACTGTGTCAAACACCTGCATGACAGCCGCCATATGCATAAATCCAGCTGTCACAAAAATTCAAAACAGGGGTAAACAGCAAATGTGTCCCACTCTTGTTTAACTCGTAACTCTGGCCTTGGTTTAACAAGGGTAATAAATATTTTCAAACACTTTTCGCAGCCGATAAGCCATCTGAGGCCCCTTATAAACACACTGAGACGTGCGTAAACTACATTTCTGCCGTATTTCCACTTTGCCTGAGCGCGGAGCAAAGTTTAGACGACAGAACAACATCAAATGAGCAAGAAAAATATCACACATTATCGAAATACTTTTTAACTGCACACGAAGCACGCAAAAGGAGCTTGATTTCGCAAACTGTTTACCGCCTTGTGCTCCACGAGCTCTGCACACCCCTTTAAACCAACGTGTAGCCCAACTAAAACACTTCAAATCGAGATTTGTAAATGCATAACATGCAATCTTGAGCACTTGATAAGAAGAGAGCGAAACTCACTCAGCCCCAGAGAAGTTGTCCGCGAGCAAAGTCTGTTGCGAGTTTTTACTTTTTCACCAGTTCGTTCATCCGGATCAACAGACTTGAGTGTTGTGGGTCTCTCGATATTCACTCCCCTTCTAAAACGATGCAAAAACGTGATCAAATGACACCGAACATCTTCTCGGGAACAATACGTTGCAGGGTAGGCTATTCAGGTATAACGCGCTGAAAAGTGTTGACAGGGATATGCTAGGAGGGAGTGGGGGACACAGCGCGGATCCTGAAGGGTCTCACGTTGAATGCGTAGTACTTCAAGTCTCCACTCTCCAGATTTACAGTTACTGCTCTGAGTCTGCTCTCGGGCAATATCACTGGCTCGCGCCCCCTGCCGACAAATATTCGAGTCCTAGCGCGAGCTGCGAAATACAGAGGTCTCCCACGCGCCGAACGCGCGCAACATCAAAAACACGCATGCTGCATAGAATCGAGTGAGTTCAGTCACAATTTAATGACAGATTATTCGCGAAAAGTTTAGTTTTGTTGTTTTGAAAGTCAGCACTGGATCACCCTTTTTGTTTTACGTATTTGGCCAGTTTTCTGAGAGACTCTTTTGGTGAACTATTTGGGAGATACCGCTTTTCAGCCAACTCAGGTCATTCTTTTTGGTCACTTAATAGGGAGAAAGGACTCTAATGCTAATGGTCATTCAATTTGGCACTTATGAGAGAGACAGAACTGGCCACTCTATTTGGTCACTTTTGTTCAGTTTTGTTTGAGGACTTGGGAGAGAGAGTACATTCATTGGACACACTTTTCTGTTAGACTAGGCCTACTTTGTTACTTTTGGCCCAAAAAGTATCTACATATTAAGCTAAGTATTGAAGAACCTGCATTAAAGGCACAAAATGTAAAAAAATAAAAATAATTTGTATTAGAATATCCAAAAACCACTAGAACAATGTTAAATACAATGTTATATACTTGTGTACACATTATCCAAAATGTTTCCAATAATGTTTCAATCCAGAGAAACAAGCTATTTTAACCACCTATCAATGACATCATACCCAAGTTACCCTCTGTTTTTTTTTGTAGAAACCATGGAAACACCAAAGACACTTTAATATATTATGTGTTTTATTGGACAGATAAGCAACTGTTTGGATAGCCTACATTCATCGCCAGAAAACGAATGATTGTTATATAGCTCAACACAGTTAGTCTTATTGTTTAAATATCGTTTTCTTGATTTACCGCGAGTACCATGATTTACCATGCCTAATATCGATCTATATTACTGCAGTGTGAACAATTGTCTCATAGTATACTGTAAAAAAAAAAAAGTCAGTAAAAATAGGGCACAATGTACTGTATAAATATGAAGGAATTTTCCGTATTGGTTTTGTACAGTTTTGACTGTATTTTGAATTACATGCATTAGTTTGTATTTTAAGGGTTAACGGTAATTTCCGCTTTTATTTTTTACAGTGTAGCCGCCGAGCGAACGCACAGAGTATTACAACATAACTTTTAACACGCTCAAATAATGTATCTAATATGATAAAACAGCGCTGTGTTACCCCACATAAGCATGACCAGAAAAAGCGAAAGCGGTCGTCTGCGGCATAATAAAAGCTCAGTGAAATCCAGGCGTCATCAAGCTACGCCTTTGTTTTGAATAGACGACCTCTAGCGGCGAAAAAGTACATATTATGGCTTTAAAATCACTGAATCCATACATGCGTTGATGTGTCACATAAAAATATTGAAAATAGCCTACTGGATGCCTTTGAGCATACTCAGATCATTCAGATTTCAATGAAAGTAATGTGACAAATGTAAGTTTATGAGTAGGTTATCCCTGTGTCAATGAATTGCAAATAAATGGTGTGGACAAATGTCTTATTCTAGATTATCAGGACAACAATACAACTGCCAACAAGAGAGTAATGACAGTAATTGTAGAGCAGTGGAAAGAGCGTATAGTGTAATATTTGTGTAGGGCTGAGAATATGTTCCTTTATCTTTTCTACTTTGCGTGGGAGAACAGAATCCAAACCACCATAAATATTTTTCAGATGAAATTACCTCTGTGTTGATATGCAGTGGATCAACTGTAATACCTCACCCTAACCCTAAACTCGAATAACACAACCTCATTTTTACATTAGATCATAGTCCAAGATGTGTGCTTGCCTTTTAATTATTTACTGGATTTGTCGCTAATGGTGTAGCTTGACATCCACTTGGACATGTCTTTTAGATACTGAGAAACCTTACATGCTCGAATCCAATTAGACATCCTCAGTAATGTTTCCTCGTCCACCGTAATTATGTTTCATCATGCATGATCTCATGAAAAGG
Source organism: Gobio gobio (assembly GCF_949357685.1). NCBI lineage: Eukaryota > Metazoa > Chordata > Actinopteri > Cypriniformes > Gobionidae > Gobio > Gobio gobio. Next base: position 35,690,604 of record NC_137116.1, on the reverse strand, counting down.
AATGCTATACAATTCGAGAACTGCATCTTTATGCTTAATCTTGTCTGTCTGCATAATATGATGCACTGAATCAGTGCTAAGATTGTGCTTTATATCAGTTCTCATACGGTGTCTTAAAAATATATCATTTTTTATATCAGTAAGAAACCATAACATGTGAGGTGTGATAGTCCTGTAGTGAATTTTGATCAGATTTGGTCCATTGAAAGGGGCCCATTCTTAGCTCCCTATAGTGCCTCAGTGAATGAGAGTGGAAAAAAACAGCAACTTCACTTTAAACGAATGTGGCATGTGAACAAAGCTCTTGGACAAGTTGCTGAGTGTCCAACTTCACTCCTATAGAAAACTTTAAACATTCCCTGCCCTTATAGTTAATCTCAGGGATGTGCATCACATGTTTGACCAACATATTTGCTGGCGTTAATCAATTTCAGGTCAGGATCGAGATCACATTCTCAAACTTCTGAATACAATAATATACAGCACTGGAAAATGTTCTCAATGTTTAGTTGTCTCTTGATTTTTTCCAGAGCTGTACATGTACATATTCCAATCAGGCATAACATTATGACCTAATATTGTGTTGGTCACACTTCTGATGCCAAAACAGCCCTGACCCGTTGAGGCATGGACTCCTGAAGGTGTGCTGTGGTATCTGGCACCAAGATGTTAGCAGCAGATCCTTTAAGTCCTGTAAATTGCGAGGTGGGGCCTCCATGGATCGGACTTGTTTGTTCAGCACATCCCACAGATGCTCGATTAGATTGAGATCTGGGGAATTTGGAGGCCAAGTAAACACCTCAAACTCGTTGTTGTGCTCCTCAAACCATTTTTTGCTTTGGATAAACACATTATCCTGCTGAAAGAGGCCACAGCCACCAGGGAATACCGTTTCCATGAAAGTGGTACGATAGGTGGTACATGTCAAAGTAACATCCATGGATGGCAGGACCCAAGGTTTCCCAGGAGCATAACATTGCCCAAAGTATCACACCGCCTCCTCCGGCTTGCCTTCTTCCCATAGTGCCTTCTGGTGCCATGTGTTTCCCAGGTAAGCGACGCACATTCACCCATCCACATGATATAAAAGAAAACGTGATTCATCAGACCAGGCCACCTTCTTCCATTGCTCCATGGTCCAGTTCTGATGCTCATGTGCCCACTGTTGGCGCTTTCGACAGTGGACAGGGGTCAGCATGGGCACCCTGACTGTTCTGCGGCTATGTAGCCCCATATGCAACAAACTTTGATGCACTGTCTATTCTGACACCTTTCTATCAGAACCAGCATTAACTTCTTAAAGGTCCCATGGCATGGCATTTTTCTATTATTTTATAGTGTTTTCTGAGGTGTACTTATATTATTAGTATGATTTTTACATCATAAAATGTCATAATTTAGAAATAAAAGGCATTTTTTCTATACTGCTGTTTGCCCTGTGGCTGAATGCCCTGCTTCAAGAGGCGTGTCTGCTGTGAGACTTCAGTAAAAACGCCCACTGTTGTGATTGGCTGACATCTTTGCATTTTAAATGAGCGGAGGGGGCGTGGTTTAACGAGGCACGAGCAGGCACGAGTCTGCCAGAGTGATTGATGGACCTGTGTTCACTTCTCATCAGTTCTCTCAGCATGTCTCAGTTCAGGGTGAACTGTTGTAGTTACTAGCATATACTTCAGGTTATTAGTTTATTTCTAGTCGGAGGGGCTGTCACTCATGTCAGAAAGTTAGTAACTTTAGTAAATTATGGATCAGCGCTGACTCGAGACGCGAACCGTTTAGAACGATTCAGTCCGATTTGGTGAACTGGTTCGGTTCACTAAAAAGAACCGATTCAAAAGAATGATTCGTTCTCGAACCGGACATCACGGAGACGAAGCGATTGCTAACAAAGTTATTTATAGTAACTACTGAGTTATGAGAGCGCTGTCAGTCAGCGCGAGTTTATTGTGTTTGTATCTGAGAGTTCTGAATAAACACGAGTCCCAGTCACACCGAGTCCTCTTCATCATTATTCTACCAACTTTGTAACACATGCAATGTACCATTACAGCGAGATGAACGAGTTAGTAAGTGTTGAGTATAGCATTATTTCTAGATATGTTCCAATCATATGAATAGCGTCATTGACGCGCATTGAGTAACGTTACACAGCGCAAACAAAGACACAACAGCTGTAATCGAATGTAATCCAGTTTATTGTGGGGAAAGCTGGCTAGCCTAGCCGGATACCCTCACGCTTACCCTCCTTCTGCTTAATCTCACGCCGGGTTTGGTGCCTCCGCTGTGGGCCAGATGCAGTACTGGGGGTCGGGGATGTTGGAGGCCGAGCTTCGGCGTGCGTGAAGTTTATCTCTAAAGATGTGACTGCTGATGTTAAACAGAAAAGACTGTATGCACATTTTAGAACAGATAGACGCGACAAGGACGTACAAAAACACTGACTCACAAGATAGAAAACACGAAAACACCATTCTGTCGGGAGAGAGAGAAGCCGCTGCGTGTCCACAAATAATAAATAATAAGCTACACATAAGAAATCAATGATCACAGATCAGAAGGAACTGAAGAAAGACTTCTGTTTTCATTTGTACATCCAAACACTGAGAAACTGCCAGTGTTCACTCGTTCACAACGTTAATGATCTGGAGTGTTTGCATGGGCGTGCCAGATTCTCTGGGCGGGGGAAAGGGAGGTAACCGTTCCTGCTTGGACGTCAAACCAGGAGACTTCAGGATTGGCTCATCTGGCCTGTCATTTTCTCAAAGGCAGAGAGAGACAGCCAGAACTCGGGTTTACATTGATCAACATTTCTATCCACTTGGGGACAATATTCAGGCTAGGGGAACTCATATTAATGTTGAAATACCTCATAAAATGAAAATTTCATGCCATGGGACCTTTAAGCAATTTGAGCTAGCTCGTCTGTTTGATCGGACCACACAGGCCAGCCTTGTTATGTTCTGTCTTCCAGTTTGTATTTCCACAGCATGAAGGTAAGATCTTACAGATTTATGAAACAACCGCTTGTTTTAAAGGGGTCCTATTATGCTGTTTACACATTATGCACATTTTACAGAAAACAGCATCCAGAAACTAAGAGAGTACAATGCAGGCTACGCATAAAAGCTTCTCCTGAAATGGAGCAGTTCTCACCCTGTCGGGACAATCTGTTGTTTGTGGATCACAACTTGTAATTATGTCTTATTAAGGTTTATGTCGTTGCTATGATGTAAACTAAGGGCAAAGCTTTCCCTTTGCTAGCCTGCTAGCCAACATTAGTGTTGCTATAGTGTTTTCTGTAGCTTTTGTATAAGCTCTCGCTTTTGCAAGACTGTTCACCGCCCCTTAGGAAAATTAACCACGTATTTGAGATCAATTACTGTTTGTATTAGTTTTCCGACAAGTACCATGATTAAATGGTGTAAAACTTTGTATCCAAAACGTATAAGAAAATGACAAAAAGCGTGCTCTGAAATCCGTGCTTGCAAAGTCCGTGCATGAAATCTGTTCTAGACGATCCTCTTGTTTGTTAATATCGTTAACAAGTCTGAATCAGGCTTGAATTGGTTTGAAATTGACGCCATCCTTAATATTTACATCTAGAGCTTGCTCGCTTAGTGTTGCCAATCACAGCACATTTTGTATTTCGGAAGGAGGGGCATCAACGAAATGGAGGTGCTCTAATAAAGTAAAATATGTGAAAAAAATAATGTGTTTTTTGGACAATCGAGCATGAACGCATATTCTAGTACACACAAAAAACAAAATCAATAGTTTGTAAAAGGGCATAATAGGGAAATATTCCCTTTAAAATATTACCAGTCTACTGACATTTGTTATGACATCCACTTCAAACATTTCAACGCTCATATAACTTGTTAACTCTACAGTAACTAAATCAACTTCACCAGACTCTTCGCCAGTGATGCCATAGAAATATACAGAGCTACTGCTAAATCAGACGTTCAAACACAAAATTCTAAAGATGGCTGCAGGCTTGTTTCTCGCGTAAGATAGCTTTATTTGTGAAAAGTTGCAAACTGAACAGCTGGAAGGAGAATGCCCCTCGGGTGGAACTTTAAAAGTGGTATAAAACAGAAATACTTGTAAAAGCCTTCCTTTTCTCACAAAACGTGGCCTTTTCTGGCTCCAAATGAAGCGTAATTCACTTTGTTGGTGTGACACCAAGCTAATGTGTGTTTACCTCAGTGTCACTATCTAAAGCTCAATTGGATTAGAAGGGCTGTTGTGCAGCCTGTTGGCTGGTTGGACACAGCAGTGGTTTTAAATTCCCTGAGGCATTAAGATAACAACAAAAGGAAAAGGGAAATATCAGATTATTGGACAGGAATAGAGACACAAAGCGACCTCCATCCACATTCAGCAGATCAGCTGTTTCCTTCTTTTTTAGGTATCTGACAAATGCCCCAAATGCACTTTTTTGGATGTAAACATCTCTTCTTAGAAATTTTGGACGGGTATTTACACTTGACAGGCCAATCAACAGTTAAAATGCTGAAATCTAAATCATTTTCTTGAATGTGATTTGATGAGCAGTGTTTTCAAGAGTGATTTTTCAGTGACTGACACTAACCAGTACACAATTCAACCACAATTCATGAACGATTCAAGTCATTTCAACAATAATGCCACCACTGTGTTTCAGTAACTCTCAGAGAACTTAATAACATCAGATCTGAACAATTCAATTCAATTCACATTTATTTGTGTAGCGCTTTTGAAAATACATATCGTTTCGAAACAGCTTCACAGAAAATGCATGCGTCTACATTGCAATTTAAAGTGATTTGTCCACGTTATGTATTTTAGAAATGCAACTCACACAGATTAGCTAACAATGCATTATTAATCAATATAATAATTAAGGCACAGAAATAAGTGAAACAATGAACGAGGACAATTTAATGAGCACTTGTGCAAATGTTTATCAGCAAGAGGCCATGAACTCAAAAGAGATGTTTTTACCCACTGACAGTCTCTGTGGGGGAGTAAAAACAAAGCAGTCAGCATCCCAGTCCTTGCCATTATAGTATGCAAATGAAACGTTGTCCTCATATTTTCTAGCGCATGGATGATCCTAATAGAGGTTAACGTTGAGGAATACAAATAAGACATTTAATCTTAATTGGCAGTGAATAAATGGTGTGTGTGTGAGAGGATGGGAGGTAACATGGAGCCATGTGTGAAATACAGCCAATAATCCAACAAAAAAGAACATAATACACTGAATAAAGACCTAAAAAGTGGACGAGTTTTCGTACAAAAATACCCTAATATGGCCAGACCTGCAGATAAAATTCAGGCCTGTTGTTTATCTTGTGTGAGGGGAATGGTAGCCGCAACAGCTCTGGTGGATATGTCACAGGTATCACCCGAAGAGGAAATAGGATGAATTATTTTAACAGACAGGAACCAACAGCATTATATGCTTTTACACAAAAATAGCTATTTGAGTTTACAAGTCCAAAAAATGATACATTATCAAAAAATAGATGCAATGAAAAATCAACAACAACAACATGTCTGACCCACTGTGTCATCATCAAGGAAAAATCTGAGTAAACAACTCTTATACTAACATAAGAATTGATATGTTAGTCATGTTGTCCATGACCCACCTCTTATCTCTGTTTCCGAAATGAGTCGGGTCTATGGCACAGGTATTCATGCAGCTGTGTTTGGCAGAGCTGAATCACTTTAAAGCGACCTATATATGGAATTCAGCCCATAAATGTAATGCCAACACCCACCTCTCAGTGTGTTCCTGAATTTCACTTTCTGATAAGTCCAAAACATATTATATAAAATGCTTTCATTACTATTACTTTGCTATTTGCAACATGTTCAAATGAGATTTTGTTTGATTGAACATATTTGATTATTTTTCCTGCATAAATTGGACGGAATATATTGGTGAAACAGGCGGTCTATTTCTGATCCAAGAGATGAGGACATAATGTTGAAACAAACTGTTTTTGCAGAAGTAAATAATTTAAAGCCTGTTGTCTGGTCATGAATAAAAACAAATTGCCTCAAATGACATTCAAAATGCAGTCATATTCTGGTGTAATAATAGAAAATTACTTTTAAAAGTAATGTATTACAATATAGTTTTACTTCCTAAAAAAAGTAAGTAATTGCATACTTTTTGTGTAATGTAATGTGTTACGTTACTTTTGTAAAAAAAAGTTAACCAATAAAATTTGAGCCTTTTTTATTATTATTCTTTTTTATATATAAATGTAACGGCCCTTTTAACACTGAAATGAATAAGCCTCATGCTGAAGGGAATGCACATTCACACCTGCACAGTAGAGGGCGCAGCTCAAACAAAACATAATGTATTGCAAAATAATATGCAGGAAAAGAAAATCCAACACTCTTACTTCAGGAATAAAAAATGAAACAAATGTGAAGTTTATCTAAAGTCATTTTCTCTTATTAGTATATTGTTGAGAACCGAGAGAAGAGCAAACTCTGCCCCGCGCAGAGGATCTCTTATCTCGGTATGGAGCTGGATTCGGTCAGCCGGACAGCGCGCCTCACTCCAGAGCGCGTCCGGTCAGTGTTGAACTGCTTGAATACGTTCAAAGGCAGGACAGCGGTCCCACTGAAATTATTTCAGAGGCTCCTGGGGCATATGGCATCTGCAGCAGCGGTAACGCCGCTCGGATTGCTTCATATGAGACCGCTTCAACGCTGGTTGCACGACCGAGTCCCGAGATGGGCGTGGCAGAGCGGTCAGTACCGGGTCCTAGTTACTTCTTACTGTCGCCAAACCTTCAGTCCGTGGTCAGACCCCTCGTTTCTCCGGGCCGGAGTGTCCCTAGAACAGGTGTCGAGGCATGCTGTGGTCTTCACGGATGCCTCATCCACGGGCTGGGGGGCCACGTACAACGGGCACGCAGTTTCGGGTCTGTGGACGGGGCCCCAACTGCGTTGGCAAATCAATTGCCTAGAGTTACTGGCGGTACGTCTTGCCCTGGCCCGGTTCAAGAAACCGCTTCGGGGCAAACACGTACTGGTCCGTTCGGACAGCACTGCGGCCGTTGCGTACATCAACCGTCAGGGTGGTCTACGCTCCCGTTGCATGCTCCGGCTCATCCGCCATCTCCTCCTGTGGAGTCAGAAGTTTGTGAGGTCACTTCGTGCCATTCACATCCCAGGTGCGCTGAACCAGACAGCCGACGAGCTCTCTCGCCAGTCGACACCTCTGAGCGAATGGCGACTCCACCCCCGGAGCGTCCAGCTGATATGGGACCACTTCGGAGTTGCACAGGTAGACCTGTTCGCTTCTCCGGACTTGACCCATTGCCAGTGGTACTACTCCCTGACCGGAGGTACCTTAGGCATAGATGCACTGGCGCACACCTGGCCCCGGGACCTACGCAAGTATGCGTTCCCCCCAGTGAGCCTTCTCGCACAGACACTGTGCAAGGTCAGGGAGGACGAGGAGCAGGTCTTGTTAGTTGCGCCCTACTGGCCCAAACGGACCTGGTTCCCAGAACTCCCACTCCTCGCGACAGCCCCTCCCTGGCCGATCCCCCTGAGGAAGGACCTGCTTTCTCAGGGGCGGGGCACTCTATGGCACCCGCGTCCAGACCTCTGGAATCTGCATGTCTGGTCCCTGGACGGGACGCGGAGGTTCTAGGTGGCCTACCACAAGCAGTGGTAGACACCATCGACCCCCTCTACGAGGCGCCTCTACTCTCTGAAGTGGAACCTGTTCGTCGAGTGGTGCTCTTCCCGCCGGGAAGACCCCCGAAAGTGTTCGATTAACGTTGTGCTTTCCTTCCTGCAGGATGGGTTGGATCGAAGGCTGTCTCCCTCCACCCTCAAAGTGTACGTCGCAGCAATAGCGGCGTATCACGATGCAGTAGATGGTAAATCCTTAAAAAAAAAAAAAAAGAAAAGAAAGAAGAAAAAAAAAAGAAAAAAAAAGAAAACAAAAAAAGAAAAAGAAAAGAGGTAAGCACGACTTAATCGTCAGGTTCCTCAGAGGTGCGAGGAGACTAAATCCTCCTCGTTCTACCTCGATACCCTCTTGGGACTTAGCCCTGGTGCTCAGAGCACTTCAGGGTCCCCCATTTGAGCCTTTGCAGTCTGTTGAGCTAAAAATCCTGTCCATGAAGACAGTTCTCCTGATTGCATTGGCTTCAATCAAGAGGGTAGGGGACCTGCATGCACTCTCGGTCGACGAATCGTGCCTAGAATTCGGGCCGGCCAACTCTCACGTTGTCCTGAGACCCCGGCCTAGATACGTGCCCAAGGTTCCTACCACTCCCTTTCGGGACCAGGTGGTGAACCTGCAAGCGCTGCCTTCGGAGGAGGCAGACCCAGCCCTAGCTTTGTTATGTCCCGTCCGCGCTCTACGCGCTTACGTTGACCGGACTCAGAGCTTCAGATCCTCACAGCAGCTCTTCATCTGTTACGGAGGCCAGCAGAAGGGAAATGCTGTCTCCAAGCAGAGGTTGGCCCACTGGATAGTGGATGCCATTGTCTTGGCTTACCAGTCCCAAGACGTACCTTGCCCGTTCGGGTTGCGAGCACACTCAACAAGGAGTGTTGCTTCTTCCTGGGGGTTGGCTCAAGGCGCCTCGCTGACAGATATATGTAGAGCTGCGGGCTGGGCGACACCTAACACGTTCGCTAGATTTTATAGCCTCTGTGTAAAGCCGGTATCTTCCCGCATTCTCGCCCCCAGTGGCCAGCAGCGCTAAGTGCCCGTTCTAGTGTCGGCTTGCATACGCCACTCCCGCCCTCTGGGCCGGATACGTGCGTCTATTCTGCTCCAGTTGTGTTCCCCGGAATCGGCTAACCCTGTGAGTTCCTCCGTCACCCCTTCGGTGTCAGACGTGGCGGCCGTCTGATGCCAGGCCTGAACCCGTATGCTTGTGGAACGTGTGTGTAGGCTGGGTTCCATATGTTGCGGTCCCCTCACGGCTACCCCATATGTGTATTCTCCACGGTACCAGCTACCCTACTCGGCAAGCCCCGTGTCTTTCCCTCGACAGAGCTTCCTCTGTCGTCTCTGGGTGTGTTCTTCCCCCACTGGAACCAGGTTGGGTCCACTCCAGAGACTGCCATTTGTTGCACTACCCTGTTAGGTTAGTCCTTATGTGTATTCCACCTCTCCTTCCATTGAAGGATGTGGTCCGCACCGTACCATCTCCCGAGACGGGCACGCTTTCCCAGCGTTATCCAATAGTCACGCTGAGTGGGTCTTGCAGGAACAGCAGTGACTGTCCTTCCCTGCCCGGAGCCCTGACTCCCACTCTAACATAGGAGTGGTCCAGGGAGCTCAGGCAGGACCTCCTGGCGTGTTGGTAGGGATCCCAATTCGTTGGTCAGTTCCGACGTACGTCGAACGTGACCGACTGAAAGGGAACGTCTCGGTTACGTATGTAACCCTCGTTCCCTGAAGGAGGGAACGGAGACGTACGTCCCGTCGCCAGGTGCTGTGCTTCAGCTGAAGGCCCGAGCCACTTATCTCGGCTCCTCAGTTGAAAACGGTATGCGGCACTTCCACTTCCTTATTTATACCCGCAACGCGGGGTGGTGCGTGGAATGCGTGATCGCATGCCAATGTTTATTGGCTCGTTTTTAATTACTCGAAGTAGGTCGGTCTCTGAAAACAGATCCCAATTCGCCGGTCAGTTCCGACGTACGTCTCCGTTCCCTCCTTCAGGGAACGAGGGTTACATACGTGACCGAGACGTTTTCAGGTACAGAAATTGATCAAATGTAAAATAACATTGCATATTTGACTGTATAAATTAAAGATTAATCCTATCAAACTTACAAAAGCTATTCAATCAAGAGCAGTGAGTAATGTCCTTGTCTTTTGTTGTTTGACATTAAACAGACAGCAGTAAAGGCTATTACCCCTTTAAGACCTAATGCTCGGCTATGCGTTGTCTTTCTCGACTGTCTAAAGTTTACTTAAGACATATACAGACTATGTCTGCTAGAATACTCATAAAGATGGACATGTTGACATACTTTTTGTCTGAATTTGTCTGTTCAAGAGCAAGACTTGAAAGAGAACTCAATTTGCGCGCTTTCGGATGAGTGCACAGAGACACATTTTCTCACAGCGTGCGCGACTTCTCATTCGCGTCTTCTGGCACTACACCCGGGTGATGACGGCGAAAATGTCTGGTCATATTCGAACATACGGCAGCATTCGCATGCATTGAACAAAGTTTACAAAGAGAGAATTATTTGAAAAATGTGAAGAAAAAAAAATGTATTTGAAGGACTTTTACACGGCACCCCTGCTCTCGTCAGACGGCACCCTAGCACCCCGGTTGGGAAACACTGATCTATCTATCTATCTATCTATCTATCTATCTATCTATCTATCTATCTATCTATCTATCTATCTATCTATCTATCTATCTATCTATCTATCTATCTATCTATCTATCTATCTATCTATCTATCTATCTATCTATCTATCTATCTATCTATCTATCTATCTATCTATGTTTGTTATATCTTGAGTGGACAAAGTTTAAGGGGGTCATGAACTTAAAAAAAAAAAAAGTATACTGTTGTCTGAGGTCAACTTATGACGTTTGTGTGGTTTTTACATTCAAAAACATCATAATGAATAAGTAATAGGCTATTTTCTGCCTTGGTTTTGAGGCTCTCTGAAAAACACTCAGATTTGATGGCCGTGCGGCACTGAACACTTGGAAGTAAATGCCCACGGCTAGGATTGGATAAGATTTGCATATTTAATGAGCTTCAGCTACTGTCTGTCCCAGGAATTGTCTGGGGAAATGCTCAGAGAACTCGCATATCAAACAAATACAATGATTAAATCACACACTCACTCACATACTCACTCGCTCACTCACTCGCGCGGACACACACACGCACACTCATGCGGACACAGACACACTCACTCACTCGCGCAGACACACACACTCACTCACTCACTCGCGTGGACGCAAACACACACACACTCACTCACTCACTCGCGTTGCGCGGACACACACACTCGCGCGGACGTGGAGACACACACACAATCGCTGGCCCATAACGTTACAAGTCCGATCACGAGTGAACCTATAACACCTTCTCCACCCTGTGACAGCGTGCTAAGGTATGTAATCAATAGATTTCAAACTATCTGTAATGTTATGCAAAACTAACACATATAAAAAAAACTACTTTTAGCCTACTCACATAAGTGTGTGTTCAGAAGGAAGCTTATGCAGGGACTGCAACGCCATGTTTATAGCTTGGTAGCGCAATCCTTAGCTCACAAATCGGTGGGCGGGGCTACAGAAGCATATTTATCTGTAGAGGCGTCTAGGTCCTGTTATGGTCGGCATATTCTGAGAGCTGTCGTTTTCTGGGCCTGGTGTCAATAAAAGCTTTTCTTTGACTAACAAGGAAGTTGAAACTTACAGGATATTCTTATATTACCATGACCTTTTATATATCAAAAGCTCAAGGGAAAGTTGATTCCTCAGTTCATCACCCCTTTAAAGAGAAAACAAACATGATTAGGAAATATATCTTTGAGTTGCAAATAAAATAGGCAGCAATTGTGATGCATGCAATTTCAAAATAATCCATGGAAATCAGCAAACAATTACTTCCAAAAAAGATTTCAGACCTGTCTTTTATGGCTGTGAACAATGCACAGTCTGTCTTGCTACATGAAATCATGGCATGAATGAGTTGGAGAGGGGCACGTGGAGGAAAACTGTTTGCAAAAGATTCTGGGGAGATGAATGATAATTTTTTTTAATGCGGAAAGGTCAACACTTTCTCTATTATGTCAAATTTCATTACAGAGACAGCCATCTCTACCATTCAGGTTAGACTTAATGCATCCAAATTGCAGCAATTACAACTTCATTTTAAAACAGCCTTTTTTTCCAGACAATGATTATTGCTACATAATCATTTTATGAGAGATTGCAAGGGAAACAATTCTGTTCTTCCTCTAGGAAAATACAAAAGGACTAAATGTATATTTAAATACATTTTCTTCCTTTCGAAATGGATTTTAGAAAAAAATATCAGTACATGCACTTAGAAATGAGTCACCTGTCATTTAAAACCTACCTGTCTAATCCATCAAGCACTCAACCTTTAAAATATGCTGGAAATATAAAAAAGACAATGACTGCAGCCTCATTTCTTCAAGGCACTTCAAGCAACCTTTATCCTCCTATTGAGTCCCATTTTTCACTACTTCAAGTGACTCAGTTTGACAGTTTAAGCACGCTCAACGGCAGTGTGGCCTTTAGTAAGGCTGAACTTTCGGATTAGTCTTAATTACTCACTTTATCATATTACCTCTGCAAAATGCCGAAAGCATAGGCTGGCTTTCACTTTAATTAAACAGAGGAAGAGAGCAGGGCTGCAGGGAGTCGTGACAAAGAGAAGACAGAGACAAAGCAATACCTAAATATCTCTGGAACACTAGCCAATATATGACCTCCACCCTGAATAAAACTGGGCAGCAGGATGATGAGGTTATACCAGGTCATTGTTCTTATGGTTGTCAACAAATCTCCTAATAAAGCTGAGGCTGCTGCCTCTTTGTGGACAAAAGAGGGAAAACACCATTCATGAGAAAAAATGATTCATTTAAAAGTAAAAGCCTTATATGTGACCCTGGACCATAATACCAGTATTAAGTCACACAGGTATATTTGTGGCAATAGCAAACAGTACTTTGTATCGGTCAAAATGATCCATTTTTCTTTTATGCCAAAAATCATTAAGTAAAGATCATGTTCCATGAAGATATTTAGTTAATTTCCTCCCGTAAATATATTTTAAAAAGTATTATTATTAGTAATATGCCTTGCTAAGGACTTCATTTGGACAACTTTAAAGGCGATTTTTTTATGCTGGTTAGGTATGTTTTGAAGCATGGCAGCTGGTTTGAGCTGGTTTATGCGGGTCCTTAGCTGGTCATGAGCTGGTTTAAGATGGTCAAGTGCTGGTCCTAAGAAACTAGCTCCAGCTCAGAACCAGCTTAAACCAGCTCATGACCAACTTTGGCTGTTTCCAAAGCAAAAATAGAGAAAGTACAAAAAAAAGGTTCTATATGGCACCAAAAATATGGCTCGTAATCATAGGGGAACCTTTTTTAGTGCTATATAGCACCAATTTTGGTGCTTCAGTGGTTCTTCAGCGGTTCTTCAAAATTGGTGCTATATAGCACTAAAAAAGGTTCCCCTATGATTACGAGCCAAGAACCATTTTTGGTGCCATATAGAACCTTTTTTTTAGAGTACCAACTAAGCAAAATTATGTATAGATTATGTATAAAATGTAAGTTGTAACAACTTCTTTATTGAATTGCTTATTTATTATCTTTCCTGTTGTTCTGATTCTGATTATCAGCTGCCTACAGTTCAATCAAAGACATGTTGATGTTCAGTACAAACTAGGGATGTGCCGATCAGGTTTTTTTTGCCCTCGAGTCCGAGTCATTTGATTTTGAGTATCTACCGATACCTAGTCCCGATCCGATACTTCTATAATATAAGTATATACTTCTATATGTTAGTGCGCAGTAGATTATCTGTCATTCCTCCTCTCTCCTTTTTTCAACATTTTCTCATAAGCCTCCTCATTTACATCACTCTTTCTTTTTGTCTCCTTCTCTTGCCCTGTCTCTTCCCCTCCTAAAGCTGAGCTCTGGTTGATATTCTTTTCATTGTTTAACATTTTATATATTAAAACAGCTGTCAAATATGAAATGTTTAGTTTGGCTACTTGCATCTCGCACCGTTTACTGAAGCGTGTTACTCGCACAGCAGCTTCTGCATATAAAGCCTGCATACTTTAATTTGATTGGTCATCTCAAAAATGTTGATATTGATGAGCGGTGACGGTGACAGACCGCAGGCAGGGCAGCTCAGACGAGAATATATCCTTGCAGCATTAAAGTAGTGTTAATACTCTATTAGGCAATTATTTCGCAACATTTATTACATTTAACACATATTAACACTTTGTTGCCCTTGACTGTTCTAGTTGCTTCTATTGCTCTCATTTGTAAATCAATTTGGATAAAACTGTCTACTAAATGACTAATATAGGCAACATTATTTGAATCCATTTAACACTTGTTCTGAACACACAGTCAGTGTGATATGATAGTACATTATTTGAATCCATTGAACAGTTGTTCTGAACACACAGTCATTGTGATATCATAGTACATTATTTGAATCCATTTAACACTTGTTCTGTACACATACAGTGTGCTATCATAGTGCATTATTTGAATCCATTGAACACTTGTTCTGAATCCACAGTCAGTGTGATATCATAGTACATTATTTGAATCCATTGAACAGTTGTTCTGAACACAGTCATTGTGATATCATAGTACATTATTTGAATCCATTGAACAGTTGTTCTGAACACAGTCATTGTGATATCATAGTGCATTATTTGAATCCATTGAACAATTGTTCTGAATCCACAGTCAGTGTGATATCATAGTACATTATTTGAATCCATTGAACAGTTGTTCTGAACACAGTCATTGTGATATCATAGTACATTATTTGAATCCATTGAACAGTTGTTCTGAACACACATTCAGTGTGATATCATAGTACATTATTTGAATCCATTGAACACTTGTTCTGAACACACAGACAGTGTGATATAATAGTACATTATTTGAATCCATTTAACACTTGTTCTGAACACACAGTGTGATATAATAGTACATTATTTGAATCCATTGAACACATGTTCTGAACACAAAGACAGTGTGATATCATAATATATTATTTTAATCAATTTAACACTTGTTCTGAACACACATTCAGTGTGATATCATAGTACATTGTTTGAATCTATTGAACACTTGTTCTGAACACACAGTCAGTGTGATATCATAGTACATTATTTGAATCCATTGAACACTTGTTCTGAACACACAGTCAGTGTGATATAATAGTACATTATTTGAATCCATTGAACACTTGTTCTGAACACACACATTATTTGAATCCATTTAACACTTGTTCTGAACACACAGTCAGTGTGATATCATAGTACATTATTTGAATCAATTTAACACTTGTTCTGAACACACAGTCAGTGTGATATCATAGTACATTATTTGAATCCATTGAACACCTGTTCTGAACACAGTCATTGTGATGTCATACTACATTATTTGAATCCATTGTACACTTGTTCTGAACACACAGTCATTGTGATATCATAGTACATTATTTGAATCCATTAAACACTTGTTCTGAACACACATTCAGTGTGTGATATCATAGTACATTATTTGAATCCATTGAACACCTGTTCTGAACAAAGTCATTGTGATATCATAGTACATTATTTGAATCCATTGAACACTTGTTCTGAACACACAGTCATTGTGATGTCATAGTGCATTATTTGAATCCGTTCAACACTTGTTCTGAACACACAGTCAGTGTGATATCATAGTACATTATTTGAATCCATTCAACACTTGTTCTGAACACACAGTTATTGTGATATCATAGTACATTATTTGAATCCATTGAACACTTGTTCTGAACACAAAGTCATTGTGATATCATAGTACATTATTTGAATCCATTTAATACTTGTTCTGAACACACAGTCATTGTGATATCATAGTACACTATTTGAATCCATTTAACACTTGTTCTGAACACAAAGACAGTGTGATTTTAATCCATTGAACACTTGTTCTGAACACACATTCAGTGTGTGATATCATAGTGCATTATTTGAATCCATTGAACACTTGTTCTGAACACAGTCATTGTGATATGATAGTACATTATTTGAATCCATTGAACACTTGTTCTGAACACACAGTCATTGTGATATCATAGTAAATTTTTTGAATCCATTGAACACTTGTTCTGAACACAGTCATTGTGATATCATAGTACATTATTTGAATCCATTGAACACTTGTTCTGAACACACAGTCATTGTGATATAATAGTACATTATTTTAATCCATTGAACACTTGTTCTGAACACACAGTCAGTGTGATATCATTGTCGTGTCTTTTCTTCTTAGCAAAGCAATAATGACCACTGACGACTTGAATTAAAATAAAACGAACTGTTTACTGAAATTTCTTTACAGGATTACAAGCTGTTGCAGCGCACACACATTGAATCAGTCTCATATCTCTCTTCTTCGCTTCTGCGCGCTCTAGCTCTACACTAAGCATTATGGGTAGACTTTTCTTAAAGCTGAACAACCTAATAAATAGCAATCTAAACTGTTTCTGTTATTATTGAAAACAATTAATTAAACAATAATATTATTACTCTAATTAATTCACAACAACCTCCCCCCATGAACAACTGTTCATCAACTTTCTAATGCATCAAATCTCTAATGCATAAAGCAACTGAATGGGTCTCTTCAACACAGTCCCTGTGGATGTGCAAACAGCACAGGATCTAACTTTGCCATCTCGGCCTGGAAACAGCTGTTCAATTTTTCCTAATTTCCAGGTTTGTCTCGGTGTGTTGGCATCTCAGATGAGAACAATGTCACCCATCTTCAACTCAGTAGGTTTCTGTGTTTTACAAGAATGTGCGGATTTCAGGTCCAGTAGATAGTCCTTTCTCCAGCGATTCCACAGGTTGGTCATGAGTCGGTTCCTGTATCTCCACCTTCTTGTCAAATCCTCCTTACTCACAGTGGGACGATCGTAGTCTGCAGGAAATGGTTTTGGAGGAAGTGAAGTGAGTCGGTCACCAACCAAGAAGTGTGCAGGTGTTAGTGGCTGTGGCTCGTCAAGCTCATTGTGGACAAAAGTAAGGGGTCTGGAATTTAGTGTGGCCTCTACTTCGGCAAGGAGCGTAGACATTTCTTCAAAGGTGAGCGATGCTCTTCCTAGCACCTTCCTCAGGCTCGTTTTCACAGACCTTACAAGCCTCTCCCAAAATCCACCCCACCAGGCTTCTCGTTCTACAATGAAGCGCCAAGTGATGCCTTTCCCCGAGAAGTATTCCAGAATTTGTGGATCTTTGATGGATTTCCACAGCTCACGAAGGTCTTGGTTTGCTCTCTTAAAAGTTTTGGCATTGTCTGAATAGATGATTTTACACAGCCCTCTTCTGGAAACAAATCGCTTGAGTGCTAACAGGAAACTTTCAGTTGACTGACTAGAAACCAGCTCCAAATGAACCGCTCTAGTGACGGCACACGTGAACAGAGCAACATAAGCCTTGCATAGCACAATCTCATTCTTTGCATACAGTGGACCTGCAAAGTCTATGCCAGTAACCTCAAATGGAGGGGTCTCAGTTATTCTGTCTCGCGGTAATGGAGCAGTGTCCTGTTGTGCGGGCTTTGCTTTAAATCTTTTGCACACAGTACATTTAGACAGAATACTTTTCGCAATTTGTCTGCCTCTCAAAATCCAGTATTTGCTTCTGATTTGTACTAGTGTGTCTCTCAGACCAGAATGCATGATAAATTCATGGTTGTGCTGAACCAGCAGCTCACAATATCTGTCTTTGTTGGGCAGAATCCATGGATGTTTTTCTCTGTAACTAAAATCTGACTGTTGCAGTCTGCCTCCAACACAGAGCAATTCATCTTCATCAAGGAAAGGTTTTAGGTCTCTGATTTTTGAATCTGAGTTCAGGGGCTTACCAGCCTTCAGCAAATTAATCTCATGTCCAAAACTGCCATCTTGTGTCACTTTTATCCAGTACGTCTCAGCCTCAAACATTTCCTCAGCAGTCAACTCACCTCGTCTCTTAGAGCTTGAACTTGCATTGTGCAAAAACCGTTTGATCCAAGCAGTGACTCGCAACACTGTTTTCAGCTTGCTGTACTTCAGTAGATCCAGCACATGTTCCATCCCCCTTTGGTCACTGTTGCTACTGATTTGCATGGTTATCTGCTGACCTTGTTTGAGCTCACTAGTCACATCTTCGTCGCTTTGAGCTTCATCACTCTCTTCCAGCAGATTCGGTGCAGTCAGAAATGAAGGTCCTTTCCACCACAGTTCACTTTCCTTCAAGTTAGCTACAGTCTGACCTCTGGTGGGGAGGTCTGCAGGATTGAACTTGCCTTTACAGTGATACCACTTTGCAGGGTTGGTTAAAGACTGGATTTCAGACACTCGGTTTGACACAAACTGTTTCCATTTGTAAGCTGGACTGCGAATCCACTGCAGCACAATCATCGAATCCGTCCACATGTGAACATTATGGATCTCCATATTCAGCGGCTTTAACAGACTGTTTCCTAGTCTTGCTCCAATCACTGCTCCCCTCAGCTCAAGACGAGGCAGTGATATCTTCTTCAGGGGGGCTACCCTGGACTTTGAAGCGACAAGGCACGTGCTCTTCGCTCCATCGTCAGCTACTCGCAGCAAGTAGGCGACAGTACTATAAGCTTTCTCGCTTGCATCACAAAACACGTGAAGTTGTTGTGCATCGTGTCTGTGCTCAGATTTTATTCCATACCAATGAGGAATGATTAGGTGGTGGATCTGTGGAAGTTCTGAACACCATCCTTGCCATTCTTGTGCAAGATCTGTGGGCAGCTCCTCGTCCCATCCAAGGCCTCGTATCCACATCTCTTGGAAAAGGCATTTCACACGCACAGTGAATGGGGTAAGAAAGCCTATTGGGTCGAATATGCGAGCAGAGAGCTTTAGAACACTTTAGGGTTGTGACGGTGACGGAATTTTCCCACCGGTTAATCGACGTGTGATAACACCGGTATTACCGGTGTCGGGGGGGGGGGGGGGGGGGGGGCATATTCTGTTATATTCTATATAATTATTTAATGCGGTTGTAAATGCCCGTACGTTTTACTTTCACTTTAGTATTAACGGCAAGGCGCCAAATGTGATGGGTTCAATGAAAAACACTAAAACAAACACACTTCTAAAAGATAACTTTTGTTAACAAAACGAATAAGAATACACAATGAATTATATAAATTGTTTATGAATAATAGAATTCTATATAATTATATTATATAATGCGCTTATAAATGCCTGTAGGCTACGTTTTACTTTCACTTTAGTATTAGCGGCAATTCGCCGCCAATTGCTTGAATGGTAGATACAATGAAAAACACAAAAACGAACTCGCTTCTATTAAACGCAGAACTTTTATTAACAAAATGAATAAGAATACACAATGCAATAGGCCTAGTATAAAATAACAAATAACTTACAAAAAAGTTTTAAAACTTAAAACTGAAAATCAGGAAACAATGTGGCAGCAAATAAATAAGAAACATAATATTATTTATAATTTGTTTATTAGCCAAACGAATAAGATTGGAGGGACGGCATAGCCTACACCAAATAAATTAGGCCTACACAAAGTTTAAATAAAAATTATCAAACACTGTGGTACCAAATAAATAATAAATTAACATGAAAAAAACACCTTCCAAAATCACCTTAGATAAACGGCAAAAGTCCACACTGGCTTTTCAAAATTAAAACAAAAGGAAAATTAAAACTCTAAATTGGCTGTTGCGGAGACGGTGGAGACAACGCCTAAATGTTCTTTGCTAGGAAACCCAACATGTTCACCATCTGTGGTTTAAGAAGAGATCTTGTGGGGGTGACTATGTTTCCCATCGTGCTGAACACCCTCTCGGATGCGCAGCTGGTTGCACACACGCAAAGATATTTTTTGGCTACCTTTGCCAACAGAGGAAGCCTATCTTGATTCTCTTTCCACCAGGCGAGAGGATCCTGCTCTGTGTTAATGGGGGACTCCTGAGCATAGATGGCGATTTCCCTCACCACCTTTTCTGGAATTGTCAATGCAGCTGTCCCAGCGCATGCTTTTCTTTTTAATAAACTTGCTAATGTTTTTTTTCTTTTGGGCTGCGGCTCGGCTGCGGCTTCCTCTTCATTGTCTTCTCCCTCTTCTCTCATGGGGTGCGCTGACTGCGCTCTCCTACTGATGATGACCGCTTCTTCCTCTATCATCCTCTTGGTCTCCTCAATATTAGGGTCGTAGTCACCTCGGTAGCGCGGGTCCAGGAATGTTGCCTTGCGCATAAGTTCCCGGCTTGCTTCTGGCAGAGCTTCATATTTCACATCTAAAATCGATATGATGCCAGCTTTCAGGTTGGCTGTCAGTTGACCATCCTCATCCGATGGGGCCAATTTGTCTTCTTTAATAAGATGCAGCACAGGGAGTAGAGATGAAGCGGTTACGTAATTCTCGCCGGACAGAATGTCGGTGAACTCGCCCACTGGCTTTAACGCTTTGTTCACCGACTGCAACACATCCTCGTCTTGCCATGTGATGCTCACATTGGCTTTACGGTCATCAGCAAGAACTCGATTGATGGCTGTCCTCTGCTCTAGCACCCTCTCAATCATTTTCTGCTTGGAGCCCCAGCGAGTTGCACAGTCCTCATGGGAGAAAATAAATACATTATTATTATTATTATTACCACCAATGATAATAATAACAAATGCAACGGATGTGGCATTAATTGTAGCCTAAAATACTTATTCATACATCGAAGTAAAAATGCTTCAAACATTTAGGATTTATTATAAATTATTTTAAATCATTTAAATGTCTCAGAACGAAAAAATATCTACCTTAAACCTAACTTAAACTAAGTAGCCTACACCAGCTTTTCATGTTTTATAAATTGCATTAACTGTATGGTTTTATTAGGTTGTTTAGTCTACTATAGGATTTTTTTGAAGATATAATAATAAACTTACAGTCACAAGCGAGTGCTCTGGGAGGCCAAGCTCGACTTGAGCTTTCTGCAGCTCCCTTCTCCTTTTCCAGCTGTGAGAGAACATGCCGTTTATTGTGCGACAAACTGCTAGGGCACGGTCTGTGCAGGCTTTCTCCGTCTTCTCAATGGTGTTGGACACAGCTAAGTTCAGGTTGTGCCCAAAGCAGCTTAACCATGGCCAGCCTAAATTACGAACTGCCGCCTTAATGTTGGTTCCGCTGTCAGTTGTGAGACAAGACACTTTATTTTCTTCTAATCCCCAGTCATTCAGAGCCTCCTGCAAAGCATCGGCCAGGTTAGCAGCAGTGTGGTCCTCTGGCAAAAAACTTGTCTGTAGGCATTTTGACACCAGTGACCATTCCGTGTCAATAAAATGGAAAGTAAGTGACATGTAAGGTGTCATTCTTGTGCTCGACCACATGTCTGTTGTGAGTGCAAAATGCTCAACTGTTGAAATATTCCGTTGCAGCTCACTCCGGACACGGTTGTAGGCGCGTGGGACAGCTGTTTTTGAGAAATATGAACGGCCAGGCAATTCATACTGGCTGTCGAGAGTGGCAATGAGGTCTTTGAAAGATTGTTTTTCGACCGTGTAGAAAGACACCATTTCTTTGCAGATGTATTTGGTCACTGCATCAGTGCATTTGTTCCACCTCACACTGTCCCTCTTATATTTTGTGCATCGCGCAAATGCATCACTAATTGATGGCTGTACCTGTGCGTCTGGATTCTGCGGTCGATTTTTTGCCACAGGGCCCATTTTGGCAGCCTCATTCTTGTGGTGCGCTTGAAGGTGTGTGTATAAATTAGATGTGTTTCCTCCGGATGCTGCCACCTTCGTCAGGCAAAGTTTGCAGATTGCCTCATTAACGTTTTCAGGTTCCCTGTTTGCATTTGGTTTGAATCCAAAATATTGCCAAACAGGTGCTTTTGCATTTCTTTTAGAAACTAAATCTTCCATCGTGTCACAGCTCACTCTTCTTGTCAGTAAGTTCGCCTTCCTCTTGTCACGTGATAAATGAAATTGGACTCCTGGAGCTGATCTGACACGAATAGACAGCCGCGCTCAGTTTTTTAATTCAACCGCGCTCAGTTTTTTAATTAATTTTTTGTTCAGTTTTTAATTGTAGTGTTTGTTCTCTAACATAATTAAATTATTTTTTATTACTATAAAAATCAAAACGACGGTGGGGCGCGGTGTCGCGGTGGGCAAGTGACGTAACCGGTGTTGTGGCTGAACACCGGTATCACCGTCAACACCGACTATCGCAGCAAGCCTAGAACACTTCTTTTAGTATTCTGTCTTTTAGCTACAGCATCCAGCAATGCAGTCAGATCAAAGACGAAATCATCTGTTTTAGTTCTCCATACCAAGCCTAGTACCTTCAGCACAGATCCATGCATTTCTGTCTCCTCTGCAAGTTCACTCATCGTTGTCTTCCATTTCTCCTTCAATCCAGCACAGTTGGTTGTCCACTTGCAAAGGTCCATGCCAGCTGCAGACATAATCTCTTTTGCACTGGACATTATGTTGAAAGCATTTTCAACATTACTTGCACATGAGATGAAGTCATCAACATAAAGTGATTCTTTTATTGTCTTCACTACCTCAGGAAGTTGGGCTTCATATCCCTTTAGATGCTTTCTCACTGTAGCTGCTAGGAGGAATGGGCTGGGGGACACTCCGAACACCACTCTCGTCATCCGTAGCACACGCTGCTTATCGCCTGCATCTTCATGGGGTGGTGCAGTGAGCCAGAGGAACCGCACAGCATCTCTGTCCTTCTCAGCGAGAGAAATCTGCAAGAAAGCCTTCTTGATGTCCGCAGTAAAAGCAATCTCATTCAGTCTGAATTTGATTAGTATGCTGAGCAGATCTGGATTCAGGTTAGGGCCAGTTAGTAAACAGTCATTTAGTGATGGAGAGCCAGTGTCATGTGATGAGGCGTCAAACACCACTCTGAGCTTTGTTGTTACCTTGTCTTCACAGAGAACAGCATGATGAGGCATGTAGTACTTCACAGCGGTTGGGGATGACCTGTCCTCCACCACGTCTTCGACGATGCCCTGCTCAAGGTAATCTTTCACAACTTCATTATATCTGTGATACAGCACTACATCTGACTGCAACTTTCTTTTGAGTCCTTCAAATCTTTTCTCTGCGATTCTGTAGTTATCTGGGAGTTCTGGTTTGTCAGGTCGCCATGGCAGCTCAACTTCATATCGCCCGTTTTTGAACTGAGTTGTTTTTTCAAACATGTGAAGAGCTTCCTCTTCTTCAGGGCTGTCGGCCTGCTGCATGGTAATGCCCAGGGACTCTATTTCCCAGAAGGCTTTCAGATGTTCTGAGACCAGCGTGTCTTCATTAATCTGAACGTGCATGCATGCTGCGTCCGAAACACTGGACATTGTGACTGGGCCCTGCACTGACCATCCAAAAATGCTCTCAATGGCCACAAGTGCATCTGTAATTCTTTCTACTTGGCCTGACACTATACGCCAATAATAGTCTGCACCAATCAGCATCGACAACTCTGTATCACAAGTGCTGGGGTCTGGGTAGTCTGCCAGCTGCAAGCCTTTTCGTTTCAGCTCTGCTTGGATGTGCTCACCTGGGATCTTCATCACAGCAGTGCATACTTGGGGGGTCTCTAACGCTTCTACTTCAACTTTCTGCTCTTCGTTCCAAATGTTCTGCAGAATTACCTTCACTGTGCTGCGTCTTGATGTTACTGGTGCTGCAGAGCCAAAGGTATGAAGTGTGAATGTTTCTTGCTTTATCACAGGTAATTTCAAAGCTCTTACGGTGTTCTCGCTGATGAAGCTTCTCTGACTGCCCCCATCCAGTAGACAGCGAATGCTTTTACGTCCACCAGGTCCTTCTGCCCATGCTCTTACAGTCTGAAGCAGCACAGTGTTGTTCTGTTTAGCGGGCTGTATCTTTACTGAATGTGAAGCAAATGAAGAAACTACATGGTCTCTATTGTCAGTGTCTGAAATGTGTGTTTCTCCTTTTTCACACACAGCACCATGATGTCTGCCTCCACACACATTACAGCACACTTTGGCCTTACAGAATCTTGCAATGTGCTTTGGACCAAGACAAACAACGCATCGTCCCATTTTCATCAATTTTTCTTTCCGTGCAGCAATATCAGTTTCTGGACACAGTTCTGTTTTGTGTGCTGCACTGTCACAGAAAAGGCAGTTCTGTATTCTTTGACTGCTTGTTTGCAGTACTGCAGCTGATGGCATGTGATACTTTTTCTGCTTCATTTCAATTGATGTGTCTGGTCTTCTGAATGGTTTGTGATAGCTCTGGATGTCTTTGGAATTACCTGGCTTAATCAGTTGCATGGCTCTTTCTCTGCTCAGAATCTCTTTCTGTAGGAATTCCATAACTTCTGAGACCTTCCATTCATCACTGGTTCCTCTTTGACGACTGTACTGGAGAGCAATGTCATCTGGAATCATCTGCAGCAGAACAGGGCATAACAGGCTGCCATATGCCTCTGATGCAACACCCAGCGATTCTAAGCTACGGATCTGAACTTCACTCTCATCATAAAGTTGTCTCAGAGCACTGACATCGTGTGATTTCTTTACTGGGCAGAGATTCAGCAATTTTGTCATATGTGCATTGATAAGCAGATCCTTCCTTCCGAACCGGTTCTGAAGCAGATTGATCGCGTGATCATAATTGCCGTCTGTCATCATCAGTCCCGCTATTGCCTTTGAAGCAGCGGCAGTCAGATATGTCTTCAAGTAATTAAACTTCTCCGTTTTGCTCAGCGCGTCATTTTTGTGAATAGCGGTTTCAAACTGATTCCAAAAGTCTTGCCACAAGCTAATGTCACCGCTGAACTTGCTGATGATTAACTTTGGTAACTTAACTGTCTGTCCGCGCTGCGACTGCTCTCTGTCACTCGACGGCCTGCTGCTTTCCCGGTCTCTCTGCATCACGCGCTGCACGCGAGCCTTCGCGCTGACGATTCGCTCTCCGTACTCCATAGCATCAGCGACTTCATTCTCCAAATCATCCATTTGTGTTTGCTCCTCTATTTCGCGATCTAACTCCAGCAGTGTTCCCTCTTTTGCAGATAACAGGGCTAACAGTTCACATAATCTGTCAATGATCTGATCCTATTTGCCAACCTCTGTTTCAATGTCTCGCAAAAGTGTCGTTGTGGAACCGCGTACAGCTCTCCGTTTTCTGTGTAGTCTTTCAAGTCGTTCCGCCATTTCGGATGTTGCTTGCTAGTTATCCCGGGTTTCGGCACCAAATTGTCGTGTCTTTTCTTCTTAGCAAAGCAATAATGACCACTGAAGACTTGAATTAAAATAAAACGAACTGTTTACTGAAATTTCTTTATAGGATTACAAGCTGTTGCAGCGCACACACATTGAATCAGTCTCATATCTCTCTTCTTCGCTTCTGCGCGCTCTAGCTCTACACTAAGCATTATGGGTAGACTTTTCTTAAAGCTGAACAACCTAATAAACAGCAATCTAAACTGTTTCTGTTATTATTGAAAACAATTAATTAAACAATAATATTATTACTCTAATTAATTCACAACAATCATAGTACATTGTTTGAATCCATTGAACACTTGTTCTGAACACACAGACAGTGTGATATCAATATATTATTTTAATCAATTTAACACTTGTTCTGAACACACAGTCAGTGTGATATCATAGTACATTATTTTAATCCATTGAACACTTGTTCTGAACACACAGTCAGTGTGATATCATAGTACATTATTTGAATCCATTTAACACTTGTTCTGAACAACCATTCAGTGTGTGATATCATAGTACATTATTTTAATCCATTTAACACTTGTTCTGAACACACATTCAGTGTGATATCATAGTACATTATTTTAATCCATTTAACACTTGTTCTGAAAACAGTCATTGTGATATCATAGTACATTATTTGAATCCATTTAACACTTGTTCTGAACACACATTCAGTGTGTGATATCATAGTACATTATTTTAATCCATTGAACACTTGTTCTGAACACACAGTCAGTGTGATATCATAGTACATTATTTGAATCCATTTAACACTTGTTCTGAACACACATTCAGTGTGATATCATAGTACATTATTTGAATCCATTTAACACTTGTTCTGAACACACATTCAGTGTGTGATATCATAGTACATTATTTGAATCAATTGAACACTTGTTCTGAACACACAGTCATTGTGATATCATAGTACATTATTTGAATCCATTGAACACTTGTTCTGAACACACAGTCATTGTGATATCATAGTACATTATTTGAATCCATTGAACACTTGTTCTGAACACACAGTCAATGTGATATCATAGTACATTATTTGAATCCATTGAACACTTGTTCTGAACACATAGTAATTGTGATATCATAGTACATTATTTGAATCCATTGAACACTTGTTCTGAACACACAGTCAGTGTGATATCATGGTACATTATTTTAATCCATTGAACACTTGTTCTGAACACACATTCAGTGTGATATCATAGTACATTATTTGAATCCATTTAACACTTGTTCTGAACACAGTCATTGTGATGTCATAGTACATTATTTGAATCCATTTAACACTTGCTCTGAACACATATTCAGTGTGTGATATCATAGTACATTATTTGAATCCATTGAACACCTGTTCTGAACACACAGTCATTGTGATATCATAGTACATTATTTGAATCCATTTAACACTTGTTCTGAACACAAAGACAGTGTGATTTTAATCCATTGAACACTTGTTCTGAACACACAGTCAGTGTGATATCATAGTACATTATTTTAATCAATTTAACACTTGTTCTGAACACACAGTCAGTGTGATATCATAGTACATTATTTGAATCCATTGAACACTTGTTCTGAACACACAGTCATTGTGATATCATAGTACATTATTTGAATCCATTGAACACTTGTTCTGAACACATAGTCAGTGTGATATCATAGTACATTATTTGAATCCATTTAACACTTGTTCTGAACACACATTCAGTGTGTGATATCATAGTACATTATTTGAATCCATTGAACACTTGTTCTGAACACACATTCAGTGTGATATCATAGTACATTATTTTAATCCATTTAACACTTGTTCTGAACACACATTCAGTGTGATATCATAGTACATTATTTGAATCCATTTAACACTTGTTCTGAACACAGTCAGTGTGATATCATAGTACATTATTTGAATCCATTGAACACTTGTTCTGAACACACAGTCAATGTGATATCATAGTACATTATTTGAATCCATTGAACACTTGTTCTGAACACATAGTAATTGTGATATCATAGTACATTATTTGAATCCATTGAACACTTGTTCTGAACACACAGTCATTGTGATATCATAGTACATTGTTTGAATCCATTGCACACTTGTTCTTAACACACAGACAGTGTGATATCAATATATTATTTTAATCAATTTAACACTTGTTCTGAACACACAGTCAGTGTGATATCATGGTACATTATTTTAATCCATTGAACACTTGTTCTGAACACACATTCAGTGTGATATCATAGTACATTATTTCAATCCATTTAACACTTGTTCTGAACACAGTCATTGTGATGTCATAGTACATTATTTGAATCCATTTAACACTTGCTCTGAACACACAGTCATTGTGATATCATAGTACATTATTTGAATCCATTTAACACTTGTTCTGAACACAAAGACAGTGTGATTTTAATCCATTGAACACTTGTTCTGAACACACAGTCAGTGTGATATCATAGTACATTATTTTAATCCATTGAACACTTGTTCTGAACACACAGTCATTGTTATATCATAGTACATTATTTGAATCAATTTAACACTTGTTCTGAACACACAGTCAGTGTGATATCATAGTACATTATTTGAATCCATTGAACACTTGTTCTGAACACACAGTCATTGTGATATCATAGTACATTATTTGAATCCATTGAACACTTGTTCTGAACACATAGTCAGTGTGATATCATAGTACATTATTTGAATCCATTTAACACTTGTTCTGAACACACATTCAGTGTGTGATATCATAGTACATTATTTGAATCCATTGAACACTTGTTCTGAACACACATTCAGTGTGATATCATAGTACATTATTTTAATCCATGTAACACTTGTTCTGAACACACATTCAGTGTGATATCATAGTACATTATTTGAACCCATTTAACACTTGTTCTGAACACAGTCAGTGTGATATCATAGTACATTATTTGAATCCATTGAACACTTGTTCTGAACACACAGTCAATGTGATATCATAGTACATTATTTGAATCCATTGAACACTTGTTCTGAACACATAGTAATTGTGATATCATAGTACATTATTTGAATCCATTGAACACTTGTTCTGAACACACAGTCATTGTGATATCATAGTACATTGTTTGAATCCATTGAACACTTGTTCTTAACACACAGACAGTGTGATATCAATATATTATTTTAATCAATTTAACACTTGTTCTGAACACAGTCAGTGTGATATCATGGTACATTATTTTAATCCATTGAACACTTGTTCTGAACACACATTCAGTGTGATATCATAGTACATTATTTGAATCCATTTAACACTTGTTCTGAACACAGTCATTGTGATGTCATAGTACATTATTTGAATCCATTTAACACTTGCTCTGAACACATATTCAGTGTGTGATATCATAGTACATTATTTGAATCCATTGAACACCTGTTCTGAACACACAGTCATTGTGATATCATAGTACATTATTTGAATCCATTTAACACTTGTTCTGAACACAAAGACAGTGTGATTTTAATCCATTGAACACTTGTTCTGAACACACAGTCATTGTGATATCATAGTACATTATTTGAATCCATTTAACACTTGTTCTGAACACACAGTCAGTGTGATATCATAGAACATTATTTTAATCCATTGAACACTTGTTCTGAACACACAGTCATTGTGATATCATAGTGCATTATTTGAATCCATTGAACACTTGTTCTGAACACACAGTCATTGTGATATCATGGTACATTATTTGAATCCATTTAACACTTGTTCTGAACACAACGACAGTGTGATTTTAATCCTTTGAACACTTGTTCTGAACACACAGTCATTGTGATATCATAGTACATTATTTGAATCAATTTAACCACTTAAACTCTGCAGCATATTTTGAATTTTTTAGAGGATTTGGCATATCTGAATTTAAAAGAGTGCCCTTCCCACATACATTGGAGTAAATGGATAAAAATGGTCTCATTTTACAGAAAACACTCTGAATTTTAACACAGTGGTGGAATATTGCATATATTATATTGTATAAATTCACAATTTTATGATAAACACATATAAAAAGTCATTTTTTTATACAGTTTTTAATTAATATTTTATATATATAAAAAAAAAAATTTGACCTTTTTTTTCTATGTCCCTTTAGAAACTTTCTTTTGATTCCACTAGGTGGCAGTAAACAGGGGAAAAAAGATTTTTCTTGATATCACCTTCTAAAAAAAAGTTATCGAGATTTATCTGAAAGGAGTTACTGGTGTCTCCAAGTCTACTTTTACGGTGTACATTTTTTATTTCTGAAACAATAGAGCATACCTGAATTTAAAAGAGCGTCCTACCCACATACATTGGAGTAAATGGATAAAAATGGTCTCATTTTACAGGAAACACTCTAAATTTTAACACAGTGGTGGAATATTGCATATATATTTATTGTATTTATTCAAAATTTTATGATAAACAAGGATAACAAGTCAGATTTTGATTGATTTTTTTTAAATAAGTTTTTATTTGAGTCTGTAATTTAGGACCCGTTTGGTGTATTTCCCTGCGGAAGGTTTCTTTTGAATCATCTAGGTGGCAGTGAATAGACAAAAAAAGAATTATCTTTCTATCATCTTCTTAACAAAAGTTATTGAGATTTAACTGAAAGGAGTCACTAGCGTCTCCAAGTCTACTTTTACAGTCTCCATTTTTGATTGTTAAAAGAATTGGGCATACCTGAATTTAAAAGAGCGTCCTACCCACATACATTGGAGTAAATGGATAAAAATGGTCTCATTTTACAGAAAACACTCTAAATTTTAACCCAGTGGTGGATAATGTTATACATTTTATTTTATTTATTCACAATTCTATGATAAACCAGGATAAAAAGTCAGATATTGATAAATTTTAAAAAAAAGTTTTTATTTGAGAGTCTGTAATTTAGGACCCGTTTGGTGTATTTCCCTGCAGAAGGTTTCTTTTGAATCATCTAGGTGGCAGTGAATAGACAAAAAAAGAATTATCTTTCTATCATCTTCTTAACAAAAGTTATTTAGCTTTAATTGAAGAAAGGCAATGTCTTCTCTGAAGTCTCCACGTTTACTCCATAAACCCAAATTATTCAAAGTGCAAAAACAGGCTTATTACCTGTAAAATACTATTTTTACCATGTTACATTTGACAAGAGAATAAACACTTTATCACTTAACTTCACCCATGTCATGTAATATATTAACAAAATAATGAAAAGTAGCAGAAAGTAGCAGTTCTTGTATTTTATTATACATAAAGATAAACTCCAAGAAAATAAATTAAATGTTTTAGAGAAAAATGTGCAAAAAACACAATATACAAATCTAAGATATAAAATAACTATATACAGCACATAGTAACTATAAAAAGTCAACAAGTTACTATAGAAGAAAAAAGCATAACATGTAGTTTTTGTTTTTTGCAAACGTTGAAATATTGCAATAGTTGATGGAACTGCACATTATCCAGACGAGTGTCCATCAGTGTGCCATTTTCTAAAACAGTTTCTAGATGGCACCAAGCACAATGGTACATTGCACTTTGTACAGTACAATGGAGTCTTTACTTTGAGGCCTGAAAGTTTGCACAAAGCAAAGTGTTTGAGGTGGGGAAACAACCTCCTTGCTGCTGGTGCATGGCAAATCTGGCTGCCACTCTTCCTCACTGTCCAGACTGCAAAACAAATAACAAAAAATAATTCACATATGCACATAACGGATACAAGAATATAATTTGCATATCCACATAAGATACACAAATAAATGTGCATTCAAATATGAATGCAACAGAAACATGTAGAATGCATTTTATGTATACATTACAAAACAAATGTAAATAAAAGCTGCAGATATACATGCCATAGTTCAAATAAGCTTGGGAGCATTTGCTTTTGACATACACACATGCATCAATGCAAGTGATGAACAAACGCGTGCAAAACTAAAAATATGCATGTCAAATTATTTTAGCACATGTTGGTGCAAAACAGCACAAAAAAGCTTGCAAAAGCTCCCAAGCTTATTTTATCATTTCATGCATATGTTTTTAGGTGAAAAAGTGCTCAAATACTCATGCACAAACATGTATGCGACACACACACAAAAATCCGCACGTGCTTAGTTAGCAAAACATGCTATTCTGAATTAGCGCGTGCATGGGTTAAAATATTTCTCGATGTCTGTTGCATGCATATTTTGTATTGTTGCATGCATTTGTTCATGAAATACAATGTTTATAAGTTCGAAATGGGTACTTATGCAATGCATGCATGTTTTTAGGTGAAAAAAATCCTCAAATACTCATGCACAAACACGCGACACACTAAAAACAAAAATCTGCATGTGCTAACTAAATCACCCATGCATTCTGAATCATCGCGTGCATGCATGGGTTATAATATTTCTCGACGTCTGTTGCATGCATATTGTGTATTGTTGCATGCATTTGTTCATGAAATACACAAATACAACGTTTAGAAGTTCGAAATGTGTACTTACTCAAATTCAGGCTCTTCACCCGCATTGTACGCTGCTTGTCTGACAGAGTCAAAACTTCCATCACTGCAAGTTTCAGTATCGCTCTCGCGATCAAGCTCTGCCAAAACAGCCTCCACACCGACAAAAAACTTTCTTGAAGCCATTGTTCAAAAACAAACACTCCAATCAATCCTAAAAACCACGCAATAAATCGAAAAACCAATATCCAAACTATCACTAACCACGCCAAACTCTTCTGCAATGACTGCTGCCAGTGTTGCCAACTCTCGCGAGACAAATAAGCAACCGCAGCTTCAAAAACAAGCCCAAAACAAGCCCAATATTATTATATTATTTATTATCATCAATATTATTTATAATAAATATTTTTTTTATCAATAAATGAGCCTGCAACATATTAAACTGAAACCTCTCAGAGTTTGAAAAGCAAAAACAGATGTGATTTTACAAAAATCATCAAATTGCAATAAAGGACACACAATATCCTCCGATCAGCTGTGAACAGAAGAGGTTTGAAGAGTGAAGAGTGACAGGCCAATTATGGTAACCCATAGTCGGACTCGGAGTTAGTGCACACATATTAGGGGCAGTAAGCAGTGAACACACACACTGCAAATCGTGAAAAAGACAAGCCCTGCATCTCATTGTGCACACTATCTGCCCTAAATAGTACTGAAAATTACTAATGTCATACTATTTAGGATGGATGGCACTAGAGCGCTGCAATATAGCCACATATTTAAAATAAAATAAATTCGAACCATACCTACTGTTATTATTAGTAGACTTGTTTTTTTTATAATAGCCTGTAATTTTAAATACATTACAAAAATATTTTTTTAAATTAAATTAGGTGCCTCTCCTCCCTCTTTCCTCTCCATCTCTGCTTGTGCTATTGTTTGTAAAATGTATACGTCTATTTAAGTCTACTAACTATCATTACGTGCATTTATAACGTCACATGCCTGCACGTTGAACGCGATTTTTCTTCAATGAGGGGGAGAAGGAGGCGGGATATAAAAGGACGGATTACTACAGCACTTGTATCGTTGCACTGAATGCCTATTAGCTGTGAGAAGACAGTGTCAGTCAATGTATTGGACAAAACAGCGACCATAAATGTAAAGAAACGAAGTTGCTTATTATATTTTCCTAACAAGCAACCACATTTTTTAAAATAAGCCCAAAAAACCGCAACCCGCGACTCGTGATTTTTTAACGCGACTTGCCAAAAAAAGAAGCCCAAAGTCGCGTGTTATACGCGGACTTGGCAACTATGACTGCTGCCAGCCGCTAGAAAGTCATGAAGACGACCCGCCTCCTAAACTTTGGGAAGGGAGATCTCGGGCTCTGATTAGTCTACAATCATGATCGACATGTCTATCGATCACTAAAAAGCTCAGCTTTTTTGACGTATGACGCAATACGTGATGACGTCATCAGACATCGCGCCAGATAGAGATGATCCACTGAAAGTATTTATCTGCATCGCATGTTTTGATCTGGACATCGGTGACATATTACAGTGTCA
Source organism: Gobio gobio (assembly GCF_949357685.1). Taxonomy (NCBI): domain Eukaryota; kingdom Metazoa; phylum Chordata; class Actinopteri; order Cypriniformes; family Gobionidae; genus Gobio; species Gobio gobio. The sequence continues at coordinate 35,657,451 of NC_137116.1, read as the reverse complement.
TTTGGCCATGCATGCTCACAGACATGTGAAAATACTCTCATTTTGAAGAAAACAACCTAAGGAACGAGCTGATATAGCGTTTGTGGCTAGTAGCTCCACACGGAGTAAGTGATCCGAGCAGGAATATGACTCATGTGTTTGCTTGTTCAAAAGAATCGATTCAGTTTTCGTAAATCTTTTGATAATAATGTTACTGTAAATTGTTGGATCGGTGAAATAAACTGCACAGTGATATTCTTGAGAGTGAGAGCTTTCATTTGATATATGACTTGTCTATTTTTGGTGAGTTTATGTGATATAAATATTAAATTTAATATCGCTCATACCATTTTTTCAAGGGGGGGGGGGGTCGTCGCGGGGGGGTCGCATTTAGACCTTATTATCTTCTTCTATATAACATAAATGCTAAAGTGATTGGGTTTTCCTGAAAGCTGAGGTTCTAAGCTTTCAAACAATACCAAATATATTTATGTTTGTGATGCACAACTTAGAGATTTTTTAAAATTTAGATTAGATTAGATTCAACTTTATTGTCATTACACAAGTACAAGTACAAGGCAACGAAATGCAGTTTAGGTCTAACCAGAAGTGCAATAGCAGCAAGTGCAGGATATACAATGGTTGCGTAAGTGCAGGACATAAAAATGTTCTGAATATATATAAATATGTATAAGTAGAGAGATGGTTATTACTATAAGTAGAACTGAATTTACAGATGAATATATACAGTGAATAAATATACAGATGGCTATTACTATAAACAGAATTTACAGGTGAATATGTACTAGAATATAATATACAGATGGCTATTACTATAAACAGAATTTACAGGTGAATATGTACTATGAATATAATATACAGATGGCTATTACTATAAACAGAATTTACAGGTGACTATGTACTATGAATAAATATACAGACGGTTATTACTTGAACAGAATTTTACAGTTAGAGGTATACAATAATATGTTAGGCTAATATGAGGAATATAGCAGTGGATTAAGTTAGTACAATAAATTATGGACAGAGCTATCCGAAAGAAAGTGTAAAAGTGCAGTGGAAAGTGGTTGCATATTCCAGTTAGAAGTACGGTGCAAAATGCAAATGTAAACATTGTTACTGTAAATACAGTCGGCAGTGCAGATGAGCATAATCCAGTTACGGTATGGTGGTGCAGAATGCATAAGTAAACAGTTGTTACTGTTATAAACAGTCGGTAGTGCAAATAACAAAGTGAAGGCAGATGTGAGGTAGGAGAGTTCGCAGTTTATGAGGTAAGTGGATCAACGGGGGTTTGAGTTCAGTAAAGAGACAGCTCTGGGGAAAAAACTGTTCTTTAGTCTGCTGGTCCTGGTCCGGTGGATCCTGAAACGCCTGCCGGAGGGCAGGAGAGAAAACAGTCTGTGGGCTGGGTGAGAGGAGTCCTTGAGGATGCTGCGAGCTCGATGCAGACAGCGTTTCCTCTGGATGTGTTCGATGGCAGGCAGTGGAGTTCCTGTGATGCGCTGGGCAGTTTTCACCACCCGCTGCAGTGCCTTGCGCTCCGCAACAGAGCAGCTCCCATACCACACTGCCACACAGTTGGTCAGGATGCTTTCTATTGCGCAGCGGTAGAAGTTCACCAGGATAGCCGAGGAGAGCTGATTCTTCCTCAGTGTCCTCAGGAAGAAGAGGCGCTGGTGACACTGAGGAAGAATAATCATCAAAAATGATTATGATGATGCAAAATTGGACCCACCGGTGGGTCCGCAGAGTTTAAGTGGACTTGTTCTGAACACACAGTCAGTGTGATATCATAGTACATTATTTGAATCCATTTAACACTTGTTCTGAAAACAGTCATTGTGATGTCATAGTACATTATTTGAATCCATTGAACACTTGTTCTGAACACACAGTCATTGTGATATCAGTACATTATTTGAATCCATTGAACACTTGTTCTGAACACACAGTCATTGTGATATCATAGTACATTGTTTGAATCCATTGAACACTTGTTCTTAACACACAGACAGTGTGATATCAATATATTATTTTAATCAATTTAACACTTGTTCTGAACACACAGTCAGTGTGATATCAATATCATGGTACATTATTTTAATCCATTGAACACTTGTTCTGAACACACATTCAGTGTGATATCATAGTACATTATTTGAATCCATTTAACACTTGTTCTGAACACAGTCATTGTGATGTCATAGTACATTATTTGAATCCATTTAACACTTGCTCTGAACACATATTCAGTGTGTGATATCATAGTACATTATTTGAATCCATTGAACACCTGTTCTGAACACACAGTCATTGTGATATCATATTACATTATTTGAATCCATTTAACACTTGTTCTGAACACAAAGACCGTGTGATTTTAATCCATTGAACACTTGTTCTGAACACACAGTCAGTGTGATATCATAGTACATTATTTTAATCCATTGAACACTTGTTCTGAACACACAGTCATTGTGATATCATAGTACATTATTTGAATCAATTTAACACTTGTTCTGAACACACAGTCAGTGTGATATCATAGTACATTATTTGAATCCATTGAACACTTGTTCTGAACACACAGTCATTGTGATATCATAGTACATTATTTGAATCCATTGAACACTTGTTCTGAACACATAGTCAGTGTGATATCATAGTACATTATTTGAATCCATTGAACACTTGTTCTGAACACATAGTCAGTGTGATATCATAGTACATTATTTGAATCCATTGAACACTTGTTCTGAACACACATTCAGTGTGATATCATAGTACATTATTTTAATCCATTTAACACTTGTTCTGAACACACATTCAGTGTGATATCATAGTACATTATTTGAACCCATTTAACACTTGTTCTGAACACAGTCAGTGTGATATCATAGTACATTATTTGAATCCATTGAACACTTGTTCTGAACACACAGTCAATGTGATATCATAGTACATTATTTGAATCCATTGAACACTTGTTCTGAACACATAGTAATTGTGATATCATAGTACATTATTTGAATCCATTGAACACTTGTTCTGAACACACAGTCATTGTGATATCATAGTACATTGTTTGAATCCATTGAACACTTGTTCTTAACACACAGACAGTGTGATATCAATATATTATTTTAATCAATTTAACACTTGTTCTGAACACACAGTCAGTGTGATATCATGGTACATTATTTTAATCCATTGAACACTTGTTCTGAACACACATTCAGTGTGATATCATAGTACATTATTTGAATCCATTTAACACTTGTTCTGAACACAGTCATTGTGATGTCATAGTACATTATTTGAATCCATTTAACACTTGCTCTGAACACATATTCAGTGTGTGATATCATAGTACATTATTTGAATCCATTGAACACCTGTTCTGAACACACAGTCATTGTGATATCATAGTACATTATTTGAATCCATTTAACACTTGTTCTGAACACAAAGACAGTGTGATTTTAATCCATTGAACACTTGTTCTGAACACACAGTCATTGTGATATCATAGTACATTATTTGAATCCATTTAACACTTGTTCTGAACACACAGTCAGTGTGATATCATAGTACATTATTTTAATCCATTGAACACTTGTTCTGAACACACAGTCATTGTGATATCATAGTGCATTATTTGAATCCATTGAACACTTGTTCTGAACACACAGTCATTGTGATATCATGGTACATTATTTGAATCCATTTAACACTTGTTCTGAACACAACGACAGTGTGATTTTAATCCTTTGAACACTTGTTCTGAACACACAGTCATTGTGATATCATAGTACATTATTTGAATCAATTTAACACTTGTTCTGAACACACAGTCAGTGTGATATCATAGTACATTATTTGAATCCATTTAACACTTGTTCTGAAAACAGTCATTGTGATGTTATAGTACATTATTTGAATCCATTGAACACTTGTTCTGAACACACAGTCATTGTGATGTCATAGTGCATTATTTGAATCCGTTCAACACTTTTTCTGAACACACAGTCAGTGTGATATCATAGTACATTATTTGAATCCATTCAACACTTGTTCTGAACACACAGTCATTTTGATATCATAGTTCATTATTTGAATCCATTTAACACTTGTTCTGAACACAGTCATTGTGATATCATAGTACACTATTTGAATCCATTTAACACTTGTTCTGAACACAAAGACAGTGTGATTGTAATCCATTGAACACTTGTTCTGAACACACATTCAGTGTGTGATATCATAGTGCATTATTTGAATCCATTGAACACTTGTTCTGAACACACAGTCATTGTGATATCATAGTACATTATTTGAATCCATTGAACACTTGTTCTGAACACACAGTCATTGTGATATCATAGTACATTATTTGAATCCATTGAACACTTGTTCTGAACACACATTCAGTGTGATATCATAGTACATTATTTGAATCCATTTAACACTTGTTCTGAACACAGTCATTGTGATGTCATAGTACATTATTTGAATCCATTTAACACTTGTTCTGAACACATATTCAGTGTGTGATATCATAGTACATTATTTGAATCCATTGAACACTTGTTCTGAACACATAGTCAGTGTGATATCATAGTACATTATTTGAATCCATTGAACACTTGTTCTGAACACACATTCAGTGTGATATCATAGTACATTATTTTAATCCATTTAACACTTGTTCTGAACACACATTCAGTGTGATATCACAGTACATTATTTGAATCCATTTAACACTTGTTCTGAACACACAGTCATTGTGATATCATAGTACATTATTTGAATCCATTGAACACCTGTTCTGAACAAAGTCATTGTGATATCATAGTACATTATTTGAATCCATTGAACACTTGTTCTGAACACACAGTCATTGTGATATCATAGTACATTATTTGAATCCATTTAACACTTGTTCTGAACACACAGTCATTGTGATATCATAGTACATTATTTGAATCCATTTAACACTTGTTCTGAACACAGTCAGTGTGATATCATAGTACATTATTTGAATCCATTGAACACTTGTTCTGAACACACAGTCAATGTGATATCATAGTACATTATTTGAATCCATTGAACACCTGTTCTGAACACACAGTCATTGTGATATCATATTACATTATTTGAATCCATTTAACACTTGTTCTGAACACAAAGACCGTGTGATTTTAATCCATTGAACACTTGTTCTGAACACACAGTCAGTGTGATATCATAGTACATTATTTTAATCCATTGAACACTTGTTCTGAACACACAGTCATTGTGATATCATAGTACATTATTTGAATCAATTTAACACTTGTTCTGAACACACAGTCAGTGTGATATCATAGTACATTATTTGAATCCATTGAACACTTGTTCTGAACACACAGTCATTGTGATATCATAGTACATTATTTGAATCCATTGAACACTTGTTCTGAACACATAGTCAGTGTGATATCATAGTACATTATTTGAATCCATTGAACACTTGTTCTGAACACATAGTCAGTGTGATATCATAGTACATTATTTGAATCCATTGAACACTTGTTCTGAACACACATTCAGTGTGATATCATAGTACATTATTTTAATCCATTTAACACTTGTTCTGAACACACATTCAGTGTGATATCATAGTACATTATTTGAACCCATTTAACACTTGTTCTGAACACAGTCAGTGTGATATCATAGTACATTATTTGAATCCATTGAACACTTGTTCTGAACACACAGTCAATGTGATATCATAGTACATTATTTGAATCCATTGAACACTTGTTCTGAACACATAGTAATTGTGATATCATAGTACATTATTTGAATCCATTGAACACTTGTTCTGAACACACAGTCATTGTGATATCATAGTACATTGTTTGAATCCATTGAACACTTGTTCTTAACACACAGACAGTGTGATATCAATATATTATTTTAATCAATTTAACACTTGTTCTGAACACACAGTCAGTGTGATATCATGGTACATTATTTTAATCCATTGAACACTTGTTCTGAACACACATTCAGTGTGATATCATAGTACATTATTTGAATCCATTTAACACTTGTTCTGAACACAGTCATTGTGATGTCATAGTACATTATTTGAATCCATTTAACACTTGCTCTGAACACATATTCAGTGTGTGATATCATAGTACATTATTTGAATCCATTGAACACCTGTTCTGAACACACAGTCATTGTGATATCATAGTACATTATTTGAATCCATTTAACACTTGTTCTGAACACAAAGACAGTGTGATTTTAATCCATTGAACACTTGTTCTGAACACACAGTCATTGTGATATCATAGTACATTATTTGAATCCATTTAACACTTGTTCTGAACACACAGTCAGTGTGATATCATAGTACATTATTTTAATCCATTGAACACTTGTTCTGAACACACAGTCATTGTGATATCATAGTGCATTATTTGAATCCATTGAACACTTGTTCTGAACACACAGTCATTGTGATATCATGGTACATTATTTGAATCCATTTAACACTTGTTCTGAACACAACGACAGTGTGATTTTAATCCTTTGAACACTTGTTCTGAACACACAGTCATTGTGATATCATAGTACATTATTTGAATCAATTTAACACTTGTTCTGAACACACAGTCAGTGTGATATCATAGTACATTATTTGAATCCATTTAACACTTGTTCTGAAAACAGTCATTGTGATGTTATAGTACATTATTTGAATCCATTGAACACTTGTTCTGAACACACAGTCATTGTGATATCAGTACATTATTTGAATCCATTGAACACTTGTTCTGAACACACAGTCATTGTGATGTCATAGTGCATTATTTGAATCCGTTCAACACTTTTTCTGAACACACAGTCAGTGTGATATCATAGTACATTATTTGAATCCATTCAACACTTGTTCTGAACACACAGTCATTTTGATATCATAGTTCATTATTTGAATCCATTTAACACTTGTTCTGAACACAGTCATTGTGATATCATAGTACACTATTTGAATCCATTTAACACTTGTTCTGAACACAAAGACAGTGTGATTGTAATCCATTGAACACTTGTTCTGAACACACATTCAGTGTGTGATATCATAGTGCATTATTTGAATCCATTGAACACTTGTTCTGAACACACAGTCATTGTGATATCATAGTACATTATTTGAATCCATTGAACACTTGTTCTGAACACACAGTCATTGTGATATCATAGTACATTATTTGAATCCATTGAACACTTGTTCTGAACACACATTCAGTGTGATATCATAGTACATTATTTGAATCCATTTAACACTTGTTCTGAACACAGTCATTGTGATGTCATAGTACATTATTTGAATCCATTTAACACTTGTTCTGAACACATATTCAGTGTGTGATATCATAGTACATTATTTGAATCCATTGAACACCTGTTCTGAACACACAGTCATTGTGATATCATAGTACATTATTTGAATCAATTTAACACTTGTTCTGAACACAAAGACAGTGTGATTTTAATCCATTGAACACTTGTTCTGAACACAGTCAGTGTGATATCATAGTACATTATTTGAATCCATTGAACACTTGTTCTGAACACACATTCAGTGTGATATCATAGTACATTATTTGAATCCATTGAACACTTGTTCTGAACACATAGTCAGTGTGATATCATAGTACATTATTTGAATCCATTGAACACTTGTTCTGAACACACATTCAGTGTGATATCATAGTACATTATTTTAATCCATTTAACACTTGTTCTGAACACACATTCAGTGTGATATCACAGTACATTATTTGAATCCATTTAACACTTGTTCTGAACACACAGTCATTGTGATATCATAGTACATTATTTGAATCCATTGAACACCTGTTCTGAACAAAGTCATTGTGATATCATAGTACATTATTTGAATCCATTGAACACTTGTTCTGAACACACAGTCATTGTGATATCATAGTACATTATTTGAATCCATTTAACACTTGTTCTGAACACACAGTCATTGTGATATCATAGTACATTATTTGAATCCATTTAACACTTGTTCTGAACACAGTCAGTGTGATATCATAGTACATTATTTGAATCCATTGAACACTTGTTCTGAACACACAGTCAATGTGATATCATAGTATATTATTTGAATCCATTGAACACTTGTTCTGAACACATAGTAATTGTGATATCATAGTACATTATTTGAATCCATTGAACACCTGTTCTGAACACACAGTCATTGTGATATCATAGTACATTGTTTGAATCCATTGAACACTTGTTCTTAACACAAAGACAGTGTGATATCAATATATTATTTTAATCAATTTAACACTTGTTCTGAACACACAGTCAGTGTGATATCATAGTACATTATTTGAATCCATTTAACACTTGTTCTGAACACAGTCATTGTGATGTCATAGTACATTATTTGAATCCATTTAACACTTGTTCTGAACACAGTCAGTGTGATATCATAGTACATTATTTGAATCCATTGAACACTTGTTCTGAACACACAGTCAATGTGATATCATAGTACATTATTTGAATCCATTGAACACTTGTTCTGAACACATAGTAATTGTGATATCATAGTACATTATTTGAATCCATTGAACACTTGTTCTGAACACACAGTCATTGTGATATCATAGTACATTGTTTGAATCCATTGCACACTTGTTCTTAACACACAGACAGTGTGATATCAATATATTATTTTAATCAATTTAACACTTGTTCTGAACACACAGTCAGTGTGATATCATGGTACATTATTTTAATCCATTGAACACTTGTTCTGAACACACATTCAGTGTGATATCATAGTACATTATTTCAATCCATTTAACACTTGTTCTGAACACAGTCATTGTGATGTCATAGTACATTATTTGAATCCATTTAACACTTGCTCTGAACACACAGTCATTGTGATATCATAGTACATTATTTGAATCCATTTAACACTTGTTCTGAACACAAAGACAGTGTGATTTTAATCCATTGAACACTTGTTCTGAACACACAGTCAGTGTGATATCATAGTACATTATTTTAATCCATTGAACACTTGTTCTGAACACACAGTCATTGTTATATCATAGTACATTATTTGAATCAATTTAACACTTGTTCTGAACACACAGTCAGTGTGATATCATAGTACATTATTTGAATCCATTGAACACTTGTTCTGAACACACAGTCATTGTGATATCATAGTACATTATTTGAATCCATTGAACACTTGTTCTGAACACATAGTCAGTGTGATATCATAGTACATTATTTGAATCCATTTAACACTTGTTCTGAACACACATTCAGTGTGTGATATCATAGTGCATTATTTGAATCCATTGAACACTTGTTCTGAACACACAGTCATTGTGATATCATAGTACATTATTTGAATCCATTGAACACTTGTTCTGAACACACAGTCATTGTGATATCATAGTACATTATTTGAATCCATTGAACACTTGTTCTGAACACACATTCAGTGTGATATCATAGTACATTATTTGAATCCATTTAACACTTGTTCTGAACACAGTCATTGTGATGTCATAGTACATTATTTGAATCCATTTAACACTTGTTCTGAACACATATTCAGTGTGTGATATCATAGTACATTATTTGAATCCATTGAACACCTGTTCTGAACACACAGTCATTGTGATATCATAGTACATTATTTGAATCAATTTAACACTTGTTCTGAACACAAAGACAGTGTGATTTTAATCCATTGAACACTTGTTCTGAACACAGTCAGTGTGATATCATAGTACATTATTTGAATCCATTGAACACTTGTTCTGAACACACATTCAGTGTGATATCATAGTACATTATTTGAATCCATTGAACACTTGTTCTGAACACATAGTCAGTGTGATATCATAGTACATTATTTGAATCCATTGAACACTTGTTCTGAACACACATTCAGTGTGATATCATAGTACATTATTTTAATCCATTTAACACTTGTTCTGAACACACATTCAGTGTGATATCACAGTACATTATTTGAATCCATTTAACACTTGTTCTGAACACACAGTCATTGTGATATCATAGTACATTATTTGAATCCATTGAACACCTGTTCTGAACAAAGTCATTGTGATATCATAGTACATTATTTGAATCCATTGAACACTTGTTCTGAACACACAGTCATTGTGATATCATAGTACATTATTTGAATCCATTTAACACTTGTTCTGAACACACAGTCATTGTGATATCATAGTACATTATTTGAATCCATTTAACACTTGTTCTGAACACAGTCAGTGTGATATCATAGTACATTATTTGAATCCATTGAACACTTGTTCTGAACACACAGTCAATGTGATATCATAGTATATTATTTGAATCCATTGAACACTTGTTCTGAACACATAGTAATTGTGATATCATAGTACATTATTTGAATCCATTGAACACCTGTTCTGAACACACAGTCATTGTGATATCATAGTACATTGTTTGAATCCATTGAACACTTGTTCTTAACACAAAGACAGTGTGATATCAATATATTATTTTAATCAATTTAACACTTGTTCTGAACACACAGTCAGTGTGATATCATAGTACATTATTTGAATCCATTTAACACTTGTTCTGAACACAGTCATTGTGATGTCATAGTACATTATTTGAATCCATTTAACACTTGTTCTGAACACAGTCAGTGTGATATCATAGTACATTATTTGAATCCATTGAACACTTGTTCTGAACACACAGTCAATGTGATATCATAGTACATTATTTGAATCCATTGAACACTTGTTCTGAACACATAGTAATTGTGATATCATAGTACATTATTTGAATCCATTGAACACTTGTTCTGAACACACAGTCATTGTGATATCATAGTACATTGTTTGAATCCATTGCACACTTGTTCTTAACACACAGACAGTGTGATATCAATATATTATTTTAATCAATTTAACACTTGTTCTGAACACACAGTCAGTGTGATATCATGGTACATTATTTTAATCCATTGAACACTTGTTCTGAACACACATTCAGTGTGATATCATAGTACATTATTTCAATCCATTTAACACTTGTTCTGAACACAGTCATTGTGATGTCATAGTACATTATTTGAATCCATTTAACACTTGCTCTGAACACACAGTCATTGTGATATCATAGTACATTATTTGAATCCATTTAACACTTGTTCTGAACACAAAGACAGTGTGATTTTAATCCATTGAACACTTGTTCTGAACACACAGTCAGTGTGATATCATAGTACATTATTTTAATCCATTGAACACTTGTTCTGAACACACAGTCATTGTTATATCATAGTACATTATTTGAATCAATTTAACACTTGTTCTGAACACACAGTCAGTGTGATATCATAGTACATTATTTGAATCCATTGAACACTTGTTCTGAACACACAGTCATTGTGATATCATAGTACATTATTTGAATCCATTGAACACTTGTTCTGAACACATAGTCAGTGTGATATCATAGTACATTATTTGAATCCATTTAACACTTGTTCTGAACACACATTCAGTGTGTGATATCATAGTACATTATTTGAATCCATTGAACACTTGTTCTGAACACACATTCAGTGTGATATCATAGTACATTATTTTAATCCATGTAACACTTGTTCTGAACACACATTCAGTGTGATATCATAGTACATTATTTGAACCCATTTAACACTTGTTCTGAACACAGTCAGTGTGATATCATAGTACATTATTTGAATCCATTGAACACTTGTTCTGAACACACAGTCAATGTGATATCATAGTACATTATTTGAATCCATTGAACACTTGTTCTGAACACATAGTAATTGTGATATCATAGTACATTATTTGAATCCATTGAACACTTGTTCTGAACACACAGTCATTGTGATATCATAGTACATTGTTTGAATCCATTGAACACTTGTTCTTAACACACAGACAGTGTGATATCAATATATTATTTTAATCAATTTAACACTTGTTCTGAACACAGTCAGTGTGATATCATGGTACATTATTTTAATCCATTGAACACTTGTTCTGAACACACATTCAGTGTGATATCATAGTACATTATTTGAATCCATTTAACACTTGTTCTGAACACAGTCATTGTGATGTCATAGTACATTATTTGAATCCATTTAACACTTGCTCTGAACACATATTCAGTGTGTGATATCATAGTACATTATTTGAATCCATTGAACACCTGTTCTGAACACACAGTCATTGTGATATCATAGTACATTATTTGAATCCATTTAACACTTGTTCTGAACACAAAGACAGTGTGATTTTAATCCATTGAACACTTGTTCTGAACACACAGTCATTGTGATATCATAGTACATTATTTGAATCCATTTAACACTTGTTCTGAACACACAGTCAGTGTGATATCATAGAACATTATTTTAATCCATTGAACACTTGTTCTGAACACACAGTCATTGTGATATCATAGTGCATTATTTGAATCCATTGAACACTTGTTCTGAACACACAGTCATTGTGATATCATGGTACATTATTTGAATCCATTTAACACTTGTTCTGAACACAACGACAGTGTGATTTTAATCCTTTGAACACTTGTTCTGAACACACAGTCATTGTGATATCATAGTACATTATTTGAATCAATTTAACCACTTAAACTCTGCAGCATATTTTGAATTTTTTAGAGGATTTGGCATATCTGAATTTAAAAGAGTGCCCTTCCCACATACATTGGAGTAAATGGATAAAAATGGTCTCATTTTACAGAAAACACTCTGAATTTTAACACAGTGGTGGAATATTGCATATATTATATTGTATAAATTCACAATTTTATGATAAACACATATAAAAAGTCATTTTTTTATACTGTTTTTAATTAATATTTTATATATATAAAAAAAAAAATTTGACCTTTTTTTTCTATGTCCCTTTAGAAACTTTCTTTTGATTCCACTAGGTGGCAGTAAACAGGGGAAAAAAGATTTTTCTTGATATCACCTTCTAAAAAAAAGTTATCGAGATTTATCTGAAAGGAGTTACTGGTGTCTCCAAGTCTACTTTTACGGTGTACATTTTTTATTTCTGAAACAATAGAGCATACCTGAATTTAAAAGAGCGTCCTACCCACATACATTGGAGTAAATGGATAAAAATGGTCTCATTTTACAGGAAACACTCTAAATTTTAACACAGTGGTGGAATATTGCATATATATTTATTGTATTTATTCAAAATTTTATGATAAACAAGGATAACAAGTCAGATTTTGATTGATTTTTTTTAAATAAGTTTTTATTTGAGTCTGTAATTTAGGACCCGTTTGGTGTATTTCCCTGCGGAAGGTTTCTTTTGAATCATCTAGGTGGCAGTGAATAGACAAAAAAAGAATTATCTTTCTATCATCTTCTTAACAAAAGTTATTGAGATTTAACTGAAAGGAGTCACTAGCGTCTCCAAGTCTACTTTTACAGTCTCCATTTTTGATTGTTAAAAGAATTGGGCATACCTGAATTTAAAAGAGCGTCCTACCCACATACATTGGAGTAAATGGATAAAAATGGTCTCATTTTACAGAAAACACTCTAAATTTTAACCCAGTGGTGGATAATGTTATACATTTTATTTTATTTATTCACAATTCTATGATAAACCAGGATAAAAAGTCAGATATTGATAAATTTTAAAAAAAAGTTTTTATTTGAGAGTCTGTAATTTAGGACCCGTTTGGTGTATTTCCCTGCAGAAGGTTTCTTTTGAATCATCTAGGTGGCAGTGAATAGACAAAAAAAGAATTATCTTTCTATCATCTTCTTAACAAAAGTTATTTAGCTTTAATTGAAGAAAGGCAATGTCTTCTCTGAAGTCTCCACGTTTACTCCATAAACCCAAATTATTCAAAGTGCAAAAACAGGCTTATTACCTGTAAAATACTATTTTTACCATGTTACATTTGACAAGAGAATAAACACTTTATCACTTAACTTCACCCATGTCATGTAATATATTAACAAAATAATGAAAAGTAGCAGAAAGTAGCAGTTCTTGTATTTTATTATACATAAAGATAAACTCCAAGAAAATAAATTAAATGTTTTAGAGAAAAATGTGCAAAAAACACAATATACAAATCTAAGATATAAAATAACTATATACAGCACATAGTAACTATAAAAAGTCAACAAGTTACTATAGAAGAAAAAAGCATAACATGTAGTTTTTGTTTTTTGCAAACGTTGAAATATTGCAATAGTTGATGGAACTGCACATTATCCAGACGAGTGTCCATCAGTGTGCCATTTTCTAAAACAGTTTCTAGATGGCACCAAGCACAATGGTACATTGCACTTTGTACAGTACAATGGAGTCTTTACTTTGAGGCCTGAAAGTTTGCACAAAGCAAAGTGTTTGAGGTGGGGAAACAACCTCCTTGCTGCTGGTGCATGGCAAATCTGGCTGCCACTCTTCCTCACTGTCCAGACTGCAAAACAAATAACAAAAAATAATTCACATATGCACATAACGGATACAAGAATATAATTTGCATATCCACATAAGATACACAAATAAATGTGCATTCAAATATGAATGCAACAGAAACATGTAGAATGCATTTTATGTATACATTACAAAACAAATGTAAATAAAAGCTGCAGATATACATGCCATAGTTCAAATAAGCTTGGGAGCATTTGCTTTTGACATACACACATGCATCAATGCAAGTGATGAACAAACGCGTGCAAAACTAAAAATATGCATGTCAAATTATTTTAGCACATGTTGGTGCAAAACAGCACAAAAAAGCTTGCAAAAGCTCCCAAGCTTATTTTATCATTTCATGCATATGTTTTTAGGTGAAAAAGTGCTCAAATACTCATGCACAAACATGTATGCGACACACACACAAAAATCCGCACGTGCTTAGTTAGCAAAACATGCTATTCTGAATTAGCGCGTGCATGGGTTAAAATATTTCTCGATGTCTGTTGCATGCATATTTTGTATTGTTGCATGCATTTGTTCATGAAATACAATGTTTATAAGTTCGAAATGGGTACTTATGCAATGCATGCATGTTTTTAGGTGAAAAAAATCCTCAAATACTCATGCACAAACACGCGACACACTAAAAACAAAAATCTGCATGTGCTAACTAAATCACCCATGCATTCTGAATCATCGCGTGCATGCATGGGTTATAATATTTCTCGACGTCTGTTGCATGCATATTGTGTATTGTTGCATGCATTTGTTCATGAAATACACAAATACAACGTTTAGAAGTTCGAAATGTGTACTTACTCAAATTCAGGCTCTTCACCCGCATTGTACGCTGCTTGTCTGACAGAGTCAAAACTTCCATCACTGCAAGTTTCAGTATCGCTCTCGCGATCAAGCTCTGCCAAAACAGCCTCCACACCGACAAAAAACTTTCTTGAAGCCATTGTTCAAAAACAAACACTCCAATCAATCCTAAAAACCACGCAATAAATCGAAAAACCAATATCCAAACTATCACTAACCACGCCAAACTCTTCTGCAATGACTGCTGCCAGTGTTGCCAACTCTCGCGAGACAAATAAGCAACCGCAGCTTCAAAAACAAGCCCAAAACAAGCCCAATATTATTATATTATTTATTATCATCAATATTATTTATAATAAATATTTTTTTTATCAATAAATGAGCCTGCAACATATTAAACTGAAACCTCTCAGAGTTTGAAAAGCAAAAACAGATGTGATTTTACAAAAATCATCAAATTGCAATAAAGGACACACAATATCCTCCGATCAGCTGTGAACAGAAGAGGTTTGAAGAGTGAAGAGTGACAGGCCAATTATGGTAACCCATAGTCGGACTCGGAGTTAGTGCACACATATTAGGGGCAGTAAGCAGTGAACACACACACTGCAAATCGTGAAAAAGACAAGCCCTGCATCTCATTGTGCACACTATCTGCCCTAAATAGTACTGAAAATTACTAATGTCATACTATTTAGGATGGATGGCACTAGAGCGCTGCAATATAGCCACATATTTAAAATAAAATAAATTCGAACCATACCTACTGTTATTATTAGTAGACTTGTTTTTTTTATAATAGCCTGTAATTTTAAATACATTACAAAAATATTTTTTTAAATTAAATTAGGTGCCTCTCCTCCCTCTTTCCTCTCCATCTCTGCTTGTGCTATTGTTTGTAAAATGTATACGTCTATTTAAGTCTACTAACTATCATTACGTGCATTTATAACGTCACATGCCTGCACGTTGAACGCGATTTTTCTTCAATGAGGGGGAGAAGGAGGCGGGATATAAAAGGACGGATTACTACAGCACTTGTATCGTTGCACTGAATGCCTAACGTTAGCTGTGAGAAGACAGTGTCAGTCAATGTATTGGACAAAACAGCGACCATAAATGTAAAGAAACGAAGTTGCTTATTATATTTTCCTAACAAGCAACCACATTTTTTAAAATAAGCCCAAAAAACCGCAACCCGCGACTCGTGATTTTTTAACGCGACTTGCCAAAAAAAGAAGCCCAAAGTCGCGTGTTATACGCGGACTTGGCAACTATGACTGCTGCCAGCCGCTAGAAAGTCATGAAGACGACCCGCCTCCTAAACTTTGGGAAGGGAGATCTCGGGCTCTGATTAGTCTACAATCATGATCGACATGTCTATCGATCACTAAAAAGCTCAGCTTTTTTGACGTATGACGCAATACGTGATGACGTCATCAGACATCGCGCCAGATAGAGATGATCCACTGAAAGTATTTATCTGCATCGCATGTTTTGATCTGGACATCGGTGACATATTACAGTGTCATTTGGCCATGCATGCTCACAGACATGTGAAAATACTCTCATTTTGAAGAAAACAACCTAAGGAACGAGCTGATATAGCGTTTGTGGCTAGTAGCTCCACACGGAGTAAGTGATCCGAGCAGGAATATGACTCATGTGTTTGCTTGTTCAAAAGAATCGATTCAGTTTTCGTAAATCTTTTGATAATAATGTTACTGTAAATTGTTGGATCGGTGAAATAAACTGCACAGTGATATTCTTGAGAGTGAGAGCTTTCATTTGATATATGACTTGTCTATTTTTGGTGAGTTTATGTGATATAAATATTAAATTTAATATCGCTCATACCATTTTTTCAAGGGGGGGGGGGGTCGTCGCGGGGGGGTCGCATTTAGACCTTATTATCTTCTTCTATATAACATAAATGCTAAAGTGATTGGGTTTTCCTGAAAGCTGAGGTTCTAAGCTTTCAAACAATACCAAATATATTTATGTTTGTGATGCACAACTTAGAGATTTTTTAAAATTTAGATTAGATTAGATTCAACTTTATTGTCATTACACAAGTACAAGTACAAGGCAACGAAATGCAGTTTAGGTCTAACCAGAAGTGCAATAGCAGCAAGTGCAGGATATACAATGGTTGCGTAAGTGCAGGACATAAAAATGTTCTGAATATATATAAATATGTATAAGTAGAGAGATGGTTATTACTATAAGTAGAACTGAATTTACAGATGAATATATACAGTGAATAAATATACAGATGGCTATTACTATAAACAGAATTTACAGGTGAATATGTACTAGAATATAATATACAGATGGCTATTACTATAAACAGAATTTACAGGTGAATATGTACTATGAATATAATATACAGATGGCTATTACTATAAACAGAATTTACAGGTGACTATGTACTATGAATAAATATACAGACGGTTATTACTTGAACAGAATTTTACAGTTAGAGGTATACAATAATATGTTAGGCTAATATGAGGAATATAGCAGTGGATTAAGTTAGTACAATAAATTATGGACAGAGCTATCCGAAAGAAAGTGTAAAAGTGCAGTGGAAAGTGGTTGCATATTCCAGTTAGAAGTACGGTGCAAAATGCAAATGTAAACATTGTTACTGTAAATACAGTCGGCAGTGCAGATGAGCATAATCCAGTTACGGTATGGTGGTGCAGAATGCATAAGTAAACAGTTGTTACTGTTATAAACAGTCGGTAGTGCAAATAACAAAGTGAAGGCAGATGTGAGGTAGGAGAGTTCGCAGTTTATGAGGTAAGTGGATCAACGGGGGTTTGAGTTCAGTAAAGAGACAGCTCTGGGGAAAAAACTGTTCTTTAGTCTGCTGGTCCTGGTCCGGTGGATCCTGAAACGCCTGCCGGAGGGCAGGAGAGAAAACAGTCTGTGGGCTGGGTGAGAGGAGTCCTTGAGGATGCTGCGAGCTCGATGCAGACAGCGTTTCCTCTGGATGTGTTCGATGGCAGGCAGTGGAGTTCCTGTGATGCGCTGGGCAGTTTTCACCACCCGCTGCAGTGCCTTGCGCTCCGCAACAGAGCAGCTCCCATACCACACTGCCACACAGTTGGTCAGGATGCTTTCTATTGCGCAGCGGTAGAAGTTCACCAGGATAGCCGAGGAGAGCTGATTCTTCCTCAGTGTCCTCAGGAAGAAGAGGCGCTGGTGACACTGAGGAAGAATAATCATCAAAAATGATTATGATGATGCAAAATTGGACCCACCGGTGGGTCCGCAGAGTTTAAGTGGACTTGTTCTGAACACACAGTCAGTGTGATATCATAGTACATTATTTGAATCCATTTAACACTTGTTCTGAAAACAGTCATTGTGATGTCATAGTACATTATTTGAATCCATTGAACACTTGTTCTGAACACACAGTCATTGTGATATCAGTACATTATTTGAATCCATTGAACACTTGTTCTGAACACACAGTCATTGTGATATCATAGTACATTGTTTGAATCCATTGAACACTTGTTCTTAACACACAGACAGTGTGATATCAATATATTATTTTAATCAATTTAACACTTGTTCTGAACACACAGTCAGTGTGATATCATGGTACATTATTTTAATCCATTGAACACTTGTTCTGAACACACATTCAGTGTGATATCATAGAACATTATTTGAATCCATTTAACACTTGTTCTGAACACAGTCATTGTGATGTCATAGTACATTATTTGAATCCATTTAACACTTGCTCTGAACACATATTCAGTGTGTGATATCATAGTACATTATTTGAATCCATTGAACACCTGTTCTGAACGCAGTCATTGTGATATCATATTACATTATTTGAATCCATTTAACACTTGTTCTGAACACAAAGACCGTGTGATTTTAATCCATTGAACACTTGTTCTGAACACACAGTCAGTGTGATATCATAGTACATTATTTTAATCCATTGAACACTTGTTCTGAACACACAGTCATTGTGATATCATAGTACATTATTTGAATCAATTTAACACTTGTTCTGAACACACAGTCAGTGTGATATCATAGTACATTATTTGAATCCATTGAACACTTGTTCTGAACACACAGTCATTGTGATATCATAGTACATTATTTGAATCCATTGAACACTTGTTCTGAACACATAGTCAGTGTGATATCATAGTACATTATTTGAATCCATTGAACACTTGTTCTGAACACATAGTCAGTGTGATATCATAGTACATTATTTGAATCCATTGAACACTTGTTCTGAACACACATTCAGTGTGATATCATAGTACATTATTTTAATCCATTTAACACTTGTTCTGAACACACATTCAGTGTGATATCATAGTACATTATTTGAACCCATTTAACACTTGTTCTGAACACAGTCAGTGTGATATCATAGTACATTATTTGAATCCATTGAACACTTGTTCTGAACACACAGTCAATGTGATATCATAGTACATTATTTGAATCCATTGAACACTTGTTCTGAACACATAGTAATTGTGATATCATAGTACATTATTTGAATCCATTGAACACTTGTTCTGAACACACAGTCATTGTGATATCATAGTACATTGTTTGAATCCATTGAACACTTGTTCTTAACACACAGACAGTGTGATATCAATATATTATTTTAATCAATTTAACACTTGTTCTGAACACACAGTCAGTGTGATATCATGGTACATTATTTTAATCCATTGAACACTTGTTCTGAACACACATTCAGTGTGATATCATAGTACATTATTTGAATCCATTTAACACTTGTTCTGAACACAGTCATTGTGATGTCATAGTACATTATTTGAATCCATTTAACACTTGCTCTGAACACATATTCAGTGTGTGATATCATAGTACATTATTTGAATCCATTGAACACCTGTTCTGAACACACAGTCATTGTGATATCATAGTACATTATTTGAATCCATTTAACACTTGTTCTGAACACAAAGACAGTGTGATTTTAATCCATTGAACACTTGTTCTGAACACACAGTCATTGTGATATCATAGTACATTATTTGAATCCATTTAACACTTGTTCTGAACACACAGTCAGTGTGATATCATAGTACATTATTTTAATCCATTGAACACTTGTTTTGAACACACAGTCATTGTGATATCATGGTACATTATTTGAATCCATTTAACACTTGTTCTGAACACAACGACAGTGTGATTTTAATCCTTTGAACACTTGTTCTGAACACACAGTCATTGTGATATCATAGTACATTATTTGAATCAATTTAACACTTGTTCTGAACACACAGTCAGTGTGATATCATAGTACATTATTTGAATCCATTTAACACTTGTTCTGAAAACAGTCATTGTGATGTTATAGTACATTATTTGAATCCATTGAACACTTGTTCTGAACACACAGTCATTGTGATATCAGTACATTATTTGAATCCATTGAACACTTGTTCTGAACACACAGTCATTGTGATGTCATAGTGCATTATTTGAATCCGTTCAACACTTTTTCTGAACACACAGTCAGTGTGATATCATAGTACATTATTTGAATCCATTCAACACTTGTTCTGAACACACAGTCATTTTGATATCATAGTTCATTATTTGAATCCATTTAACACTTGTTCTGAACACAGTCATTGTGATATCATAGTACACTATTTGAATCCATTTAACACTTGTTCTGAACACAAAGACAGTGTGATTGTAATCCATTGAACACTTGTTCTGAACACACATTCAGTGTGTGATATCATAGTGCATTATTTGAATCCATTGAACACTTGTTCTGAACACACAGTCATTGTGATATCATAGTACATTATTTGAATCCATTGAACACTTGTTCTGAACACACAGTCATTGTGATATCATAGTACATTATTTGAATCCATTGAACACTTGTTCTGAACACACATTCAGTGTGATATCATAGTACATTATTTGAATCCATTTAACACTTGTTCTGAACACAGTCATTGTGATGTCATAGTACATTATTTGAATCCATTTAACACTTGTTCTGAACACATATTCAGTGTGTGATATCATAGTACATTATTTGAATCCATTGAACACCTGTTCTGAACACACAGTCATTGTGATATCATAGTACATTATTTGAATCAATTTAACACTTGTTCTGAACACAAAGACAGTGTGATTTTAATCCATTGAACACTTGTTCTGAACACAGTCAGTGTGATATCATAGTACATTATTTGAATCCATTGAACACTTGTTCTGAACACACATTCAGTGTGATATCATAGTACATTATTTGAATCCATTGAACACTTGTTCTGAACACATAGTCAGTGTGATATCATAGTACATTATTTGAATCCATTGAACACTTGTTCTGAACACACATTCAGTGTGATATCATAGTACATTATTTTAATCCATTTAACACTTGTTCTGAACACACATTCAGTGTGATATCACAGTACATTATTTGAATCCATTTAACACTTGTTCTGAACACACAGTCATTGTGATATCATAGTACATTATTTGAATCCATTGAACACCTGTTCTGAACAAAGTCATTGTGATATCATAGTACATTATTTGAATCCATTGAACACTTGTTCTGAACACACAGTCATTGTGATATCATAGTACATTATTTGAATCCATTTAACACTTGTTCTGAACACACAGTCATTGTGATATCATAGTACATTATTTGAATCCATTTAACACTTGTTCTGAACACAGTCAGTGTGATATCATAGTACATTATTTGAATCCATTGAACACTTGTTCTGAACACACAGTCAATGTGATATCATAGTACATTATTTGAATCCATTGAACACCTGTTCTGAACACACAGTCATTGT
The DNA here is from genome assembly GCF_949357685.1 of Gobio gobio. NCBI lineage: Eukaryota > Metazoa > Chordata > Actinopteri > Cypriniformes > Gobionidae > Gobio > Gobio gobio. The sequence continues at coordinate 35,635,142 of NC_137116.1, read as the reverse complement.
GATATCATATTACATTATTTGAATCCATTTAACACTTGTTCTGAACACAAAGACCGTGTGATTTTAATCCATTGAACACTTGTTCTGAACACACAGTCAGTGTGATATCATAGTACATTATTTTAATCCATTGAACACTTGTTCTGAACACACAGTCATTGTGATATCATAGTACATTATTTGAATCAATTTAACACTTGTTCTGAACACACAGTCAGTGTGATATCATAGTACATTATTTGAATCCATTGAACACTTGTTCTGAACACACAGTCATTGTGATATCATAGTACATTATTTGAATCCATTGAACACTTGTTCTGAACACATAGTCAGTGTGATATCATAGTACATTATTTGAATCCATTGAACACTTGTTCTGAACACATAGTCAGTGTGATATCATAGTACATTATTTGAATCCATTGAACACTTGTTCTGAACACACATTCAGTGTGATATCATAGTACATTATTTTAATCCATTTAACACTTGTTCTGAACACACATTCAGTGTGATATCATAGTACATTATTTGAACCCATTTAACACTTGTTCTGAACACAGTCAGTGTGATATCATAGTACATTATTTGAATCCATTGAACACTTGTTCTGAACACACAGTCAATGTGATATCATAGTACATTATTTGAATCCATTGAACACTTGTTCTGAACACATAGTAATTGTGATATCATAGTACATTATTTGAATCCATTGAACACTTGTTCTGAACACACAGTCATTGTGATATCATAGTACATTGTTTGAATCCATTGAACACTTGTTCTTAACACACAGACAGTGTGATATCAATATATTATTTTAATCAATTTAACACTTGTTCTGAACACACAGTCAGTGTGATATCATGGTACATTATTTTAATCCATTGAACACTTGTTCTGAACACACATTCAGTGTGATATCATAGTACATTATTTGAATCCATTTAACACTTGTTCTGAACACAGTCATTGTGATGTCATAGTACATTATTTGAATCCATTTAACACTTGCTCTGAACACATATTCAGTGTGTGATATCATAGTACATTATTTGAATCCATTGAACACCTGTTCTGAACACACAGTCATTGTGATATCATAGTACATTATTTGAATCCATTTAACACTTGTTCTGAACACAAAGACAGTGTGATTTTAATCCATTGAACACTTGTTCTGAACACACAGTCATTGTGATATCATAGTACATTATTTGAATCCATTTAACACTTGTTCTGAACACACAGTCAGTGTGATATCATAGTACATTATTTTAATCCATTGAACACTTGTTCTGAACACACAGTCATTGTGATATCATAGTGCATTATTTGAATCCATTGAACACTTGTTCTGAACACACAGTCATTGTGATATCATGGTACATTATTTGAATCCATTTAACACTTGTTCTGAACACAACGACAGTGTGATTTTAATCCTTTGAACACTTGTTCTGAACACACAGTCATTGTGATATCATAGTACATTATTTGAATCAATTTAACACTTGTTCTGAACACACAGTCAGTGTGATATCATAGTACATTATTTGAATCCATTTAACACTTGTTCTGAAAACAGTCATTGTGATGTTATAGTACATTATTTGAATCCATTGAACACTTGTTCTGAACACACAGTCATTGTGATATCAGTACATTATTTGAATCCATTGAACACTTGTTCTGAACACACAGTCATTGTGATGTCATAGTGCATTATTTGAATCCGTTCAACACTTTTTCTGAACACACAGTCAGTGTGATATCATAGTACATTATTTGAATCCATTCAACACTTGTTCTGAACACACAGTCATTTTGATATCATAGTTCATTATTTGAATCCATTTAACACTTGTTCTGAACACAGTCATTGTGATATCATAGTACACTATTTGAATCCATTTAACACTTGTTCTGAACACAAAGACAGTGTGATTGTAATCCATTGAACACTTGTTCTGAACACACATTCAGTGTGTGATATCATAGTGCATTATTTGAATCCATTGAACACTTGTTCTGAACACACAGTCATTGTGATATCATAGTACATTATTTGAATCCATTGAACACTTGTTCTGAACACACAGTCATTGTGATATCATAGTACATTATTTGAATCCATTGAACACTTGTTCTGAACACACATTCAGTGTGATATCATAGTACATTATTTGAATCCATTTAACACTTGTTCTGAACACAGTCATTGTGATGTCATAGTACATTATTTGAATCCATTTAACACTTGTTCTGAACACATATTCAGTGTGTGATATCATAGTACATTATTTGAATCCATTGAACACCTGTTCTGAACACACAGTCATTGTGATATCATAGTACATTATTTGAATCAATTTAACACTTGTTCTGAACACAAAGACAGTGTGATTTTAATCCATTGAACACTTGTTCTGAACACAGTCAGTGTGATATCATAGTACATTATTTGAATCCATTGAACACTTGTTCTGAACACACATTCAGTGTGATATCATAGTACATTATTTGAATCCATTGAACACTTGTTCTGAACACATAGTCAGTGTGATATCATAGTACATTATTTGAATCCATTGAACACTTGTTCTGAACACACATTCAGTGTGATATCATAGTACATTATTTTAATCCATTTAACACTTGTTCTGAACACACATTCAGTGTGATATCACAGTACATTATTTGAATCCATTTAACACTTGTTCTGAACACACAGTCATTGTGATATCATAGTACATTATTTGAATCCATTGAACACCTGTTCTGAACAAAGTCATTGTGATATCATAGTACATTATTTGAATCCATTGAACACTTGTTCTGAACACACAGTCATTGTGATATCATAGTACATTATTTGAATCCATTTAACACTTGTTCTGAACACACAGTCATTGTGATATCATAGTACATTATTTGAATCCATTTAACACTTGTTCTGAACACAGTCAGTGTGATATCATAGTACATTATTTGAATCCATTGAACACTTGTTCTGAACACACAGTCAATGTGATATCATAGTATATTATTTGAATCCATTGAACACTTGTTCTGAACACATAGTAATTGTGATATCATAGTACATTATTTGAATCCATTGAACACCTGTTCTGAACACACAGTCATTGTGATATCATAGTACATTGTTTGAATCCATTGAACACTTGTTCTTAACACAAAGACAGTGTGATATCAATATATTATTTTAATCAATTTAACACTTGTTCTGAACACACAGTCAGTGTGATATCATAGTACATTATTTGAATCCATTTAACACTTGTTCTGAACACAGTCATTGTGATGTCATAGTACATTATTTGAATCCATTTAACACTTGTTCTGAACACATATTCAGTGTGTGATATCATAGTACATTATTTGAATCCATTGAACACTTGTTCTGAACACACATTCAGTGTGATATCATAGTACATTATTTTAATCCATTGAACACTTGTTCTGAACACACATTCAGTGTGATATCATAGTACATTATTTGAATCCATTTAACACTTGTTCTGAACACAGTCATTGTGATGTCATAGTACATATTTGAATCCATTTAACACTTGTTCTGAACACATATTCAGTGTGTGATATCATAGTACATTATTTGAATCCATTGAACACCTGTTCTGAACACACAGTCATTGTGATATCATAGTACATTATTTGAATCCATTTAACACTTGTTCTGAACACAAAGACAGTGTGATTTTAATCCATTGAACACTTGTTCTGAACACACAGTCATTGTGATATCATAGTACATTATTTGAATCCATTTAACACTTGTTCTGAACACACAGTCAGTGTGATATCATAGAACATTATTTTAATCCATTGAACACTTGTTCTGAACACACAGTCATTGTGATATCATAGTGCATTATTTGAATCCATTGAACACTTGTTCTGAACACACAGTCATTGTGATATCATGGTACATTATTTGAATCCATTTAACACTTGTTCTGAACACAACGACAGTGTGATTTTAATCCTTTGAACACTTGTTCTGAACACACAGTCATTGTGATATCATAGTACATTATTTGAATCAATTTAACACTTGTTCTGAACACACAGTCAGTGTGATATCATAGTACATTATTTGAATCCATTTAACACTTGTTCTGAAAACAGTCATTGTGATGTCATAGTACATTATTTGAATCCATTGAACACTTGTTCTGAACACACAGTCATTGTGATATCAGTACATTATTTGAATCCATTGAACACTTGTTCTGAACACACAGTCATTGTGATGTCATAGTGCATTATTTGAATCCGTTCAACACTTTTTCTGAACACACAGTCAGTGTGATATCATAGTACATTATTTGAATCCATTCAACACTTGTTCTGAACACACATTCAGTGTGTGATATCATAGTACATTATTTGAATCCATTGAACACTTGTTCTGAACACACAGTCATTGTGATATCATAGTTCATTATTTGAATCCATTTAACACTTGTTCTGAACACACAGTCATTGTGATATCATAGTACACTATTTGAATCCATTTAACACTTGTTCTGAACACAAAGACAGTGTGATTGTAATCCATTGAACACTTGTTCTGAACACACATTCAGTGTGTGATATCATAGTGCATTATTTGAATCCATTGAACACTTGTTCTGAACACACAGTCATTGTGATATCATAGTACATTATTTGAATCCATTGAACACTTGTTCTGAACACACAGTCATTGTGATATCATAGTACATTATTTGAATCCATTTAACACTTGTTCTGAACACACAGTCATTGTGATATCATAGTACATTATTTGAATCCATTGAACACTTGTTCTGAACACACAGTCATTGTGATATCATAGTACATTATTTGAATCCATTGAACACTTGTTCTGAACACACAGTCATTGTGATATCATAGTACATTATTTGAATCCATTTAACACTTGTTCTGAACACACAGTCATTGTGATATCATAGTACATTATTTGAATCCATTGGACACTTGTTCTGAACACACAGTCATTGTGATATCATAGTACATTATTTGAATCCATTGAACACTTGTTCTGAACACACAGTCATTGTGATATCATAGTACATTATTTGAATCCATTTAACACTTGTTCTGAACACACAGTCAGTGTGATATCATAGTACATTATTTGAATCCATTGAACACTTGTTCTGAACACACAGTCAATGTGATATCATAGTACATTATTTGAATCCATTGAACACTTGTTCTGAACACATAGTAATTGTGATATCATAGTACATTATTTGAATCCATTGAACACTTGTTCTGAACACACAGTCAATTTGATATCATAGTACATTGTTTGAATCCATTGAACACTTGTTCTGAACACACATTCAGTGTGATATCATAGTACATTATTTGAATCCATTGAACACTTGTTCTGAACACAGTCATTGTGATGTCATAGTACATTATTTGAATCCATTTAACACTTGTTCTGAACACATATTCAGTGTGTGATATCATAGTACATTATTTGAATCCATTGAACACCTGTTCTGAACACACAGTCATTGTGATATCATAGTACATTATTTGAATCCATTTAACACTTGTTCTGAACACAAAGACAGTGTGATTTTAATCCATTGAACACTTGTTCTGAACACACAGTCATTGTGATATCATAGTACATTATTTTAATCCATTGAACACTTGTTCTGAACACAGTCATTGTGATATCATAGTACATTATTTGAATCAATTTAACACTTGTTCTGAACACACAGTCAGTGTGATATCATAGTACATTATTTGAATCCATTGAACACTTGTTCTGAACACACAGTCATTGTGATATCATAGTACATTATTTGAATCCATTGAACACTTGTTCTGAACACATAGTCTGTGTGATATCATAGTACATTATTTGAATCCATTTAACACTTGTTCTGAACACACATTCAGTGTGATATCACAGTACATTATTTGAATCCATTTAACACTTGTTCTGAACACAGTCATTGTGATATCATAGTACATTATTTGAATCCATTTAACACTTGTTCTGAACACACAGTCATTGTGATATCATAGTACATTATTTGAATCCATGTAACACTTGTTCTGAACACAGTCATTGTGATATCATAGTACATTATTTGAATCCATTGAACACTTGGACATCAGAAGATGGGGAAAGTCCAAGCTTGCCAGCATCAATCGGGCACGCCGTGTAACGGGAGGTGGATCTACCTCTACTCAGGACCTGACGCCAGCAGAGGACATCGCTGCGTCCACCCTCACCGATTTTTTTTCCTGGTTCTTGACGGACAAACCAATTTGTTAGATGTCCTTATATACATATATGTCTTGCCAGAAGTTGCCACTATTGGGCAAACAGGTCTCCTTAATTATTAGACTACAATTAGCCTGAATAATTTGTAAGCTAGATTTATGCCTATTTTTTCACATCTTCGTGGCACACCACAATGATTTCCGTCATCTCATGTGTTAATATTTTTTAGTGTAACAATTTATGATTTGCAAAAATAACTGTTGCATCTGTGTAGATTACATGAGCAAAGTGTATGCGCGTTGTGCACGCTATTATGGTCAAGCCTGCGCCCTTAAAATAGCATAATGAACAACGCGCAACGCGCCACTGACTTTAGACTAGGTTTTTTCTGGTCAGTGGCGCAATTGTTTAATGGAACAGCAAAATAGCACCAGAGATTGTTTGCGCCGGAACACGCCTCCTTTTTTGCGCTGAACCGCCCAGGTAGCGCAAGTTCATTCACTAGTTTAGCGACGTGCTTCTGTGGAGGGAAAAGCGCGCTTTGCGCGGGTGCAAAATAGGAATGACACATGCGTCGGTGTACAAAGTCAATTGCGCTGGGTGCAAGATAGGGCCCTTGTTCTGAACACACAGTCATTGTGATATCATAGTAAATTATTTGAATCCATTGAACACTTGTTCTGAACACACAGTCATTGTGATATCATAGTACATTATTTGAATCCATTGAACACTTGTTCTGAACACACAGTCATTGTGATATCATAGTGCATTATTTGAATCCATTCAACACTTGTTCTGAACACACAGTCAGTGTGATATCATAGTACATTATTTGAATCCATTCAACACTTGTTCTGAACACACAGTTATTGTGATATCATAGTACATTATTTGAATCCATTTAACACTTGTTCTGTAAACACAGTCTGTGTGATATCATAGTACATTATTTGAATCCATTTAACACTTGTTCTGAACACACAGTCAGTGTGATTTCATAGTACATTATTTGAATCCATTGAACACTTGTTCTGAACACAGTCAATGTGATATCATAGTACATTATTTGAATCCATTTAACACTTGTTCTGTAAACACAGTCAGTGTGATATCATAGTACATTATTTGAATCCATTTAACACTTGTTCTGAACACACAGTCATTGTGATGTCATAGTGCATTATTTGAATCCATTCAACACTTGTTCTGAACACACAGTCAGTGTGATATCATAGTACATTATTTGAATCCATTCAACACTTGTTCTGAACACACAGTTATTGTGATATCATAGTACATTATTTGAATCCATTCAACACTTGTTCTGAATACAAAGTCATTGTGATATCATAGTACATTATTTGAATCCATTCAACACTTGTTCTGAACACACAGTTATTGTGATATCATAGTACATTATTTGAATCCATTTAACACTTGTTCTGAACACACAGTCATTGTGATATCATAGTACACTATTTGAATCCATTTAACACTTGTTCTGAACACAAAGACAGTGTGATTGTAATCCATTGAACACTTGTTCTGAACACACATTCAGTGTGTGATATCATAGTGCATTATTTGAATCCATTGAACACTTGTTCTGAACACACAGTCATTGTGATATCATAGTACATTATTTGAATCCATTGAACACTTGTTCTGAACACACAGTCATTGTGATATCCTAGTACATTATTTGAATCCATTTAACACTTGTTCTGAACACACAGTCATTGTGATATCATAGTACATTATTTGAATCCATTGAACACTTGTTCTGAACACACAGTCATTGTGATATCATAGTACATTATTTGAATCCGTTGAACACTTGTTCTGAACACACATTCAGTGTGATATCATAGTACATTATTTGAATCCATTTAACACTTGTTCTGAACACACAGTCATTGTGATATCATAGTACATTATTTGAATCCATTGGACACTTGTTCTGAACACACAGTCATTGTGATATCATAGTACATTATTTGAATCCATTGAACACTTGTTCTGAACACACAGTCATTGTGATATCATAGTACATTATTTGAATCCATTTAACACTTGTTCTGAACACACAGTCAGTGTGATATCATAGTACATTATTTGAATCCATTGAACACTTGTTCTGAACACACATTCAGTGTGATATCATAGTACATTATTTGAATCCATTTAACACTTGTTCTGAACACAGTCATTGTGATGTCATAGTACATTATTTGAATCCATTTAACACTTGTTCTGAACACATATTCAGTGTGTGATATCACAGTACATTATTTGAATCCATTGAACACTTGTTCTGAACACACAGTCATTGTGATATCATAGTACATTATTTGAATCCATTTAACACTTGTTCTGAACACACAGTCAGTGTGATATCATAGTACATTATTTTAATCCATTGAACACTTGTTCTGAACACACAGTCATTGTGATATCATAGTGCATTATTTGAATCCATTGAACACTTGTTCTGAACACACAGTCATTGTGATATCATGGTACATTATTTGAATCCATTTAACACTTGTTCTGAACACAACGACAGTGTGATTTTAATCCTTTGAACAATTGTTCTGAACACACAGTCATTGTGATATCATAGTACATTATTTGAATCAATGTAACACTTGTTCTGAACACACAGTCAGTGTGATATCATAGTACATTATTTGAATCCATTTAACACTTGTTCTGAAAACAGTCATTGTGATGTCATAGTACATTATTTGAATCCATTGAACACTTGTTCTGAACACTCAGTCATTGTGATATCAGTACATTATTTGAATCCATTGAACACTTGTTCTGAACACACAGTCATTGTGATGTCATAGTGCATTATTTGAATCCGTTCAACACTTTTTCTGAACACACAGTCAGTGTGATATCATAGTACATTATTTGAATCCATTCAACACTTGTTCTGAACACACATTCAGTGTATGATATCATAGTACATTATTTGAATCCATTGAACACTTGTTCTGAACACACAGTCATTGTGATATCATAGTTCATTATTTGAATCCATTTAACACTTGTTCTGAACACACAGTCATTGTGATATCATAGTACACTATTTGAATCCATTTAACACTTGTTCTGAACACAAAGACAGTGTGATTGTAATCCATTGAACACTTGTTCTGAACACACAGTCAGTGTGTGATATCATAGTGCATTATTTGAATCCATTGAACACTTGTTCTGAACACACAGTCATTGTGATATCATAGTACACTATTTGAATCCATTTAACACTTGTTCTGAACACAAAGACAGTGTGATTGTAATCCATTGAACACTTGTTCTGAACACACAGTCAGTGTGTGATATCATAGTGCATTATTTGAATCCATTGAACACTTGTTCTGAACACACAGTCATTGTGATATCATAGTACATTATTTGAATCCATTGAACACTTGTTCTGAACACACAGTCATTGTGATATCATAGTACATTATTTGAATCCATTGAACACTTGTTCTGAACACACATTCAGTGTGATATCATAGTACATTATTTGAATCCATTTAACACTTGTTCTGAACACAGTCATTGTGATGTCATAGTACATTATTTGAATCCATTTAACACTTGTTCTGAACACATATTCAGTGTGTGATATCATAGTACATTATTTGAATCCATTGAACACCTGTTCTGAACACACAGTCATTGTGATATCATAGTACATTATTTGAATCCATTTAACACTTGTTCTGAACACAAAGACAGTGTGATTTTAATCCATTGAACACTTGTTCTGAACACACAGTCATTGTGATATCATAGTACATTATTTTAATCCATTGAACACTTGTTCTGAACACAGTCATTGTGATATCATAGTACATTATTTGAATCAATTTAACACTTGTTCTGAACACACAGTCAGTGTGATATCATAGTACATTATTTGAATCCATTGAACACTTGTTCTGAACACACAGTCATTGTGATATCATAGTACATTATTTGAATCCATTGAACACTTGTTCTGAACACATAGTCAGTGTGATATCATAGTACATTATTTGAATCCATTGAACACTTGTTCTGAACACACATTCAGTGTGATATCATAGTACATTATTTTAATCCATTTAACACTTGTTCTGAACACACATTCAGTGTGATATCACAGTACATTATTTGAATCCATTTAACACTTGTTCTGAACACAGTCATTGTGATATCATAGTACATTATTTGAATCCATTGAACACCTGTTCTGAACAAAGTCATTGTGATATCATAGTACATTATTTGAATCCATTGAACACTTGTTCTGAACACACAGTCATTGTGATATCATAGTACATTATTTGAATCCATTTAACACTTGTTCTGAACACACAGTCATTGTGATATCATAGTACATTATTTGAATCCATTTAACACTTGTTCTGAACACAGTCAGTGTGATATCATAGTACATTATTTGAATCCATTGAACACTTGTTCTGAACACACAGTCAATGTGATATCATAGTATATTATTTGAATCCATTGAACACTTGTTCTGAACACATAGTAATTGTGATATCATAGTACATTATTTGAATCCATTGAACACTTGTTCTGAACACACAGTCATTGTGATATCATAGTACATTGTTTGAATCCATTGAACACTTGTTCTTAACACAAAGACAGTGTGATATCAATATATTATTTTAATCAATTTAACACTTGTTCTGAACACACAGTCAGTGTGATATCATGGTACATTATTTTAATCCATTGAACACTTGTTCTGAACACACAGTCAGTGTGATATCATAGTACATTATTTGAATCCATTTAACACTTGTTCTGAACACAGTCATTGTGATGTCATAGTACATTATTTGAATCCATTTAACACTTGTTCTGAACACATATTCAGTGTGTGATATCATAGTACATTATATGAATCCATTGAACACTTGTTCTGAACACACAGTCATTGTGATATCATGGTACATTATTTGAATCCATTTAACACTTGTTCTGAACACAACGACAGTGTGATTTTAATCCTTTGAACACTTGTTCTGAACACACAGTCATTGTGATATCATAGTACATTATTTGAATCAATTTAACACTTGTTCTGAACACACAGTCAGTGTGATATCATAGTACATTATTTGAATCCATTTAACACTTGTTCTGAAAACAGTCATTGTGATGTCATAGTACATTATTTGAATCCATTGAACACTTGTTCTGAACACACAGTCATTGTGATATCAGTACATTATTTGAATCCATTGAACACTTGTTCTGAACACACAGTCATTGTGATGTCATAGTGCATTATTTGAATCCGTTCAACACTTTTTCTGAACACACAGTCAGTGTGATATCATAGTACATTATTTGAATCCATTCAACACTTGTTCTGAACACACATTCAGTGTGTGATATCATAGTACATTATTTGAATCCATTGAACACTTGTTCTGAACACACAGTCATTGTGATATCATAGTTCATTATTTGAATCCATTTAACACTTGTTCTGAACACACAGTCATTGTGATATCATAGTACACTATTTGAATCCATTTAACACTTGTTCTGAACACAAAGACAGTGTGATTGTAATCCATTGAACACTTGTTCTGAACACACATTCAGTGTGTGATATCATAGTGCATTATTTGAATCCATTGAACACTTGTTCTGAACACACAGTCATTGTGATATCATAGTACATTATTTGAATCCATTGAACACTTGTTCTGAACACACAGTCATTGTGATATCATAGTACATTATTTGAATCCATTTAACACTTGTTCTGAACACTCGGTCATTGTGATATCATAGTACATTATTTGAATCCATTGAACACTTGTTCTGAACACACAGTCATTGTGATATCATAGTACATTATTTGAATCCATTGAACACTTGTTCTGAACACACAGTCATTGTGATATCATAGTACATTATTTGAATCCATTTAACACTTGTTCTGAACACACAGTCATTGTGATATCATAGTACATTATTTGAATCCATTGGACACTTGTTCTGAACACACAGTCATTGTGATATCATAGTACATTATTTGAATCCATTGAACACTTGTTCTGAACACACAGTCATTGTGATATCATAGTACATTATTTGAATCCATTTAACACTTGTTCTGAACACACAGTCAGTGTGATATCATAGTACATTATTTGAATCCATTGAACACTTGTTCTGAACACACAGTCAATGTGATATCATAGTACATTATTTGAATCCATTGAACACTTGTTCTGAACACATAGTAATTGTGATATCATAGTACATTATTTGAATCCATTGAACACTTGTTCTGAACACACAGTCAATTTGATATCATAGTACATTGTTTGAATCCATTGAACACTTGTTCTGAACACACATTCAGTGTGATATCATAGTACATTATTTGAATCCATTGAACACTTGTTCTGAACACAGTCATTGTGATGTCATAGTACATTATTTGAATCCATTTAACACTTGTTCTGAACACATATTCAGTGTGTGATATCATAGAACATTATTTGAATCCATTGAACACCTGTTCTGAACACACAGTCATTGTGATATCATAGTACATTATTTGAATCCATTTAACACTTGTTCTGAACACAAAGACAGTGTGATTTTAATCCATTGAACACTTGTTCTGAACACACAGTCATTGTGATATCATAGTACATTATTTTAATCCATTGAACACTTGTTCTGAACACAGTCATTGTGATATCATAGTACATTATTTGAATCAATTTAACACTTGTTCTGAACACACAGTCAGTGTGATATCATAGTACATTATTTGAATCCATTGAACACTTGTTCTGAACACACAGTCATTGTGATATCATAGTACATTATTTGAATCCATTGAACACTTGTTCTGAACACATAGTCTGTGTGATATCATAGTACATTATTTGAATCCATTTAACACTTGTTCTGAACACACATTCAGTGTGATATCACAGTACATTATTTGAATCCATTTAACACTTGTTCTGAACACAGTCATTGTGATATCATAGTACATTATTTGAATCCATTGAACACCTGTTCTGAACAAAGTCATTGTGATATCATAGTACATTATTTGAATCCATTGAACACTTGTTCTGAACACACAGTCATTGTGATATCATAGTACATTATTTGAATCCATTTAACACTTGTTCTGAACACACAGTCATTGTGATATCATGGTACATTATTTGAATCCATTGAACACTTGTTCTGAACACACAGTTATTGTGATATCATGGTACATTATTTGAATCCATTGAACACTTGTTCTGAACACACAGTTATTGTGATATCATAGTACATTATTTGAATCCATTTAACACTTGTTCTGAACACACAGTCATTGTGATATCATAGTACATTATTTGAATCCATGTAACACTTGTTCTGAACACAGTCATTGTGATATCATAGTACATTATTTGAATCCATTGAACACTTGGACATCAGAAGATGGGGAAAGTCCAAGCTTGCCAGCATCAATCGGGCACGCCGTGTAACGGGAGGTGGATCTGCCTCTACTCAGGACCTGACGCCAGCAGAGGACATCGCTGCGTCCACCCTCACCGATTTTTTTTCCTGGTTCTTGACGGACAAACCAATTTGTTAGATGTCCTTATATACATATATGTCTTGCCAGAAGTTGCCACTATTGGGCAAACAGGTCTCCTTAATTATTAGACTACAATTAGCCTGAATAATTTGTAAGCTAGATTTATGCCTATTTTTTCACATCTTCGTGGCACACCACAATGATTTCCGTCATCTCATGTGTTAATATTTTTTAGTGTAACAATTTATGATTTGCAAAAATAACTGTTGCATCTGTGTAGATTACATGAGCAAAGTGTATGCGCGTTGTGCACGCTATTATGGTCAAGCCTGCGCCCTTAAAATAGCATAATGAACAACGCGCAACGCGCCACTGACTTTAGACTAGGTTTTTTCTGGTCAGTGGCGCAATTGTTTAATGGAACAGCAAAATAGCACCAGAGATTGTTTGCGCCGGAACACGCCTCCTTTTTTGCGCTGAACCGCCCAGGTAGCGCAAGTTCATTCACTAGTTTAGCGACGTGCTTCTGTGGAGGGAAAAGCGCGCTTTGCGCGGGTGCAAAATAGGAATGACACATGCGTCGGTGTACAAAGTCAATTGCGCTGGGTGCAAGATAGGGCCCTTGTTCTGAACACACAGTCATTGTGATATCATAGTAAATTATTTGAATCCATTGAACACTTGTTCTGAACACACAGTCATTGTGATATCATAGTACATTATTTGAATCCATTGAACACTTGTTCTGAACACACAGTCATTGTGATATCATAGTACATTATTTGAATCCATTTAACACTTGTTCTGAACACACAGTCAGTGTGATTTCATAGTACATTATTTGAATCCATTGAACACTTGTTCTGAACACAGTCAATGTGATATCATAGTACATTATTTGAATCCATTTAACACTTGTTCTGTAAACACAGTCAGTGTGATATCATAGTACATTATTTGAATCCATTTAACACTTGTTCTGAACACACAGTCATTGTGATGTCATAGTGCATTATTTGAATCCATTCAACACTTGTTCTGAACACACTTTCAGTGTGATATCATAGTACATTATTTGAATCCATTCAACACTTGTTCTGAACACACAGTTATTGTGATATCATAGTACATTATTTGAATCCATTGAACACTTGTTCTGAATACAAAGTCATTGTGATATCATAGTACATTATTTGAATCCATTCAACACTTGTTCTGAACACACAGTTATTGTGATATCATAGTACATTATTTGAATCCATTTAACACTTGTTCTGAACACACAGTCATTGTGATATCATAGTACACTATTTGAATCCATTTAACACTCTTTCTGAACACAAAGACAGTGTGATTGTAATCCATTGAACACTTGTTCTGAACACACATTCAGTGTGTGATATCATAGTGCATTATTTGAATCCATTGAACACTTGTTCTGAACACACAGTCATTGTGATATCATAGTACATTATTTGAATCCATTGAACACTTGTTCTGAACACACAGTCATTGTGATATCATAGTACATTATTTGAATCCATTTAACACTTGTTCTGAACACACAGTCATTGTGATATCATAGTACATTATTTGAATCCATTGAACACTTGTTCTGAACACACAGTCATTGTGATATCATAGTACATTATTTGAATCCGTTGAACACTTGTTCTGAACACACAGTCATTGTGATATCATAGTACATTATTTGAATCCATTTAACACTTGTTCTGAACACACAGTCATTGTGATATCATAGTACATTATTTGAATCCATTGGACACTTGTTCTGAACACACAGTCATTGTGATATCATAGTACATTATTTGAATCCATTGAACACTTGTTCTGAACACACAGTCATTGTGATATCATAGTACATTATTTGAATCCATTTAACACTTGTTCTGAACACACAGTCAGTGTGATATCATAGTACATTATTTGAATCCATTGAACACTTGTTCTGAACACACATTCAGTGTGATATCATAGTACATTATTTGAATCCATTTAACACTTGTTCTGAACACAGTCATTGTGATGTCATAGTACATTATTTGAATCCATTTAACACTTGTTCTGAACACATATTCAGTGTGTGATATCACAGTACATTATTTGAATCCATTGAACACTTGTTCTGAACACACAGTCATTGTGATATCATAGTACATTATTTGAATCCATTTAACACTTGTTCTGAACACACAGTCAGTGTGATATCATAGTACATTATTTTAATCCATTGAACACTTGTTCTGAACACACAGTCATTGTGATATCATAGTGCATTATTTGAATCCATTGAACACTTGTTCTGAACACACAGTCATTGTGATATCATGGTACATTATTTGAATCCATTTAACACTTGTTCTGAACACAACGACAGTGTGATTTTAATCCTTTGAACACTTGTTCTGAACACACAGTCATTGTGATATCATAGTACATTATTTGAATCAATTTAACACTTGTTCTGAACACACAGTCAGTGTGATATCATAGTACATTATTTGAATCCATTTAACACTTGTTCTGAAAACAGTCATTGTGATGTCATAGTACATTATTTGAATCCATTGAACACTTGTTCTGAACACACAGTCATTGTGATATCAGTACATTATTTGAATCCATTGAACACTTGTTCTGAACACACAGTCATTGTGATGTCATAGTGCATTATTTGAATCCGTTCAACACTTTTTCTGAACACACAGTCATTGTGATGTCATAGTACATTATTTGAATCCATTTAACACTTGTTCTGAACACATATTCAGTGTGTGATATCACAGTACATTATTTGAATCCATTGAACACTTGTTCTGAACACACAGTCATTGTGATATCATAGTACATTATTTTAATCCATTGAACACTTGTTCTGAACACACAGTCATTGTGATATCATAGTGCATTATTTGAATCCATTGAACACTTGTTCTGAACACACAGTCATTGTGATATCATGGTACATTATTTGAATCCATTTAACACTTGTTCTGAACACAACGACAGTGTGATTTTAATCCTTTGAACAATTGTTCTGAACACACAGTCATTGTGATATCATAGTACATTATTTGAATCAATGTAACACTTGTTCTGAACACACAGTCAGTGTGATATCATAGTACATTATTTGAATCCATTTAACACTTGTTCTGAAAACAGTCATTGTGATGTCATAGTACATTATTTGAATCCATTGAACACTTGTTCTGAACACTCAGTCATTGTGATATCAGTACATTATTTGAATCCATTGAACACTTGTTCTGAACACACAGTCATTGTGATGTCATAGTGCATTATTTGAATCCGTTCAACACTTTTTCTGAACACACAGTCAGTGTGATATCATAGTACATTATTTGAATCCATTCAACACTTGTTCTGAACACACATTCAGTGTGTGATATCATAGTACATTATTTGAATCCATTGAACACTTGTTCTGAACACACAGTCATTGTGATATCATAGTTCATTATTTGAATCCATTTAACACTTGTTCTGAACACACAGTCATTGTGATATCATAGTACACTATTTGAATCCATTTAACACTTGTTCTGAACACAAAGACAGTGTGATTGTAATCCATTGAACACTTGTTCTGAACACACAGTCAGTGTGTGATATCATAGTGCATTATTTGAATCCATTGAACACTTGTTCTGAACACACAGTCATTGTGATATCATAGTACACTATTTGAATCCATTTAACACTTGTTCTGAACACAAAGACAGTGTGATTGTAATCCATTGAACACTTGTTCTGAACACACAGTCAGTGTGTGATATCATAGTGCATTATTTGAATCCATTGAACACTTGTTCTGAACACACAGTCATTGTGATATCATAGTACATTATTTGAATCCATTGAACACTTGTTCTGAACACACAGTCATTGTGATATCATAGTACATTATTTGAATCCATTGAACACTTGTTCTGAACACACATTCAGTGTGATATCATAGTACATTATTTGAATCCATTTAACACTTGTTCTGAACACAGTCATTGTGATGTCATAGTACATTATTTGAATCCATTTAACACTTGTTCTGAACACATATTCAGTGTGTGATATCATAGTACATTATTTGAATCCATTGAACACCTGTTCTGAACACACAGTCATTGTGATATCATAGTACATTATTTGAATCCATTTAACACTTGTTCTGAACACAAAGACAGTGTGATTTTAATCCATTGAACACTTGTTCTGAACACACAGTCATTGTGATATCATAGTACATTATTTTAATCCATTGAACACTTGTTCTGAACACAGTCATTGTGATATCATAGTACATTATTTGAATCAATTTAACACTTGTTCTGAACACACAGTCAGTGTGATATCATAGTACATTATTTGAATCCATTGAACACTTGTTCTGAACACACAGTCATTGTGATATCATAGTACATTATTTGAATCCATTGAACACTTGTTCTGAACACATAGTCAGTGTGATATCATAGTACATTATTTGAATCCATTGAACACTTGTTCTGAACACACATTCAGTGTGATATCATAGTACATTATTTTAATCCATTTAACACTTGTTCTGAACACACATTCAGTGTGATATCACAGTACATTATTTGAATCCATTTAACACTTGTTCTGAACACAGTCATTGTGATATCATAGTACATTATTTGAATCCATTGAACACCTGTTCTGAACAAAGTCATTGTGATATCATAGTACATTATTTGAATCCATTGAACACTTGTTCTGAACACACAGTCATTGTGATATCATAGTACATTATTTGAATCCATTTAACACTTGTTCTGAACACACAGTCATTGTGATATCATAGTACATTATTTGAATCCATTTAACACTTGTTCTGAACACAGTCAGTGTGATATCATAGTACATTATTTGAATCCATTGAACACTTGTTCTGAACACACAGTCAATGTGATATCATAGTATATTATTTGAATCCATTGAACACTTGTTCTGAACACATAGTAATTGTGATATCATAGTACATTATTTGAATCCATTGAACACTTGTTCTGAACACACAGTCATTGTGATATCATAGTACATTGTTTGAATCCATTGAACACTTGTTCTTAACACAAAGACAGTGTGATATCAATATATTATTTTAATCAATTTAACACTTGTTCTGAACACACAGTCAGTGTGATATCATGGTACATTATTTTAATCCATTGAACACTTGTTCTGAACACACAGTCAGTGTGATTTCATAGTACATTATTTGAATCCATTTAACACTTGTTCTGAACACAGTCATTGTGATGTCATAGTACATTATTTGAATCCATTTAACACTTGTTCTGAACACATATTCAGTGTGTGATATCATAGTACATTATTTGAATCCATTGAACACTTGTTCTGAACACACAGTCATTGTGATATCATGGTACATTATTTGAATCCATTTAACACTTGTTCTGAACACAACGACAGTGTGATTTTAATCCTTTGAACACTTGTTCTGAACACACAGTCATTGTGATATCATAGTACATTATTTGAATCAATTTAACACTTGTTCTGAACACACAGTCAGTGTGATATCATAGTACATTATTTGAATCCATTTAACACTTGTTCTGAAAACAGTCATTGTGATGTCATAGTACATTATTTGAATCCATTGAACACTTGTTCTGAACACACAGTCATTGTGATATCAGTACATTATTTGAATCCATTGAACACTTGTTCTGAACACACAGTCATTGTGATGTCATAGTGCATTATTTGAATCCGTTCAACACTTTTTCTGAACACACAGTCAGTGTGATATCATAGTACATTATTTGAATCCATTCAACACTTGTTCTGAACACACATTCAGTGTGTGATATCATAGTACATTATTTGAATCCATTGAACACTTGTTCTGAACACACAGTCATTGTGATATCATAGTTCATTATTTGAATCCATTTAACACTTGTTCTGAACACACAGTCATTGTGATATCATAGTACACTATTTGAATCCATTTAACACTTGTTCTGAACACAAAGACAGTGTGATTGTAATCCATTGAACACTTGTTCTGAACACACATTCAGTGTGTGATATCATAGTGCATTATTTGAATCCATTGAACACTTGTTCTGAACACACAGTCATTGTGATATCATAGTACATTATTTGAATCCATTGAACACTTGTTCTGAACACACAGTCATTGTGATATCATAGTACATTATTTGAATCCATTTAACACTTGTTCTGAACACTCGGTCATTGTGATATCATAGTACATTATTTGAATCCATTGAACACTTGTTCTGAACACACAGTCATTGTGATATCATAGTACATTATTTGAATCCATTGAACACTTGTTCTGAACACACAGTCATTGTGATATCATAGTACATTATTTGAATCCATTTAACACTTGTTCTGAACACACAGTCATTGTGATATCATAGTACATTATTTGAATCCATTGGACACTTGTTCTGAACACACAGTCATTGTGATATCATAGTACATTATTTGAATCCATTGAACACTTGTTCTGAACACACAGTCATTGTGATATCATAGTACATTATTTGAATCCATTTAACACTTGTTCTGAACACACAGTCAGTGTGATATCATAGTACATTATTTGAATCCATTGAACACTTGTTCTGAACACACAGTCAATGTGATATCATAGTACATTATTTGAATCCATTGAACACTTGTTCTGAACACATAGTAATTGTGATATCATAGTACATTATTTGAATCCATTGAACACTTGTTCTGAACACACAGTCAATTTGATATCATAGTACATTGTTTGAATCCATTGAACACTTGTTCTGAACACACATTCAGTGTGATATCATAGTACATTATTTGAATCCATTGAACACTTGTTCTGAACACAGTCATTGTGATGTCATAGTACATTATTTGAATCCATTTAACACTTGTTCTGAACACATATTCAGTGTGTGATATCATAGAACATTATTTGAATCCATTGAACACCTGTTCTGAACACACAGTCATTGTGATATCATAGTACATTATTTGAATCCATTTAACACTTGTTCTGAACACAAAGACAGTGTGATTTTAATCCATTGAACACTTGTTCTGAACACACAGTCATTGTGATATCATAGTACATTATTTTAATCCATTGAACACTTGTTCTGAACACAGTCATTGTGATATCATAGTACATTATTTGAATCAATTTAACACTTGTTCTGAACACACAGTCAGTGTGATATCATAGTACATTATTTGAATCCATTGAACACTTGTTCTGAACACACAGTCATTGTGATATCATAGTACATTATTTGAATCCATTGAACACTTGTTCTGAACACATAGTCTGTGTGATATCATAGTACATTATTTGAATCCATTTAACACTTGTTCTGAACACACATTCAGTGTGATATCACAGTACATTATTTGAATCCATTTAACACTTGTTCTGAACACAGTCATTGTGATATCATAGTACATTATTTGAATCCATTGAACACCTGTTCTGAACAAAGTCATTGTGATATCATAGTACATTATTTGAATCCATTGAACACTTGTTCTGAACACACAGTCATTGTGATATCATAGTACATTATTTGAATCCATTTAACACTTGTTCTGAACACACAGTCATTGTGATATCATGGTACATTATTTGAATCCATTGAACACTTGTTCTGAACACACAGTTATTGTGATATCATGGTACATTATTTGAATCCATTGAACACTTGTTCTGAACACACAGTTATTGTGATATCATAGTACATTATTTGAATCCATTTAACACTTGTTCTGAACACACAGTCATTGTGATATCATAGTACATTATTTGAATCCATGTAACACTTGTTCTGAACACAGTCATTGTGATATCATAGTACATTATTTGAATCCATTGAACACTTGGACATCAGAAGATGGGGAAAGTCCAAGCTTGCCAGCATCAATCGGGCACGCCGTGTAACGGGAGGTGGATCTGCCTCTACTCAGGACCTGACGCCAGCAGAGGACATCGCTGCGTCCACCCTCACCGATTTTTTTTCCTGGTTCTTGACGGACAAACCAATTTGTTAGATGTCCTTATATACATATATGTCTTGCCAGAAGTTGCCACTATTGGGCAAACAGTTCTCCTTAATTATTAGACTACAATTAGCCTGAATAATTTGTAAGCTAGATTTATGCCTATTTTTTCACATCTTCGTGGCACACCACAATGATTTCCGTCATCTCATGTGTTAATATTTTTTAGTGTAACAATTTATGATTTGCAAAAATAACTGTTGCATCTGTGTAGATTACATGAGCAAAGTGTATGCGCGTTGTGCACGCTATTATGGTCAAGCCTGCGCCCTTAAAATAGCATAATGAACAACGCGCAACGCGCCACTGACTTTAGACTAGGTTTTTTCTGGTCAGTGGCGCAATTGTTTAATGGAACAGCAAAATAGCACCAGAGATTGTTTGCGCCGGAACACGCCTCCTTTTTTGCGCTGAACCGCCCAGGTAGCGCAAGTTCATTCACTAGTTTAGCGACGTGCTTCTGTGGAGGGAAAAGCGCGCTTTGCGCGGGTGCAAAATAGGAATGACACATGCGTCGGTGTACAAAGTCAATTGCGCTGGGTGCAAGATAGGGCCCTTGTTCTGAACACACAGTCATTGTGATATCATAGTAAATTATTTGAATCCATTGAACACTTGTTCTGAACACACAGTCATTGTGATATCATAGTACATTATTTGAATCCATTGAACACTTGTTCTGAACACACAGTCATTGTGATATCATAGTACATTATTTGAATCCATTTAACACTTGTTCTGAACACACAGTCAGTGTGATTTCATAGTACATTATTTGAATCCATTGAACACTTGTTCTGAACACAGTCAATGTGATATCATAGTACATTATTTGAATCCATTTAACACTTGTTCTGTAAACACAGTCAGTGTGATATCATAGTACATTATTTGAATCCATTTAACACTTGTTCTGAACACACAGTCATTGTGATGTCATAGTGCATTATTTGAATCCATTCAACACTTGTTCTGAACACACTTTCAGTGTGATATCATAGTACATTATTTGAATCCATTCAACACTTGTTCTGAACACACAGTTATTGTGATATCATAGTACATTATTTGAATCCATTGAACACTTGTTCTGAATACAAAGTCATTGTGATATCATAGTACATTATTTGAATCCATTCAACACTTGTTCTGAACACACAGTTATTGTGATATCATAGTACATTATTTGAATCCATTTAACACTTGTTCTGAACACACAGTCATTGTGATATCATAGTACACTATTTGAATCCATTTAACACTTGTTCTGAACACAAAGACAGTGTGATTGTAATCCATTGAACACTTGTTCTGAACACACATTCAGTGTGTGATATCATAGTGCATTATTTGAATCCATTGAACACTTGTTCTGAACACACAGTCATTGTGATATCATAGTACATTATTTGAATCCATTGAACACTTGTTCTGAACACACAGTCATTGTGATATCATAGTACATTATTTGAATCCATTTAACACTTGTTCTGAACACACAGTCATTGTGATATCATAGTACATTATTTGAATCCATTGAACACTTGTTCTGAACACACAGTCATTGTGATATCATAGTACATTATTTGAATCCGTTGAACACTTGTTCTGAACACACAGTCATTGTGATATCATAGTACATTATTTGAATCCATTTAACACTTGTTCTGAACACACAGTCATTGTGATATCATAGTACATTATTTGAATCCATTGAACACTTGTTCTGAACACACAGTCATTGTGATATCATAGTACATTATTTGAATCCATGTAACACTTGTTCTGAACACAGTCATTGTGATATCATAGTACATTATTTGAATCCATTGAACACTTGGACATCAGAAGATGGGGAAAGTCCAAGCTTGCCAGCATCAATCGGGCACGCCGTGTAACGGGAGGTGGATCTGCCTCTACTCAGGACCTGACGCCAGCAGAGGACATCGCTGCGTCCACCCTCACCGATTTTTTTTCCTGGTTCTTGACGGACAAACCAATTTGTTAGATGTCCTTATATACATATATGTCTTGCCAGAAGTTGCCACTATTGGGCAAACAGGTCTCCTTAATTATTAGACTACAATTAGCCTGAATAATTTGTAAGCTAGATTTATGCCTATTTTTTCACATCTTCGTGGCACACCACAATGATTTCCGTCATCTCATGTGTTAATATTTTTTAGTGTAACAATTTATGATTTGCAAAAATAACTGTTGCATCTGTGTAGATTACATGAGCAAAGTGTATGCGCGTTGTGCACGCTATTATGGTCAAGCCTGCGCCCTTAAAATAGCATAATGAACAACGCGCAACGCGCCACTGACTTTAGACTAGGTTTTTTCTGGTCAGTGGCGCAATTGTTTAATGGAACAGCAAAATAGCACCAGAGATTGTTTGCGCCGGAACACGCCTCCTTTTTTGCGCTGAACCGCCCAGGTAGCGCAAGTTCATTCACTAGTTTAGCGACGTGCTTCTGTGGAGGGAAAAGCGCGCTTTGCGCGGGTGCAAAATAGGAATGACACATGCGTCGGTGTACAAAGTCAATTGCGCTGGGTGCAAGATAGGGCCCTTGTTCTGAACACACAGTCATTGTGATATCATAGTAAATTATTTGAATCCATTGAACACTTGTTCTGAACACACAGTCATTGTGATATCATAGTACATTATTTGAATCCATTGAACACTTGTTCTGAACACACAGTCATTGTGATATCATAGTACATTATTTGAATCCATTTAACACTTGTTCTGAACACACAGTCAGTGTGATTTCATAGTACATTATTTGAATCCATTGAACACTTGTTCTGAACACAGTCAATGTGATATCATAGTACATTATTTGAATCCATTTAACACTTGTTCTGTAAACACAGTCAGTGTGATATCATAGTACATTATTTGAATCCATTTAACACTTGTTCTGAACACACAGTCATTGTGATGTCATAGTGCATTATTTGAATCCATTCAACACTTGTTCTGAACACACTTTCAGTGTGATATCATAGTACATTATTTGAATCCATTCAACACTTGTTCTGAACACACAGTTATTGTGATATCATAGTACATTATTTGAATCCATTGAACACTTGTTCTGAATACAAAGTCATTGTGATATCATAGTACATTATTTGAATCCATTCAACACTTGTTCTGAACACACAGTTATTGTGATATCATAGTACATTATTTGAATCCATTTAACACTTGTTCTGAACACACAGTCATTGTGATATCATAGTACACTATTTGAATCCATTTAACACTTGTTCTGAACACAAAGACAGTGTGATTGTAATCCATTGAACACTTGTTCTGAACACACATTCAGTGTGTGATATCATAGTGCATTATTTGAATCCATTGAACACTTGTTCTGAACACACAGTCATTGTGATATCATAGTACATTATTTGAATCCATTGAACACTTGTTCTGAACACACAGTCATTGTGATATCATAGTACATTATTTGAATCCATTTAACACTTGTTCTGAACACACAGTCATTGTGATATCATAGTACATTATTTGAATCCATTGAACACTTGTTCTGAACACACAGTCATTGTGATATCATAGTACATTATTTGAATCCGTTGAACACTTGTTCTGAACACACAGTCATTGTGATATCATAGTACATTATTTGAATCCATTTAACACTTGTTCTGAACACACAGTCATTGTGATATCATAGTACATTATTTGAATCCATTGGACACTTGTTCTGAACACACAGTCATTGTGATATCATAGTACATTATTTGAATCCATTGAACACTTGTTCTGAACACACAGTCATTGTGATATCATAGTACATTATTTGAATCCATTTAACACTTGTTCTGAACACACAGTCAGTGTGATATCATAGTACATTATTTGAATCCATTGAACACTTGTTCTGAACACACATTCAGTGTGATATCATAGTACATTATTTGAATCCATTTAACACTTGTTCTGAACACAGTCATTGTGATGTCATAGTACATTATTTGAATCCATTTAACACTTGTTCTGAACACATATTCAGTGTGTGATATCACAGTACATTATTTGAATCCATTGAACACTTGTTCTGAACACACAGTCATTGTGATATCATAGTACATTATTTGAATCCATTTAACACTTGTTCTGAACACACAGTCAGTGTGATATCATAGTACATTATTTTAATCCATTGAACACTTGTTCTGAACACACAGTCATTGTGATATCATAGTGCATTATTTGAATCCATTGAACACTTGTTCTGAACACACAGTCATTGTGATATCATGGTACATTATTTGAATCCATTTAACACTTGTTCTGAACACAACGACAGTGTGATTTTAATCCTTTGAACACTTGTTCTGAACACACAGTCATTGTGATATCATAGTACATTATTTGAATCAATTTAACACTTGTTCTGAACACACAGTCAGTGTGATATCATAGTACATTATTTGAATCCATTTAACACTTGTTCTGAAAACAGTCATTGTGATGTCATAGTACATTATTTGAATCCATTGAACACTTGTTCTGAACACACAGTCATTGTGATATCAGTACATTATTTGAATCCATTGAACACTTGTTCTGAACACACAGTCATTGTGATGTCATAGTGCATTATTTGAATCCGTTCAACACTTTTTCTGAACACACAGTCAGTGTGATATCATAGTACATTATTTGAATCCATTCAACACTTGTTCTGAACACACATTCAGTGTGTGATATCATAGTACATTATTTGAATCCATTGAACACTTGTTCTGAACACACAGTCATTGTGATATCATAGTTCATTATTTGAATCCATTTAACACTTGTTCTGAACACACAGTCATTGTGATATCATAGTACACTATTTGAATCCATTTAACACTTGTTCTGAACACAAAGACAGTGTGATTGTAATCCATTGAACACTTGTTCTGAACACACAGTCAGTGTGTGATATCATAGTGCATTATTTGAATCCATTGAACACTTGTTCTGAACACACAGTCATTGTGATATCATAGTACATTATTTGAATCCATTGAACACTTGTTCTGAACACACAGTCATTGTGATATCATAGTACATTATTTGAATCCATTGAACACTTGTTCTGAACACACATTCAGTGTGATATCATAGTACATTATTTGAATCCATTTAACACTTGTTCTGAACACAGTCATTGTGATGTCATAGTACATTATTTGAATCCATTTAACACTTGTTCTGAACACATATTCAGTGTGTGATATCATAGTACATTATTTGAATCCATTGAACACCTGTTCTGAACACACAGTCATTGTGATATCATAGTACATTATTTGAATCCATTTAACACTTGTTCTGAACACAAAGACAGTGTGATTTTAATCCATTGAACACTTGTTCTGAACACACAGTCATTGTGATATCATAGTACATTATTTTAATCCATTGAACACTTGTTCTGAACACAGTCATTGTGATATCATAGTACATTATTTGAATCAATTTAACACTTGTTCTGAACACACAGTCAGTGTGATATCATAGTACATTATTTGAATCCATTGAACACTTGTTCTGAACACACAGTCATTGTGATATCATAGTACATTATTTGAATCCATTGAACACTTGTTCTGAACACATAGTCAGTGTGATATCATAGTACATTATTTGAATCCATTGAACACTTGTTCTGAACACACATTCAGTGTGATATCATAGTACATTATTTTAATCCATTTAACACTTGTTCTGAACACACATTCAGTGTGATATCACAGTACATTATTTGAATCCATTTAACACTTGTTCTGAACACAGTCATTGTGATATCATAGTACATTATTTGAATCCATTGAACACCTGTTCTGAACAAAGTCATTGTGATATCATAGTACATTATTTGAATCCATTGAACACTTGTTCTGAACACACAGTCATTGTGATATCATAGTACATTATTTGAATCCATTTAACACTTGTTCTGAACACACAGTCATTGTGATATCATAGTACATTATTTGAATCCATTTAACACTTGTTCTGAACACAGTCAGTGTGATATCATAGTACATTATTTGAATCCATTGAACACTTGTTCTGAACACACAGTCAATGTGATATCATAGTATATTATTTGAATCCATTGAACACTTGTTCTGAACACATAGTAATTGTGATATCATAGTACATTATTTGAATCCATTGAACACTTGTTCTGAACACACAGTCATTGTGATATCATAGTACATTGTTTGAATCCATTGAACACTTGTTCTTAACACAAAGACAGTGTGATATCAATATATTATTTTAATCAATTTAACACTTGTTCTGAACACACAGTCAGTGTGATATCATGGTACATTATTTTAATCCATTGAACACTTGTTCTGAACACACAGTCAGTGTGATATCATAGTACATTATTTGAATCCATTTAACACTTGTTCTGAACACAGTCATTGTGATGTCATAGTACATTATTTGAATCCATTTAACACTTGTTCTGAACACATATTCAGTGTGTGATATCATAGTACATTATTTGAATCCATTGAACACTTGTTCTGAACACACAGTCATTGTGATATCATGGTACATTATTTGAATCCATTTAACACTTGTTCTGAACACAACGACAGTGTGATTTTAATCCTTTGAACACTTGTTCTGAACACACAGTCATTGTGATATCATAGTACATTATTTGAATCAATTTAACACTTGTTCTGAACACACAGTCAGTGTGATATCATAGTACATTATTTGAATCCATTTAACACTTGTTCTGAAAACAGTCATTGTGATGTCATAGTACATTATTTGAATCCATTGAACACTTGTTCTGAACACACAGTCATTGTGATATCATAGTACATTATTTGAATCCATTGAACACTTGTTCTGAACACACAGTCATTGTGATGTCATAGTGCATTATTTGAATCCGTTCAACACTTTTTCTGAACACACAGTCAGTGTGATATCATAGTACATTATTTGAATCCATTCAACACTTGTTCTGAACACACATTCAGTGTGTGATATCATAGTACATTATTTGAATCCATTGAACACTTGTTCTGAACACACAGTCATTGTGATATCATAGTTCATTATTTGAATCCATTTAACACTTGTTCAGAACACACAGTCATTGTGATATCATAGTACACTATTTGAATCCATTTAACACTTGTTCTGAACTCAAAGACAGTGTGATTGTAATCCATTGAACACTTGTTCTGAACACACATTCAGTGTGTGATATCATAGTGCATTATTTGAATCCATTGAACACTTGTTCTGAACACACAGTCATTGTGATATCATAGTACATTATTTGAATCCATTGGACACTTGTTCTGAACACACAGTCATTGTGATATCATAGTACATTATTTGAATCCATTGAACACTTGTTCTGAACACACAGTCATTGTGATATCATAGTACATTATTTGAATCCATTGAACACTTGTTCTGAACACACAGTCATTGCGATATCATAGTACATTATTTGAATCCATTGAACACTTGTTCTGAACACACAGTCATTGCGATATCATAGTACATTATTTGAATCCATTTAACACTTGTTCTGAACACACAGTCATTGTGATATCATAGTACATTATTTGAATCCATTGGACACTTGTTCTGAACACACAGTCATTGTGATATCATAGTACATTATTTGAATCCATTGAACACTTGTTCTGAACACACAGTCATTGTGATATCATAGTACATTATTTGAATCCATTTAACACTTGTTCTGAACACACAGTCAGTGTGATATCATAGTACATTATTTGAATCCATTGAACACTTGTTCTGAACACACAGTCAATGTGATATCATAGTACATTATTTGAATCCATTGAACACTTGTTCTGAACACATAGTAATTGTGATATCATAGTACATTATTTGAATCCATTGAACACTTGTTCTGAACACACAGTCAATTTGATATCATAGTACATTGTTTGAATCCATTGAACACTTGTTCTGAACACACAGACAGTGTGATATCAATATATTATTTTAATCAATTTAACACTTGTTCTGAACACACAGTCAGTGTGATATCATGGTACATTATTTTAATCCATTGAACACTTGTTCTGAACACACATTCAGTGTGATATCATAGTACATTATTTGAATCCATTTAACACTTGTTCTGAACACAGTCATTGTGATGTCATAGTACATTATTTGAATCCATTTAACACTTGTTCTGAACACATATTCAGTGTTTGATATCATAGTACATTATTTGAATCCATTGAACACCTGTTCTGAACACACAGTCATTGTGATATCATAGTACATTATTTGAATCCATTTAACACTTGTTCTGAACACAAAGACAGTGTGATTTTAATCCATTGAACACTTGTTCTGAACACACAGTCATTGTGATATCATAGTACATTATTTTAATCCATTGAACACTTGTTCTGAACACAGTCATTGTGATATCATAGTACATTATTTGAATCAATTTAACACTTGTTCTGAACACACAGTCAGTGTGATATCATAGTACATTATTTGAATCCATTGAACACTTGTTCTGAACACACAGTCATTGTGATATCATAGTACATTATTTGAATCCATTTAACACTTGTTCTGAACACATAGGGCCCTATCTTGCACCCAGCGCAATTGACTTTGTACACCGACGCATGTGTCATTCCTATTTTGCACCCGCGCAAAGCGCGCTTTTCCCTCCACAGAAGCACGTCGCTAAACTAGTGAATGAACTTGCGCTACCTGGGCGGTTCAGCGCAAAAAAGGAGGCGTGTTCCGGCGCAAACAATCCCTGGTGCTATTTTGCTGTTCCATTAAACAATTGCGCCACTGACCAGAAAAAACCTAGTCTAAAGTCAGTGGCGTGTTGCGCGTTGTTCATTATGCTATTTTAAGGGCGCATGCTTGACCATAATGTATAGCGTGCACAACGCGCATACACTTTGCTCATGTAATCTACACAGATGCAACAGTTATTTTTGCAAATCATAAATTGTTACACTAAAAAATATTAACACATGAGATGACGGAAATCATTGTGGTGTGCCACGAAGATGTGAAAAAATAGGCATAAATCTAGCTTACAAATTATTCAGGCTAATTGTAGTCTAATAATTAAGGAGACCTGTTTGCCCAATAGTGGCAGCTTCTGGCAAGACATATATGTATATAAGGATATCTAACAAATTGGTTTGTCCGTCAAGAACCAGGAAAAAAAATCGGTGAGGGTGGACGCAGCGATGTCCTCTGCTGGCGTCAGGTCCTGAGTAGAGGCAGATCCACCTCCCGTTACACGGCGTGCCCGATTGATGCTGGCAAGCTTGGACTTTCCCCGTCTTCTGATGTCATTGTAGCGCTTGCGGCACTGGTGCGACGTCCTGGGGATGCCAGCTGATGAAACAATTGTGGCTATTTCCTCCCACGCCTGTTTAACCGACGCTATTTTGGGTGGGTTTCTCCCATCCCCATACAACACAACTTCTCTGTCTTTCACTGCTCTTACAAGCACATCAGTCTCCTCGGCTGTGAACCGCTCCTGGCGTGCGCCTGGTAAATACGCCATAATGATAGCAATCCATAATGGAACTTGCGCACCTGCTTTTACAGGGAATGTTGGATGACGCTCTGATTGGTTTATTCACGTTACGCCCAAACCACACCTATGAATAATGAAGCTACTTCAGACCAACCCATTTTAGATTTGCGCCGGGCGCAAGAGCCATTTATCCCGCCGGGAAAATAACAACAGCGCCGAGACCCGCCCACAAAGTTACTTGCGTTTCGCGCTTTGACACTTGCGTTTCAGATCGTTAAAATAGGGCCCATAGTCAGTGTGATATCATAGTACATTATTTGAATCCATTGAACACTTGTTCTGAACACACATTCAGTGTGATATCATAGTACATTATTTTAATCCATTTAACACTTGTTCTGAACACACATTCAGTGTGATATCACAGTACATTATTTGAATCCATTTAACACTTGTTCTGAACACAGTCATTGTGATATCATAGTACATTATTTGAATCCATTGAACACCTGTTCTGAACAAAGTCATTGTGATATCATAGTACATTATTTGAATCCATTGAACACTTGTTCTGAACACACAGTCATTGTGATATCATAGTACATTATTTGAATCCATTTAACACTTGTTCTGAACACACAGTCATTGTGATATCATAGTACATTATGTGAATCCATGTAACACTTGTTCTGAACACAGTCATTGTGATATCATAGTACATTATTTGAATCCATTGAACACTTGTTCTGAACACACAGTCATTGTGATATCATGGTACATTATTTGAATCCATTGAACACTTGTTCTGAACACACAGTTATTGTGATATCATAGTACATTATTTGAATCCTTTTAACACTTGTTCTGAACACACAGTCATTGTGATATCATAGTACATTATTTGAATCCATTGAACACTTGTTCTGAACACACAGATAGTGTGATATAGTACATTATTTGAATCCATTGAACACTTGTTCTGAACACAGTCATTGTGATGTCATAGTACATTATTTGAATCCATTGAACACTTGTTCTGAACACACAGTCATTGTGATATTATAGTACATTATTTTAATCCATTTAACACTTGTTCTGAACACACAGTCATTGTGATATCATAGTACATTATTTGAATCCATTTAACACTTGTTCTGAACACAAAGACAGTGTGATTTTAATCCATTGAACACTTGTTCTGAACACAGTCATTGTGATATCATAGTACATTATTTTAATCCATTGAACACTTGTTCTGAACACAGTCATTGTGATATCATAGTACATTATTTGAATCAATTTAACACTTGTTCTGAACACACAGTCAGTGTGATATCATAGTACATTATTTGAATCCATTGAACACTTGTTCTGAACACACAGTCATTGTGATATCATAGTACATTATTTGAATCAAATAAACACTTGTTCTGAACACAGTCATTGTGATATCATAGTACATTATTTGAATCCATTGAACACTTGTTCTGAACACAGTCATTGTGATATCATAGTTTATTATTTGAATCCATTGAACACTTGTTCTGAACACAGTCATTGTGATATCATAGTACATTATTTGAATCCATTGAACACTTGTTCTGAACACACAGTCAGTGTGATATCATAGTACATTATTTTAATCCATTTAACACTTGTTCTGAACACACAGTCATTGTGATATCATAGTGCACTATTTGAATCCATTGGACACTTGTTCTGAACACACAGTCATTGTGATATCATGGTACATTATTTGAATCCATTGAACACTTGTTCTGAACACACAGTTATTGTGATATCATAGTACATTATTTGAATCCTTTTAACACTTGTTCTGAACACACAGTCATTGTGATATCATAGTACATTATTTGAATCCATTGAACACTTGTTCTGAACACACAGATAGTGTGATATAGTACATTATTTGAATCCATTGAACACTTGTTCTGAACACAGTCATTGTGATGTCATAGTACATTATTTGAATCCATTGAACACTTGTTCTGAACACACAGTCATTGTGATATTATAGTACATTATTTTAATCCATTTAACACTTGTTCTGAACACACAGTCATTGTGATATCATAGTACATTATTTGAATCCATTTAACACTTGTTCTGAACACAAAGACAGTGTGATTTTAATCCATTGAACACTTGTTCTGAACACAGTCATTGTGATATCATAGTACATTATTTTAATCCATTGAACACTTGTTCTGAACACAGTCATTGTGATATCATAGTACATTATTTGAATCAATTTAACACTTGTTCTGAACACACAGTCAGTGTGATATCATAGTACATTATTTGAATCCATTGAACACTTGTTCTGAACACACAGTCATTGTGATATCATAGTACATTATTTGAATCAAATAAACACTTGTTCTGAACACAGTCATTGTGATATCATAGTACATTATTTGAATCCATTGAACACTTGTTCTGAACACAGTCATTGTGATATCATAGTTTATTATTTGAATCCATTGAACACTTGTTCTGAACACAGTCATTGTGATATCATAGTACATTATTTGAATCCATTGAACACTTGTTCTGAACACACAGTCAGTGTGATATCATAGTACATTATTTTAATCCATTTAACACTTGTTCTGAACACACAGTCATTGTGATATCATAGTGCACTATTTGAATCCATTGGACACTTGTTCTGAACACACAGTCATTGTGATATCATAGTACATTATTTGAATCCATTTAACACTTGTTCTGAACACACAGTCATTGTGATATCATAGTACATTATTTGAATCCATTGAATACTTGTTCTGAACACACAGTCAGTGTGATATCATAGTACATTATTTGAATCCATTGAACACTTGTTCTGAACACACAGATAGTGTGATATAGTACATTATTTGAATCCATTGAACACTTGTTCTGAACACAGTCATTGTGATGTCATAGTACATTATTTGAATCCATTGAACACTTGTTCTGAACTCACAGTCATTGTGATATCATAGTACATTATTTTAATCCATTTAACACTTGTTCTGAACACACAGTCATTGTGATATCATAGTACATTATTTGAATCAAATAAACACTTGTTCTGAACACAGTCATTGTGATATCATAGTACATTATTTGAATCCATTGAACACTTGTTCTGAACACAGTCATTGTGATATCATAGTTTATTATTTGAATCCATTGAACACTTGTTCTGAACACAGTCATTGTGATATCATAGTACATTATTTGAATCCATTGAACACTTGTTCTGAACACACAGTCAGTGTGATATCATAGTACATTATTTTAATCCATTTAACACTTGTTCTGAACACACAGTCATTGTGATATCATAGTGCACTATTTGAATCCATTGGACACTTGTTCTGAACACACAGTCATTGTGATATCATAGTACATTATTTGAATCCATTTAACACTTGTTCTGAACACACAGTCATTGTGATATCATAGTACATTATTTGAATCAATTTAACACTTGTTCTGAACACACAGTCAGTGTGATTTCATAGTACATTATTTGAATCCATTGAACACTTGTTCTGAACACAGTCAATGTGATATCATAGTACATTATTTGAATCCATTTAACACTTGTTCTGTAAACACAGTCAGTGTTATATCATAGTACATTATTTGAATCCATTTAACACTTGTTCTGAACACACAGTCATTGTGATGTCATAGTGCATTATTTGAATCCATTCAACACTTGTTCTGAACACAGTCAGTGTGATATCATAGTACATTATTTGAATCCATTCAACACTTGTTCTGAACACACAGTCATTGTGATATCATAGTACATTATTTTAATCCATTGAACACTTGTTCTGAACACACAGTCATTGTGATATCATAGTACATTGTTTGAATCCATTGAACACTTGTTCTGAACACACAGACAGTGTGATATCAATATATTATTTGAATCCATTGAACACTTGTTCTGAACACACAGTCATTGTGATATCATAGTACATTATTTGAATCCATTTAACACTTGTTCTGAACACACATTCAGTGTGTGATATCATAGTACATTATTTGAATCCATTGAACACCTGTTCTGAACACAGAGTCATTGTGATATCATAGTACACTATTTGAATCCATTGAACACTTGTTCTGAACACACAGTCAGTGTGATATCTTAGTACATTATGTGAATCCATGTAACACTTGTTCTGAACACAGTCATTGTGATATCATAGTACATTATTTGAATCCATTGAACACTTGTTCTGAACACACAGTCAGTGTGATATCATAGTACATTATTTGAATCCATTGAACACTTGTTCTGAACACACAAATAGTGTGATATAGTACATTATTTGAATCCATTGAACACTTGTTCTGAACACAGTCATTGTGATGTCATAGTACATTATTTTAATCCATTGAACACTTGTTCTGAACACAGTCATTGTGATATCATAGTACATTATTTGAATCCATTGAACACTTGTTCTGAACACAGTCATTGTGATATCATAGTACATTATTTGAATCCATTGAACACTTGTTCTGAACACACAGTCAGTGTGATATCATAGTACATTATTTTAATCCATTGAACACTTGTTCTGAACACACAGTCATTGTGATATCATAGTACATTAGTTGAATCAATTGAACACTTGTTAAGAACACACAGACAGTGTCTGATACCATAGTGCATTATTTGAATCCATTGAACACTTGTTCTGAACACACAGTCATTGTGATATCATAGTACATTTTTTGAATCCATTGAACACTTGTTCTGAACACACAGTCAGTGTGATATCATAGTACATTATTTGAATCCATTGAACACTTGTTCTGAACACACAGTCAGTGTGATATTATAGTACATAATTTGAATCCATTGAACACTTGTTCTGAACACACAGTCATTGAGATATCATAGTACATTATTTGAATCCATTGAACACTTGTTCTGAACACACAGTCATTGTGATATCATAGTACATTATTTGAATCCATTTAACACTTGTTCTGAACACACAGTCATTGTGATATCATAGTACATTATTTGAATCAAATGAACACTTGTTCTGAAAACAGTCATTGTGATATCATAGTACATTATTTGAATCCATTGAACACTTGTTCTGAACACACAGACAGTGTGATATCATAGTACATTATTTGAATCCATTTAACACTTGTTCTGTAAACACAGTCAGTGTGATATCATAGTACATTATTTGAATCCATTTAACACTTGTTCTGAACACACAGTCATTGTGATATCATAGTATATTATTTGAATCCATTGAACACTTGTTCTGAACACAGTCATTGTGATATCATCGTGCATTATTTGAATCCATTGAACACTTGTTCTGAACACACAGTCATTGTGATATCATAGTACATTATTTGAATCCATTTGAACACTTGTTCTGAACACACAGTCATTGTGATATCATAGTACACTATTTGAATCCATTGAACACTTGTTCTGAACACACAGTCATTGTGATATCATAGTACATTATTTGAATCAATTTAACACTTGTTCTGAACACACAGTCAGTGTGATATCATAGTACATTATTTGAATCCATTGAACACTTGTTCTGAACACACAGTCATTGTGATATCATAGTACATTATTTGAATCCATTGAACACTTGTTCTGAACACATAGTCAGTGTGATATCATAGTACATTATTTGAATCCATTTAATACTTGTTCTGAACACACATTCAGTGTGATATCACAGTACATTATTTTAATCCATTTAACACTTGTTCTGAACACACATTCAGTGTGATATCACAGTACATTATTTGAATCCATTTAACACTTGTTCTGAACACAGTCATTGTGATATCATAGTACATTATTTGAATCCATTGAACACCTGTTCTGAACAAAGTCATTGTGATATCATAGTACATTATTTGAATCCATTGAACACTTGTTCTGAACACACAGTCATTGTGATATCATAGTGCATTATTTGAATCCATTGAACACTTGTTCTGAACACACAGTCATTGTGATATCATGGTAAATTATTTGAATCCATTTAACACTTGTTCTGAACACAACGACAGTGTGATTTTAATCCTTTGAACACTTGTTCTGAACACACAGTCATTGTGATATCATAGTACATTATTTGAATCCATTTGAACACTTGTTCTGAACACACAGTCATTGTGATATCATAGTACATTATTTGAATCCATTGAACACTTGTTCTGAACACACAGTCATTGTGATATCATAGTACATTATTTGAATCAATTTAACACTTGTTCTGAACACACAGTCAGTGTGATATCATAGTACATTATTTGAATCCATTGAACACTTGTTCTGAACACACAGTCATTGTGATATCATAGTACATTATTTGAATCCATTGAACACTTGTTCTGAACACATAGTCAGTGTGATATCATAGTACATTATTTGAATCCATTTAATACTTGTTCTGAACACACATTCAGTGTGTGATATCATAGTACATTATTTGAATCCATTGAACACTTGTTCTGAACACACATTCAGTGTGATATCACAGTACATTATTTTAATCCATTTAACACTTGTTCTGAACACACATTCAGTGTGATATCACAGTACATTATTTGAATCCATTTAACACTTGTTCTGAACACAGTCATTGTGATATCATAGTACATTATTTGAATCCATTGAACACCTGTTCTGAACAAAGTCATTGTGATATCATAGTACATTATTTGAATCCATTGAACACTTGTTCTGAACACACAGTCATTGTGATATCATAGTGCATTATTTGAATCCATTGAACACTTGTTCTGAACACACAGTCATTGTGATATCATAGTACATTATTTGAATCCATTGAACACTTGTTCTGAACACACAGTCATTGTGATATCATAGTACATTATTTGAATCCATTTAACACTTGTTCTGAACACACAGTCATTGTGATATCATAGTACATTATTTGAATCCATTGAACACTTGTTCTGAACACACAGTCATTGTGATATCATAGTACATTATTTGAATCCATTGAACACTTGTTCTGAACACACAGTCAGTGTGATATCATAGTACATTATTTGAATCCATTTAACACTTGTTCTGAAAACAGTCATTGTGATGTCATAGTACATTATTTGAATCCATTGAACACTTGTTCTGAACACACAGTCATTGTGATATCATAGTACATTATTTGAATCCATTGAACACTTGTTCTGAACACACAGTCAGTGTGATATCATAGTACATTATTTGAATCCATTTAACACTTGTTCTGAAAACAGTCATTGTGATGTCATAGTACATTATTTGAATCCATTGAACACTTGTTCTGAACACACAGTCATTGTGATATCATAGTACATTATTTGAATCCATTTAACACTTGTTCTGAACACACAGTCATTGTGATATCATAGTGCATTAGTTGAATCAATTGAACACTTGTTAAGAACACACAGACAGTGTCTGATACCATAGTGCATTATTTGAATCCATTGAACACTTGTTCTGAACACACAGTCATTGTGATATCATAGTACATTATTTGAATCCATTGAACACTTGTTCTGAACACACAGTCAGTGTGATATCATAGTACATTATTTGAATCCATTGAACACTTGTTCTGAACACACAGTCAGTGTGATATCATAGTACATAATTTGAATCCATTGAACACTTGTTCTGAACACACAGTCATTGAGATATCATAGTACATTATTTGAATCCATTGAACACTTGTTCTGAACACACAGTCATTGTGATATCATAGTACATTATTTGAATCCATTTAACACTTGTTCTGAACACACAGTCATTGTGATATCATAGTACATTATTTGAATCAAATGAACACTTGTTCTGAACACAGTCATTGTGATATCATAGTACATTATTTGAATCCATTGAACACTTGTTCTGAACACACAGTCAGTGTGATATCATAGTACATTATTTGAATCCATTGAACACTTGTTCTGAACACACATTCAGTGTGATATCACAGTACATTATTTTAATCCATTTAACACTTGTTCTGAACACACATTCAGTGTGATATCACAGTACATTATTTGAATCCATTTAACACTTGTTCTGAACACAGTCATTGTGATATCATAGTACATTATTTGAATCCATTGAACACCTGTTCTGAACAAAGTCATTGTGATATCATAGTACATTATTTGAATCCATTGAACACTTGTTCTGAACACACAGTCATTGTGATATCATAGTGCATTATTTGAATCCATTGAACACTTGTTCTGAACACACAGTCATTGTGATATCATAGTACATTATTTGAATCCATTGAACACTTGTTCTGAACACACAGTCAGTGTGATATCATAGTACATTATTTGAATCCATTGAACACTTGTTCTGAACACACAGTCAGTGTGATATCATAGTACATAATTTGAATCCATTGAACACTTGTTCTGAACACACAGTCATTGAGATATCATAGTACATTATTTGAATCCATTGAACACTTGTTCTGAACACACAGTCATTGTGATATCATAGTACATTATTTGAATCCATTTAACACTTGTTCTGAACACACAGTCATTGTGATATCATAGTACATTATTTGAATCAAATGAACACTTGTTCTGAACACAGTCATTGGGCCCTATTTTAACGATCTGAAACGCAAGTGTAAAAACGCGAAGCGCAAGTAACTTTGTGGGCGGGTCTCGGCGCTGTTGCTATTTTCCCGGCGGGATAAATGGCTCTTGCGCCCGGCGCAAATCTAAAATGGGTTGGTCTGAAGTAGCTTCATTATTCATAGGTGTGGTTTGGGCGTAACGTGAATAAACCAATCCGAGCGTCATCCAACATTCCCTTTAAAAGCAGGTGCGCAAGTTCCATAATGGATTGCTATTATTATGGCGTATTAACCAGGCGCACGCAGGAGTGGTTCACAGCCGAGGAGACTGATGTTCTAGTAAGAGCAGTGAAAGACAGAGAAGTGAAGTTGTAATGTTGTACATTATGGTAAAGGTGATTTCACAGTCTTTTTTTTTTTTTTCAGTCTTTCAGTTTTTTCAGTTTTTCAGTCGATTTTTTTTCCTGGTTCTTGACGGACAAACCAATTTGTCAGATGTCCTTATATACATATATGTCTTGCCACTATTGGGCAAACAGGTCTTATCCTTAATTATTACAAAAATAGCCTGAATCATTTGTAAGCTAGATTTATGCCTATTTTTTCACATCTTCGTGGCACACCACAATGATTTCCGTCATCTCATGTGTTAATATTTTTTTAGTGTAACAATTTATGATTTGCAAAAATAACTGTTGCATCTGTGTAGATTACATGAGCAAAGTGTATGCGCGTTGTGCACGCTATACATTATGGTCAAGCATGCGCCCTTAAAATAGCATAATGAACAACGCGCAACGCGCCACTGACTTTAGACTAGGTTTTTTCTGGTCAGTGGCGCAATTGTTTAATGGAACAGCAAAATAGCACCAGGGATTGTTTGCGCCGGAACACGCCTCCTTTTTTGCGCTGAACCGCCCAGGGAGCGCAAGTGCATTCACTAGTTTAGCGACGTGCTTCTGTGGAGGGAAAAGCGCGCTTTGCGCGGGTGCAAAATAGGAATGACACATGCGTCGGTGTACAAAGTCAATTGCGCTGGGTGCAAGATAGGGCCCATTGTGATATCATAGTACATTATTTGAATCCATTGAACACTTGTTCTGAACACACAGTCAGTGTGATATCATAGTACATTATTTGAATCCATTTAACACTTGTTCTGTAAACACAGTCATTGTGATATCATAGTACATTATTTGAATCCATTTAACACTTGTTCTGTAAACACAGTCAGTGTGATATCATAGTACATTATTTGAATCCATTTAACACTTGTTCTGAACACACAGTCATTGTGATATCATAGTATATTATTTGAATCCATTGAACACTTGTTCTGAACACAGTCATTGTGATATCATCGTGCATTATTTGAATCCATTGAACACTTGTTCTGAACACACAGTCATTGTGATATCATAGTACATTATTTGAATCCATTTGAACACTTGTTTTGAACACACAGTCATTTTGATATCATAGTACATTATTTGAATCAATTTAACACTTGTTCTGAACACACAGTCAGTGTGATATCATAGTACATTATTTGAATCCATTGAACACTTGTTCTGAACACACAGTCATTGTGATATCATAGTACATTATTTGAATCCATTGAACACTTGTTCTGAACACATAGTCAGTGTGATATCATAGTACATTATTTGAATCCATTTAATACTTGTTCTGAACACACATTCAGTGTGTGATATCATAGTACATTATTTGAATCCATTGAACACTTGTTCTGAACACACATTCAGTGTGATATCATAGTACATTATTTTAATCCATTTAACACTTGTTCTGAACACACATTCAGTGTGATATCACAGTACATTATTTGAATCCATTTAACACTTGTTCTGAACACAGTCATTGTGATATCATAGTACATTATTTGAATCCATTGAACACCTGTTCTGAACAAAGTCATTGTGATATCATAGTACATTATTTGAATCCATTGAAAACTTGTTCTGAACACACAGTCATTGTGATATCGTGCATTATTTGAATCCATTGAACACTTGTTCTGAACACACAGTCATTGTGATATCATGGTAAATTATTTGAATCCATTTAACACTTGTTCTGAACACAACGACAGTGTGATTTTAATCCTTTGAACACTTGTTCTGAACACACAGTCATTGTGATATCATAGTACATTATTTGAATCAATTTAACACTTGTTCTGAACACACAGTCATTGTGATATCATAGTACATTATTTGAATCCATTGAACACTTGTTCTGAACGCACAGTCATTGTGATGTCATAGTACATTATTTGAATCCATTGAACACTTGTTCTGAACACACAGTCATTGTGATATCATAGTACATTATTTGAATCCATTGAACACTTGTTCTGAACACACAGTCAGTGTGATATCATAGTACATTATTTGAATCCATTTAACACTTGTTCTGAAAACAGTCATTGTGATGTCATAGTACATTATTTGAATCCATTGAACACTTGTTCTGAACACACAGTCATTGTGATATCATAGTACATTATTTGAATCCATTGGACACTTGTTCTGAACACACAGTCATTGTGATATCATAGTACATTATTTGAATCCATTGAACACTTGTTCTGAACACACAGTCATTGTGATATCATAGTACATTATTTGAATCCATTTAACACTTGCTCTGAACACACAGTCAGTGTGATATCATAGTACATTATTTGAATCCATTGAACACTTGTTCTGAACACACAGTCAATGTGATATCATAGTACATTATTTGAATCCATTGAACACTTGTTCTGAACACATAGTAATTATGATATCATTGTACATTATTTGAATCCATTGAACACTTGTTCTGAACACACAGTCATTGTGATATCATAGTACATTGTTTGAATCCATTGAACACTTGTTCTGAACACACAGACAGTGTGATATCAATATTTTATTTTAATCAATTTAACACTTGTTCTGAACACACAGTCAGTGTGATATCATGGTACATTATTTTAATCCATCGAACACTTGTTCTGAACACACATTCAGTGTGATATCATAGTACATTATTTGAATCCATTGAACACTTGTTCTGAACACACAGATAGTGTGATATAGTACATTATTTGAATCCATTGAACACTTGTTCTGAACACAGTCATTGTGATGTCATAGTACATTATTTGAATCCATTGAACACTTGTTCTGAACTCACAGTCATTGTGATATCATAGTACATTATTTTAATCCATTTAACACTTGTTCTGAACACACAGTCATTGTGATATCATAGTACATTATTTGAATCAAATAAACACTTGTTCTGAACACAGTCATTGTGATATCATAGTACATTATTTGAATCCATTGAACACTTGTTCTGAACACAGTCATTGTGATATCATAGTTTATTATTTGAATCCATTGAACACTTGTTCTGAACACAGTCATTGTGATATCATAGTACATTATTTGAATCCATTGAACACTTGTTCTGAACACACAGTCAGTGTGATATCATAGTACATTATTTTAATCCATTTAACACTTGTTCTGAACACACAGTCATTGTGATATCATAGTGCACTATTTGAATCCATTGGACACTTGTTCTGAACACACAGTCATTGTGATATCATAGTACATTATTTGAATCCATTTAACACTTGTTCTGAACACACAGTCATTGTGATATCATAGTACATTATTTGAATCAATTGAACACTTGTTCTGAACACAGTCATTGTGATTTCATAGTACATTATTTGAATCCATTGAACACTTGTTCTGAACACACAGTCATTGTGATATCATAGTACATTATTTGAATCCATTTAACACTTGTTCTGAACACACAGTCATTGTGATATCATAGTACATTATTTGAATCCATTGAACACTTGGGGCCCTATTTTAACGATCTGAAACGCAAGTGTCAAAGCGCGAAGCGCAAGTAACTTTGTGGGCGGGTCTCGGCGCTGTTGCTATTTTCCCGGCGGGATAAATGGCTCTTGCGCCCGGCGCAAATCTAAAATGGGTTGGTCTGAAGTAGCTTCATTATTCATAGGTGTGG
Organism: Gobio gobio; assembly: GCF_949357685.1. NCBI lineage: Eukaryota > Metazoa > Chordata > Actinopteri > Cypriniformes > Gobionidae > Gobio > Gobio gobio. The sequence continues at coordinate 35,590,769 of NC_137116.1, read as the reverse complement.
TTTGGGCGTAACGTGAATAAACCAATCAGATCGTCATCCAACATTCCCTGTAAAAGCAGGTGCGCAAGTTCCATTATGGATTGCTATCATTATGGCGTACTTACCAGGCGCACGCCAGGAGCGGTTCACAGCCGAGGAGACTGATGTGCTTGTAAGAGCAGTGAAAGACAGAGAAGTTGTGTTGTATGGGGATGGGAGAAACCCACCCAAAATAGCGTCGGTTAAACAGGCGTGGGAGGAAATAGCCACAATTGTTTCATCAGCTGGCATCCCCAGGACGTCGCACCAGTGCCGCAAGCGCTACAATGACATCAGAAGACGGGGAAAGTCCAAGCTTGCCAGCATCAATCGGGCACGCCGTGTAACGGGAGGTGGATCTGCCTCTACTCAGGACCTGACGCCAGCAGAGGACATCGCTGCGTCCACCCTCACCGATTTTTTTTCCTGGTTCTTGACGGACAAACCAATTTGTTAGATGTCCTTATATACATATATGTCTTGCCAGAAGTTGCCACTATTGGGCAAACAGGTCTCCTTAATTATTAGACTACAATTAGCCTGAATAATTTGTAAGCTAGATTTATGCCTATTTTTTCACATCTTCGTGGCACACCACAATGATTTCCGTCATCTCATGTGTTAATATTTTTTAGTGTAACAATTTATGATTTGCAAAAATAACTGTTGCATCTGTGTAAATTACATGAGCAAAGTGTATGCGCGTTGTGCCCGCTATTATGGTCAAGCATGCGCCCTTAAAATAGCATAATGAACAACGCGCAACGCGCCACTGACTTTAGACTAGGTTTTTTCTGGTCAGTGGCGCAATTGTTTAATGGAACAGCAAAATAGCACCAGAGATTGTTTGCGCCGGAACACGCCTCCTTTTTTGCGCTGAACCGCCCAGGAAGCGCAAGTTCATTCACTAGTTTAGCGACGTGCTTCTGTGGAGGGAAAAGCGCGCTTTGCGCGGGTGCAAAATAGGAATGACACATGCGTCGGTGTACAAAGTCAATTGCGCTGGGTGCAAGATAGGGCCCTTGTTCTGAACACACAGTCATTGTGATATCATAGTAAATTATTTGAATCCATTGAACACTTGTTCTGAACACACAGTCATTGTGATATCATAGTACATTATTTGAATCCATTGAACACTTGTTCTGAACACACAGTCATTGTGATATCATAGTACATTATTTGAATCCATTTAACACTTGTTCTGAACACACAGTCAGTGTGATTTCATAGTACATTATTTGAATCCATCGAACACTTGTTCTGAACACAGTCAATGTGATATCATAGTACATTATTTGAATCCATTTAACACTTGTTCTGTAAACACAGTCAGTGTGATATCATAGTACATTATTTGAATCCATTTAACACTTGTTCTGAACACACAGTCATTGTGATGTCATAGTGCATTATTTGAATCCATTCAACACTTGTTCTGAACACACAGTCAGTGTGATATCATAGTACATTATTTGAATCCATTCAACACTTGTTCTGAACACACAGTCATTGTGATATCATAGTACATTATTTTAATCCATTGAACACTTGTTCTGAACACACAGTCATTGTGATATCATAGTACATTGTTTGAATCCATTGAACACTTGTTCTGAACACACAGACAGTGTGATATCAATATATTATTTTAATCCATTGAACACTTGTTCTGAACACACAGTCATTGTGATATCATAGTACATTATTTGAATCCATTTAACACTTGTTCTGAACACACATTCAGTGTGTGATATCATAGTACATTATTTGAATCCATTGAACACCTGTTCTGAACACAGTCATTGTGATGTCATAGTACATTATTTGAATCCATTGAACACTTTTCTGAACACAGAGTCATTGTGATATCATAGTACACTATTTGAATCCATTGAACACTTGTTCTGAACACACAGTCAGTGTGATATCTTAGTACATTATGTGAATCCATGTAACACTTGTTCTGAACACAGTCATTGTGATATCATAGTACATTATTTGAATCCATTGAACACTTGTTCTGAACACACAGTCAGTGTGATATCATAGTACATTATTTGAATCCATTGAACACTTGTTCTGAACACACAGATAGTGTGATATAGTACATTATTTGAATCCATTGAACACTTGTTCTGAACACAGTCATTGTGATGTCATAGTACATTATTTTAATCCATTGAACACTTGTTCTGAACACAGTCATTGTGATATCATAGTACATTAGTTGAATCAATTGAACACTTGTTAAGAACACACAGACAGTGTCTGATACCATAGTGCAATATTTGAATCCATTGAACACTTGTTCTGAACACACAGTCATTGTGATATCATAGTACATTATTTGAATCCATTGAACACTTGTTCTGAACACACAGTCAGTGTGATATCATAGTACATTATTTGAATCCATTGAACACTTGTTCTGAACACACAGTCAGTGTGATATTATAGTACATAATTTGAATCCATTGAACACTTGTTCTGAACACACAGTCATTGAGATATCATAGTACATTATTTGAATCCATTGAACACTTGTTCTGAACACACAGTCATTGTGATATCATAGTACATTATTTGAATCCATTGAACACTTGTTCTGAACACACAGTCATTGTGATATCATAGTACATTATTTGAATCAAATGAACACTTGTTCTGAACACAGTCATTGTGATATCATAGTACATTATTTGAATCCATTGAACACTTGTTCTGAACACACAGACAGTGTGATATCATAGCACATTATTTGAATCCATTTAACACTTGTTCTGTAAACACAGTCAGTGTGATATCATAGTACATTATTTGAATCCATTTAACACTTGTTCTGAACACACAGTCATTGTGATATCATAGTATATTATTTGAATCCATTGAACACTTGTTCTGAACACAGTCATTGTGATATCATCGTGCATTATTTGAATCCATTGAACACTTTTTCTGAACACACAGTCATTGTGATATCATAGTACATTATTTGAATCCATTTGAACACTTGTTCTGAACACACAGTCATTGTGATATCATAGTACATTATTTGAATCCATTTAACACTTGTTCTGAACACACAGTCAGTGTGATATCATAGTACATTATTTGAATCCATTTAACACTTGTTCTGAACACAACGACAGTGTGATTTTAATCCTTTGAACACTTGTTCTGAACACACAGTCATTGTGATATCATAGTACATTATTTGAATCAATTTAACACTTGTTCTGAACACACAGTCAGTGTGATATCATAGTACATTATTTGAATCCATTGAACACTTGTTCTGAACACACAGTCATTGTGATATCATAGTACATTATTTGAATCCATTGAACACTTGTTCTGAACACATAGTCAGTGTGATATCATAGTACATTATTTGAATCCATTTAATACTTGTTCTGAACACACATTCAGTGTGTGATATCATAGTACATTATTTGAATCCATTGAACACTTGTTCTGAACACACATTCAGTGTGATATCACAGTACATTATTTTAATCCATTTAACACTTGTTCTGAACACACATTCAGTGTGATATCACAGTACATTATTTGAATCCATTTAACACTTGTTCTGAACACAGTCATTGTGATATCATAGTACATTATTTGAATCCATTGAACACCTGTTCTGAACAAAGTCATTGTGATATCATAGTACATTATTTGAATCCATTGAACACTTGTTCTGAACACACAGTCATTGTGATATCATAGTGCATTATTTGAATCCATTGAACACTTGTTCTGAACACACAGTCATTGTGATATCATGGTAAATTATTTGAATCCATTTAACACTTGTTCTGAACACAACGACAGTGTGATTTTAATCCTTTGAACACTTGTTCTGAACACACAGTCATTGTGATATCATAGTACATTATTTGAATCAATTTAACACTTGTTCTGAACACACAGTCATTGTGATATCATAGTACATTATTTGAATCCATTGAACACTTGTTCTGAACACACAGTCATTGTGATATCATAGTACATTATTTGAATCCATTTAACACTTGTTCTGAACACACAGTCATTGTGATATCATAGTACATTATTTGAATCCATTGAACACTTGTTCTGAACACACAGTCATTGTGATATCATAGTACATTATTTGAATCCATTGAACACTTGTTCTGAACACACAGTCAGTGTGATATCATAGTACATTATTTGAATCCATTTAACACTTGTTCTGAAAACAGTCATTGTGATGTCATAGTACATTATTTGAATCCATTGAACACTTGTTCTGAACACACAGTCATTGTGATATCATAGTACATTATTTGAATCCATTTAACACTTGTTCTGAACACACAGTCATTGTGATATCATAGTGCATTAGTTGAATCAATTGAACACTTGTTAAGAACACACAGACAGTGTCTGATACCATAGTGCATTATTTGAATCCATTGAACACTTGTTCTGAACACATAGTCATTGTGATATCATAGTACATTATTTGAATCCATTGAACACTTGTTCTGAACACACAGTCAGTGTGATAACATAGTACATTATTTGAATCCATTGAACACTTGTTCTGAACACACAGTCAGTGTGATATCATAGTACATAATTTGAATCCATTGAACACTTGTTCTGAACACACAGTCATTGAGATATCATAGTACATTATTTGAATCCATTGAACACTTGTTCTGAACACACAGTCATTGTGATATCATAGTACATTATTTGAATCCATTTAACACTTGTTCTGAACACACAGTCATTGTGATATCATAGTACATTATTTGAATCAAATGAACACTTGTTCTGAACACACAGTCATTGTGATATCATAGTACATTATTTGAATCCATTGAACACTTGTTCTGAACACACAGTCAGTGTGATATCATAGTACATTATTTGAATCCATTTAACACTTGTTCTGTAAACACAGTCATTGTGATATCATAGTACATTATTTGAATCCATTTAACACTTGTTCTGTAAACACAGTCAGTGTGATATCATAGTACATTATTTGAATCCATTTAACACTTGTTCTGAACACACAGTCATTGTGATATCATAGTATATTATTTGAATCCATTGAACACTTGTTCTGAACACAGTCATTGTGATATCATCGTGCATTATTTGAATCCATTGAACACTTGTTCTGAACACACAGTCATTGTGATATCATAGTACATTATTTGAATCCATTTGAACACTTGTTCTGAACACACAGTCATTGTGATATCATAGTACATTATTTGAATCAATTTAACACTTGTTCTGAACACACAGTCAGTGTGATATCATAGTACATTATTTGAATCCATTGAACACTTGTTCTGAACACACAGTCATTGTGATATCATAGTACATTATTTGAATCCATTGAACACTTGTTCTGAACACATAGTCAGTGTGATATCATAGTACATTATTTGAATCCATTTAATACTTGTTCTGAACACACATTCAGTGTGTGATATCATAGTACATTATTTGAATCCATTGAACACTTGTTCTGAACACACATTCAGTGTGATATCATAGTACATTATTTTAATCCATTTAACACTTGTTCTGAACACACATTCAGTGTGATATCACAGTACATTATTTGAATCCATTTAACACTTGTTCTGAACACAGTCATTGTGATATCATAGTACATTATTTGAATCCATTGAACACCTGTTCTGAACAAAGTCATTGTGATATCATAGTACATTATTTGAATCCATTGAAAACTTGTTCTGAACACACAGTCATTGTGATATCATCGTGCATTATTTGAATCCATTGAACACTTGTTCTGAACACACAGTCATTGTGATATCATGGTAAATTATTTGAATCCATTTAACACTTGTTCTGAACACAACGACAGTGTGATTTTAATCCTTTGAACACTTGTTCTGAACACACAGTCATTGTGATATCATAGTACATTATTTGAATCAATTTAACACTTGTTCTGAACACACAGTCATTGTGATATCATAGTACATTATTTGAATCGATTGAACACTTGTTCTGAACACACAGTCATTGTGATATCATAGTACATTATTTGAATCCATTTAACACTTGTTCTGAACACACAGTCATTGTGATATCATAGTACATTATTTGAATCCATTGAACACTTGTTCTGAACACACAGTCATTGTGATATCATAGTACATTATTTGAATCCATTTAACACTTGTTCTGAACACACAGTCATTGTGATATCATAGTACATTATTTGAATCCATTGAACACTTGGGGCCCTATTTTAACGATCTGAAACGCAAGTGTCAAAGCGCGAAGCGCAAGTAACTTTGTGGGCGGGTCTCGGCGCTGTTGCTATTTTCCCGGCGGGATAAATGGCTCTTGCGCCCGGCGCAAATCTAAAATGGGTTGGTCTGAAGTAGCTTCATTATTCATAGGTGTGGTTTGGGCGTAACGTGAATAAACCAATCAGATCGTCATCCAACATTCCCTGTAAAAGCAGGTGCGCAAGTTCCATTATGGATTGCTATCATTATGGCGTATTTACCAGGCGCACGCCAGGAGCGGTTCACAGCCGAGGAGACTGATGTGCTTGTAAGAGCAGTGAAAGACAGAGAAGTTGTGTTGTATGGGGATGGGAGAAACCCACCCAAAATAGCGTCGGTTAAACAGGCGTGGGAGGAAATAGCCACAATTGTTTCATCAGCTGGCATCCCCAGGACGTCGCACCAGTGCCGCAAGCGCTACAATGACATCAGAAGACGGGGAAAGTCCAAGCTTGCCAGCATCAATCGGGCACGCCGTGTAACGGGAGGTGGATCTGCCTCTACTCAGGACCTGACGCCAGCAGAGGACATCGCTGCGTCCACCCTCACCGATTTTTTTTCCTGGTTCTTGACGGACAAACCAATTTGTTAGATGTCCTTATATACATATATGTCTTGCCAGAAGTTGCCACTATTGGGCAAACAGGTCTCCTTAATTATTAGACTACAATTAGCCTGAATAATTTGTAAGCTAGATTTATGCCTATTTTTTCACATCTTCGTGGCACACCACAATGATTTCCGTCATCTCATGTGTTAATATTTTTTAGTGTAACAATTTATGATTTGCAAAAATAACTGTTGCATCTGTGTAGATTACATGAGCAAAGTGTATGCGCGTTGTGCCCGCTATTATGGTCAAGCATGCGCCCTTAAAATAGCATAATGAACAACGCGCAACGCGCCACTGACTTTAGACTAGGTTTTTTCTGGTCAGTGGCGCAATTGTTTAATGGAACAGCAAAATAGCACCAGAGATTGTTTGCGCCGGAACACGCCTCCTTTTTTGCGCTGAACCGCCCAGGAAGCGCAAGTTCATTCACTAGTTTAGCGACGTGCTTCTGTGGAGGGAAAAGCGCGCTTTACGCGGGTGCAAAATAGGAATGACACATGCGTCGGTGTACAAAGTCAATTGCGCTGGGTGCAAGATAGGGCCCTTGTTCTGAACACACAGTCATTGTGATATCATAGTAAATTATTTGAATCCATTGAACACTTGTTCTGAACACACAGTCATTGTGATATCATAGTACATTATTTGAATCCATTGAACACTTGTTCTGAACACACAGTCATTGTGATATCATAGTACATTATTTGAATCCATTTAACACTTGTTCTGAACACACAGTCAGTGTGATTTCATAGTACATTATTTGAATCCATTGAACACTTGTTCTGAACACAGTCAATGTGATATCATAGTACATTATTTGAATCCATTTAACACTTGTTCTGTAAACACAGTCAGTGTGATATCATAGTACATTATTTGAATCCATTTAACACTTGTTCTGAACACCCAGTCATTGTGATGTCATAGTGCATTATTTGAATCCATTCAACACTTGTTCTGAACACACAGTCAGTGTGATATCATAGTACATTATTTGAATCCATTCAACACTTGTTCTGAACACACAGTCATTGTGATATCATAGTACATTATTTTAATCCATTGAACACTTGTTCTGAACACACAGTCATTGTGATATCATAGTACATTGTTTGAATCCATTGAACACTTGTTCTGAACACACAGACAGTGTGATATCAATATATTATTTTAATCCATTGAACACTTGTTCTGAACACACAGTCATTGTGATATCATAGTACATTATTTGAATCCATTTAACACTTGTTCTGAACACACATTCAGTGTGTGATATCATAGTACATTATTTGAATCCATTGAACACCTGTTCTGAACACAGTCATTGTGATGTCATAGTACATTATTTGAATCCATTGAACACTTTTCTGAACACAGAGTCATTGTGATATCATAGTACACTATTTGAATCCATTGAACACTTGTTCTGAACACACAGTCAGTGTGATATCTTAGTACATTATGTGAATCCATGTAACACTTGTTCTGAACACAGTCATTGTGATATCATAGTACATTATTTGAATCCATTGAACACTTGTTCTGAACACACAGTCAGTGTGATATCATAGTACATTATTTGAATCCATTGAACACTTGTTCTGAACACACAGATAGTGTGATATAGTACATTATTTGAATCCATTGAACACTTGTTCTGAACACAGTCATTGTGATGTCATAGTACATTATTTGAATCCATTGAACACTTGTTCTGAACACAGTCATTGTGATATCATAGTACATTATTTGAATCCATTGAACACTTGTTCTGAACACAGTCATTGTGATATCATAGTACATTATTTTAATCCATTGAACACTTGTTCTGAACACACAGTCATTGTGATATCATAGTGCACTGTTTGAATCCTTTGGACACTTGTTCTGAACACACAGTCATTGTGATATCATAGTGCATTAGTTGAATCAATTGAACACTTGTTAAGAACACACAGACAGTGTCTGATACCATAGTGCATTATTTGAATCCATTGAACACTTGTTCTGAACACACAGTCATTGTGATATCATAGTACATTATTTGAATCCATTGAACACTTGTTCTGAACACACAGTCAGTGTGATATCATAGTACATTATTTGAATCCATTGAACACTTGTTCTGAACACACAGTCAGTGTGATATTATAGTACATAATTTGAATCCATTGAACACTTGTTCTGAACACACAGTCATTGAGATATCATAGTACATTATTTGAATCCATTGAACACTTGTTCTGAACACACAGTCATTGTGATATCATAGTACATTATTTGAATCCATTTAACACTTGTTCTGAACACACAGTCAATGTGATATCATAGTACATTATTTGAATCCATTGAACACTTGTTCTGAACACATAGTAATTGTGATATCATTGTACATTATTTGAATCCATTGAACACTTGTTCTGAACACACAGTCATTGTGATATCATAGTACATTGTTTGAATCCATTGAACACTTGTTCTGAACACACAGACAGTGTGATATCAATATTTTATTTTAATCAATTTAACACTTGTTCTGAACACACAGTCAGTGTGATATCATGGTACATTATTTTAATCCATCGAACACTTGTTCTGAACACACATTCAGTGTGATATCATAGTACATTATTTGAATCCATTGAACACTTGTTCTGAACACACAGTCAGTGTGATATCATAGTACATTATTTGAATCCATTGAACACTTGTTCTGAACACACAGATAGTGTGATATAGTACATTATTTGAATCCATTGAACACTTGTTCTGAACACAGTCATTGTGATGTCATAGTACATTATTTGAATCCATTGAACACTTGTTCTGAACTCACAGTCATTGTGATATCATAGTACATTATTTTAATCAAATAAACACTTGTTCTGAACACAGTCATTGTGATATCATAGTACATTATTTGAATCCATTGAACACTTGTTCTGAACACACAGTCATTGTGATATCATAGTACATTATTTGAATCCATTGAACACTTGTTCTGAACACACAGTCATTGTGATATCATGGTAAATTATTTGAATCCATTTAACACTTGTTCTGAACACAACGACAGTGTGATTTTAATCCTTTGAACTCTTGTTCTGAACACACAGTCATTGTGATATCATAGTACATTATTTGAATCAATTTAACACTTGTTCTGAACACACAGTCATTGTGATATCATAGTACATTATTTGAATCCATTGAACACTTGTTCTGAACACACAGTCATTGTGATATCATAGTACATTATTTGAATCCATTTAACACTTGTTCTGAACACACAGTCATTGTGATATCATAGTACATTATTTGAATCCATTGAACACTTGTTCTGAACACACAGTCATTGTGATATCATAGTACATTATTTGAATCCATTGAACACTTGTTCTGAACACACAGTCAGTGTGATATCATAGTACATTATTTGAATCCATTGAACACTTGTTCTGAACACACGGTCATTGTGATATCATAGTACATTATTTGAATCCATTGAACACTTGTTCTGAACACACAGTCATTGTGATATCATAGTACATTATTTGAATCAATTGAACACTTGTTAAGAACACACAGACAGTGTCTGATACCATAGTGCATTATTTGAATCCATTGAACACTTGTTCTGAACACACAGTCATTGTGATATCATAGTACATTATTTGAATCCATTGAACACTTGTTCTGAACACACAGTCAGTGTGATATCATAGTACATTATTTGAATCCATTTAACACTTGTTCTGAACACACATTCAGTGTGTGATATCATAGTACATTATTTGAATCCATTGAACACCTGTTCTGAACACAGTCATTGTGATGTCATAGTACATTATTTGAATCCATTGAACACTTTTCTGAACACAGAGTCATTGTGATATCATAGTACACTATTTGAATCCATTGAACACTTGTTCTGAACACACAGTCAGTGTGATATCTTAGTACATTATGTGAATCCATGTAACACTTGTTCTGAACACAGTCATTGTGATATCATAGTACATTATTTGAATCCATTGAACACTTGTTCTGAACACACAGTCAGTGTGATATCATAGTACATTATTTGAATCCATTGAACACTTGTTCTGAACACACAGATAGTGTGATATAGTACATTATTTGAATCCATTGAACACTTGTTCTGAACACAGTCATTGTGATGTCATAGTACATTATTTGAATCCATTGAACACTTGTTCTGAACACAGTCATTGTGATATCATAGTACATTATTTGAATCCATTGAACACTTGTTCTGAACACAGTCATTGTGATATCATAGTACATTATTTTAATCCATTGAACACTTGTTCTGAACACACAGTCATTGTGATATCATAGTGCACTGTTTGAATCCTTTGGACACTTGTTCTGAACACACAGTCATTGTGATATCATAGTGCATTAGTTGAATCAATTGAACACTTGTTAAGAACACACAGACAGTGTCTGATACCATAGTGCATTATTTGAATCCATTGAACACTTGTTCTGAACACACAGTCATTGTGATATCATAGTACATTATTTGAATCCATTGAACACTTGTTCTGAACACACAGTCAGTGTGATATCATAGTACATTATTTGAATCCATTGAACACTTGTTCTGAACACACAGTCAGTGTGATATTATAGTACATAATTTGAATCCATTGAACACTTGTTCTGAACACACAGTCATTGAGATATCATAGTACATTATTTGAATCCATTGAACACTTGTTCTGAACACACAGTCATTGTGATATCATAGTACATTATTTGAATCCATTTAACACTTGTTCTGAACACACAGTCAATGTGATATCATAGTACATTATTTGAATCCATTGAACACTTGTTCTGAACACATAGTAATTGTGATATCATTGTACATTATTTGAATCCATTGAACACTTGTTCTGAACACACAGTCATTGTGATATCATAGTACATTGTTTGAATCCATTGAACACTTGTTCTGAACACACAGACAGTGTGATATCAATATTTTATTTTAATCAATTTAACACTTGTTCTGAACACACAGTCAGTGTGATATCATGGTACATTATTTTAATCCATCGAACACTTGTTCTGAACACACATTCAGTGTGATATCATAGTACATTATTTGAATCCATTGAACACTTGTTCTGAACACACAGTCAGTGTGATATCATAGTACATTATTTGAATCCATTGAACACTTGTTCTGAACACACAGATAGTGTGATATAGTACATTATTTGAATCCATTGAACACTTGTTCTGAACACAGTCATTGTGATGTCATAGTACATTATTTGAATCCATTGAACACTTGTTCTGAACTCACAGTCATTGTGATATCATAGTACATTATTTTAATCAAATAAACACTTGTTCTGAACACAGTCATTGTGATATCATAGTACATTATTTGAATCCATTGAACACTTGTTCTGAACACACAGTCATTGTGATATCATAGTACATTATTTGAATCCATTGAACACTTGTTCTGAACACACAGTCATTGTGATATCATGGTAAATTATTTGAATCCATTTAACACTTGTTCTGAACACAACGACAGTGTGATTTTAATCCTTTGAACACTTGTTCTGAACACACAGTCATTGTGATATCATAGTACATTATTTGAATCAATTTAACACTTGTTCTGAACACACAGTCATTGTGATATCATAGTACATTATTTGAATCCATTGAACACTTGTTCTGAACACACAGTCATTGTGATATCATAGTACATTATTTGAATCCATTTAACACTTGTTCTGAACACACAGTCATTGTGATATCATAGTACATTATTTGAATCCATTGAACACTTGTTCTGAACACACAGTCATTGTGATATCATAGTACATTATTTGAATCCATTGAACACTTGTTCTGAACACACAGTCAGTGTGATATCATAGTACATTATTTGAATCCATTGAACACTTGTTCTGAACACACGGTCATTGTGATATCATAGTACATTATTTGAATCCATTGAACACTTGTTCTGAACACACAGTCATTGTGATATCATAGTACATTATTTGAATCAATTGAACACTTGTTAAGAACACACAGACAGTGTCTGATACCATAGTGCATTATTTGAATCCATTGAACACTTGTTCTGAACACACAGTCATTGTGATATCATAGTACATTATTTGAATCCATTGAACACTTGTTCTGAACACACAGTCAGTGTGATATCATAGTACATTATTTGAATCCATTGAACACTTGTTCTGAACACACAGTCAGTGTGATATTATAGTACATAATTTGAATCCATTGAACACTTGTTCTGAACACACAGTCATTGAGATATCATAGTACATTATTTGAATCCATTGAACACTTGTTCTGAACACACAGTCATTGTGATATCATAGTACATTATTTGAATCCATTTAACACTTGTTCTGAACACACAGTCAATGTGATATCATAGTACATTATTTGAATCCATTGAACACTTGTTCTGAACACATAGTAATTGTGATATCATTGTACATTATTTGAATCCATTGAACACTTGTTCTGAACACACAGTCATTGTGATATCATAGTACATTGTTTGAATCCATTGAACACTTGTTCTGAACACACAGACAGTGTGATATCAATATTTTATTTTAATCAATTTAACACTTGTTCTGAACACACAGTCAGTGTGATATCATGGTACATTATTTTAATCCATCGAACACTTGTTCTGAACACACATTCAGTGTGATATCATAGTACATTATTTGAATCCATTGAACACTTGTTCTGAACACACAGTCAGTGTGATATCATAGTACATTATTTGAATCCATTGAACACTTGTTCTGAACACACAGATAGTGTGATATAGTACATTATTTGAATCCTTTGAACACTTGTTCTGAACACAGTCATTGTGATGTCATAGTACATTATTTGAATCCATTGAACACTTGTTCTGAACTCACAGTCATTGTGATATCATAGTACATTATTTTAATCAAATAAACACTTGTTCTGAACACAGTCATTGTGATATCATAGTACATTATTTGAATCCATTGAACACTTGTTCTGAACACACAGTCATTGTGATATCATAGTACATTATTTGAATCCATTGAACACTTGTTCTGAACACACAGTCATTGTGATATCATGGTAAATTATTTGAATCCATTTAACACTTGTTCTGAACACAACGACAGTGTGATTTTAATCCTTTGAACACTTGTTCTGAACACACAGTCATTGTGATATCATAGTACATTATTTGAATCAATTTAACACTTGTTCTGAACACACAGTCATTGTGATATCATAGTACATTATTTGAATCCATTGAACACTTGTTCTGAACACACAGTCATTGTGATATCATAGTACATTATTTGAATCCATTTAACACTTGTTCTGAACACACAGTCATTGTGATATCATAGTACATTATTTGAATCCATTGAACACTTGTTCTGAACACACAGTCATTGTGATATCATAGTACATTATTTGAATCCATTGAACACTTGTTCTGAACACACAGTCAGTGTGATATCATAGTACATTATTTGAATCCATTTAACACTTGTTCTGAAAACAGTCATTGTGATGTCATAGTACATTATTTGAATCCATTGAACACTTGTTCTGAACACACAGTCATTGTGATATCATAGTACATTATTTGAATCCATTGAACACTTGTTCTGAACACACAGTCAGTGTGATATCATAGTACATTATTTGAATCCATTTAACACTTGTTCTGAAAACAGTCATTGTGATGTCATAGTACATTATTTGAATCCATTGAACACTTGTTCTGAACACACAGTCATTGTGATATCATAGTGCATTAGTTGAATCAATTGAACACTTGTTAAGAACACACAGACAGCGTCTGATACCATAGTGCATTATTTGAATCCATTGAACACTTGTTCTGAACACACAGTCATTGTGATATCATAGTACATTATTTGAATCCATTGAACACTTGTTCTGAACACACAGTCAGTGTGATATCATAGTACATTATTTGAATCCATTGAACACTTGTTCTGAACACACAGTCAGTGTGATATCATAGTACATAATTTGAATCCATTGAACACTTGTTCTGAACACACAGTCATTGAGATATCATAGTACATTATTTGAATCCATTGAACACTTGTTCTGAACACACAGTTATTGTGATATCATAGTACATTATTTGAATCCATTTAACACTTGTTCTGAACACACAGTCATTGTGATATCATAGTACATTATTTGAATCAAATGAACACTTGTTCTGAACACAGTCATTGTGATATCATAGTACATTATTTGAATCCATTTAACACTTGTTCTGAACACACAGTCAGTGTGATATCATAGTACATTATTTGAATCCATTTAACACTTGTTCTGTAAACACAGTCATTGTGATATCATAGTACATTATTTGAATCCATTTAACACTTGTTCTGTAAACACAGTCAGTGTGATATCATAGTACATTATTTGAATCCATTTAACACTTGTTCTGAACACACAGTCATTGTGATATCATAGTACATTATTTGAATCCATTGAACACCTGCTCTGAACACAGTCATTGTGATATCATAGTACATTATTTGAATCCATTTAACACTTGATACAGTAGACCACAACATCCTTCTCCACCGTCTGCAATACACCATTGGACTCTCAGAAAACGCTCACAACTGGTTCACCTCCTACCTGACCGACAGAACTGAGCATGTCGCCCTGGGCAAAGCCAAGTCACACACCCACAACGTCACCTGTGGTGTTCCTCAGGGCTCTGTGCTGGGCCCCACCCTCTTTTCTCTCTACATGCTCCCCCTTGGCAATATCATTAGCAGCCATGGCATAGCATTTCACTGTTATGCGGATGACCCACAGCTCTACCTCAAGACAACCCCCACTTCTTCTGCTCCTCTGCCAACTTCTACACTGACTAACTGCCTGGAGGAGATAGAGGCTTGGATGAAGCTCAACTTTCTACAGCTTAACAGTTCCAAAACGGAGGCCATCCTGGTTGGCACACCACATCAGCTCCGCTCTTCCACCATCACCAATATCAATTTCTACGGCGAAACCATCTCCCTCTCCACATCTGTCACCAACTTGGGTGTTAAAATGGACCAACAACTCACCTTTGACACCCACATCAAACACCTCAGTAAGACATAATTTTACCACCTCAAGAACATCGCCAAACTCCGTCCAACACTCACCCTACCAGATGCAGAGAAGCTCATCCATGCCTTTGTCTCCTCCAGGCTGGACTACTGTAATGCACTCCTCATCGGGATCTCTGGCAGGAGCATCCAGAGACTCCAGTACATACAGAACAGCGCTGCCAGGATCCTGATGAGGGTGCGCAAGCATGACCACATCACCCCCATTCTGAAATCCCTACACTGGCTTCCAGTCCCACTCAGAATTGAGTACAAGGTCTCACTCCTCACTCACCAGTGCATTCATGGACATGCCCCCCTTTACCTACAGGAACTCCTCACCCCCCAGACCTCCTCAGGCACCCGGTCTGCAACCTCACACACCCTCCAAACCCCCAGAACCAAGCTCTGCAGTATGGGTGATAGGGCTTTTGCTTCTGCTGCCCCCAGGCTGTGGAATGCCCTCCCTGACCACCTGAGGGCCCCACAGACTACAGATGTTTTTAAAAAAGACTTAAAAACACATCTCTTTAGAAAAGCATACAACTGACATGTTTAATTTTACTTTTAATTTGTTTAAACTTAATTTTAACTCTTGACTCTGTAGCACTTTGAGATTGTTTTAAATGTAAAGTGCAATATAAATAAAATTGATTATTATTATTATTATTACTTGTTCTGAACACATATTCAGTGTGTGATATCATAGTACATTATTTGAATCCATTGAACACCTGTTCTGAACAAAGTCATTGTGATATCATAGTACATTATTTGAATCCATTGAACACTTGTTCTGAACACACAGTCATTGTGATGTCATAGTGCATTATTTGAATCCATTCAACACTTGTTCTGAACACACAGTCAGTGTGATATCATAGTACATTATTTGAATCCATTCAACACTTGTTCTGAACACACAGTCATTGTGATATCATAGTACATTATTTGAATCCATTGAACACTTGTTCTGAACACAAAGTCATTGTGATATCATAGTACATTATTTGAATCCATTTAACACTTGTTCTGAACACACAGTCATTGTGATATCATAGTACACTATTTTAATCGATTGAACACTTGTTCTGAACACACATTCAGTGTGTGATATCATAGTACATTATTTGAATCAATTTAACACTTGTTCTGAACACACAGACAGTTTGTGATATCATAGTACATTATTTGAATCCATTTAACACTTGTTCCGAACACACATTCAGTGTGTGATACCATAGTGCATTATTTGAATCCATTGAACACTTTTTCTGAACACACAGTCATTGTGATATCATAGTATATTATTTGAATCCATTGAACACTTGTTCTGAACACAGTCATTGTGATATCATAGTGCATTATTCGAATCCATTTAACACTTGTTCTGAACACACAGACAGTGTGATATCAATATATTATTTTAATCCATTGAACACTTGTTCTGAACACACAGTCATTGTGATATCATAGTACATTATTTGAATCCATTTAACACTTGTTCTGAACACACATTCAGTGTGTGATATCATAGTACATTATTTGAATCCATTGAACACCTGTTCTGAACACAGTCATTGTGATGTCATAGTACATTATTTGAATCCATTGAACACTTTTCTGAACACAGAGTCATTGTGATATCATAGTACACTATTTGAATCCATTGAACACTTGTTCTGAACACACAGTCAGTGTGATATCTTAGTACATTATGTGAATCCATGTAACACTTGTTCTGAACACAGTCATTGTGATATCATAGTACATTATTTGAATCCATTGAACACTTGTTCTGAACACACAGTCAGTGTGATATCCTAGTACATTATTTGAATCCATTGAACACTTGTTCTGAACACACAGATAGTGTGATATAGTACATTATTTGAATCCATTGAACACTTGTTCTGAACACAGTCATTGTGATGTCATAGTACATTATTTTAATCCATTGAACACTTGTTCTGAACACAGTCATTGTGATATCATAGTACATTATTTGAATCCATTGAACACTTGTTCTGAACACAGTCATTGTGATATCATAGTACATTATTTTAATCCATTGAACACTTGTTCTGAACACACAGTCATTGTGATATCATAGTGCACTGTTTGAATCCTTTGGACACTTGTTCTGAACACACAGTCATTGTGATATCATAGTGCATTAGTTGAATCAATTGAACACTTGTTAAGAACACACAGACAGTGTCTGATACCATAGTGCATTATTTGAATCCATTGAACACTTGTTCTGAACACACAGTCATTGTGATATCATAGTACATTATTTGAATCCATTGAACACTTGTTCTGAACACACAGTCAGTGTGATATCATAGTACATTATTTGAATCCATTGAACACTTGTTCTGAACACACAGTCAGTGTGATATTATAGTACATAATTTGAATCCATTGAACACTTGTTCTGAACACACAGTCATTGAGATATCATAGTACATTATTTGAATCCATTGAACACTTGTTCTGAACACACAGTCATTGTGATATCATAGTACATTATTTGAATCCATTTAACACTTGTTCTGAACACACAGTCAATGTGATATCATAGTACATTATTTGAATCCATTGAACACTTGTTCTGAACACATAGTAATTGTGATATCATTGTACATTATTTGAATCCATTGAACACTTGTTCTGAACACACAGTCATTGTGATATCATAGTACATTGTTTGAATCCATTGCACACTTGTTCTGAACACACAGACAGTGTGATATCAATATTTTATTTTAATCAATTTAACACTTGTTCTGAACACACAGTCATTGTGATATCATAGTACATTATTTGAATCCATTTAACACTTGTTCTGAACACACAGTCATTGTGATATCATAGTGCATTAGTTGAATCAATTGAACACTTGTTAAGAACACACAGACAGTGTCTGATACCATAGTGCATTATTTGAATCCATTGAACACTTGTTCTGAACACACAGTCATTGTGATATCATAGTACATTATTTGAATCCATTGAACACTTGTTCTGAACACACAGTCAGTGTGATATCATAGTACATTATTTGAATCCATTGAACACTTGTTCTGAACACACAGTCAGTGTGATATCATAGTACATAATTTGAATCCATTGAACACTTGTTCTGAACACACAGTCATTGAGATATCATAGTACATTATTTGAATCCATTGAACACTTGTTCTGAACACACAGTCATTGTGATATCATAGTACATTATTTGAATCCATTTAACACTTGTTCTGAACACACAGTCATTGTGATATCATAGTACATTATTTGAATCAAATGAACACTTGTTCTGAACACAGTCATTGTGATATCATAGTACATTATTTGAATCCATTGAACACTTGTTCTGAACACACAGTCAGTGTGATATCATAGTACATTATTTGAATCCATTTAACACTTGTTCTGTAAACACAGTCATTGTGATATCATAGTACATTATTTGAATCCATTTAACACTTGTTCTGTAAACACAGTCAGTGTGATATCATAGTACATTATTTGAATCCATTCAACACTTGTTCTGAACACACAGTCATTGTGATATCATAGTACATTATTTTAATCCATTGAACACTTGTTCTGAACACACAGTCATTGTGATATCATAGTACATTGTTTGAATCCATTGAACACTTGTTCTGAACACACAGACAGTGTGATATCAATATATTATTTTAATCCATTGAACACTTGTTCTGAACACACAGTCATTGTGATATCATAGTACATTATTTGAATCCATTTAACACTTGTTCTGAACACACATTCAGTGTGTGATATCATAGTACATTATTTGAATCCATTGAACACCTGTTCTGAACACAGTCATTGTGATGTCATAGTACATTATTTGAATCCATTGAACACTTTTCTGAACACAGAGTCATTGTGATATCATAGTACACTATTTGAATCCATTGAACACTTGTTCTGAACACACAGTCAGTGTGATATCTTAGTACATTATGTGAATCCATGTAACACTTGTTCTGAACACAGTCATTGTGATATCATAGTACATTATTTGAATCCATTGAACACTTGTTCTGAACACACAGTCAGTGTGATATCCTAGTACATTATTTGAATCCATTGAACACTTGTTCTGAACACACAGATAGTGTGATATAGTACATTATTTGAATCCATTGAACACTTGTTCTGAACACAGTCATTGTGATGTCATAGTACATTATTTTAATCCATTGAACACTTGTTCTGAACACAATCATTGTGATATCATAGTACATTATTTGAATCCATTGAACACTTGTTCTGAACACAGTCATTGTGATATCATAGTACATTATTTTAATCCATTGAACACTTGTTCTGAACACACAGTCATTGTGATATCATAGTGCACTGTTTGAATCCTTTGGACACTTGTTCTGAACACACAGTCATTGTGATATCATAGTGCATTAGTTGAATCAATTGAACACTTGTTAAGAACACACAGACAGTGTCTGATACCATAGTGCATTATTTGAATCCATTGAACACTTGTTCTGAACACACAGTCATTGTGATATCATAGTACATTATTTGAATCCATTGAACACTTGTTCTGAACACACAGTCATTGTGATATCATAGTACATTATTTGAATCCATTGAACACTTGTTCTGAACACACAGTCAGTGTGATATCATAGTACATTATTTGAATCCATTGAACACTTGTTCTGAACACACAGTCAGTGTGATATCATAGTACATAATTTGAATCCATTGAACACTTGTTCTGAACACACAGTCATTGAGATATCATAGTACATTATTTGAATCCATTGAACACTTGTTCTGAACACACAGTCATTGTGATATCATAGTACATTATTTGAATCCATTTAACACTTGTTCTGAACACACAGTCATTGTGATATCATAGTACATTATTTGAATCAAATGAACACTTGTTCTGAACACAGTCATTGTGATATCATAGTACATTATTTGAATCCATTGAACACTTGTTCTGAACACACAGTCAGTGTGATATCATAGTACATTATTTGAATCCATTTAAAACCTTTTCTGTAAACACAGTCATTGTGATATCATAGTACATTATTTGAATCCATTTAACACTTGTTCTGTAAACACAGTCAGTGTGATATCATAGTACATTATTTGAATCCATTCAACACTTGTTCTGAACACACAGTCATTGTGATATCATAGTACATTATTTTAATCCATTGAACACTTGTTCTGAACACACAGTCATTGTGATATCATAGTACATTGTTTGAATCCATTGAACACTTGTTCTGAACACACAGACAGTGTGATATCAATATATTATTTTAATCCATTGAACACTTGTTCTGAACACACAGTCATTGTGATATCATAGTACATTATTTGAATCCATTTAACACTTGTTCTGAACACACATTCAGTGTGTGATATCATAGTACATTATTTGAATCCATTGAACACCTGTTCTGAACACAGTCATTGTGATGTCATAGTACATTATTTGAATCCATTGAACACTTTTCTGAACACAGAGTCATTGTGATATCATAGTACACTATTTGAATCCATTGAACACTTGTTCTGAACACACAGTCAGTGTGATATCTTAGTACATTATGTGAATCCATGTAACACTTGTTCTGAACACAGTCATTGTGATATCATAGTACATTATTTGAATCCATTGAACACTTGTTCTGAACACACAGTCAGTGTGATATCCTAGTACATTATTTGAATCCATTGAACACTTGTTCTGAACACACAGATAGTGTGATATAGTACATTATTTGAATCCATTGAACACTTGTTCTGAACACAGTCATTGTGATGTCATAGTACATTATTTTAATCCATTGAACACTTGTTCTGAACACAATCATTGTGATATCATAGTACATTATTTGAATCCATTGAACACTTGTTCTGAACACAGTCATTGTGATATCATAGTACATTATTTTAATCCATTGAACACTTGTTCTGAACACACAGTCATTGTGATATCATAGTGCACTGTTTGAATCCTTTGGACACTTGTTCTGAACACACAGTCATTGTGATATCATAGTGCATTAGTTGAATCAATTGAACACTTGTTAAGAACACACAGACAGTGTCTGATACCATAGTGCATTATTTGAATCCATTGAACACTTGTTCTGAACACACAGTCATTGTGATATCATAGTACATTATTTGAATCCATTGAACACTTGTTCTGAACACACAGTCAGTGTGATATCATAGTACATTATTTGAATCCATTGAACACTTGTTCTGAACACACAGTCAGTGTGATATTATAGTACATAATTTGAATCCATTGAACACTTGTTCTGAACACACAGTCATTGAGATATCATAGTACATTATTTGAATCCATTGAACACTTGTTCTGAACACACAGTCATTGTGATATCATAGTACATTATTTGAATCCATTTAACACTTGTTCTGAACACACAGTCAATGTGATATCATAGTACATTATTTGAATCCATTGAACACTTGTTCTGAACACATAGTAATTGTGATATCATTGTACATTATTTGAATCCATTGAACACTTGTTCTGAACACACAGTCATTGTGATATCATAGTACATTGTTTGAATCCATTGAACACTTGTTCTGAACACACAGACAGTGTGATATCAATATTTTATTTTAATCAATTTAACACTTGTTCTGAACACACAGTCAGTGTGATATCATGGTACATTATTTTAATCCATCGAACACTTGTTCTGAACACACATTCAGCGTGATATCATAGTACATTATTTGAATCCATTGAACACTTGTTCTGAACACACAGTCAGTGTGATATCATAGTACATTATTTGAATCCATTGAACACTTGTTCTGAACACACAGATAGTGTGATATAGTACATTATTTGAATCCATTGAACACTTGTTCTGAACACAGTCATTGTGATGTCATAGTACATTATTTGAATCCATTGAACACTTGTTCTGAACTCACAGTCATTGTGATATCATAGTACATTATTTGAATCCATTGAACACTTGTTCTGAACACACAGTCATTGTGATATCATAGTACATTATTTGAATCCATTGAACACTTGTTCTGAACACACAGTCATTGTGATATCATTTTAAATTATTTGAATCCATTTAACACCTGTTCTGAACACAACGACAGTGTGATTTTAATCCTTTGAACACTTGTTCTGAACACACAGTCATTGTGATATCATAGTACATTATTTGAATCAATTTAACACTTGTTCTGAACACACAGTCATTGTGATATCATAGTACATTATTTGAATCCATTGAACACTTGTTCTGAACACACAGTCATTGTGATATCATAGTACATTATTTGAATCCATTTAACACTTGTTCTGAACACACAGTCATTGTGATATCATAGTACATTATTTGAATCCATTGAACACTTGTTCTGAACACACAGTCATTGTGATATCATAGTACATTATTTGAATCCATTGAACACTTGTTCTGAACACACAGTCAGTGTGATATCATAGTACATTATTTGAATCCATTTAACACTTGTTCTGAAAACAGTCATTGTGATGTCATAGTACATTATTTGAATCCATTGAACACTTGTTCTGAACACACAGTCATTGTGATATCATAGTACATTATTTGAATCCATTGAACACTTGTTCTGAACACACAGTCAGTGTGATATCATAGTACATTATTTGAATCCATTTAACACTTGTTCTGAAAACAGTCATTGTGATGTCATAGTACATTATTTGAATCCATTGAACACTTGTTCTGAACACACAGTCATTGTGATATCATAGTACATTATTTGAATCCATTTAACACTTGTTCTGAACACACAGTCATTGTGATATCATAGTGCATTAGTTTAATCAATTGAACACTTGTTAAGAACACACAGACAGTGTCTGATACCATAGTGCATTATTTGAATCCATTGAACACTTGTTCTGAACACACAGTCATTGTGATATCATAGTACATTATTTGAATCCATTGAACACTTGTTCTGAACACACAGTCAGTGTGATATCATAGTACATTATTTGAATCCATTGAACACTTGTTCTGAACACACAGTCAGTGTGATATCATAGTACATAATTTGAATCCATTGAACACTTGTTCTGAACACACAGTCATTGAGATATCATAGTACATTATTTGAATCCATTGAACACTTGTTCTGAACACACAGTTATTGTGATATCATAGTACATTATTTGAATCCATTTAACACTTGTTCTGAACACACAGTCATTGTGATATCATAGTACATTATTTGAATCAAATGAACACTTGTTCTGAACACAGTCATTGTGATATCATAGTACATTATTTGAATCCATTGAACACTTGTTCTGAACACACAGTCAGTGTGATATCATAGTACATTATTTGAATCCATTTAACACTTGTTCTGTAAACACAGTCATTGTGATATCATAGTACATTATTTGAATCCATTTAACACTTGTTCTGTAAACACAGTCAGTGTGATATCATAGTACATTATTTGAATCCATTTAACACTTGTTCTGAACACACAGTCATTGTGATATCATAGTATATTATTTGAATCCATTGAACACTTGTTCTGAACACAGTCATTGTGATATCATCGTGCATTATTTGAATCCATTGAACACTTGTTCTGAACACACAGTCATTGTGATATCATAGTACATTATTTGAATCCATTTGAACACTTGTTCTGAACACACAGTCATTGTGATATCATAGTACATTATTTGAATCAATTTAACACTTGTTCTGAACACACAGTCAGTGTGATATCATAGTACATTATTTGAATCCATTGAACACTTGTTCTGAACACACAGTCATTGTGATATCATAGTACATTATTTGAATCCATTGAACACTTGTTCTGAACACATAGTCAGTGTGATATCATAGTACATTATTTGAATCCATTTAATACTTGTTCTGAACACACATTCAGTGTGTGATATCATAGTACATTATTTGAATCCATTGAACACTTGTTCTGAACACACATTCAGTGTGATATCATAGTACATTATTTTAATCCATTTAACACTTGTTCTGAACACACATTCAGTGTGATATCACAGTACATTATTTGAATCCATTTAACACTTGTTCTGAACACAGTCATTGTGATATCATAGTACATTATTTGAATCCATTGAACACTTGTTCTGAACACACAGTCATTGTGATATCATGGTAAATTATTTGAATCCATTTAACACTTGTTCTGAACACAACGACAGTGTGATTTTAATCCTTTGAACACTTGTTCTGAACACACAGTCATTGTGATATCATAGTACATTATTTGAATCAATTTAACACTTGTTCTGAACACACAGTCATTGTGATATCATAGTACATTATTTGAATCCATTGAACACTTGTTCTGAACACACAGTCATTGTGATATCATAGTACATTATTTGAATCCATTTAACACTTGTTCTGAACACACAGTCATTGTGATATCATAGTACATTATTTGAATCCATTGAACACTTGTTCTGAACACACAGTCATTGTGATATCATAGTACATTATTTGAATCCATTGAACACTTGTTCTGAACACACAGTCAGTGTGATATCATAGTACATTATTTGAATCCATTTAACACTTGTTCTGAAAACAGTCATTGAGATATCATAGTACATTATTTGAATCCATTGAACACTTGTTCTGAACACACAGTCATTGTGATATCATAGTACATTATTTGAATCCATTTAACACTTGTTCTGAACACACAGTCATTGTGATATCATAGTACATTATTTGAATCAAATGAACACTTGTTCTGAACACAGTCATTGTGATATCATAGTACATTATTTGAATCCATTGAACACTTGTTCTGAACACACAGTCAGTGTGATATCATAGTACATTATTTGAATCCATTTAACACTTGTTCTGTAAACACAGTCATTGTGATATCATAGTACATTATTTGAATCCATTTAACACTTGTTCTGTAAACACAGTCAGTGTGATATCATAGTACATTATTTGAATCCATTCAACACTTGTTCTGAACACACAGTCATTGTGATATCATAGTACATTATTTTAATCCATTGAACACTTGTTCTGAACACACAGTCATTGTGATATCATAGTACATTGTTTGAAACCATTGAACACTTGTTCTGAACACACAGACAGTGTGATATCAATATATTATTTTAATCCATTGAACACTTGTTCTGAACACACAGTCAGTGTGATATCATAGTACATTATTTGAATCCATTTAACACTTGTTCTGAAAACAGTCATTGTGATGTCATAGTACATTATTTGAATCCATTGAACACTTGTTCTGAACACACAGTCATTGTGATATCATAGTACATTATTTGAATCCATTGAACACTTGTTCTGAACACACAGTCAGTGTGATATCATAGTACATTATTTGAATCCATTTAACACTTGTTCTGAAAACAGTCATTGTGATGTCATAGTACATTATTTGAATCCATTGAACACTTGTTCTGAACACACAGTCATTGTGATATCATAGTACATTATTTGAATCCATTTAACACTTGTTCTGAACACACAGTCATTGTGATATCATAGTGCATTAGTTGAATCAATTGAACACTTGTTAAGAACACACAGACAGTGTCTGATACCATAGTGCATTATTTGAATCCATTGAACACTTGTTCTGAACACACAGTCATTGTGATATCATAGTACATTATTTGAATCCATTGAACACTTGTTCTGAACACACAGTCAGTGTGATATCATAGTACATTATTTGAATCCATTGAACACTTGTTCTGAACACACAGTCAGTGTGATATCATAGTACATAATTTGAATCCATTGAACACTTGTTCTGAACACACAGTCATTGAGATATCATAGTACATTATTTGAATCCATTGAACACTTGTTCTGAACACACAGTCATTGTGATATCATAGTACATTATTTGAATCCATTTAACACTTGTTCTGAACACACAGTCATTGTGATATCATAGTACATTATTTGAATCAAATGAACACTTGTTCTGAACACAGTCATTGTGATATCATAGTACATTATTTGAATCCATTGAACACTTGTTCTGAACACACAGTCAGTGTGATATCATAGTACATTATTTGAATCCATTTAACACTTGTTCTGTAAACACAGTCATTGTGATATCATAGTACATTATTTGAATCCATTTAACACTTGTTCTGTAAACACAGTCAGTGTGATATCATAGTACATTATTTGAATCCATTCAACACTTGTTCTGAACACACAGTCATTGTGATATCATAGTACATTATTTTAATCCATTGAACACTTGTTCTGAACACACAGTCATTGTGATATCATAGTACATTGTTTGAATCCATTGAACACTTGTTCTGAACACACAGACAGTGTGATATCAATATATTATTTTAATCCATTGAACACTTGTTCTGAACACACAGTCATTGTGATATCATAGTACATTATTTGAATCCATTTAACACTTGTTCTGAACACACATTCAGTGTGTGATATCATAGTACATTATTTGAATCCATTGAACACCTGTTCTGAACACAGTCATTGTGATGTCATAGTACATTATTTGAATCCATTGAACACTTTTCTGAACACAGAGTCATTGTGATATCATAGTACACTATTTGAATCCATTGAACACTTGTTCTGAACACACAGTCAGTGTGATATCTTAGTACATTATGTGAATCCATGTAACACTTGTTCTGAACACAGTCATTGTGATATCATAGTACATTATTTGAATCCATTGAACACTTGTTCTGAACACACAGTCAGTGTGATATCCTAGTACATTATTTGAATCCATTGAACACTTGTTCTGAACACACAGATAGTGTGATATAGTACATTATTTGAATCCATTGAACACTTGTTCTGAACACAGTCATTGTGATGTCATAGTACATTATTTGAATCCATTGAACACTTGTTCTGAACACACAGTCATTGTGATATCATAGTACATTATTTGAATCCATTGAACACTTGTTCTGAACACACAGTCATTGTGATATCATTTTAAATTATTTGAATCCATTTAACACCTGTTCTGAACACAACGACAGTGTGATTTTAATCCTTTGAACACTTGTTCTGAACACACAGTCATTGTGATATCATAGTACATTATTTGAATCAATTTAACACTTGTTCTGAACACACAGTCATTGTGATATCATAGTACATTATTTGAATCCATTGAACACTTGTTCTGAACACACAGTCATTGTGATATCATAGTACATTATTTGAATCCATTTAACACTTGTTCTGAACACACAGTCATTGTGATATCATAGTACATTATTTGAATCCATTGAACACTTGTTCTGAACACACAGTCATTGTGATATCATAGTACATTATTTGAATCCATTGAACACTTGTTCTGAACACACAGTCAGTGTGATATCATAGTACATTATTTGAATCCATTTAACACTTGTTCTGAAAACAGTCATTGTGATGTCATAGTACATTATTTGAATCCATTGAACACTTGTTCTGAACACACAGTCATTGTGATATCATAGTACATTATTTGAATCCATTGAACACTTGTTCTGAACACAGTCATTGTGATATCATAGTACATTATTTTAATCCATTGAACACTTGTTCTGAACACACAGTCATTGTGATATCATAGTGCACTGTTTGAATCCTTTGGACACTTGTTCTGAACACACAGTCATTGTGATATCATAGTGCATTAGTTGAATCAATTGAACACTTGTTAAGAACACACAGACAGTGTCTGATACCATAGTGCATTATTTGAATCCATTGAACACTTGTTCTGAACACACAGTCATTGTGATATCATAGTACATTATTTGAATCCATTGAACACTTGTTCTGAACACACAGTCAGTGTGATATCATAGTACATTATTTGAATCCATTGAACACTTGTTCTGAACACACAGTCAGTGTGATATTATAGTACATAATTTGAATCCATTGAACACTTGTTCTGAACACACAGTCATTGAGATATCATAGTACATTATTTGAATCCATTGAACACTTGTTCTGAACACACAGTCATTGTGATATCATAGTACATTATTTGAATCCATTTAACACTTGTTCTGAACACACAGTCAATGTGATATCATAGTACATTATTTGAATCCATTGAACACTTGTTCTGAACACATAGTAATTGTGATATCATTGTACATTATTTGAATCCATTGAACACTTGTTCTGAACACACAGTCATTGTGATATCATAGTACATTGTTTGAATCCATTGAACACTTGTTCTGAACACACAGACAGTGTGATATCAATATTTTATTTTAATCAATTTAACACTTGTTCTGAACACACAGTCATTGTGATATCATAGTACATTATTTGAATCCATTTAACACTTGTTCTGAACACACAGTCATTGTGATATCATAGTGCATTAGTTGAATCAATTGAACACTTGTTAAGAACACACAGACAGTGTCTGATACCATAGTGCATTATTTGAATCCATTGAACACTTGTTCTGAACACACAGTCATTGTGATATCATAGTACATTATTTGAATCCATTGAACACTTGTTCTGAACACACAGTCAGTGTGATATCATAGTACATTATTTGAATCCATTGAACACGTGTTCTGAACACACAGTCAGTGTGATATCATAGTACATAATTTGAATCCATTGAACACTTGTTCTGAACACACAGTCATTGAGATATCATAGTACATTATTTGAATCCATTGAACACTTGTTCTGAACACACAGTCATTGTGATATCATAGTACATTATTTGAATCCATTTAACACTTGTTCTGAACACACAGTCATTGTGATATCATAGTACATTATTTGAATCAAATGAACACTTGTTCTGAACACAGTCATTGTGATATCATAGTACATTATTTGAATCCATTGAACACTTGTTCTGAACACACAGTCAGTGTGATATCATAGTACATTATTTGAATCCATTTAACACTTGTTCTGTAAACACAGTCATTGTGATATCATAGTACATTATTTGAATCCATTTAACACTTGTTCTGTAAACACAGTCAGTGTGATATCATAGTACATTATTTGAATCCATTCAACACTTGTTCTGAACACACAGTCATTGTGATATCATAGTACATTATTTTAATCCATTGAACACTTGTTCTGAACACACAGTCATTGTGATATCATAGTACATTGTTTGAATCCATTGAACACTTGTTCTGAACACACAGACAGTGTGATATCAATATATTATTTTAATCCATTGAACACTTGTTCTGAACACACAGTCATTGTGATATCATAGTACATTATTTGAATCCATTTAACACTTGTTCTGAACACACATTCAGTGTGTGATATCATAGTACATTATTTGAATCCATTGAACACCTGTTCTGAACACAGTCATTGTGATGTCATAGTACATTATTTGAATCCATTGAACACTTTTCTGAACACAGAGTCATTGTGATATCATAGTACACTATTTGAATCCATTGAACACTTGTTCTGAACACACAGTCAGTGTGATATCTTAGTACATTATGTGAATCCATGTAACACTTGTTCTGAACACAGTCATTGTGATATCATAGTACATTATTTGAATCCATTGAACACTTGTTCTGAACACACAGTCAGTGTGATATCCTAGTACATTATTTGAATCCATTGAACACTTGTTCTGAACACACAGATAGTGTGATATAGTACATTATTTGAATCCATTGAACACTTGTTCTGAACACAGTCATTGTGATGTCATAGTACATTATTTTAATCCATTGAACACTTGTTCTGAACACAGTCATTGTGATATCATAGTACATTATTTGAATCCATTGAACACTTGTTCTGAACACAGTCATTGTGATATCATAGTACATTATTTTAATCCATTGAACACTTGTTCTGAACACACAGTCATTGTGATATCATAGTGCACTGTTTGAATCCTTTGGACACTTGTTCTGAACACACAGTCATTGTGATATCATAGTGCATTAGTTGAATCAATTGAACACTTGTTAAGAACACACAGACAGTGTCTGATACCATAGTGCATTATTTGAATCCATTGAACACTTGTTCTGAACACACAGTCATTGTGATATCATAGTACATTATTTGAATCCATTGAACACTTGTTCTGAACACACAGTCAGTGTGATATCATAGTACATTATTTGAATCCATTGAACACTTGTTCTGAACACACAGTCAGTGTGATATTATAGTACATAATTTGAATCCATTGAACACTTGTTCTGAACACACAGTCATTGAGATATCATAGTACATTATTTGAATCCATTGAACACTTGTTCTGAACACACAGTCATTGTGATATCATAGTACATTATTTGAATCCATTTAACACTTGTTCTGAACACACAGTCAATGTGATATCATAGTACATTATTTGAATCCATTGAACACTTGTTCTGAACACATAGTAATTGTGATATCATTGTACATTATTTGAATCCATTGAACACTTGTTCTGAACACACAGTCATTGTGATATCATAGTACATTGTTTGAATCCATTGAACACTTGTTCTGAACACACAGACAGTGTGATATCAATATTTTATTTTAATCAATTTAACACTTGTTCTGAACACACAGTCAGTGTGATATCATGGTACATTATTTTAATCCATCGAACACTTGTTCTGAACACACATTCAGCGTGATATCATAGTACATTATTTGAATCCATTGAACACTTGTTCTGAACACACAGTCAGTGTGATATCATAGTACATTATTTGAATCCATTGAACACTTGTTCTGAACACACAGATAGTGTGATATAGTACATTATTTGAATCCATTGAACACTTGTTCTGAACACAGTCATTGTGATGTCATAGTACATTATTTGAATCCATTGAACACTTGTTCTGAACTCACAGTCATTGTGATATCATAGTACATTATTTTAATCAAATAAACACTTGTTCTGAACACAGTCATTGTGATATCATAGTACATTATTTGAATCCATTGAACACTTGTTCTGAACACACAGTCATTGTGATATCATAGTACATTATTTGAATCCATTGAACACTTGTTCTGAACACACAGTCATTGTGATATCATGGTAAATTATTTGAATCCATTTAACACCTGTTCTGAACACAACGACAGTGTGATTTTAATCCTTTGAACACTTGTTCTGAACACACAGTCATTGTGATATCATAGTACATTATTTGAATCAATTTAACACTTGTTCTGAACACACAGTCATTGTGATATCATAGTACATTATTTGAATCCATTGAACACTTGTTCTGAACACACAGTCATTGTGATATCATAGTACATTATTTGAATCCATTTAACACTTGTTCTGAACACACAGTCATTGTGATATCATAGTACATTATTTGAATCCATTGAACACTTGTTCTGAACACACAGTCATTGTGATATCATAGTACATTATTTGAATCCATTGAACACTTGTTCTGAACACACAGTCAGTGTGATATCATAGTACATTATTTGAATCCATTTAACACT
Organism: Gobio gobio; assembly: GCF_949357685.1. Taxonomy (NCBI): domain Eukaryota; kingdom Metazoa; phylum Chordata; class Actinopteri; order Cypriniformes; family Gobionidae; genus Gobio; species Gobio gobio. Next base: position 35,557,990 of record NC_137116.1, on the reverse strand, counting down.
TGTTCTGAAAACAGTCATTGTGATGTCATAGTACATTATTTGAATCCATTGAACACTTGTTCTGAACACACAGTCATTGTGATATCATAGTACATTATTTGAATCCATTGAACACTTGTTCTGAACACACAGTCAGTGTGATATCATAGTACATTATTTGAATCCATTTAACACTTGTTCTGAAAACAGTCATTGTGATGTCATAGTACATTATTTGAATCCATTGAACACTTGTTCTGAACACACAGTCATTGTGATATCATAGTACATTATTTGAATCCATTTAACACTTGTTCTGAACACACAGTCATTGTGATATCATAGTGCATTAGTTGAATCAATTGAACACTTGTTAAGAACACACAGACAGTGTCTGATACCATAGTGCATTATTTGAATCCATTGAACACTTGTTCTGAACACACAGTCATTGTGATATCATAGTACATTATTTGAATCCATTGAACACTTGTTCTGAACACACAGTCAGTGTGATATCATAGTACATTATTTGAATCCATTGAACACTTGTTCTGAACACACAGTCAGTGTGATATCATAGTACATAATTTGAATCCATTGAACACTTGTTCTGAACACACAGTCATTGAGATATCATAGTACATTATTTGAATCCATTGAACACTTGTTCTGAACACACAGTTATTGTGATATCATAGTACATTATTTGAATCCATTTAACACTTGTTCTGAACACACAGTCATTGTGATATCATAGTACATTATTTGAATCAAATGAACACTTGTTCTGAACACAGTCATTGTGATATCATAGTACATTATTTGAATCCATTGAACACTTGTTCTGAACACACAGTCAGTGTGATATCATAGTACATTATTTGAATCCATTTAACACTTGTTCTGTAAACACAGTCATTGTGATATCATAGTACATTATTTGAATCCATTTAACACTTGTTCTGTAAACACAGTCAGTGTGATATCATAGTACATTATTTGAATCCATTTAACACTTGTTCTGAACACACAGTCATTGTGATATCATAGTATATTATTTGAATCCATTGAACACTTGTTCTGAACACAGTCATTGTGATATCATCGTGCATTATTTGAATCCATTGAACACTTGTTCTGAACACACAGTCATTGTGATATCATAGTACATTATTTGAATCCATTTGAACACTTGTTCTGAACACACAGTCATTGTGATATCATAGTACATTATTTGAATCAATTTAACACTTGTTCTGAACACACAGTCAGTGTGATATCATAGTACATTATTTGAATCCATTGAACACTTGTTCTGAACACACAGTCATTGTGATATCATAGTACATTATTTGAATCCATTGAACACTTGTTCTGAACACATAGTCAGTGTGATATCATAGTACATTATTTGAATCCATTTAATACTTGTTCTGAACACACATTCAGTGTGTGATATCATAGTACATTATTTGAATCCATTGAACACTTGTTCTGAACACACATTCAGTGTGATATCATAGTACATTATTTTAATCCATTTAACACTTGTTCTGAACACACATTCAGTGTGATATCACAGTACATTATTTGAATCCATTTAACACTTGTTCTGAACACAGTCATTGTGATATCATAGTACATTATTTGAATCCATTGAACACTTGTTCTGAACACACAGTCATTGTGATATCATGGTAAATTATTTGAATCCATTTAACACTTGTTCTGAACACAACGACAGTGTGATTTTAATCCTTTGAACACTTGTTCTGAACACACAGTCATTGTGATATCATAGTACATTATTTGAATCAATTTAACACTTGTTCTGAACACACAGTCATTGTGATATCATAGTACATTATTTGAATCCATTGAACACTTGTTCTGAACACACAGTCATTGTGATATCATAGTACATTATTTGAATCCATTTAACACTTGTTCTGAACACACAGTCATTGTGATATCATAGTACATTATTTGAATCCATTGAACACTTGTTCTGAACACACAGTCATTGTGATATCATAGTACATTATTTGAATCCATTGAACACTTGTTCTGAACACACAGTCAGTGTGATATCATAGTACATTATTTGAATCCATTTAACACTTGTTCTGAAAACAGTCATTGTGATGTCATAGTACATTATTTGAATCCATTGAACACTTGTTCTGAACACACAGTCATTGTGATATCATAGTACATTATTTGAATCCATTGAACACTTGTTCTGAACACACAGTCAGTGTGATATCATAGTACATTATTTGAATCCATTTAACACTTGTTCTGAAAACAGTCATTGTGATGTCATAGTACATTATTTGAATCCATTGAACACTTGTTCTGAACACACAGTCATTGTGATATCATAGTACATAATTTGAATCCATTTAACACTTGTTCTGAACACACAGTCATTGTGATATCATAGTGCATTAGTTGAATCAATTGAACACTTGTTAAGAACACACAGACAGTGTCTGATACCATAGTGCATTATTTGAATCCATTGAACACTTGTTCTGAACACACAGTCATTGTGATATCATAGTACATTATTTGAATCCATTGAACACTTGTTCTGAACACACAGTCAGTGTGATATCATAGTACATTATTTGAATCCATTGAACACTTGTTCTGAACACACAGTCAGTGTGATATCATAGTACATAATTTGAATCCATTGAACACTTGTTCTGAACACACAGTCATTGAGATATCATAGTACATTATTTGAATCCATTGAACACTTGTTCTGAACACACAGTCATTGTGATATCATAGTACATTATTTGAATCCATTTAACACTTGTTCTGAACACACAGTCATTGTGATATCATAGTACATTATTTGAATCAAATGAACACTTGTTCTGAACACAGTCATTGTGATATCATAGTACATTATTTGAATCCATTGAACACTTGTTCTGAACACACAGTCAGTGTGATATCATAGTACATTATTTGAATCCATTTAACACTTGTTCTGTAAACACAGTCAGTGTGATATCATAGTACATTATTTGAATCCATTTAACACTTGTTCTGAACACACAGTCATTGTGATATCATAGTATATTATTTGAATCCATTGAACACTTGTTCTGAACACAGTCATTGTGATATCATCGTGCATTATTTGAATCCATTGAACACTTGTTCTGAACACACAGTCATTGTGATATCATAGTACATTATTTGAATCCATTGAACACTTGTTCTGAACACACAGTCATTGTGATATCATAGTACATTATTTGAATCCATTGAACACTTGTTCTGAACACATAGTCAGTGTGATATCATAGTACATTATTTGAATCCATTTAATACTTGTTCTGAACACACATTCAGTGTGTGATATTATAGTACATTATTTGAATCCATTGAACACTTGTTCTGAACACACATTCAGTGTGATATCATAGTACATTATTTTAATCCATTTAACACTTGTTCTGAACACACATTCAGTGTGATATCACAGTACATTATTTGAATCCATTTAACACTTGTTCTGAACACAGTCATTGTGATATCATAGTACATTATTTGAATCCATTGAACACCTGTTCTGAACAAAGTCATTGTGATATCATAGTACATTATTTGAATCCATTGAAAACTTGTTCTGAACACACAGTCATTGTGATATCATCGTGCATTATTTGAATCCATTGAACACTTGTTCTGAACACACAGTCATTGTGATATCATGGTAAATTATTTGAATCCATTTAACACTTGTTCTGAACACAACGACAGTGTGATTTTAATCCTTTGAACACTTGTTCTGAACACACAGTCATTGTGATATCATAGTACATTATTTGAATCAATTTAACACTTGTTCTGAACACACAGTCATTGTGATATCATAGTACATTATTTGAATCCATTGAACACTTGTTCTGAACACACAGTCATTGTGATATCATAGTACATTATTTGAATCCATTTAACACTTGTTCTGTAAACACAGTCAGTGTGATATCATAGTACATTATTTGAATCCATTTAACACTTGTTCTGAACACAGAGTCATTGTGATATCATAGTATATTATTTGAATCCATTGAACACTTGTTCTGAACACAGTCATTGTGATATCATCGTGCATTATTTGAATCCATTGAACACTTGTTCTGAACACACAGTCATTGTGATATCATAGTACATTATTTGAATCCATTTGAACACTTGTTCTGAACACACAGTCATTGTGATATCATAGTACATTATTTGAATCAATTTAACACTTGTTCTGAACACACAGTCAGTGTGATATCATAGTACATTATTTGAATCCATTGAACACTTGTTCTGAACACACAGTCATTGTGATATCATAGTACATTATTTGAATCCATTGAACACTTGTTCTGAACACATAGTCAGTGTGATATCATAGTACATTATTTGAATCCATTTAATACTTGTTCTGAACACACATTCAGTGTGTGATATCATAGTACATTATTTGAATCCATTGAACACTTGTTCTGAACACACATTCAGTGTGATATCATAGTACATTATTTTAATCCATTCAACACTTGTTCTGAACACACAGTCAGTGTGATATCATAGTACATTATTTGAATCCATTCAACACTTGTTCTGAACACACAGTCATTGTGATATCATAGTACATTATTTGAATCCATTGAACACTTGTTCTGAACACACAGTCATTGTGATGTCATAGTGCATTATTTGAATCCATTCAACACTTGTTCTGAACACACAGTCAGTGTGATATTATAGTACATTATTTGAATCCATTTAACACTTGTTCTGAATACACAGTCATTGTGATATCATAGTACACTATTTTAATCGATTGAACACTTGTTCTGAACACACATTCAGTGTGTGATATCATAGTACATTATTTGAATCAATTTAACACTTGTTCTGAACACACAGACAGTTTGTGATATCATAGTACATTATTTGAATCCATTTAACACTTGTTCCGAACACACATTCAGTGTGTGATACCATAGTGCATTATTTGAATCCATTGAACACTTGTTCTGAACACACAGTCAATGTGATATCATAGTACATTATTTGAATCCATTGAACACTTGTTCTGAACACACAGACAGTGTGATATCATAGTACATTATTTTAATCCATTTAACACTTGTTCTGAACACACATTCAGTGTGTGATATCATAGTACATTATTTGAATCCATTGAACACCTGCTCTGAACACAGTCATTGTGATATCATAGTACATTATTTGAATCCATTTAACACTTGATACAGTAGACCACAACATCCTTCTCCACCGTCTGCAATACACCATTGGACTCTCAGAAAACGCTCACAACTGGTTCACCTCCTACCTGACCGACAGAACTGAGCATGTCGCCCTGGGCAAAGCCAAGTCACACACCCACAACGTCACCTGTGGTGTTCCTCAGGGCTCTGTGCTGGGCCCCACCCTCTTTTCTCTCTACATGCTCCCCCTTGGCAATATCATTAGCAGCCATGGCATAGCATTTCACTGTTATGCGGATGACCCACAGCTCTACCTCAAGACAACCCCCACTTCTTCTGCTCCTCTGCCAACTTCTACACTGACTAACTGCCTGGAGGAGATAGAGGCTTGGATGAAGCTCAACTTTCTACAGCTTAACAGTTCCAAAACGGAGGCCATCCTGGTTGGCACACCACATCAGCTCCGCTCTTCCACCATCACCAATATCAATTTCTACGGCGAAACCATCTCCCTCTCCACATCTGTCACCAACTTGGGTGTTAAAATGGACCAACAACTCACCTTTGACACCCACATCAAACACCTCAGTAAGACATAATTTTACCACCTCAAGAACATCGCCAAACTCCGTCCAACACTCACCCTACCAGATGCAGAGAAGCTCATCCATGCCTTTGTCTCCTCCAGGCTGGACTACTGTAATGCACTCCTCATCGGGATCTCTGGCAGGAGCATCCAGAGACTCCAGTACATACAGAACAGCGCTGCCAGGATCCTGATGAGGGTGCGCAAGCATGACCACATCACCCCCATTCTGAAATCCCTACACTGGCTTCCAGTCCCACTCAGAATTGAGTACAAGGTCTCACTCCTCACTCACCAGTGCATTCATGGACATGCCCCCCTTTACCTACAGGAACTCCTCACCCCCCAGACCTCCTCAGGCACCCGGTCTGCAACCTCACACACCCTCCAAACCCCCAGAACCAAGCTCTGCAGTATGGGTGATAGGGCTTTTGCTTCTGCTGCCCCCAGGCTGTGGAATGCCCTCCCTGACCACCTGAGGGCCCCACAGACTACAGATGTTTTTAAAAAAGACTTAAAAACACATCTCTTTAGAAAAGCATACAACTGACATGTTTAATTTTACTTTTAATTTGTTTAAACTTAATTTTAACTCTTGACTCTGTAGCACTTTGAGATTGTTTTAAATGTAAAGTGCAATATAAATAAAATTGATTATTATTATTATTATTACTTGTTCTGAACACATATTCAGTGTGTGATATCATAGTACATTATTTGAATCCATTGAACACCTGTTCTGAACAAAGTCATTGTGATATCATAGTACATTATTTGAATCCATTGAACACTTGTTCTGAACACACAGTCATTGTGATGTCATAGTGCATTATTTGAATCCATTCAACACTTGTTCTGAACACACAGTCAGTGTGATATCATAGTACATTATTTGAATCCATTCAACACTTGTTCTGAACACACAGTCATTGTGATATCATAGTACATTATTTGAATCCATTGAACACTTGTTCTGAACACAAAGTCATTGTGATATCATAGTACATTATTTGAATCCATTTAACACTTGTTCTGAACACACAGTCATTGTGATATCATAGTACACTATTTTAATCGATTGAACACTTGTTCTGAACACACATTCAGTGTGTGATATCATAGTACATTATTTGAATCAATTTAACACTTGTTCTGAACACACAGACAGTTTGTGATATCATAGTACATTATTTGAATCCATTTAACACTTGTTCCGAACACACATTCAGTGTGTGATACCATAGTGCATTATTTGAATCCATTGAACACTTTTTCTGAACACACAGTCATTGTGATATCATAGTATATTATTTGAATCCATTGAACACTTGTTCTGAACACAGTCATTGTGATATCATAGTGCATTATTTTAATCCATTGAACACTTGTTCTGAACACACAGTCAGTGTGATATCATAGTACATTATTTGAATCCATTTAACACTTGTTCTGAACACACATTCAGTGTGTGATATCATAGTACATTATTTGAATCCATTTAACACTTGTTCTGAACACACATTCAGTGTGATATCATAGTACATTATTTGAATCCATTTAACACTTGTTCTGAACACAGTCATTGTGATGTCATAGTACATTATTTGAATCCATTGAACACTTGTTCTGAACACAGTCATTGTGATATCATAGTACATTATTTGAATCCATTGAACACTTGTTCTGAACACAGTCATTGTGATATCATAGTACATTATTTGAATCCATTGAACACTTGTTCTGAACACACAGTCATTGTGATATCATAGTACATTATTTGAATCCATTTAACACTTGTTCTGAACACACAGTCATTGTGATATCATAGTACATTATTTGAATCAAATGAACACTTGTTCTGAACACAGTCATTGTGATATCATAGTACATTATTTGAATCCATTGAACACTTGTTCTGAACACACAGTAATTGTGATATCATAGTGCATTATTTGAATCCATTGAACACTTGTTCTGAACACACAGTCATTGTGATATCATAGTGCATTATTTGAATCCATTGAACACTTGTTCTTAACACACAGTCAGTGTGATATCATAGTACATTATTTGAATCCATTGAACACTTGTTCTGAACACACAGTCAGTGTGATATCATAGTACATTATTTGAATCCATTGAACACTTGTTCTGAACACACGGTCATTGTGATATCATAGTACATTATTTGAATCCATTTAACACTTGTTCTGAACACACAGTCATTGTGATATCATAGTACATTATTTGAATCAATTGAACACTTGTTCTGAACACAGTCATTGTGATATCATAGTACATTGTTTGAATCCATTGAACACTTGTTCTGAACACACAGTCATTGTGATATCATAGTACATTATTTGAATCAATTGAACACTTGTTCTGAACACAGTCATTGTGATATCATAGTACATTGTTTGAATCCATTGAACACTTGATCTGAACACACAGACAGTGTGATATCATAGTACATTATTTGAATCCATTTAACACTTGTTCTGAACACACAGTCAGTGTGATATCATAGTACATTATTTGAATCCATTTAACACTTGTTCTGAACACACAGTCAGTGTGATATCATAGTACATTATTTTAATCAATTTAACACTTGTTCTGAACACAGAATCAGTGTGATATCATAGTACATTATTTGAATCCATTGAAAACTTGTTCTGAACACAGTCATTGTGATATCATAGTACATTATTTTAATCCATTGAACACTTGTTCTGAACACACAGTCATTGTGATATCATAGTACATTATTTGAATCCATTGAACACTTGTTCTGAACACAGTCATTGTGATATCATAGTACACTATTTTAATCCATTTAACACTTGTTCTGAACACACAGTCATTGTGATATCATAGTACATTATTTGAATCCATTTAACACTTGTTCTGAACACACATTCAGTGTGTGATACCATAGTGCATTATTTGAATCCATTGAACACTTTTTCTGAACACACAGTCATTGTGATATCATAGTACATTATTTGAATCCATTTAACACTTGTTCTGAACACACAGTCATTGTGATATCATAGTACATTATTTGAATCCATTGAACACTTGTTCTGAACACACAGTCATTGTTATATCATAGTAAATTATTTTAATCCATTTAACACTTGTTCTGAACACAGTCATTGTGATGTCATTGTGCATTATTTGAATCCATTGAACACTTGTTCTGAACACAGTCATTGTGATATCATAGTACACTATTTTAATCCATTGAACACTTGTTCTGAACACAGTCATTGTGATATCATAGTGCATTATTTGAATCCATTTAACACTTGTTCTGAACACACAGTCAGTGTGATATTATAGTACATTATTTGAATCCATTTAACACTTGTTCTGAACACAGTCATTGTGATATCATAGTACATTATTTGAATCCATTGAACACTTGTTCTGAACAAACAGTCAGTGTGATATCATAGTACATTATTTGAATCCATTTAACACTTGTTCTGAACACAGTCATTGTGATATCATAGTACATTATTTTAATCCATTGAACACTTGTTCTGAACACACAGTCAGTGTGATATCATAGTACATTATTTGAATCCATTCAACACTTGTTCCGAACACAAAGACAGTGTGATTTTAATCAATTGAACACTTGTTCTGAGCACACATTCAGTGTGTGATATCATAGTGCATTATTTGAATCCATTGAACACTTGTTCTGAACACACAGTCATTGTGATATCATAGTACATTATTTGAATCCATTGAACACTTGTTCTGAACACAGTCATTGTGATATCATAGTGCATTATTTTAATCCTTTGAACACTTGTTCTGAACACACAGTCAGTGTGATATCATAGTACATTATTTGAATCCATTTAACACTTGTTCTGAACACACAGTCAGTGTGATATCATAGTACATTATTTGAATCCATTGAACACTTGTTCTGAACACACAGTCAGTGTGATATCATAGTACATTATTTGAATCCATTTAACACTTGTTCTGAACACACAGTCATTGTGATATCATAGTACATTATTTTAATCCATTGAACACTTGTTCTGAACACACAGTCAGTGTGATATCATAGTACATTATTTGAATCCATTCAACACTTGTTCCGAACACAAAGACAGTGTGATTTTAATCAATTGAACACTTGTTCTGAACACACATTCAGTGTGTGATATCATAGTGCATTATTTGAATCCATTGAACACTTGTTCTGAACACACAGTCATTGTGATAACAGTACATTATTTGAATCCATTGAACACTTGTTCTGAACACAGTCATTGTGATATCATAGTGCATTATTTTAATCCATTGAACACTTGTTCTTAGCACACAGTCAGTGTGATATCATAGTACATTATTTGAATCCATTTAACACTTGTTCTGAACACACAGTCAGTGTGTGATATCATAGTGCATTATTTGAATCCATTGAAAACTTGTTCTGAACACACAGTCATTGTGATATCATAGTACATTATTTGAATCCATTGAACACTTGTTCTGAACACAGTCATTGTGATATCATAGTGCATTATTTTAATCCATTGAACACTTGTTCTTAGCACACAGTCAGTGTGATATCATAGTACATTATTTGAATCCATTTAACACTTGTTCTGAACACACAGTCAGTGTGTGATATCATAGTGCATTATTTGAATCCATTGAAAACTTGTTCTGAACACACAGTCATTGTGATATCATAGTACATTATTTGAATCCATTTAACACTTGTTCTGAACACACAGTCATTGTGATATCATAGTACATTATTTGAATCAAATGAACACTTGTTCTGAACACAGTCATTGTGATATCATAGTACATTATTTGAATCCATTGAACACTTGTTCTGAACACACAGTCAGTGTGATATCATAGTACATTATTTGAATCCATTTAACACTTGTTCTGTAAACACAGTCATTGTGATATCATAGTACATTATTTGAATCCATTTAACACTTGTTCTGTAAACACAGTCAGTGTGATATCATAGTACATTATTTGAATCCATTTAACACTTGTTCTGAACACACAGTCATTGTGATATCATAGTATATTATTTGAATCCATTGAACACTTGTTCTGAACACAGTCATTGTGATATCATCGTGCATTATTTGAATCCATTGAACACTTGTTCTGAACACACAGTCATTGTGATATCATAGTACATTATTTGAATCCATTGAACACTTGTTCTGAACACACAGTCATTGTGATATCATAGTACATTATTTGAATCCATTGAACACTTGTTCTGAACACATAGTCAGTGTGATATCATAGTACATTATTTGAATCCATTTAATACTTGTTCTGAACACACATTCAGTGTGTGATATCATAGTACATTATTTGAATCCATTGAACACTTGTTCTGAACACACATTCAGTGTGATATCATAGTACATTATTTTAATCCATTTAACACTTGTTCTGAACACACATTCAGTGTGATATCACAGTACATTATTTGAATCCATTTAACACTTGTTCTGAACACAGTCATTGTGATATCATAGTACATTATTTGAATCCATTGAACACCTGTTCTGAACAAAGTCATTGTGATATCATAGTACATTATTTGAATCCATTGAAAACTTGTTCTGAACACACAGTCATTGTGATATCATCGTGCATTATTTGAATCCATTGAACACTTGTTCTGAACACACAGTCATTGTGATATCATGGTAAATTATTTGAATCCATTTAACACTTGTTCTGAACACAACGACAGTGTGATTTTAATCCTTTGAACACTTGTTCTGAACACACAGTCATTGTGATATCATAGTACATTATTTGAATCAATTTAACACTTGTTCTGAACACACAGTCATTGTGATATCATAGTACATTATTTGAATCCATTGAACACTTGTTCTGAACACACAGTCATTGTGATATCATAGTACATTATTTGAATCCATTTAACACTTGTTCTGAACACAGAGTCATTGTGATATCATAGTATATTATTTGAATCCATTGAACACTTGTTCTGAACACAGTCATTGTGATATCATCGTGCATTATTTGAATCCATTGAACACTTGTTCTGAACACACAGTCATTGTGATATCATAGTACATTATTTGAATCCATTTGAACACTTGTTCTGAACACACAGTCATTGTGATATCATAGTACATTATTTGAATCAATTTAACACTTGTTCTGAACACACAGTCAGTGTGATATCATAGTACATTATTTGAATCCATTGAACACTTGTTCTGAACACACAGTCATTGTGATATCATAGTACATTATTTGAATCCATTGAACACTTGTTCTGAACACATAGTCAGTGTGATATCATAGTACATTATTTGAATCCATTTAATACTTGTTCTGAACACACATTCAGTGTGTGATATCATAGTACATTATTTGAATCCATTGAACACTTGTTCTGAACACACATTCAGTGTGATATCATAGTACATTATTTTAATCCATTCAACACTTGTTCTGAACACACAGTCAGTGTGATATCATAGTACATTATTTGAATCCATTCAACACTTGTTCTGAACACACAGTCATTGTGATATCATAGTACATTATTTGAATCCATTGAACACTTGTTCTGAACACACAGTCATTGTGATGTCATAGTGCATTATTTGAATCCATTCAACACTTGTTCTGAACACACAGTCAGTGTGATATTATAGTACATTATTTGAATCCATTTAACACTTGTTCTGAATACACAGTCATTGTGATATCATAGTACACTATTTTAATCGATTGAACACTTGTTCTGAACACACATTCAGTGTGTGATATCATAGTACATTATTTGAATCAATTTAACACTTGTTCTGAACACACAGACAGTTTGTGATATCATAGTACATTATTTGAATCCATTTAACACTTGTTCCGAACACACATTCAGTGTGTGATACCATAGTGCATTATTTGAATCCATTGAACACTTGTTCTGAACACACAGTCAATGTGATATCATAGTACATTATTTGAATCCATTGAACACTTGTTCTGAACACACAGACAGTGTGATATCATAGTACATTATTTTAATCCATTTAACACTTGTTCTGAACACACATTCAGTGTGTGATATCATAGTACATTATTTGAATCCATTGAACACCTGCTCTGAACACAGTCATTGTGATATCATAGTACATTATTTGAATCCATTTAACACTTGATACAGTAGACCACAACATCCTTCTCCACCGTCTGTAATACACCATTGGACTCTCAGAAAACGCTCACAACTGGTTCACCTCCTACCTGACCGACAGAACTGAGCATGTCGCCCTGGGCAAAGCCAAGTCACACACCCACAACGTCACCTGTGGTGTTCCTCAGGGCTCTGTGCTGGGCCCCACCCTCTTTTCTCTCTACATGCTCCCCCTTGGCAATATCATTAGCAGCCATGGCATAGCATTTCACTGTTATGCGGATGACCCACAGCTCTACCTCAAGACAACCCCCACTTCTTCTGCTCCTCTGCCAACTTCTACACTGACTAACTGCCTGGAGGAGATAGAGGCTTGGATGAAGCTCAACTTTCTACAGCTTAACAGTTCCAAAACGGAGGCCATCCTGGTTGGCACACCACATCAGCTCCGCTCTTCCACCATCACCAATATCAATTTCTACGGCGAAACCATCTCCCTCTCCACATCTGTCACCAACTTGGGTGTTAAAATGGACCAACAACTCACCTTTGACACCCACATCAAACACCTCAGTAAGACATAATTTTACCACCTCAAGAACATCGCCAAACTCCGTCCAACACTCACCCTACCAGATGCAGAGAAGCTCATCCATGCCTTTGTCTCCTCCAGGCTGGACTACTGTAATGCACTCCTCATCGGGATCTCTGGCAGGAGCATCCAGAGACTCCAGTACATACAGAACAGCGCTGCCAGGATCCTGATGAGGGTGCGCAAGCATGACCACATCACCCCCATTCTGAAATCCCTACACTGGCTTCCAGTCCCACTCAGAATTGAGTACAAGGTCTCACTCCTCACTCACCAGTGCATTCATGGACATGCCCCCCTTTACCTACAGGAACTCCTCACCCCCCAGACCTCCTCAGGCACCCGGTCTGCAACCTCACACACCCTCCAAACCCCCAGAACCAAGCTCTGCAGTATGGGTGATAGGGCTTTTGCTTCTGCTGCCCCCAGGCTGTGGAATGCCCTCCCTGACCACCTGAGGGCCCCACAGACTACAGATGTTTTTAAAAAAGACTTAAAAACACATCTCTTTAGAAAAGCATACAACTGACATGTTTAATTTTACTTTTAATTTGTTTAAACTTAATTTTAACTCTTGACTCTGTAGCACTTTGAGATTGTTTTAAATGTAAAGTGCAATATAAATAAAATTGATTATTATTATTATTATTACTTGTTCTGAACACATATTCAGTGTGTGATATCATAGTACATTATTTGAATCCATTGAACACCTGTTCTGAACAAAGTCATTGTGATATCATAGTACATTATTTGAATCCATTGAACACTTGTTCTGAACACACAGTCATTGTGATGTCATAGTGCATTATTTGAATCCATTCAACACTTGTTCTGAACACACAGTCAGTGTGATATCATAGTACATTATTTGAATCCATTCAACACTTGTTCTGAACACACAGTCATTGTGATATCATAGTACATTATTTGAATCCATTGAACACTTGTTCTGAACACACAGTCATTGTGATATCATAGTACATTATTTGAATCCATTGAACACTTGTTCTGAACACATAGTCAGTGTGATATCATAGTACATTATTTGAATCCATTTAATACTTGTTCTGAACACACATTCAGTGTGTGATATCATAGTACATTATTTGAATCCATTGAACACTTGTTCTGAACACACATTCAGTGTGATATCATAGTACATTATTTTAATCCATTTAACACTTGTTCTGAACACACATTCGGTGTGATATCACAGTACATTATTTGAATCCATTTAACACTTGTTCTGAACACAGTCATTGTGATATCATAGTACATTATTTGAATCCATTGAACACTTGTTCTGAACACACAGTCATTGTGATATCATGGTAAATTATTTGAATCCATTTAACACTTGTTCTGAACACAACGACAGTGTGATTTTAATCCTTTGAACACTTGTTCTGAACACACAGTCATTGTGATATCATAGTACATTATTTGAATCAATTTAACACTTGTTCTGAACACACATTCAGTGTGATATCATAGTACATTATTTGAATCCATTTAACACTTGTTCTGAACACAGTCATTGTGATGTCATAGTACATTATTTGAATCCATTGAACACTTGTTCTGAACACAGTCATTGTGATATCATAGTACATTATTTGAATCCATTGAACACTTGTTCTGAACACAGTCATTGTGATATCATAGTACATTATTTGAATCCATTGAACACTTGTTCTGAACACACAGTCATTGTGATATCATAGTACATTATTTGAATCCATTTAACACTTGTTCTGAACACACAGTCATTGTGATATCATAGTACATTATTTGAATCAAATGAACACTTGTTCTGAACACAGTCATTGTGATATCATAGTACATTATTTGAATCCATTGAACACTTGTTCTGAACACACAGTAATTGTGATATCATAGTGCATTATTTGAATCCATTGAACACTTGTTCTGAACACACAGTCATTGTGATATCATAGTGCATTATTTGAATCCATTGAACACTTGTTCTTAACACACAGTCAGTGTGATATCATAGTACATTATTTGAATCCATTGAACACTTGTTCTGAACACACAGTCAGTGTGATATCATAGTACATTATTTGAATCCATTGAACACTTGTTCTGAACACACGGTCATTGTGATATCATAGTACATTATTTGAATCCATTTAACACTTGTTCTGAACACACAGTCATTGTGATATCATAGTACATTATTTGAATCAATTGAACACTTGTTCTGAACACAGTCATTGTGATATCATAGTACATTGTTTGAATCCATTGAACACTTGTTCTGAACACACAGTCATTGTGATATCATAGTACATTATTTGAATCAATTGAACACTTGTTCTGAACACAGTCATTGTGATATCATAGTACATTGTTTGAATCCATTGAACACTTGATCTGAACACACAGACAGTGTGATATCATAGTACATTATTTGAATCCATTTAACACTTGTTCTGAACACACAGTCAGTGTGATATCATAGTACATTATTTGAATCCATTTAACACTTGTTCTGAACACACAGTCAGTGTGATATCATAGTACATTATTTTAATCAATTTAACACTTGTTCTGAACACAGAATCAGTGTGATATCATAGTACATTATTTGAATCCATTGAAAACTTGTTCTGAACACAGTCATTGTTATATCATAGTACATTATTTTAATCCATTGAACACTTGTTCTGAACACACAGTCATTGTGATATCATAGTACATTATTTGAATCCATTGAACACTTGTTCTGAACACAGTCATTGTGATATCATAGTACACTATTTTAATCCATTTAACACTTGTTCTGAACACACAGTCATTGTGATATCATAGTACATTATTTGAATCCATTTAACACTTGTTCTGAACACACATTCAGTGTGTGATACCATAGTGCATTATTTGAATCCATTGAACACTTTTTCTGAACACACAGTCATTGTGATATCATAGTACATTATTTGAATCCATTTAACACTTGTTCTGAACACACAGTCATTGTGATATCATAGTACATTATTTGAATCCATTGAACACTTGTTCTGAACACACAGTCATTGTTATATCATAGTACATTATTTTAATCCATTTTACACTTGTTCTGAACACAGTCATTGTGATGTCATTGTGCATTATTTGAATCCATTGAACACTTGTTCTGAACACAGTCATTGTGATATCATAGTACACTATTTTAATCCATTGAACACTTGTTCTGAACACAGTCATTGTGATATCATAGTGCATTATTTGAATCCATTTAACACTTGTTCTGAACACACAGTCAGTGTGATATTATAGTACATTATTTGAATCCATTTAACACTTGTTCTGAACACAGTCATTGTGATATCATAGTACATTATTTGAATCCATTGAACACTTGTTCTGAACAAACAGTCAGTGTGATATCATAGTACATTATTTGAATCCATTTAACACTTGTTCTGAACACAGTCATTGTGATATCATAGTACATTATTTTAATCCATTGAACACTTGTTCTGAACACACAGTCAGTGTGATATCATAGTACATTATTTGAATCCATTCAACACTTGTTCCGAACACAAAGACAGTGTGATTTTAATCAATTGAACACTTGTTCTGAGCACACATTCAGTGTGTGATATCATAGTGCATTATTTGAATCCATTGAACACTTGTTCTGAACACACAGTCATTGTGATAACAGTACATTATTTGAATCCATTGAACACTTGTTCTGAACACAGTCATTGTGATATCATAGTGCATTATTTTAATCCATTGAACACTTGTTCTTAGCACACAGTCAGTGTGATATCATAGTACATTATTTGAATCCATTTAACACTTGTTCTGAACACACAGTCAGTGTGTGATATCATAGTGCATTATTTGAATCCATTGAAAACTTGTTCTGAACACACAGTCATTGTGATATCATAGTACATTATTTGAATCCATTGAACACTTGTTCTGAACACAGTCATTGTGATATCATAGTGCATTATTTTAATCCATTGAACACTTGTTCTTAGCACACAGTCAGTGTGATATCATAGTACATTATTTGAATCCATTTAACACTTGTTCTGAACACACAGTCAGTGTGTGATATCATAGTGCATTATTTGAATCCATTGAAAACTTGTTCTGAACACACAGTCATTGTGATATCATAGTACATTATTTGAATCCATTTAACACTTGTTCTGAACACACAGTCATTGTGATATCATAGTACATTATTTGAATCAAATGAACACTTGTTCTGAACACAGTCATTGTGATATCATAGTACATTATTTGAATCCATTGAACACTTGTTCTGAACACACAGTCAGTGTGATATCATAGTACATTATTTGAATCCATTTAACACTTGTTCTGTAAACACAGTCATTGTGATATCATAGTACATTATTTGAATCCATTTAACACTTGTTCTGTAAACACAGTCAGTGTGATATCATAGTACATTATTTGAATCCATTTAACACTTGTTCTGAACACACAGTCATTGTGATATCATAGTATATTATTTGAATCCATTGAACACTTGTTCTGAACACAGTCATTGTGATATCATCGTGCATTATTTGAATCCATTGAACACTTGTTCTGAACACACAGTCATTGTGATATCATAGTACATTATTTGAATCCATTGAACACTTGTTCTGAACACACAGTCATTGTGATATCATAGTACATTATTTGAATCCATTGAACACTTGTTCTGAACACATAGTCAGTGTGATATCATAGTACATTATTTGAATCCATTTAATACTTGTTCTGAACACACATTCAGTGTGTGATATCATAGTACATTATTTGAATCCATTGAACACTTGTTCTGAACACACATTCAGTGTGATATCATAGTACATTATTTTAATCCATTTAACACTTGTTCTGAACACACATTCAGTGTGATATCACAGTACATTATTTGAATCCATTTAACACTTGTTCTGAACACAGTCATTGTGATATCATAGTACATTATTTGAATCCATTGAACACCTGTTCTGAACAAAGTCATTGTGATATCATAGTACATTATTTGAATCCATTGAAAACTTGTTCTGAACACACAGTCATTGTGATATCATCGTGCATTATTTGAATCCATTGAACACTTGTTCTGAACACACAGTCATTGTGATATCATGGTAAATTATTTGAATCCATTTAACACTTGTTCTGAACACAACGACAGTGTGATTTTAATCCTTTGAACACTTGTTCTGAACACACAGTCATTGTGATATCATAGTACATTATTTGAATCAATTTAACACTTGTTCTGAACACACAGTCATTGTGATATCATAGTACATTATTTGAATCCATTGAACACTTGTTCTGAACACACAGTCATTGTGATATCATAGTACATTATTTGAATCCATTTAACACTTGTTCTGAACACAGAGTCATTGTGATATCATAGTATATTATTTGAATCCATTGAACACTTGTTCTGAACACAGTCATTGTGATATCATCGTGCATTATTTGAATCCATTGAACACTTGTTCTGAACACACAGTCATTGTGATATCATAGTACATTATTTGAATCCATTTGAACACTTGTTCTGAACACACAGTCATTGTGATATCATAGTACATTATTTGAATCAATTTAACACTTGTTCTGAACACACAGTCAGTGTGATATCATAGTACATTATTTGAATCCATTGAACACTTGTTCTGAACACACAGTCATTGTGATATCATAGTACATTATTTGAATCCATTGAACACTTGTTCTGAACACATAGTCAGTGTGATATCATAGTACATTATTTGAATCCATTTAATACTTGTTCTGAACACACATTCAGTGTGTGATATCATAGTACATTATTTGAATCCATTGAACACTTGTTCTGAACACACATTCAGTGTGATATCATAGTACATTATTTTAATCCATTCAACACTTGTTCTGAACACACAGTCAGTGTGATATCATAGTACATTATTTGAATCCATTCAACACTTGTTCTGAACACACAGTCATTGTGATATCATAGTACATTATTTGAATCCATTGAACACTTGTTCTGAACACACAGTCATTGTGATGTCATAGTGCATTATTTGAATCCATTCAACACTTGTTCTGAACACACAGTCAGTGTGATATTATAGTACATTATTTGAATCCATTTAACACTTGTTCTGAATACACAGTCATTGTGATATCATAGTACACTATTTTAATCGATTGAACACTTGTTCTGAACACACATTCAGTGTGTGATATCATAGTACATTATTTGAATCAATTTAACACTTGTTCTGAACACACAGACAGTTTGTGATATCATAGTACATTATTTGAATCCATTTAACACTTGTTCCGAACACACATTCAGTGTGTGATACCATAGTGCATTATTTGAATCCATTGAACACTTGTTCTGAACACACAGTCAATGTGATATCATAGTACATTATTTGAATCCATTGAACACTTGTTCTGAACACACAGACAGTGTGATATCATAGTACATTATTTTAATCCATTTAACACTTGTTCTGAACACACATTCAGTGTGTGATATCATAGTACATTATTTGAATCCATTGAACACCTGCTCTGAACACAGTCATTGTGATATCATAGTACATTATTTGAATCCATTTAACACTTGATACAGTAGACCACAACATCCTTCTCCACCGTCTGTAATACACCATTGGACTCTCAGAAAACGCTCACAACTGGTTCACCTCCTACCTGACCGACAGAACTGAGCATGTCGCCCTGGGCAAAGCCAAGTCACACACCCACAACGTCACCTGTGGTGTTCCTCAGGGCTCTGTGCTGGGCCCCACCCTCTTTTCTCTCTACATGCTCCCCCTTGGCAATATCATTAGCAGCCATGGCATAGCATTTCACTGTTATGCGGATGACCCACAGCTCTACCTCAAGACAACCCCCACTTCTTCTGCTCCTCTGCCAACTTCTACACTGACTAACTGCCTGGAGGAGATAGAGGCTTGGATGAAGCTCAACTTTCTACAGCTTAACAGTTCCAAAACGGAGGCCATCCTGGTTGGCACACCACATCAGCTCCGCTCTTCCACCATCACCAATATCAATTTCTACGGCGAAACCATCTCCCTCTCCACATCTGTCACCAACTTGGGTGTTAAAATGGACCAACAACTCACCTTTGACACCCACATCAAACACCTCAGTAAGACATAATTTTACCACCTCAAGAACATCGCCAAACTCCGTCCAACACTCACCCTACCAGATGCAGAGAAGCTCATCCATGCCTTTGTCTCCTCCAGGCTGGACTACTGTAATGCACTCCTCATCGGGATCTCTGGCAGGAGCATCCAGAGACTCCAGTACATACAGAACAGCGCTGCCAGGATCCTGATGAGGGTGCGCAAGCATGACCACATCACCCCCATTCTGAAATCCCTACACTGGCTTCCAGTCCCACTCAGAATTGAGTACAAGGTCTCACTCCTCACTCACCAGTGCATTCATGGACATGCCCCCCTTTACCTACAGGAACTCCTCACCCCCCAGACCTCCTCAGGCACCCGGTCTGCAACCTCACACACCCTCCAAACCCCCAGAACCAAGCTCTGCAGTATGGGTGATAGGGCTTTTGCTTCTGCTGCCCCCAGGCTGTGGAATGCCCTCCCTGACCACCTGAGGGCCCCACAGACTACAGATGTTTTTAAAAAAGACTTAAAAACACATCTCTTTAGAAAAGCATACAACTGACATGTTTAATTTTACTTTTAATTTGTTTAAACTTAATTTTAACTCTTGACTCTGTAGCACTTTGAGATTGTTTTAAATGTAAAGTGCAATATAAATAAAATTGATTATTATTATTATTATTACTTGTTCTGAACACATATTCAGTGTGTGATATCATAGTACATTATTTGAATCCATTGAACACCTGTTCTGAACAAAGTCATTGTGATATCATAGTACATTATTTGAATCCATTGAACACTTGTTCTGAACACACAGTCATTGTGATGTCATAGTGCATTATTTGAATCCATTCAACACTTGTTCTGAACACACAGTCAGTGTGATATCATAGTACATTATTTGAATCCATTCAACACTTGTTCTGAACACACAGTCATTGTGATATCATAGTACATTATTTGAATCCATTGAACACTTGTTCTGAACACACAGTCATTGTGATATCATAGTACATTATTTGAATCCATTGAACACTTGTTCTGAACACATAGTCAGTGTGATATCATAGTACATTATTTGAATCCATTTAATACTTGTTCTGAACACACATTCAGTGTGTGATATCATAGTACATTATTTGAATCCATTGAACACTTGTTCTGAACACACATTCAGTGTGATATCATAGTACATTATTTTAATCCATTTAACACTTGTTCTGAACACACATTCGGTGTGATATCACAGTACATTATTTGAATCCATTTAACACTTGTTCTGAACACAGTCATTGTGATATCATAGTACATTATTTGAATCCATTGAACACTTGTTCTGAACACACAGTCATTGTGATATCATGGTAAATTATTTGAATCCATTTAACACTTGTTCTGAACACAACGACAGTGTGATTTTAATCCTTTGAACACTTGTTCTGAACACACAGTCATTGTGATATCATAGTACATTATTTGAATCAATTTAACACTTGTTCTGAACACACATTCAGTGTGATATCATAGTACATTATTTGAATCCATTTAACACTTGTTCTGAACACAGTCATTGTGATGTCATAGTACATTATTTGAATCCATTGAACACTTGTTCTGAACACAGTCATTGTGATATCATAGTACATTATTTGAATCCATTGAACACTTGTTCTGAACACAGTCATTGTGATATCATAGTACATTATTTGAATCCATTGAACACTTGTTCTGAACACACAGTCATTGTGATATCATAGTACATTATTTGAATCCATTTAACACTTGTTCTGAACACACAGTCATTGTGATATCATAGTACATTATTTGAATCAAATGAACACTTGTTCTGAACACAGTCATTGTGATATCATAGTACATTATTTGAATCCATTGAACACTTGTTCTGAACACACAGTAATTGTGATATCATAGTGCATTATTTGAATCCATTGAACACTTGTTCTGAACACACAGTCATTGTGATATCATAGTGCATTATTTGAATCCATTGAACACTTGTTCTTAACACACAGTCAGTGTGATATCATAGTACATTATTTGAATCCATTGAACACTTGTTCTGAACACACAGTCAGTGTGATATCATAGTACATTATTTGAATCCATTGAACACTTGTTCTGAACACACGGTCATTGTGATATCATAGTACATTATTTGAATCCATTTAACACTTGTTCTGAACACACAGTCATTGTGATATCATAGTACATTATTTGAATCAATTGAACACTTGTTCTGAACACAGTCATTGTGATATCATAGTACATTGTTTGAATCCATTGAACACTTGTTCTGAACACACAGTCATTGTGATATCATAGTACATTATTTGAATCAATTGAACACTTGTTCTGAACACAGTCATTGTGATATCATAGTACATTGTTTGAATCCATTGAACACTTGATCTGAACACACAGACAGTGTGATATCATAGTACATTATTTGAATCCATTTAACACTTGTTCTGAACACACAGTCAGTGTGATATCATAGTACATTATTTGAATCCATTTAACACTTGTTCTGAACACACAGTCAGTGTGATATCATAGTACATTATTTTAATCAATTTAACACTTGTTCTGAACACAGAATCAGTGTGATATCATAGTACATTATTTGAATCCATTGAAAACTTGTTCTGAACACAGTCATTGTTATATCATAGTACATTATTTTAATCCATTGAACACTTGTTCTGAACACACAGTCATTGTGATATCATAGTACATTATTTGAATCCATTGAACACTTGTTCTGAACACAGTCATTGTGATATCATAGTACACTATTTTAATCCATTTAACACTTGTTCTGAACACACAGTCATTGTGATATCATAGTACATTATTTGAATCCATTTAACACTTGTTCTGAACACACATTCAGTGTGTGATACCATAGTGCATTATTTGAATCCATTGAACACTTTTTCTGAACACACAGTCATTGTGATATCATAGTACATTATTTGAATCCATTTAACACTTGTTCTGAACACACAGTCATTGTGATATCATAGTACATTATTTGAATCCATTGAACACTTGTTCTGAACACACAGTCATTGTTATATCATAGTACATTATTTTAATCCATTTTACACTTGTTCTGAACACAGTCATTGTGATGTCATTGTGCATTATTTGAATCCATTGAACACTTGTTCTGAACACAGTCATTGTGATATCATAGTACACTATTTTAATCCATTGAACACTTGTTCTGAACACAGTCATTGTGATATCATAGTGCATTATTTGAATCCATTTAACACTTGTTCTGAACACACAGTCAGTGTGATATTATAGTACATTATTTGAATCCATTTAACACTTGTTCTGAACACAGTCATTGTGATATCATAGTACATTATTTGAATCCATTGAACACTTGTTCTGAACAAACAGTCAGTGTGATATCATAGTACATTATTTGAATCCATTTAACACTTGTTCTGAACACAGTCATTGTGATATCATAGTACATTATTTTAATCCATTGAACACTTGTTCTGAACACACAGTCAGTGTGATATCATAGTACATTATTTGAATCCATTCAACACTTGTTCCGAACACAAAGACAGTGTGATTTTAATCAATTGAACACTTGTTCTGAGCACACATTCAGTGTGTGATATCATAGTGCATTATTTGAATCCATTGAACACTTGTTCTGAACACACAGTCATTGTGATATCATAGTACATTATTTGAATCCATTGAACACTTGTTCTGAACACAGTCATTGTGATATCATAGTGCATTATTTTAATCCTTTGAACACTTGTTCTGAACACACAGTCAGTGTGATATCATAGTACATTATTTGAATCCATTTAACACTTGTTCTGAACACACAGTCAGTGTGATATCATAGTACATTATTTGAATCCATTGAACACTTGTTCTGAACACACAGTCAGTGTGATATCATAGTACATTATTTGAATCCATTTAACACTTGTTCTGAACACACAGTCATTGTGATATCATAGTACATTATTTTAATCCATTGAACACTTGTTCTGAACACACAGTCAGTGTGATATCATAGTACATTATTTGAATCCATTCAACACTTGTTCCGAACACAAAGACAGTGTGATTTTAATCAATTGAACACTTGTTCTGAACACACATTCAGTGTGTGATATCATAGTGCATTATTTGAATCCATTGAACACTTGTTCTGAACACACAGTCATTGTGATAACAGTACATTATTTGAATCCATTGAACACTTGTTCTGAACACAGTCATTGTGATATCATAGTGCATTATTTTAATCCATTGAACACTTGTTCTTAGCACACAGTCAGTGTGATATCATAGTACATTATTTGAATCCATTTAACACTTGTTCTGAACACACAGTCAGTGTGTGATATCATAGTGCATTATTTGAATCCATTGAAAACTTGTTCTGAACACACAGTCATTGTGATATCATAGTACATTATTTGAATCCATTGAACACTTGTTCTGAACACAGTCATTGTGATATCATGGTACATTATTTGAATCCATTGAACACTTGTTCTGAACACAAAGTCATTGTGATATCATAGTGCATTATTTGAATCCATTGAACACTTGTTCTGAACACACAGTCATTGTGATATCATAGTACATTATTTGAATCCATTTAACACTTGTTCTGAACACACAGTCATTGTGATATCACAGTACACTATTTGAATCCATTTAACACTTGTTCTGAACACACAGTCATTGTGATATCATAGTACATTATTTGAATCCATTTAACACTGTTCTGAACACAAAGACAGTGTGATTTTAATCCATTGAACACTTGTTCTGAACACACAGTCATTGTGATATCATTGTACATTATTTGAATCCATTTAACACTTGTTCTGAACACACAGTCAGTGTGATATCATAGTAAATTATTTTAATCCATTGAACACTTGTTCTGAACACACAGTCATTGTGATATCATAGTGCATTATTTGAATCCATTGAACACTTGTTCTGAACACACAGTCATTGTGATATCATAGTACATTATTTGAATCCATTGAACACTTGTTCTGAACACACAGTAATTGTGATATCAAAGTGCATTATTTGAATCCATTGAACACTTGTTCTGAACACACAGTCATTGTGATATCATAGTACATTATTTGAGTCCATTGAACACTTGTTCTGAACACAGTCATTGTGATATCATAGTACATTATTTGAATCCATTGAACACTTGTTCTTAACACACAGTCAGTGTGATATCATAGTACATTATTTGAATCCATTGAACACTTGTTCTGAACACACAGTCAGTGTGATATCATAGTACATTATTTGAATCCATTGAACACCTGCTCTGAACACAGTCATTGTGATATCATAGTACATTATTTGAATCCATTTAACACTTGATACAGTAGACCACAACATCCTTCTCCACCGTCTGCAATACACCATTGGACTCTCAGAAAACGCTCACAACTGGTTCACCTCCTACCTGACCGACAGAACTGAGCATGTCGCCCTGGGCAAAGCCAAGTCACACACCCACAACGTCACCTGTGGTGTTCCTCAGGGCTCTGTGCTGGGCCCCACCCTCTTTTCTCTCTACATGCTCCCCCTTGGCAATATCATTAGCAGCCATGGCATAGCATTTCACTGTTATGCGGATGACCCACAGCTCTACCTCAAGACAACCCCCACTTCTTCTGCTCCTCTGCCAACTTCTACACTGACTAACTGCCTGGAGGAGATAGAGGCTTGGATGAAGCTCAACTTTCTACAGCTTAACAGTTCCAAAACGGAGGCCATCCTGGTTGGCACACCACATCAGCTCCGCTCTTCCACCATCACCAATATCAATTTCTACGGCGAAACCATCTCCCTCTCCACATCTGTCACCAACTTGGGTGTTAAAATGGACCAACAACTCACCTTTGACACCCACATCAAACACCTCAGTAAGACATAATTTTACCACCTCAAGAACATCGCCAAACTCCGTCCAACACTCACCCTACCAGATGCAGAGAAGCTCATCCATGCCTTTGTCTCCTCCAGGCTGGACTACTGTAATGCACTCCTCATCGGGATCTCTGGCAGGAGCATCCAGAGACTCCAGTACATACAGAACAGCGCTGCCAGGATCCTGATGAGGGTGCGCAAGCATGACCACATCACCCCCATTCTGAAATCCCTACACTGGCTTCCAGTCCCACTCAGAATTGAGTACAAGGTCTCACTCCTCACTCACCAGTGCATTCATGGACATGCCCCCCTTTACCTACAGGAACTCCTCACCCCCCAGACCTCCTCAGGCACCCGGTCTGCAACCTCACACACCCTCCAAACCCCCAGAACCAAGCTCTGCAGTATGGGTGATAGGGCTTTTGCTTCTGCTGCCCCCAGGCTGTGGAATGCCCTCCCTGACCACCTGAGGGCCCCACAGACTACAGATGTTTTTAAAAAAGACTTAAAAACACATCTCTTTAGAAAAGCATACAACTGACATGTTTAATTTTACTTTTAATTTGTTTAAACTTAATTTTAACTCTTGACTCTGTAGCACTTTGAGATTGTTTTAAATGTAAAGTGCAATATAAATAAAATTGATTATTATTATTATTATTACTTGTTCTGAACACATATTCAGTGTGTGATATCATAGTACATTATTTGAATCCATTGAACACCTGTTCTGAACAAAGTCATTGTGATATCATAGTACATTATTTGAATCCATTGAACACTTGTTCTGAACACACAGTCATTGTGATGTCATAGTGCATTATTTGAATCCATTCAACACTTGTTCTGAACACACAGTCAGTGTGATATCATAGTACATTATTTGAATCCATTCAACACTTGTTCTGAACACACAGTCATTGTGATATCATAGTACATTATTTGAATCCATTGAACACTTGTTCTGAACACACAGTCATTGTGATATCATAGTACATTATTTGAATCCATTGAACACTTGTTCTGAACACATAGTCAGTGTGATATCATAGTACATTATTTGAATCCATTTAATACTTGTTCTGAACACACATTCAGTGTGTGATATCATAGTACATTATTTGAATCCATTGAACACTTGTTCTGAACACACAGACAGTTTGTGATATCATAGTACATTATTTTAATCCATTTAACACTTGTTCTGAACACACATTCGGTGTGATATCACAGTACATTATTTGAATCCATTTAACACTTGTTCTGAACACAGTCATTGTGATATCATAGTACATTATTTGAATCCATTGAACACTTGTTCTGAACACACAGTCATTGTGATATCATGGTAAATTATTTGAATCCATTTAACACTTGTTCTGAACACAACGACAGTGTGATTTTAATCCTTTGAACACTTGTTCTGAACACACAGTCATTGTGATATCATAGTACATTATTTGAATCATTTTAACACTTGTTCTGAACACACATTCAGTGTGATATCATAGTACATTATTTGAATCCATTTAACACTTGTTCTGAACACAGTCATTGTGATGTCATAGTACATTATTTGAATCCATTGAACACTTGTTCTGAACACAGTCATTGTGATATCATAGTACATTATTTGAATCCATTGAACACTTGTTCTGAACACAGTCATTGTGATATCATAGTACATTATTTGAATCCATTGAACACTTGTTCTGAACACACAGTCATTGTGATATCATAGTACATTATTTGAATCCATTTAACACTTGTTCTGAACACACAGTCATTGTGATATCATAGTACATTATTTGAATCAAATGAACACTTGTTCTGAACACAGTCATTGTGATATCATAGTGCATTATTTGAATCCATTGAACACTTGTTCTTAACACACAGTCAGTGTGATATCATAGTACATTATTTGAATCCATTGAACACTTGTTCTGAACACACAGTCAGTGTGATATCATAGTACATTATTTGAATCCATTGAACACTTGTTCTGAACACACGGTCATTGTGATATCATAGTACATTATTTGAATCCATTTAACACTTGTTCTGAACACACAGTCATTGTGATATCATAGTACATTATTTGAATCAATTGAACACTTGTTCTGAACACAGTCATTGTGATATCATAGTACATTGTTTGAATCCATTGAACACTTGTTCTGAACACACAGTCATTGTGATATCATAGTACATTATTTGAATCAATTGAACACTTGTTCTGAACACAGTCATTGTGATATCATAGTACATTGTTTGAATCCATTGAACACTTGATCTGAACACACAGACAGTGTGATATCATAGTACATTATTTGAATCCATTTAACACTTGTTCTGAACACACAGTCAGTGTGATATCATAGTACATTATTTGAATCCATTTAACACTTGTTCTGAACACACAGTCAGTGTGATATCATAGTACATTATTTTAATCAATTTAACACTTGTTCTGAACACAGAATCAGTGTGATATCATAGTACATTATTTGAATCCATTGAAAACTTGTTCTGAACACAGTCATTGTGATATCATAGTACATTATTTTAATCCATTGAACACTTGTTCTGAACACACAGTCATTGTGATATCATAGTACATTATTTGAATCCATTGAACACTTGTTCTGAACACAGTCATTGTGATATCATAGTACACTATTTTAATCCATTTAACACTTGTTCTGAACACACAGTCATTGTGATATCATAGTACATTATTTGAATCCATTTAACACTTGTTCTGAACACACATTCAGTGTGTGATACCATAGTGCATTATTTGAATCCATTGAACACTTTTTCTGAACACACAGTCATTGTGATATCATAGTACATTATTTGAATCCATTTAACACTTGTTCTGAACACACAGTCATTGTGATATCATAGTACATTATTTGAATCCATTGAACACTTGTTCTGAACACACAGTCATTGTTATATCATAGTACATTATTTTAATCCATTTAACACTTGTTCTGAACACAGTCATTGTGATGTCATTGTGCATTATTTGAATCCATTGAACACTTGTTCTGAACACAGTCATTGTGATATCATAGTACACTATTTTAATCCATTGAACACTTGTTCTGAACACAGTCATTGTGATATCATAGTGCATTATTTGAATCCATTTAACACTTGTTCTGAACACACAGTCAGTGTGATATTATAGTACATTATTTGAATCCATTTAACACTTGTTCTGAACACAGTCATTGTGATATCATAGTACATTATTTGAATCCATTGAACACTTGTTCTGAACAAACAGTCAGTGTGATATCATAGTACATTATTTGAATCCATTTAACACTTGTTCTGAACACAGTCATTGTGATATCATAGTACATTATTTTAATCCATTGAACACTTGTTCTGAACACACAGTCAGTGTGATATCATAGTACATTATTTGAATCCATTCAACACTTGTTCCGAACACAAAGACAGTGTGATTTTAATCAATTGAACACTTGTTCTGAGCACACATTCAGTGTGTGATATCATAGTGCATTATTTGAATCCATTGAATACTTGTTCTGAACACACAGTCATTGTGATATCATAGTACATTATTTGAATCCATTGAACACTTGTTCTGAACACAGTCATTGTGATATCATAGTGCATTATTTTAATCCTTTGAACACTTGTTCTGAACACACAGTCAGTGTGATATCATAGTACATTATTTGAATCCATTTAACACTTGTTCTGAACACACAGTCAGTGTGATATCATAGTACATTATTTGAATCCATTGAACACTTGTTCTGAACACACAGTCAGTGTGATATCATAGTACATTATTTGAATCCATTTAACACTTGTTCTGAACACACAGTCATTGTGATATCATAGTACATTATTTTAATCCATTGAACACTTGTTCTGAACACACAGTCAGTGTGATATCATAGTACATTATTTGAATCCATTCAACACTTGTTCCGAACACAAAGACAGTGTGATTTTAATCAATTGAACACTTGTTCTGAACACACATTCAGTGTGTGATATCATAGTGCATTATTTGAATCCATTGAACACTTGTTCTGAACACACAGTCATTGTGATAACAGTACATTATTTGAATCCATTGAACACTTGTTCTGAACACAGTCATTGTGATATCATAGTGCATTATTTTAATCCATTGAACACTTGTTCTTAGCACACAGTCAGTGTGATATCATAGTACATTATTTGAATCCATTTAACACTTGTTCTGAACACACAGTCAGTGTGTGATATCATAGTGCATTATTTGAATCCATTGAAAACTTGTTCTGAACACACAGTCATTGTGATATCATAGTACATTATTTGAATCCATTGAACACTTGTTCTGAACACAGTCATTGTGATATCATGGTACATTATTTGAATCCATTGAACACTTGTTCTGAACACAAAGTCATTGTGATATCATAGTGCATTATTTGAATCCATTGAACACTTGTTCTGAACACACAGTCATTGTGATATCATAGTACATTATTTGAATCCATTTAACACTTGTTCTGAACACACAGTCATTGTGATATCACAGTACACTATTTGAATCCATTTAACACTTGTTCTGAACACACAGTCATTGTGATATCATAGTACATTATTTGAATCCATTTAACACTGTTCTGAACACAAAGACAGTGTGATTTTAATCCATTGAACACTTGTTCTGAACACACAGTCATTGTGATATCATTGTACATTATTTGAATCCATTTAACACTTGTTCTGAACACACAGTCAGTGTGATATCATAGTAAATTATTTTAATCCATTGAACACTTGTTCTGAACACACAGTCATTGTGATATCATAGTGCATTATTTGAATCCATTGAACACTTGTTCTGAACACACAGTCATTGTGATATCATAGTACATTATTTGAATCCATTGAACACTTGTTCTGAACACACAGTAATTGTGATATCAAAGTGCATTATTTGAATCCATTGAACACTTGTTCTGAACACACAGTCATTGTGATATCATAGTACATTATTTGAGTCCATTGAACACTTGTTCTGAACACAGTCATTGTGATATCATAGTACATTATTTGAATCCATTGAACACTTGTTCTTAACACACAGTCAGTGTGATATCATAGTACATTATTTGAATCCATTGAACACTTGTTCTGAACACACAGTCAGTGTGATATCATAGTACATTATTTGAATCCATTGAACACCTGCTCTGAACACAGTCATTGTGATATCATAGTACATTATTTGAATCCATTTAACACTTGATACAGTAGACCACAACATCCTTCTCCACCGTCTGCAATACACCATTGGACTCTCAGAAAACGCTCACAACTGGTTCACCTCCTACCTGACCGACAGAACTGAGCATGTCGCCCTGGGCAAAGCCAAGTCACACACCCACAACGTCACCTGTGGTGTTCCTCAGGGCTCTGTGCTGGGCCCCACCCTCTTTTCTCTCTACATGCTCCCCCTTGGCAATATCATTAGCAGCCATGGCATAGCATTTCACTGTTATGCGGATGACCCACAGCTCTACCTCAAGACAACCCCCACTTCTTCTGCTCCTCTGCCAACTTCTACACTGACTAACTGCCTGGAGGAGATAGAGGCTTGGATGAAGCTCAACTTTCTACAGCTTAACAGTTCCAAAACGGAGGCCATCCTGGTTGGCACACCACATCAGCTCCGCTCTTCCACCATCACCAATATCAATTTCTACGGCGAAACCATCTCCCTCTCCACATCTGTCACCAACTTGGGTGTTAAAATGGACCAACAACTCACCTTTGACACCCACATCAAACACCTCAGTAAGACATAATTTTACCACCTCAAGAACATCGCCAAACTCCGTCCAACACTCACCCTACCAGATGCAGAGAAGCTCATCCATGCCTTTGTCTCCTCCAGGCTGGACTACTGTAATGCACTCCTCATCGGGATCTCTGGCAGGAGCATCCAGAGACTCCAGTACATACAGAACAGCGCTGCCAGGATCCTGATGAGGGTGCGCAAGCATGACCACATCACCCCCATTCTGAAATCCCTACACTGGCTTCCAGTCCCACTCAGAATTGAGTACAAGGTCTCACTCCTCACTCACCAGTGCATTCATGGACATGCCCCCCTTTACCTACAGGAACTCCTCACCCCCCAGACCTCCTCAGGCACCCGGTCTGCAACCTCACACACCCTCCAAACCCCCAGAACCAAGCTCTGCAGTATGGGTGATAGGGCTTTTGCTTCTGCTGCCCCCAGGCTGTGGAATGCCCTCCCTGACCACCTGAGGGCCCCACAGACTACAGATGTTTTTAAAAAAGACTTAAAAACACATCTCTTTAGAAAAGCATACAACTGACATGTTTAATTTTACTTTTAATTTGTTTAAACTTAATTTTAACTCTTGACTCTGTAGCACTTTGAGATTGTTTTAAATGTAAAGTGCAATATAAATAAAATTGATTATTATTATTATTATTACTTGTTCTGAACACATATTCAGTGTGTGATATCATAGTACATTATTTGAATCCATTGAACACCTGTTCTGAACAAAGTCATTGTGATATCATAGTACATTATTTGAATCCATTGAACACTTGTTCTGAACACACAGTCATTGTGATGTCATAGTGCATTATTTGAATCCATTCAACACTTGTTCTGAACACACAGTCAGTGTGATATCATAGTACATTATTTGAATCCATTCAACACTTGTTCTGAACACACAGTCATTGTGATATCATAGTACATTATTTGAATCCATTGAACACTTGTTCTGAACACACAGTCATTGTGATATCATAGTACATTATTTGAATCCATTGAACACTTGTTCTGAACACATAGTCAGTGTGATATCATAGTACATTATTTGAATCCATTTAATACTTGTTCTGAACACACATTCAGTGTGTGATATCATAGTACATTATTTGAATCCATTGAACACTTGTTCTGAACACACATTCAGTGTGATATCATAGTACATTATTTTAATCCATTTAACACTTGTTCTGAACACACATTCGGTGTGATATCACAGTACATTATTTGAATCCATTTAACACTTGTTCTGAACACAGTCATTGTGATATCATAGTACATTATTTGAATCCATTGAACACTTGTTCTGAACACACAGTCATTGTGATATCATGGTAAATTATTTGAATCCATTTAACACTTGTTCTGAACACAACGACAGTGTGATTTTAATCCTTTGAACACTTGTTCTGAACACACAGTCATTGTGATATCATAGTACATTATTTGAATCATTTTAACACTTGTTCTGAACACACATTCAGTGTGATATCATAGTACATTATTTGAATCCATTTAACACTTGTTCTGAACACAGTCATTGTGATGTCATAGTACATTATTTGAATCCATTGAACACTTGTTCTGAACACAGTCATTGTGATATCATAGTACATTATTTGAATCCATTGAACACTTGTTCTGAACACAGTCATTGTGATATCATAGTACATTATTTGAATCCATTGAACACTTGTTCTGAACACACAGTCATTGTGATATCATAGTACATTATTTGAATCCATTTAACACTTGTTCTGAACACACAGTCATTGTGATATCATAGTACATTATTTGAATCAAATGAACACTTGTTCTGAACACAGTCATTGTGATATCATAGTACATTATTTGAATCCATTGAACACTTGTTCTGAACACACAGTAATTGTGATATCATAGTGCATTATTTGAATCCATTGAACACTTGTTCTGAACACACAGTCATTGTGATATCATAGTGCATTATTTGAATCCATTGAACACTTGTTCTTAACACACAGTCAGTGTGATATCATAGTACATTATTTGAATCCATTGAACACTTGTTCTGAACACACAGTCAGTGTGATATCATAGTACATTATTTGAATCCATTGAACACTTGTTCTGAACACACGGTCATTGTGATATCATAGTACATTATTTGAATCCATTTAACACTTGTTCTGAACACACAGTCATTGTGATATCATAGTACATTATTTGAATCAATTGAACACTTGTTCTGAACACAGTCATTGTGATATCATAGTACATTGTTTGAATCCATTGAACACTTGTTCTGAACACACAGTCATTGTGATATCATAGTACATTATTTGAATCAATTGAACACTTGTTCTGAACACAGTCATTGTGATATCATAGTACATTGTTTGAATCCATTGAACACTTGATCTGAACACACAGTCAGTGTGATATCATAGTACATTATTTGAATCCATTTAACACTTGTTCTGAACACACAGTCAGTGTGATATCATAGTACATTATTTTAATCAATTTAACACTTGTTCTGAACACAGAATCAGTGTGATATCATAGTACATTATTTGAATCCATTGAAAACTTGTTCTGAACACAGTCATTGTGATATCATAGTACATTATTTTAATCCATTGAACACTTGTTCTGAACACACAGTCATTGTGATATCATAGTACATTATTTGAATCCATTGAACACTTGTTCTGAACACAGTCATTGTGATATCATAGTACACTATTTTAATCCATTTAACACTTGTTCTGAACACACAGTCATTGTGATATCATAGTACATTATTTGAATCCATTTAACACTTGTTCTGAACACACATTCAGTGTGTGATACCATAGTGCATTATTTGAATCCATTGAACACTTTTTCTGAACACACAGTCATTGTGATATCATAGTACATTATTTGAATCCATTTAACACTTGTTCTGAACACACAGTCATTGTGATATCATAGTACATTATTTGAATCCATTGAACACTTGTTCTGAACACACAGTCATTGTTATATCATAGTACATTATTTTAATCCATTTAACACTTGTTCTGAACACAGTCATTGTGATGTCATTGTGCATTATTTGAATCCATTGAACACTTGTTCTGAACACAGTCATTGTGATATCATAGTACACTATTTTAATCCATTGAACACTTGTTCTGAACACAGTCATTGTGATATCATAGTGCATTATTTGAATCCATTTAACACTTGTTCTGAACACACAGTCAGTGTGATATTATAGTACATTATTTGAATCCATTTAACACTTGTTCTGAACACAGTCATTGTGATATCATAGTACATTATTTGAATCCATTGAACACTTGTTCTGAACAAACAGTCAGTGTGATATCATAGTACATTATTTGAATCCATTTAACACTTGTTCTGAACACAGTCATTGTGATATCATAGTACATTATTTTAATCCATTGAACACTTGTTCTGAACACACAGTCAGTGTGATATCATAGTACATTATTTGAATCCATTCAACACTTGTTCCGAACACAAAGACAGTGTGATTTTAATCAATTGAACACTTGTTCTGAGCACACATTCAGTGTGTGATATCATAGTGCATTATTTGAATCCATTGAACACTTGTTCTGAACACACAGTCATTGTGATATCATAGTACATTATTTGAATCCATTGAACACTTGTTCTGAACACAGTCATTGTGATATCATAGTGCATTATTTTAATCCTTTGAACACTTGTTCTGAACACACAGTCAGTGTGATATCATAGTACATTATTTGAATCCATTTAACACTTGTTCTGAACACACAGTCAGTGTGATATCATAGTACATTATTTTAATCCATTGAACACTTGTTCTGAACACACAGTCAGTGTGATATCATAGTACATTATTTGAATCCATTTAACACTTGTTCTGAACACACAGTCATTGTGATATCATAGTACATTATTTTAATCCATTGAACACTTGTTCTGAACACACAGTCAGTGTGATATCATAGTACATTATTTGAATCCATTCAACACTTGTTCCGAACACAAAGACAGTGTGATTTTAATCAATTGAACACTTGTTCTGAACACACATTCAGTGTGTGATATCATAGTGCATTATTTGAATCCATTGAACACTTGTTCTGAACACACAGTCATTGTGATAACAGTACATTATTTGAATCCATTGAACACTTGTTCTGAACACAGTCATTGTGATATCATAGTGCATTATTTTAATCCATTGAACACTTGTTCTTAGCACACAGTCAGTGTGATATCATAGTACATTATTTGAATCCATTTAACACTTGTTCTGAACACACAGTCAGTGTGTGATATCATAGTGCATTATTTGAATCCATTGAAAACTTGTTCTGAACACACAGTCATTGTGATATCATAGTACATTATTTGAATCCATTGAACACTTGTTCTGAACACAGTCATTGTGATATCATGGTACATTATTTGAATCCATTGAACACTTGTTCTGAACACAAAGTCATTGTGATATCATAGTGCATTATTTGAATCCATTGAACACTTTTTCTGAACACACAGTCATTGTGATATCATAGTACATTATTTGAATCCATTTAACACTTGTTCTGAACACACAGTCATTGTGATATCACAGTACACTATTTGAATCCATTTAACACTTGTTCTGAACACACAGTCATTGTGATATCATAGTACATTATTTGAATCCATTTAACACTGTTCTGAACACAAAGACAGTGTGATTTTAATCCATTGAACACTTGTTCTGAACACACAGTCATTGTGATATCATTGTACATTATTTGAATCCATTTAACACTTGTTCTGAACACACAGTCAGTGTGATATCATAGTAAATTATTTTAATCCATTGAACACTTGTTCTGAACACACAGTCATTGTGATATCATAGTGCATTATTTGAATCCATTGAACACTTGTTCTGAACACACAGTCATTGTGATATCATAGTACATTATTTGAATCCATTGAACACTTGTTCTGAACACACAGTAATTGTGATATCAAAGTGCATTATTTGAATCCATTGAACACTTGTTCTGAACACACAGTCATTGTGATATCATAGTACATTATTTGAGTCCATTGAACACTTGTTCTGAACACAGTCATTGTGATATCATAGTACATTATTTGAATCCATTGAACACTTGTTCTTAACACACAGTCAGTGTGATATCATAGTACATTATTTGAATCCATTGAACACTTGTTCTGAACACACAGTCAGTGTGATATCATAGTACATTATTTTAATCCATTGAACACTTGTTCTGAACACACCGTTAGTGTGATATCATAGTACATTATTTGAATCCATTGAACACTTGTTCTGAACACAGTCATTGTGATATCATAGTACATTATTTGAATCCATTGAACACTTGTTCTGAACACACAGTCAGTGTGATATCTTAGTACATTATTTGAATCCATTGAACACTTGTTCTGAACACACAGTCAGTGTGATATCATAGTACATTATTTGAATCCATTTAACACTTGTTCTGAACACACAGTCAGTGTGATATCATAGTACATTATTTGAATCCATTTAACACTTGTTCTGAACACACAGTCATTGTGATATCATAGTACATTATTTGAATCCATTGAACACTTGTTCTGAACACAGTCATTGTGATATCATAGTACATTATTTTAATCCATTGAACACTTGTTCTGAACACACAGTCATTGTGATATCATAGTACATTATTTGAATCCATTGAACACTTGTTCTGAACACACAGTCAGTGTGATATCATAGTACATTATTTGAATCCAT
This sequence comes from Gobio gobio, assembly GCF_949357685.1. Taxonomy (NCBI): domain Eukaryota; kingdom Metazoa; phylum Chordata; class Actinopteri; order Cypriniformes; family Gobionidae; genus Gobio; species Gobio gobio. Next base: position 35,519,518 of record NC_137116.1, on the reverse strand, counting down.
TCAACACTTGTTCTGAACACACAGTCATTGTGATATCATAGTACATTATTTGAATCCATTGAACACTTGTTCTGAACACACAGTCATTGTGATGTCATAGTGCATTATTTGAATCCATTCAACACTTGTTCTGAACACACAGTCAGTGTGATATTATAGTACATTATTTGAATCCATTTAACACTTGTTCTGAATACACAGTCATTGTGATATCATAGTACACTATTTTAATCGATTGAACACTTGTTCTGAACACACATTCAGTGTGTGATATCATAGTACATTATTTGAATCAATTTAACACTTGTTCTGAACACACAGACAGTTTGTGATATCATAGTACATTATTTGAATCCATTTAACACTTGTTCCGAACACACATTCAGTGTGTGATACCATAGTGCATTATTTGAATCCATTGAACACTTGTTCTGAACACACAGTCAATGTGATATCATAGTACATTATTTGAATCCATTGAACACTTGTTCTGAACACACAGACAGTGTGATATCATAGTACATTATTTTAATCCATTTAACACTTGTTCTGAACACACATTCAGTGTGTGATATCATAGTACATTATTTGAATCCATTGAACACCTGCTCTGAACACAGTCATTGTGATATCATAGTACATTATTTGAATCCATTTAACACTTGATACAGTAGACCACAACATCCTTCTCCACCGTCTGCAATACACCATTGGACTCTCAGAAAACGCTCACAACTGGTTCACCTCCTACCTGACCGACAGAACTGAGCATGTCGCCCTGGGCAAAGCCAAGTCACACACCCACAACGTCACCTGTGGTGTTCCTCAGGGCTCTGTGCTGGGCCCCACCCTCTTTTCTCTCTACATGCTCCCCCTTGGCAATATCATTAGCAGCCATGGCATAGCATTTCACTGTTATGCGGATGACCCACAGCTCTACCTCAAGACAACCCCCACTTCTTCTGCTCCTCTGCCAACTTCTACACTGACTAACTGCCTGGAGGAGATAGAGGCTTGGATGAAGCTCAACTTTCTACAGCTTAACAGTTCCAAAACGGAGGCCATCCTGGTTGGCACACCACATCAGCTCCGCTCTTCCACCATCACCAATATCAATTTCTACGGCGAAACCATCTCCCTCTCCACATCTGTCACCAACTTGGGTGTTAAAATGGACCAACAACTCACCTTTGACACCCACATCAAACACCTCAGTAAGACATAATTTTACCACCTCAAGAACATCGCCAAACTCCGTCCAACACTCACCCTACCAGATGCAGAGAAGCTCATCCATGCCTTTGTCTCCTCCAGGCTGGACTACTGTAATGCACTCCTCATCGGGATCTCTGGCAGGAGCATCCAGAGACTCCAGTACATACAGAACAGCGCTGCCAGGATCCTGATGAGGGTGTGCAAGCATGACCACATCACCCCCATTCTGAAATCCCTACACTGGCTTCCAGTCCCACTCAGAATTGAGTACAAGGTCTCACTCCTCACTCACCAGTGCATTCATGGACATGCCCCCCTTTACCTACAGGAACTCCTCACCCCCCAGACCTCCTCAGGCACCCGGTCTGCAACCTCACACACCCTCCAAACCCCCAGAACCAAGCTCTGCAGTATGGGTGATAGGGCTTTTGCTTCTGCTGCCCCCAGGCTGTGGAATGCCCTCCCTGACCACCTGAGGGCCCCACAGACTACAGATGTTTTTAAAAAAGACTTAAAAACACATCTCTTTAGAAAAGCATACAACTGACATGTTTAATTTTACTTTTAATTTGTTTAAACTTAATTTTAACTCTTGACTCTGTAGCACTTTGAGATTGTTTTAAATGTAAAGTGCAATATAAATAAAATTGATTATTATTATTATTATTACTTGTTCTGAACACATATTCAGTGTGTGATATCATAGTACATTATTTGAATCCATTGAACACCTGTTCTGAACAAAGTCATTGTGATATCATAGTACATTATTTGAATCCATTGAACACTTGTTCTGAACACACAGTCATTGTGATCTCATAGTGCATTATTTGAATCCATTCAACACTTGTTCTGAACACACAGTCAGTGTGATATCATAGTACATTATTTGAATCCATTCAACACTTGTTCTGAACACACAGTCATTGTGATATCATAGTACATTATTTGAATCCATTGAACACTTGTTCTGAACACAAAGTCATTGTGATATCATAGTACATTATTTGAATCCATTTAACACTTGTTCTGAACACACAGTCATTGTGATATCATAGTACACTATTTTAATCGATTGAACACTTGTTCTGAACACACATTCAGTGTGTGATATCATAGTACATTATTTGAATCAATTTAACACTTGTTCTGAACACACAGACAGTTTGTGATATCATAGTACATTATTTGAATCCATTTAACACTTGTTCCGAACACACATTCAGTGTGTGATACCATAGTGCATTATTTGAATCCATTGAACACTTTTTCTGAACACACAGTCATTGTGATATCATAGTATATTATTTGAATCCATTGAACACTTGTTCTGAACACAGTCATTGTGATATCATAGTGCATTATTTTAATCCATTGAACACTTGTTCTGAACACACAGTCAGTGTGATATCATAGTACATTATTTGAATCCATTTAACACTTGTTCTGAACACACATTCAGTGTGTGATATCATAGTACATTATTTGAATCCATTTAACACTTGTTCTGTAAACACAGTCATTGTGATATCATAGTACATTATTTGAATCCATTTAACACTTGTTCTGTAAACACAGTCAGTGTGATATCATAGTACATTATTTGAATCCATTTAACACTTGTTCTGAACACACAGTCATTGTGATATCATAGTATATTATTTGAATCCATTGAACACTTGTTCTGAACACAGTCATTGTGATATCATCGTGCATTATTTGAATCCATTGAACACTTGTTCTGAACAAACAGTCATTGTGATATCATAGTACATTATTTGAATCCATTGAACACTTGTTCTGAACACACAGTCATTGTGATATCATAGTACATTATTTGAATCCATTGAACACTTGTTCTGAACACATAGTCAGTGTGATATCATAGTACATTATTTGAATCCATTTAATACTTGTTCTGAACACACATTCAGTGTGTGATATCATAGTACATTATTTGAATCCATTGAACACTTGTTCTGAACACACATTCAGTGTGATATCATAGTACATTATTTTAATCCATTTAACACTTGTTCTGAACACACATTCAGTGTGATATCACAGTACATTATTTGAATCCATTTAACACTTGTTCTGAACACAGTCATTGTGATATCATAGTACATTATTTGAATCCATTGAACACCTGTTCTGAACAAAGTCATTGTGATATCATAGTACATTATTTGAATCCATTGAAAACTTGTTCTGAACACACAGTCATTGTGATATCATCGTGCATTATTTGAATCCATTGAACACTTGTTCTGAACACACAGTCATTGTGATATCATGGTAAATTATTTGAATCCATTTAACACTTGTTCTGAACACAACGACAGTGTGATTTTAATCCTTTGAACACTTGTTCTGAACACACAGTCATTGTGATATCATAGTACATTATTTGAATCAATTTAACACTTGTTCTGAACACACAGTCATTGTGATATCATAGTACATTATTTGAATCCATTGAACACTTGTTCTGAACACACAGTCATTGTGATATCATAGTACATTATTTGAATCCATTTAACACTTGTTCTGTAAACACAGTCAGTGTGATATCATAGTACATTATTTGAATCCATTTAACACTTGTTCTGAACACAGAGTCATTGTGATATCATAGTATATTATTTGAATCCATTGAACACTTGTTCTGAACACAGTCATTGTGATATCATCGTGCATTATTTGAATCCATTGAACACTTGTTCTGAACACACAGTCATTGTGATATCATAGTACATTATTTGAATCCATTTGAACACTTGTTCTGAACACACAGTCATTGTGATATCATAGTACATTATTTGAATCAATTTAACACTTGTTCTGAACACACAGTCAGTGTGATATCATAGTACATTATTTGAATCCATTGAACACTTGTTCTGAACACACAGTCATTGTGATATCATAGTACATTATTTGAATCCATTGAACACTTGTTCTGAACACATAGTCAGTGTGATATCATAGTACATTATTTGAATCCATTTAATACTTGTTCTGAACACACATTCAGTGTGTGATATCATAGTACATTATTTGAATCCATTGAACACTTGTTCTGAACACACATTCAGTGTGATATCATAGTACATTATTTTAATCCATTCAACACTTGTTCTGAACACACAGTCAGTGTGATATCATAGTACATTATTTGAATCCATTCAACACTTGTTCTGAACACACAGTCATTGTGATATCATAGTACATTATTTGAATCCATTGAACACTTGTTCTGAACACACAGTCATTGTGATGTCATAGTGCATTATTTGAATCCATTCAACACTTGTTCTGAACACACAGTCAGTGTGATATTATAGTACATTATTTGAATCCATTTAACACTTGTTCTGAATACACAGTCATTGTGATATCATAGTACACTATTTTAATCGATTGAACACTTGTTCTGAACACACATTCAGTGTGTGATATCATAGTACATTATTTGAATCAATTTAACACTTGTTCTGAACACACAGACAGTTTGTGATATCATAGTACATTATTTGAATCCATTTAACACTTGTTCCGAACACACATTCAGTGTGTGATACCATAGTGCATTATTTGAATCCATTGAACACTTGTTCTGAACACACAGTCAATGTGATATCATAGTACATTATTTGAATCCATTGAACACTTGTTCTGAACACACAGACAGTGTGATATCATAGTACATTATTTTAATCCATTTAACACTTGTTCTGAACACACATTCAGTGTGTGATATCATAGTACATTATTTGAATCCATTGAACACCTGCTCTGAACACAGTCATTGTGATATCATAGTACATTATTTGAATCCATTTAACACTTGATACAGTAGACCACAACATCCTTCTCCACCGTCTGCAATACACCATTGGACTCTCAGAAAACGCTCACAACTGGTTCACCTCCTACCTGACCGACAGAACTGAGCATGTCGCCCTGGGCAAAGCCAAGTCACACACCCACAACGTCACCTGTGGTGTTCCTCAGGGCTCTGTGCTGGGCCCCACCCTCTTTTCTCTCTACATGCTCCCCCTTGGCAATATCATTAGCAGCCATGGCATAGCATTTCACTGTTATGCGGATGACCCACAGCTCTACCTCAAGACAACCCCCACTTCTTCTGCTCCTCTGCCAACTTCTACACTGACTAACTGCCTGGAGGAGATAGAGGCTTGGATGAAGCTCAACTTTCTACAGCTTAACAGTTCCAAAACGGAGGCCATCCTGGTTGGCACACCACATCAGCTCCGCTCTTCCACCATCACCAATATCAATTTCTACGGCAAAACCATCTCCCTCTCCACATCTGTCACCAACTTGGGTGTTAAAATGGACCAACAACTCACCTTTGACACCCACATCAAACACCTCAGTAAGACATAATTTTACCACCTCAAGAACATCGCCAAACTCCGTCCAACACTCACCCTACCAGATGCAGAGAAGCTCATCCATGCCTTTGTCTCCTCCAGGCTGGACTACTGTAATGCACTCCTCATCGGGATCTCTGGCAGGAGCATCCAGAGACTCCAGTACATACAGAACAGCGCTGCCAGGATCCTGATGAGGGTGCGCAAGCATGACCACATCACCCCCATTCTGAAATCCCTACACTGGCTTCCAGTCCCACTCAGAATTGAGTACAAGGTCTCACTCCTCACTCACCAGTGCATTCATGGACATGCCCCCCTTTACCTACAGGAACTCCTCACCCCCCAGACCTCCTCAGGCACCCGGTCTGCAACCTCACACACCCTCCAAACCCCCAGAACCAAGCTCTGCAGTATGGGTGATAGGGCTTTTGCTTCTGCTGCCCCCAGGCTGTGGAATGCCCTCCCTGACCACCTGAGGGCCCCACAGACTACAGATGTTTTTAAAAAAGACTTAAAAACACATCTCTTTAGAAAAGCATACAACTGACATGTTTAATTTTACTTTTAATTTGTTTAAACTTAATTTTAACTCTTGACTCTGTAGCACTTTGAGATTGTTTTAAATGTAAAGTGCAATATAAATAAAATTGATTATTATTATTATTATTACTTGTTCTGAACACATATTCAGTGTGTGATATCATAGTACATTATTTGAATCCATTGAACACCTGTTCTGAACAAAGTCATTGTGATATCATAGTACATTATTTGAATCCATTGAACACTTGTTCTGAACACACAGTCATTGTGATGTCATAGTGCATTATTTGAATCCATTCAACACTTGTTCTGAACACACAGTCAGTGTGATATCATAGTACATTATTTGAATCCATTCAACACTTGTTCTGAACACACAGTCATTGTGATATCATAGTACATTATTTGAATCCATTGAACACTTGTTCTGAACACAAAGTCATTGTGATATCATAGTACATTATTTGAATCCATTTAACACTTGTTCTGAACACACAGTCATTGTGATATCATAGTACACTATTTTAATCGATTGAACACTTGTTCTGAACACACATTCAGTGTGTGATATCATAGTACATTATTTGAATCAATTTAACACTTGTTCTGAACACACAGACAGTTTGTGATATCATAGTACATTATTTGAATCCATTTAACACTTGTTCCGAACACACATTCAGTGTGTGATACCATAGTGCATTATTTGAATCCATTGAACACTTTTTCTGAACACACAGTCATTGTGATATCATAGTATATTATTTGAATCCATTGAACACTTGTTCTGAACACAGTCATTGTGATATCATAGTGCATTATTTTAATCCATTGAACACTTGTTCTGAACACACAGTCAGTGTGATATCATAGTACATTATTTGAATCCATTTAACACTTGTTCTGAACACACATTCAGTGTGTGATATCATAGTACATTATTTGAATCCATTTAACACTTGTTCTGAACACACATTCAGTGTGATATCATAGTACATTATTTGAATCCATTTAACACTTGTTCTGAACACAGTCATTGTGATGTCATAGTACATTATTTGAATCCATTGAACACTTGTTCTGAACACAGTCATTGTGATATCATAGTACATTATTTGAATCCATTGAACACTTGTTCTGAACACAGTCATTGTGATATCATAGTACATTATTTGAATCCATTGAACACTTGTTCTGAACACACAGTCATTGTGATATCATAGTACATTATTTGAATCCATTTAACACTTGTTCTGAACACACAGTCATTGTGATATCATAGTACATTATTTGAATCAAATGAACACTTGTTCTGAACACAGTCATTGTGATATCATAGTACATTATTTGAATCCATTGAACACTTGTTCTGAACACACAGTAATTGTGATATCATAGTGCATTATTTGAATCCATTGAACACTTGTTCTGAACACACAGTCATTGTGATATCATAGTGCATTATTTGAATCCATTGAACACTTGTTCTTAACACACAGTCAGTGTGATATCATAGTACATTATTTGAATCCATTGAACACTTGTTCTGAACACACAGTCAGTGTGATATCATAGTACATTATTTGAATCCATTGAACACTTGTTCTGAACACACGGTCATTGTGATATCATAGTACATTATTTGAATCCATTTAACACTTGTTCTGAACACACAGTCATTGTGATATCATAGTACATTATTTGAATCAATTGAACACTTGTTCTGAACACAGTCATTGTGATATCATAGTACATTGTTTGAATCCATTGAACACTTGTTCTGAACACACAGTCATTGTGATATCATAGTACATTATTTGAATCAATTGAACACTTGTTCTGAACACAGTCATTGTGATATCATAGTACATTGTTTGAATCCATTGAACACTTGATCTGAACACACAGACAGTGTGATATCATAGTACATTATTTGAATCCATTTAACACTTGTTCTGAACACACAGTCAGTGTGATATCATAGTACATTATTTGAATCCATTTAACACTTGTTCTGAACACACAGTCAGTGTGATATCATAGTACATTATTTTAATCAATTTAACACTTGTTCTGAACACAGAATCAGTGTGATATCATAGTACATTATTTGAATCCATTGAAAACTTGTTCTGAACACAGTCATTGTGATATCATAGTACATTATTTTAATCCATTGAACACTTGTTCTGAACACACAGTCATTGTGATATCATAGTACATTATTTGAATCCATTGAACACTTGTTCTGAACACAGTCATTGTGATATCATAGTACACTATTTTAATCCATTTAACACTTGTTCTGAACACACAGTCATTGTGATATCATAGTACATTATTTGAATCCATTTAACACTTGTTCTGAACACACATTCAGTGTGTGATACCATAGTGCATTATTTGAATCCATTGAACACTTTTTCTGAACACACAGTCATTGTGATATCATAGTACATTATTTGAATCCATTTAACACTTGTTCTGAACACACAGTCATTGTGATATCATAGTACATTATTTGAATCCATTGAACACTTGTTCTGAACACACAGTCATTGTTATATCATAGTACATTATTTTAATCCATTTAACACTTGTTCTGAACACAGTCATTGTGATGTCATTGTGCATTATTTGAATCCATTGAACACTTGTTCTGAACACAGTCATTGTGATATCATAGTACACTATTTTAATCCATTGAACACTTGTTCTGAACACAGTCATTGTGATATCATAGTGCATTATTTGAATCCATTTAACACTTGTTCTGAACACAGTCATTGTGATATCATAGTACATTATTTGAATCCATTGAACACTTGTTCTGAACAAACAGTCAGTGTGATATCATAGTACATTATTTGAATCCATTTAACACTTGTTCTGAACACAGTCATTGTGATATCATAGTACATTATTTTAATCCATTGAACACTTGTTCTGAACACACAGTCAGTGTGATATCATAGTACATTATTTGAATCCATTCAACACTTGTTCCGAACACAAAGACAGTGTGATTTTAATCAATTGAACACTTGTTCTGAGCACACATTCAGTGTGTGATATCATAGTGCATTATTTGAATCCATTGAACACTTGTTCTGAACACACAGTCATTGTGATATCATAGTACATTATTTGAATCCATTGAACACTTGTTCTGAACACAGTCATTGTGATATCATAGTGCATTATTTTAATCCTTTGAACACTTGTTCTGAACACACAGTCAGTGTGATATCATAGTACATTATTTGAATCCATTTAACACTTGTTCTGAACACACAGTCAGTGTGATATCATAGTACATTATTTGAATCCATTGAACACTTGTTCTGAACACACAGTCAGTGTGATATCATAGTACATTATTTGAATCCATTTAACACTTGTTCTGAACACACAGTCATTGTGATATCATAGTACATTATTTTAATCCATTGAACACTTGTTCTGAACACACAGTCAGTGTGATATCATAGTACATTATTTGAATCCATTCAACACTTGTTCCGAACACAAAGACAGTGTGATTTTAATCAATTGAACACTTGTTCTGAACACACATTCAGTGTGTGATATCATAGTGCATTATTTGAATCCATTGAACACTTATTCTGAACACACAGTCATTGTGATAACAGTACATTATTTGAATCCATTGAACACTTGTTCTGAACACAGTCATGGTGATATCATAGTGCATTATTTTAATCCATTGAACACTTGTTCTTAGCACACAGTCAGTGTGATATCATAGTACATTATTTGAATCCATTTAACACTTGTTCTGAACACACAGTCAGTGTGTGATATCATAGTGCATTATTTGAATCCATTGAAAACTTGTTCTGAACACACAGTCATTGTGATATCATAGTACATTATTTGAATCCATTGAACACTTGTTCTGAACACAGTCATTGTGATATCATAGTGCATTATTTTAATCCATTGAACACTTGTTCTTAGCACACAGTCAGTGTGATATCATAGTACATTATTTGAATCCATTTAACACTTGTTCTGAACACACAGTCAGTGTGTGATATCATAGTGCATTATTTGAATCCATTGAAAACTTGTTCTGAACACACAGTCATTGTGATATCATAGTACATTATTTGAATCCATTTAACACTTGTTCTGAACACACAGTCATTGTGATATCATAGTACATTATTTGAATCAAATGAACACTTGTTCTGAACACAGTCATTGTGATATCATAGTACATTATTTGAATCCATTGAACACTTGTTCTGAACACACAGTCAGTGTGATATCATAGTACATTATTTGAATCCATTTAACACTTGTTCTGTAAACACAGTCATTGTGATATCATAGTACATTATTTGAATCCATTTAACACTTGTTCTGTAAACACAGTCAGTGTGATATCATAGTACATTATTTGAATCCATTTAACACTTGTTCTGAACACACAGTCATTGTGATATCATAGTATATTATTTGAATCCATTGAACACTTGTTCTGAACACAGTCATTGTGATATCATCGTGCATTATTTGAATCCATTGAACACTTGTTCTGAACACACAGTCATTGTGATATCATAGTACATTATTTGAATCCATTGAACACTTGTTCTGAACACACAGTCATTGTGATATCATAGTACATTATTTGAATCCATTGAACACTTGTTCTGAACACATAGTCAGTGTGATATCATAGTACATTATTTGAATCCATTTAATACTTGTTCTGAACACACATTCAGTGTGTGATATCATAGTACATTATTTGAATCCATTGAACACTTGTTCTGAACACACATTCAGTGTGATATCATAGTACATTATTTTAATCCATTTAACACTTGTTCTGAACACACATTCAGTGTGATATCACAGTACATTATTTGAATCCATTTAACACTTGTTCTGAACACAGTCATTGTGATATCATAGTACATTATTTGAATCCATTGAACACCTGTTCTGAACAAAGTCATTGTGATATCATAGTACATTATTTGAATCCATTGAAAACTTGTTCTGAACACACAGTCATTGTGATATCATCGTGCATTATTTGAATCCATTGAACACTTGTTCTGAACACACAGTCATTGTGATATCATGGTAAATTATTTGAATCCATTTAACACTTGTTCTGAACACAACGACAGTGTGATTTTAATCCTTTGAACACTTGTTCTGAACACACAGTCATTGTGATATCATAGTACATTATTTGAATCAATTTAACACTTGTTCTGAACACACAGTCATTGTGATATCATAGTACATTATTTGAATCCATTGAACACTTGTTCTGAACACACAGTCATTGTGATATCATAGTACATTATTTGAATCCATTTAACACTTGTTCTGAACACAGAGTCATTGTGATATCATAGTATATTATTTGAATCCATTGAACACTTGTTCTGAACACAGTCATTGTGATATCATCGTGCATTATTTGAATCCATTGAACACTTGTTCTGAACACACAGTCATTGTGATATCATAGTACATTATTTGAATCCATTTGAACACTTGTTCTGAACACACAGTCATTGTGATATCATAGTACATTATTTGAATCAATTTAACACTTGTTCTGAACACACAGTCAGTGTGATATCATAGTACATTATTTGAATCCATTGAACACTTGTTCTGAACACACAGTCATTGTGATATCATAGTACATTATTTGAATCCATTGAACACTTGTTCTGAACACATAGTCAGTGTGATATCATAGTACATTATTTGAATCCATTTAATACTTGTTCTGAACACACATTCAGTGTGTGATATCATAGTACATTATTTGAATCCATTGAACACTTGTTCTGAACACACATTCAGTGTGATATCATAGTACATTATTTTAATCCATTCAACACTTGTTCTGAACACACAGTCAGTGTGATATCATAGTACATTATTTGAATCCATTCAACACTTGTTCTGAACACACAGTCATTGTGATATCATAGTACATTATTTGAATCCATTGAACACTTGTTCTGAACACACAGTCATTGTGATGTCATAGTGCATTATTTGAATCCATTCAACACTTGTTCTGAACACACAGTCAGTGTGATATTATAGTACATTATTTGAATCCATTTAACACTTGTTCTGAATACACAGTCATTGTGATATCATAGTACACTATTTTAATCGATTGAACACTTGTTCTGAACACACATTCAGTGTGTGATATCATAGTACATTATTTGAATCAATTTAACACTTGTTCTGAACACACAGACAGTTTGTGATATCATAGTACATTATTTGAATCCATTTAACACTTGTTCCGAACACACATTCAGTGTGTGATACCATAGTGCATTATTTGAATCCATTGAACACTTGTTCTGAACACACAGTCAATGTGATATCATAGTACATTATTTGAATCCATTGAACACTTGTTCTGAACACACAGACAGTGTGATATCATAGTACATTATTTTAATCCATTTAACACTTGTTCTGAACACACATTCAGTGTGTGATATCATAGTACATTATTTGAATCCATTGAACACCTGCTCTGAACACAGTCATTGTGATATCATAGTACATTATTTGAATCCATTTAACACTTGATACAGTAGACCACAACATCCTTCTCCACCGTCTGCAATACACCATTGGACTCTCAGAAAACGCTCACAACTGGTTCACCTCCTACCTGACCGACAGAACTGAGCATGTCGCCCTGGGCAAAGCCAAGTCACACACCCACAACGTCACCTGTGGTGTTCCTCAGGGCTCTGTGCTGGGCCCCACCCTCTTTTCTCTCTACATGCTCCCCCTTGGCAATATCATTAGCAGCCATGGCATAGCATTTCACTGTTATGCGGATGACCCACAGCTCTACCTCAAGAAAACCCCCACTTCTTCTGCTCCTCTGCCAACTTCTACACTGACTAACTGCCTGGAGGAGATAGAGGCTTGGATGAAGCTCAACTTTCTACAGCTTAACAGTTCCAAAACGGAGGCCATCCTGGTTGGCACACCACATCAGCTCCGCTCTTCCACCATCACCAATATCAATTTCTACGGCGAAACCATCTCCCTCTCCACATCTGTCACCAACTTGGGTGTTAAAATGGACCAACAACTCACCTTTGACACCCACATCAAACACCTCAGTAAGACATAATTTTACCACCTCAAGAACATCGCCAAACTCCGTCCAACACTCACCCTACCAGATGCAGAGAAGCTCATCCATGCCTTTGTCTCCTCCAGGCTGGACTACTGTAATGCACTCCTCATCGGGATCTCTGGCAGGAGCATCCAGAGACTCCAGTACATACAGAACAGCGCTGCCAGGATCCTGATGAGGGTGCGCAAGCATGACCACATCACCCCCATTCTGAAATCCCTACACTGGCTTCCAGTCCCACTCAGAATTGAGTACAAGGTCTCACTCCTCACTCACCAGTGCATTCATGGACATGCCCCCCTTTACCTACAGGAACTCCTCACCCCCCAGACCTCCTCAGGCACCCGGTCTGCAACCTCACACACCCTCCAAACCCCCAGAACCAAGCTCTGCAGTATGGGTGATAGGGCTTTTGCTTCTGCTGCCCCCAGGCTGTGGAATGCCCTCCCTGACCACCTGAGGGCCCCACAGACTACAGATGTTTTTAAAAAAGACTTAAAAACACATCTCTTTAGAAAAGCATACAACTGACATGTTTAATTTTACTTTTAATTTGTTTAAACTTAATTTTAACTCTTGACTCTGTAGCACTTTGAGATTGTTTTAAATGTAAAGTGCAATATAAATAAAATGGATTATTATTATTATTATTACTTGTTCTGAACACATATTCAGTGTGTGATATCATAGTACATTATTTGAATCCATTGAACACCTGTTCTGAACAAAGTCATTGTGATATCATAGTACATTATTTGAATCCATTGAACACTTGTTCTGAACACACAGTCATTGTGATGTCATAGTGCATTATTTGAATCCATTCAACACTTGTTCTGAACACACAGTCAGTGTGATATCATAGTACATTATTTGAATCCATTCAACACTTGTTCTGAACACACAGTCATTGTGATATCATAGTACATTATTTGAATCCATTGAACACTTGTTCTGAACACACAGTCATTGTGATATCATAGTACATTATTTGAATCCATTGAACACTTGTTCTGAACACATAGTCAGTGTGATATCATAGTACATTATTTGAATCCATTTAATACTTGTTCTGAACACACATTCAGTGTGTGATATCATAGTACATTATTTGAATCCATTGAACACTTGTTCTGAACACACATTCAGTGTGATATCATAGTACATTATTTTAATCCATTTAACACTTGTTCTGAACACACATTCGGTGTGATATCACAGTACATTATTTGAATCCATTTAACACTTGTTCTGAACACAGTCATTGTGATATCATAGTACATTATTTGAATCCATTGAACACTTGTTCTGAACACACAGTCATTGTGATATCATGGTAAATTATTTGAATCCATTTAACACTTGTTCTGAACACAACGACAGTGTGATTTTAATCCTTTGAACACTTGTTCTGAACACACAGTCATTGTGATATCATAGTACATTATTTGAATCAATTTAACACTTGTTCTGAACACACATTCAGTGTGATATCATAGTACATTATTTGAATCCATTTAACACTTGTTCTGAACACAGTCATTGTGATGTCATAGTACATTATTTGAATCCATTGAACACTTGTTCTGAACACAGTCATTGTGATATCATAGTACATTATTTGAATCCATTGAACACTTGTTCTGAACACAGTCATTGTGATATCATAGTACATTATTTGAATCCATTGAACACTTGTTCTGAACACACAGTCATTGTGATATCATAGTACATTATTTGAATCCATTTAACACTTGTTCTGAACACACAGTCATTGTGATATCATAGTACATTATTTGAATCAAATGAACACTTGTTCTGAACACAGTCATTGTGATATCATAGTACATTATTTGAATCCATTGAACACTTGTTCTGAACACACAGTAATTGTGATATCATAGTACATTATTTGAATCCATTGAACACTTGTTCTGAACACACAGTCATTGTGATGTCATAGTGCATTATTTGAATCCATTCAACACTTGTTCTGAACACACAGTCAGTGTGATATTATAGTACATTATTTGAATCCATTTAACACTTGTTCTGAATACACAGTCATTGTGATATCATAGTACACTATTTTAATCGATTGAACACTTGTTCTGAACACACATTCAGTGTGTGATATCATAGTACATTATTTGAATCAATTTAACACTTGTTCTGAACACACAGACAGTTTGTGATATCATAGTACATTATTTGAATCCATTTAACACTTGTTCCGAACACACATTCAGTGTGTGATACCATAGTGCATTATTTGAATCCATTGAACACTTGTTCTGAACACACAGTCAATGTGATATCATAGTACATTATTTGAATCCATTGAACACTTGTTCTGAACACACAGACAGTGTGATATCATAGTACATTATTTTAATCCATTTAACACTTGTTCTGAACACACATTCAGTGTGTGATATCATAGTACATTATTTGAATCCATTGAACACCTGCTCTGAACACAGTCATTGTGATATCATAGTACATTATTTGAATCCATTTAACACTTGATACAGTAGACCACAACATCCTTCTCCACCGTCTGCAATACACCATTGGACTCTCAGAAAACGCTCACAACTGGTTCACCTCCTACCTGACCGACAGAACTGAGCATGTCGCCCTGGGCAAAGCCAAGTCACACACCCACAACGTCACCTGTGGTGTTCCTCAGGGCTCTGTGCTGGGCCCCACCCTCTTTTCTCTCTACATGCTCCCCCTTGGCAATATCATTAGCAGCCATGGCATAGCATTTCACTGTTATGCGGATGACCCACAGCTCTACCTCAAGACAACCCCCACTTCTTCTGCTCCTCTGCCAACTTCTACACTGACTAACTGCCTGGAGGAGATAGAGGCTTGGATGAAGCTCAACTTTCTACAGCTTAACAGTTCCAAAACGGAGGCCATCCTGGTTGGCACACCACATCAGCTCCGCTCTTCCACCATCACCAATATCAATTTCTACGGCGAAACCATCTCCCTCTCCACATCTGTCACCAACTTGGGTGTTAAAATGGACCAACAACTCACCTTTGACACCCACATCAAACACCTCAGTAAGACATAATTTTACCACCTCAAGAACATCGCCAAACTCCGTCCAACACTCACCCTACCAGATGCAGAGAAGCTCATCCATGCCTTTGTCTCCTCCAGGCTGGACTACTGTAATGCACTCCTCATCAGGATCTCTGGCAGGAGCATCCAGAGACTCCAGTACATACAGAACAGCGCTGCCAGGATCCTGATGAGGGTGCGCAAGCATGACCACATCACCCCCATTCTGAAATCCCTACACTGGCTTCCAGTCCCACTCAGAATTGAGTACAAGGTCTCACTCCTCACTCACCAGTGCATTCATGGACATGCCCCCCTTTACCTACAGGAACTCCTCACCCCCCAGACCTCCTCAGGCACCCGGTCTGCAACCTCACACACCCTCCAAACCCCCAGAACCAAGCTCTGCAGTATGGGTGATAGGGCTTTTGCTTCTGCTGCCCCCAGGCTGTGGAATGCCCTCCCTGACCACCTGAGGGCCCCACAGACTACAGATGTTTTTAAAAAAGACTTAAAAACACATCTCTTTAGAAAAGCATACAACTGACATGTTTAATTTTACTTTTAATTTGTTTAAACTTAATTTTAACTCTTGACTCTGTAGCACTTTGAGATTGTTTTAAATGTAAAGTGCAATATAAATAAAATTGATTATTATTATTATTATTACTTGTTCTGAACACATATTCAGTGTGTGATATCATAGTACATTATTTGAATCCATTGAACACCTGTTCTGAACAAAGTCATTGTGATATCATAGTACATTATTTGAATCCATTGAACACTTGTTCTGAACACACAGTCATTGTGATGTCATAGTGCATTATTTGAATCCATTCAACACTTGTTCTGAACACACAGTCAGTGTGATATCATAGTACATTATTTGAATCCATTCAACACTTGTTCTGAACACACAGTCATTGTGATATCATAGTACATTATTTGAATCCATTGAACACTTGTTCTGAACACACAGTCATTGTGATATCATAGTACATTATTTGAATCCATTGAACACTTGTTCTGAACACATAGTCAGTGTGATATCATAGTACATTATTTGAATCCATTTAATACTTGTTCTGAACACACATTCAGTGTGTGATATCATAGTACATTATTTGAATCCATTGAACACTTGTTCTGAACACACATTCAGTGTGATATCATAGTACATTATTTTAATCCATTTAACACTTGTTCTGAACACACATTCGGTGTGATATCACAGTACATTATTTGAATCCATTTAACACTTGTTCTGAACACAGTCATTGTGATATCATAGTACATTATTTGAATCCATTGAACACTTGTTCTGAACACACAGTCATTGTGATATCATGGTAAATTATTTGAATCCATTTAACACTTGTTCTGAACACAACGACAGTGTGATTTTAATCCTTTGAACACTTGTTCTGAACACACAGTCATTGTGATATCATAGTACATTATTTGAATCATTTTAACACTTGTTCTGAACACACATTCAGTGTGATATCATAGTACATTATTTGAATCCATTTAACACTTGTTCTGAACACAGTCATTGTGATGTCATAGTACATTATTTGAATCCATTGAACACTTGTTCTGAACACAGTCATTGTGATATCATAGTACATTATTTGAATCCATTGAACACTTGTTCTGAACACAGTCATTGTGATATCATAGTACATTATTTGAATCCATTGAACACTTGTTCTGAACACACAGTCATTGTGATATCATAGTACATTATTTGAATCCATTTAACACTTGTTCTGAACACACAGTCATTGTGATATCATAGTACATTATTTGAATCAAATGAACACTTGTTCTGAACACAGTCATTGTGATATCATAGTGCATTATTTGAATCCATTGAACACTTGTTCTTAACACACAGTCAGTGTGATATCATAGTACATTATTTGAATCCATTGAACACTTGTTCTGAACACACAGTCAGTGTGATATCATAGTACATTATTTGAATCCATTGAACACTTGTTCTGAACACACGGTCATTGTGATATCATAGTACATTATTTGAATCCATTTAACACTTGTTCTGAACACACAGTCATTGTGATATCATAGTACATTATTTGAATCAATTGAACACTTGTTCTGAACACAGTCATTGTGATATCATAGTACATTGTTTGAATCCATTGAACACTTGTTCTGAACACACAGTCATTGTGATATCATAGTACATTATTTGAATCAATTGAACACTTGTTCTGAACACAGTCATTGTGATATCATAGTACATTGTTTGAATCCATTGAACACTTGATCTGAACACACAGACAGTGTGATATCATAGTACATTATTTGAATCCATTTAACACTTGTTCTGAACACACAGTCAGTGTGATATCATAGTACATTATTTGAATCCATTTAACACTTGTTCTGAACACACAGTCAGTGTGATATCATAGTACATTATTTTAATCAATTTAACACTTGTTCTGAACACAGAATCAGTGTGATATCATAGTACATTATTTGAATCCATTGAAAACTTGTTCTGAACACAGTCATTGTGATATCATAGTACATTATTTTAATCCATTGAACACTTGTTCTGAACACACAGTCATTGTGATATCATAGTACATTATTTGAATCAATTGAACACTTGTTCTGAACACAGTCATTGTGATATCATAGTACACTATTTTAATCCATTTAACACTTGTTCTGAACACACAGTCATTGTGATATCATAGTACATTATTTGAATCCATTTAACACTTGTTCTGAACACACATTCAGTGTGTGATACCATAGTGCATTATTTGAATCCATTGAACACTTTTTCTGAACACACAGTCATTGTGATATCATAGTACATTATTTGAATCCATTTAACACTTGTTCTGAACACACAGTCATTGTGATATCATAGTACATTATTTGAATCCATTGAACACTTGTTCTGAACACACAGTCATTGTTATATCATAGTACATTATTTTAATCCATTTAACACTTGTTCTGAACACAGTCATTGTGATGTCATTGTGCATTATTTGAATCCATTGAACACTTGTTCTGAACACAGTCATTGTGATATCATAGTACACTATTTTAATCCATTGAACACTTGTTCTGAACACAGTCATTGTGATATCATAGTGCATTATTTGAATCCATTTAACACTTGTTCTGAACACACAGTCAGTGTGATATTATAGTACATTATTTGAATCCATTTAACACTTGTTCTGAACACAGTCATTGTGATATCATAGTACATTATTTGAATCCATTGAACACTTGTTCTGAACAAACAGTCAGTGTGATATCATAGTACATTATTTGAATCCATTTAACACTTGTTCTGAACACAGTCATTGTGATATCATAGTACATTATTTTAATCCATTGAACACTTGTTCTGAACACACAGTCAGTGTGATATCATAGTACATTATTTGAATCCATTCAACACTTGTTCCGAACACAAAGACAGTGTGATTTTAATCAATTGAACACTTGTTCTGAGCACACATTCAGTGTGTGATATCATAGTGCATTATTTGAATCCATTGAACACTTGTTCTGAACACACAGTCATTGTGATATCATAGTACATTATTTGAATCCATTGAACACTTGTTCTGAACACAGTCATTGTGATATCATAGTGCATTATTTTAATCCTTTGAACACTTGTTCTGAACACACAGTCAGTGTGATATCATAGTACATTATTTGAATCCATTTAACACTTGTTCTGAACACACAGTCAGTGTGATATCATAGTACATTATTTTAATCCATTGAACACTTGTTCTGAACACACAGTCAGTGTGATATCATAGTACATTATTTGAATCCATTTAACACTTGTTCTGAACACACAGTCATTGTGATATCATAGTACATTATTTTAATCCATTGAACACTTGTTCTGAACACACAGTCAGTGTGATATCATAGTACATTATTTGAATCCATTCAACACTTGTTCCGAACACAAAGACAGTGTGATTTTAATCAATTGAACACTTGTTCTGAACACACATTCAGTGTGTGATATCATAGTGCATTATTTGAATCCATTGAACACTTGTTCTGAACACACAGTCATTGTGATAACAGTACATTATTTGAATCCATTGAACACTTGTTCTGAACACAGTCATTGTGATATCATAGTGCATTATTTTAATCCATTGAACACTTGTTCTTAGCACACAGTCAGTGTGATATCATAGTACATTATTTGAATCCATTTAACACTTGTTCTGAACACACAGTCAGTGTGTGATATCATAGTGCATTATTTGAATCCATTGAAAACTTGTTCTGAACACACAGTCATTGTGATATCATAGTACATTATTTGAATCCATTGAACACTTGTTCTGAACACAGTCATTGTGATATCATGGTACATTATTTGAATCCATTGAACACTTGTTCTGAACACAAAGTCATTGTGATATCATAGTGCATTATTTGAATCCATTGAACACTTGTTCTGAACACACAGTCATTGTGATATCATAGTACATTATTTGAATCCATTTAACACTTGTTCTGAACACACAGTCATTGTGATATCACAGTACACTATTTGAATCCATTTAACACTTGTTCTGAACACACAGTCATTGTGATATCATAGTACATTATTTGAATCCATTTAACACTGTTCTGAACACAAAGACAGTGTGATTTTAATCCATTGAACACTTGTTCTGAACACACAGTCATTGTGATATCATTGTACATTATTTGAATCCATTTAACACTTGTTCTGAACACACAGTCAGTGTGATATCATAGTAAATTATTTTAATCCATTGAACACTTGTTCTGAACACACAGTCATTGTGATATCATAGTGCATTATTTGAATCCATTGAACACTTGTTCTGAACACACAGTCATTGTGATATCATAGTACATTATTTGAATCCATTGAACACTTTTTCTGAACACACAGTAATTGTGATATCAAAGTGCATTATTTGAATCCATTGAACACTTGTTCTGAACACACAGTCATTGTGATATCATAGTACATTATTTGAGTCCATTGAACACTTGTTCTGAACACAGTCATTGTGATATCATAGTACATTATTTGAATCCATTGAACACTTGTTCTTAACACACAGTCAGTGTGATATCATAGTACATTATTTGAATCCATTGAACACTTGTTCTGAACACACAGTCAGTGTGATATCATAGTACATTATTTTAATCCATTGAACACTTGTTCTGAACACACCGTTAGTGTGATATCATAGTACATTATTTGAATCCATTGAACACTTGTTCTGAACACAGTCATTGTGATATCATAGTACATTATTTGAATCCATTGAACACTTGTTCTGAACACACAGTCAGTGTGATATCTTAGTACATTATTTGAATCCATTGAACACTTGTTCTGAACACACAGTCAGTGTGATATCATAGTACATTATTTGAATCCATTTAACACTTGTTCTGAACACACAGTCAGTGTGATATCATAGTACATTATTTGAATCCATTTAACACTTGTTCTGAACACACAGTCATTGTGATATCATAGTACATTATTTGAATCCATTGAACACTTGTTCTGAACACAGTCATTGTGATATCATAGTACATTATTTTAATCCATTGAACACTTGTTCTGAACACACAGTCATTGTGATATCATAGTACATTATTTGAATCCATTGAACACTTGTTCTGAACACACAGTCAGTGTGATATCATAGTACATTATTTGAATCCATTCAACACTTGTTCTGAACACACAGTCATTGTGATATCATAGTACATTATTTGAATCCATTGAACACTTGTTCTGAACACACAGTCATTGTGATGTCATAGTGCATTATTTGAATCCATTCAACACTTGTTCTGAACACACAGTCAGTGTGATATTATAGTACATTATTTGAATCCATTTAACACTTGTTCTGAATACACAGTCATTGTGATATCATAGTACACTATTTTAATCGATTGAACACTTGTTCTGAACACACATTCAGTGTGTGATATCATAGTACATTATTTGAATCAATTTAACACTTGTTCTGAACACACAGACAGTTTGTGATATCATAGTACATTATTTGAATCCATTTAACACTTGTTCCGAATACACATTCAGTGTGTGATACCATAGTGCATTATTTGAATCCATTGAACACTTGTTCTGAACACACAGTCAATGTGATATCATAGTACATTATTTGAATCCATTGAACACTTGTTCTGAACACACAGACAGTGTGATATCATAGTACATTATTTTAATCCATTTAACACTTGTTCTGAACACACATTCAGTGTGTGATATCATAGTACATTATTTGAATCCATTGAACACCTGCTCTGAACACAGTCATTGTGATATCATAGTACATTATTTGAATCCATTTAACACTTGATACAGTAGACCACAACATCCTTCTCCACCGTCTGCAATACACCATTGGACTCTCAGAAAACGCTCACAACTGGTTCACCTCCTACCTGACCGACAGAACTGAGCATGTCGCCCTGGGCAAAGCCAAGTCACACACCCACAACGTCACCTGTGGTGTTCCTCAGGGCTCTGTGCTGGGCCCCACCCTCTTTTCTCTCTACATGCTCCCCCTTGGCAATATCATTAGCAGCCATGGCATAGCATTTCACTGTTATGCGGATGACCCACAGCTCTACCTCAAGACAACCCCCACTTCTTCTGCTCCTCTGCCAACTTCTACACTGACTAACTGCCTGGAGGAGATAGAGGCTTGGATGAAGCTCAACTTTCTACAGCTTAACAGTTCCAAAACGGAGGCCATCCTGGTTGGCACACCACATCAGCTCCGCTCTTCCACCATCACCAATATCAATTTCTACGGCGAAACCATCTCCCTCTCCACATCTGTCACCAACTTGGGTGTTAAAATGGACCAACAACTCACCTTTGACACCCACATCAAACACCTCAGTAAGACATAATTTTACCACCTCAAGAACATCGCCAAACTCCGTCCAACACTCACCCTACCAGATGCAGAGAAGCTCATCCATGCCTTTGTCTCCTCCAGGCTGGACTACTGTAATGCACTCCTCATCGGGATCTCTGGCAGGAGCATCCAGAGACTCCAGTACATACAGAACAGCGCTGCCAGGATCCTGATGAGGGTGCGCAAGCATGACCACATCACCCCCATTCTGAAATCCCTACACTGGCTTCCAGTCCCACTCAGAATTGAGTACAAGGTCTCACTCCTCACTCACCAGTGCATTCATGGACATGCCCCCCTTTACCTACAGGAACTCCTCACCCCCCAGACCTCCTCAGGCACCCGGTCTGCAACCTCACACACCCTCCAAACCCCCAGAACCAAGCTCTGCAGTATGGGTGATAGGGCTTTTGCTTCTGCTGCCCCCAGGCTGTGGAATGCCCTCCCTGACCACCTGAGGGCCCCACAGACTACAGATGTTTTTAAAAAAGACTTAAAAACACATCTCTTTAGAAAAGCATACAACTGACATGTTTAATTTTACTTTTAATTTGTTTAAACTTAATTTTAACTCTTGACTCTGTAGCACTTTGAGATTGTTTTAAATGTAAAGTGCAATATAAATAAAATTGATTATTATTATTATTATTACTTGTTCTGAACACATATTCAGTGTGTGATATCATAGTACATTATTTGAATCCATTGAACACCTGTTCTGAACAAAGTCATTGTGATATCATAGTACATTATTTGAATCCATTGAACACTTGTTCTGAACACACAGGGCCCTATCTTGCACCCAGCGCAATTGACTTTGTACACCGACGCATGTGTCATTCCTATTTTGCACCCGCGCAAAGCGCGCTTTTCCCTCCACAGAAGCACGCCGCTAAACTAGTGAATGCACTTGCGCTCCCTGGGCGGTTCAGCGCAAAAAAGGAGGCGTGTTCCGGCGCAAACAATCCCTGGTGCTATTTTGCTGTTTCATTAAACAATTGCGCCACTGACCAGAAAAAACCTAGTCTAAAGTCAGTGGCGCGTTGCGCGTTGTTCATTATGCTATTTTAAGGGCGCATGCTTGACCATAATGTATAGCGTGCACAACGCGCATACACTTTGCTCATGTAATCTACACAGATGCAACAGTTATTTTTGCAAATCATAAATTGTTACACTAAAAAAATATTAACACATGAGATATCTTCATCTTCATCCGTCATATGACGGAAATCATTGTGGTGTGCCACGAAGATGTGAAAAAATAGGCATAAATCTAGCTTACAAATGATTCAGGCTAATTGTAATAATTAAGGATAAGACCTGTTTGCCCAATAGTGGCAAGACATATATGTATATAAGGACATCTGACAAATTGGTTTGTCCGTCAAGAACCAGGAAAAAAAATAGACTGAAAAACTGAAAAAACTGAAAGACTGAAAAAAAAAAGACTGTGAAATCACCTTTACCATAATGTACAACATTACAACTTCACTTCTCTGTCTTTCACTGCTCTTACTAGAACATCAGTCTCCTCGGCTGTGAACCGCTCCTGGCGTGCGCCTGGTAAATACGCCATAATAATAGCAATCCATAATGGAACTTGCGCACCTGCTTTTAAAGGGAATGTTGGATGACGCTCGGATTGGTTTATTCACGTTACGCCCAAACCACACCTATGAATAATGAAGCTACTTCAGACCAACCCATTTTAGATTTGCGCCGGGCGCAAGAGCCATTTATCCCGCCGGGAAAATAGCAACAGCGCCGAGACCCGCCCACAAAGTTACTTGCGCTTCGCGTTTTTACACTTGCGTTTCAGATCGTTAAAATAGGGCCCACAGTCATTGTGATCTCATAGTGCATTATTTGAATCCATTCAACACTTGTTCTGAACACACAGTCAGTGTGATATCATAGTACATTATTTGAATCCATTCAACACTTGTTCTGAACACACAGTCATTGTGATATCATAGTACATTATTTGAATCCATTGAACACTTGTTCTGAACACAAAGTCATTGTGATATCATAGTACATTATTTGAATCCATTTAACACTTGTTCTGAACACACAGTCATTGTGATATCATAGTACACTATTTTAATCGATTGAACACTTGTTCTGAACACACATTCAGTGTGTGATATCATAGTACATTATTTGAATCAATTTAACACTTGTTCTGAACACACAGACAGTTTGTGATATCATAGTACATTATTTGAATCCATTTAACACTTGTTCCGAACACACATTCAGTGTGTGATACCATAGTGCATTATTTGAATCCATTGAACACTTGTTCTGAACACACAGTCATTGTGATATCATAGTATATTATTTGAATCCATTGAACACTTGTTCTGAACACAGTCATTGTGATATCATAGTGCATTATTTTAATCCATTGAACACTTGTTCTGAACACACAGTCAGTGTGATATCATAGTACATTATTTGAATCCATTTAACACTTGTTCTGAACACACATTCAGTGTGTGATATCATAGTACATTATTTGAATCCATTTAACACTTGTTCTGAACACACATTCAGTGTGATATCATAGTACATTATTTGAATCCATTTAACACTTGTTCTGAACACAGTCATTGTGATGTCATAGTACATTATTTGAATCCATTGAACACTTGTTCTGAACACAGTCATTGTGATATCATAGTACATTATTTGAATCCATTGAACACTTGTTCTGAACACAGTCATTGTGATATCATAGTACATTATTTGAATCCATTGAACACTTGTTCTGAACACACAGTCATTGTGATATCATAGTACATTATTTGAATCCATTTAACACTTGTTCTGAACACACAGTCATTGTGATATCATAGTACATTATTTGAATCAAATGAACACTTGTTCTGAACACAGTCATTGTGATATCATAGTACATTATTTGAATCCATTGAACACTTGTTCTGAACACACAGTAATTGTGATATCATAGTGCATTATTTGAATCCATTGAACACTTGTTCTGAACACACAGTCATTGTGATATCATAGTGCATTATTTGAATCCATTGAACACTTGTTCTTAACACACAGTCAGTGTGATATCATAGTACATTATTTGAATCCATTGAACACTTGTTCTGAACACACAGTCAGTGTGATATCATAGTACATTATTTGAATCCATTGAACACTTGTTCTGAACACACGGTCATTGTGATATCATAGTACATTATTTGAATCCATTTAACACTTGTTCTGAACACACAGTCATTGTGATATCATAGTACATTATTTGAATCAACTGAACACTTGTTCTGAACACAGTCATTGTGATATCATAGTACATTGTTTGAATCCATTGAACACTTGTTCTGAACACACAGTCATTGTGATATCATAGTACATTATTTGAATCAATTGAACACTTGTTCTGAACACAGTCATTGTGATATCATAGTACATTGTTTGAATCCATTGAACACTTGATCTGAACACACAGACAGTGTGATATCATAGTACATTATTTGAATCCATTTAACACTTGTTCTGAACACACAGTCAGTGTGATATCATAGTACATTATTTGAATCCATTTAACACTTGTTCTGAACACACAGTCAGTGTGATATCATAGTACATTATTTTAATCAATTTAACACTTGTTCTGAACACAGAATCAGTGTGATATCATAGTACATTATTTGAATCCATTGAAAACTTGTTCTGAACACAGTCATTGTGATATCATAGTACATTATTTTAATCCATTGAACACTTGTTCTGAACACACAGTCATTGTGATATCATAGTACATTATTTGAATCCATTGAACACTTGTTCTGAACACAGTCATTGTGATATCATAGTACACTATTTTAATCCATTTAACACTTGTTCTGAACACACAGTCATTGTGATATCATAGTACATTATTTGAATCCATTTAACACTTGTTCTGAACACACATTCAGTGTGTGATACCATAGTGCATTATTTGAATCCATTGAACACTTTTTCTGAACACACAGTCATTGTGATATCATAGTACATTATTTGAATCCATTTAACACTTGTTCTGAACACACAGTCATTGTGATATCATAGTACATTATTTGAATCCATTGAACACTTGTTCTGAACACACAGTCATTGTTATATCATAGTACATTATTTGAATCCATTGAACACTTGTTCTGAACACAGTCATTGTGATGTCATTGTGCATTATTTGAATCCATTGAACACTTGTTCTGAACACAGTCATTGTGATATCATAGTACACTATTTTAATCCATTGAACACTTGTTCTGAACACAGTCATTGTGATATCATAGTGCATTATTTGAATCCATTTAACACTTGTTCTGAACACACAGTCAGTGTGATATTATAGTACATTATTTGAATCCATTTAACACTTGTTCTGAACACAGTCATTGTGATATCATAGTACATTATTTGAATCCATTGAACACTTGTTCTGAACAAACAGTCAGTGTGATATCATAGTACATTATTTGAATCCATTTAACACTTGTTCTGAACACAGTCATCGTGATATCATAGTACATTATTTTAATCCATTGAACACTTGTTCTGAACACACAGTCAGTGTGATATCATAGTACATTATTTGAATCCATTCAACACTTGTTCCGAACACAAAGACAGTGTGATTTTAATCAATTGAACACTTGTTCTGAGCACACATTCAGTGTGTGATATCATAGTGCATTATTTGAATCCATTGAACACTTGTTCTGAACACACAGTCATTGTGATATCATAGTACATTATTTGAATCCATTGAACACTTGTTCTGAACACAGTCATTGTGATATCATAGTGCATTATTTTAATCCTTTGAACACTTGTTCTGAACACACAGTCAGTGTGATATCATAGTACATTATTTGAATCCATTTAACACTTGTTCTGAACACACAGTCAGTGTGATATCATAGTACATTATTTTAATCCATTGAACACTTGTTCTGAACACACAGTCAGTGTGATATCATAGTACATTATTTGAATCCATTTAACACTTGTTCTGAACACACAGTCATTGTGATATCATAGTACATTATTTTAATCCATTGAACACTTGTTCTGAACACACAGTCAGTGTGATATCATAGTACATTATTTGAATCCATTCAACACTTGTTCCGAACACAAAGACAGTGTGATTTTAATCAATTGAACACTTGTTCTGAACACACATTCAGTGTGTGATATCATAGTGCATTATTTGAATCCATTGAACACTTGTTCTGAACACACAGTCATTGTGATAACAGTACATTATTTGAATCCATTGAACACTTGTTCTGAACACAGTCATTGTGATATCATAGTGCATTATTTTAATCCATTGAACACTTGTTCTTAGCACACAGTCAGTGTGATATCATAGTACATTATTTGAATCCATTTAACACTTGTTCTGAACACACAGTCAGTGTGTGATATCATAGTGCATTATTTGAATCCATTGAAAACTTGTTCTGAACACACAGTCATTGTGATATCATAGTACATTATTTGAATCCATTGAACACTTGTTCTGAACACAGTCATTGTGATATCATGGTACATTATTTGAATCCATTGAACACTTGTTCTGAACACAAAGTCATTGTGATATCATAGTGCATTATTTGAATCCATTGAACACTTGTTCTGAACACACAGTCATTGTGATATCATAGTACATTATTTGAATCCATTTAACACTTGTTCTGAACACACAGTCATTGTGATATCACAGTACACTATTTGAATCCATTTAACACTTGTTCTGAACACACAGTCATTGTGATATCATAGTACATTATTTGAATCCATTTAACACTGTTCTGAACACAAAGACAGTGTGATTTTAATCCATTGAACACTTGTTCTGAACACACAGTCATTGTGATATCATTGTACATTATTTGAATCCATTTAACACTTGTTCTGAACACACAGTCAGTGTGATATCATAGTAAATTATTTTAATCCATTGAACACTTGTTCTGAACACACAGTCATTGTGATATCATAGTGCATTATTTGAATCCATTGAACACTTGTTCTGAACACACAGTCATTGTGATATCATAGTACATTATTTGAATCCATTGAACACTTGTTCTGAACACACAGTAATTGTGATATCAAAGTGCATTATTTGAATCCATTGAACACTTGTTCTGAACACACAGTCATTGTGATATCATAGTACATTATTTGAGTCCATTGAACACTTGTTCTGAACACAGTCATTGTGATATCATAGTACATTATTTGAATCCATTGAACACTTGTTCTTAACACACAGTCAGTGTGATATCATAGTACATTATTTGAATCCATTGAACACTTGTTCTGAACACACAGTCAGTGTGATATCATAGTACATTATTTTAATCCATTGAACACTTGTTCTGAACACACCGTTAGTGTGATATCATAGTACATTATTTGAATCCATTGAACACTTGTTCTGAACACAGTCATTGTGATATCATAGTACATTATTTGAATCCATTGAACACTTGTTCTGAACACACAGTCAGTGTGATATCTTAGTACATTATTTGAATCCATTGAACACTTGTTCTGAACACACAGTCAGTGTGATATCATAGTACATTATTTGAATCCATTGAACACTTGTTCTGAACACACAGTCAGTGTGATATCATAGTACATTATTTGAATCCATTTAACACTTGTTCTGAACACACAGTCATTGTGATATCATAGTACATTATTTGAATCCATTGAACACTTGTTCTGAACACAGTCATTGTGATATCATAGTACATTATTTTAATCCATTGAACACTTGTTCTGAACACACAGTCATTGTGATATCATAGTACATTATTTGAATCCATTGAACACTTGTTCTGAACACACAGTCATTGTGATATCATAGTACATTATTTGAATCCATTGAACACTTGTTCTGAACACAGTCATTGTGATATCATAGTGCATTATTTTAATCCTTTGAACACTTGTTCTGAACACACAGTCAGTGTGATATCATAGTACATTATTTGAATCCATTTAACACTTGTTCTGAACACACAGTCAGTGTGATATCATAGTACATTATTTTAATCCATTGAACACTTGTTCTGAACACACAGTAAGTGTGATATCATAGTACATTATTTGAATCCATTTAACACTTGTTCTGAACACACAGTCATTGTGATATCATAGTACATTATTTTAATCCATTGAACACTTGTTCTGAACACACAGTCATTGTGATATCATAGTGCATTATTTGAATCCATTGAACACTTGTTCTGAACACACAGTCATTGTGATATCATAGTACATTATTTGAATCCATTGAACACTTGTTCTGAACACACAGTCATTGTGATATCATAGTGCATTATTTGAATCCATTGAACACTTGTTCTGAACACACAGTCATTGTGATAACAGTACATTATTTGAATCCATTGAACACTTGTTCTGAACACAGTCATTGTGATATCATAGTGCATTATTTTAATCCATTGAACACTTGTTCTGAGCACACAGTCAGTGTGATATCATAGTACATTATTTGAATCCATTTAACACTTGTTCTGAACACACAGTCATTGTGATAACAGTACATTATTTGAATCCATTGAACACTTGTTCTGAACACAGTCATTGTGATATCATAGTGCATTATTTGAATCCATTTAATACTTGTTCTGAACACACAGTCAGTGTGATATTATAGTACATTATTTGAATCCATTTAACACTTGTTCTGAACACAGTCATTGTGATATCATAGTACATTATTTGAATCCATTGAACACTTGTTCTGAACACACAGTCATTGTGATATCACAGTACACTATTTGAATCCATTTAACACTTGTTCTGAACACACAGTCATTGTGATATCATAGTACATTATTTGAATCCATTTAACACTGTTCTGAACACAAAGACAGTGTGATTTTAATCCATTGAACACTTGTTCTGAACACACAGTAATTGTGATATCAAAGTGCATTATTTGAATCCATTGAACACTTGTTCTGAACACACAGTCATTGTGATATCATAGTACATTATTTGAGTCCATTGAACACTTGTTCTGAACACAGTCATTGTGATATCATAGTACATTATTTGAATCCATTGAACACTTGTTCTTAACACACAGTCAGTGTGATATCATAGTACATTATTTGAATCCATTGAACACTTGTTCTGAACACACAGTCAGTGTGATATCATAGTACATTATTTTAATCCATTGAACACTTGTTCTGAACACACCGTTAGTGTAATATCATAGTACATTATTTGAATCCATTGAACACTTGTTCTGAACACAGTCATTGTGATATCATAGTACATTATTTGAATCCATTGAACACTTGTTCTGAACACACAGTCAGTGTGATATCTTAGTACATTATTTGAATCCATTGAACACTTGTTCTGAACACACAGTCAGTGTGATATCATAGTACATTATTTTAATCCATTTAACACTTGTTCTGAACACAGTCATTGTGATGTCATTGTGCATTATTTGAATCCATTGAACACTTTTTCTGAACACACAGTCATTGTGATATCATAGTACATTATTTGAATCCATTTAACACTTGTTCTGAACACACAGTCATTGTGATATCATAGTACATTATTTGAATCCATTGAACACTTGTTCTGAACACACAGTCATTGTGATATCATAGTATATTATTTGAATCCATTGAACACTTGTTCTGACCACAGTCATTGTGATATCATAGTGCATTATTTTAATCCATTGAACACTTGTTCTGAACACACAGTAATTGTGATATCAAAGTGCATTATTTGAATCCATTGAACACTTGTTCTGAACACACAGTCATTGTGATATCATAGTACATTATTTGAATCAATTTAACACTTGTTCTGAACACAAAGACAGTGTGGTTTTAATCCATTGAACACTTGTTCTGAACACACAGTCATTGTGATATCATAGTACATTATTTGAATCCATTTAACACTTGTTCTGAATACACAGTCAGTGTGATATCATAGTAAATTATTTGAATCCATTGAACACTTGTTCTGAACTCACAGTCATTGTGATATCATAGTGCATTATTTGAATCCATTGAACACTTTTTCTGAACACACAGTCATTGTGATATCATAGTACATTATTTGAATCCATTGAACACTTGTTCTGAACACACAGTAATTGTGATATCAAAGTGCATTATTTGAATCCATTGAACACTTGTTCTGAACACACAGTCATTGTGATATCATAGTACATTATTTGAATCCATTGAACACTTGTTCTGAACACAGTCATTGTGATATCATACACTCTCAGAAAAAAAGGTACAGGGCTGTCACTGGGGCGGTACCCTAAGGTACAAAAGTGAAAAGGTACATCTTTGTACCTTACTCACCCCTGAAAGGTACATTTTAGTACCTCAAAAGGTACATATCAGTACTTTAAGAGTGCATATTAGTACCTTAAAGGTACATATTAATACCTTAAAGGTACATATTAGTACCTTTTTTGTTATGTACCTTAGGGTACCGCCCCAGTGACAGCAATGTACCTTTTTTTCTGACAGTGTAGTACATTATTTGAATCCATTGAACACTTGTTCTTAACACACAGTCAGTGTGATATCATAGTACATTATTTGAATCCATTGAACACTTGTTCTGAACACACAGTCAGTGTGATATCATAGTACATTATCTGAATCCATTGAACACTTGTTCTGAACACACCGTTAGTGTGATATCATAGTACATTATTTGAATCCATTGAACACTTGTTCTGAACACAGTCATTGTGATATCATAGTACATTATTTGAATCCATTGAACACTTGTTCTGAACACACAGTCAGTGTGATATCTTAGTACATTATTTGAATCCATTGAACACTTGTTCTGAACACACAGTCAGTGTGATATCATAGTACATTATTTTAATCAATTTAACACTTGTTCTGAACACAGTCATTGTGATGTCATTGTGCATTATTTGAATCCATTGAACACTTGTTCTGAACACAGTCATTGTGATATCATAGTACACTATTTTAATCCATTGAACACTTGTTCTGGACACACAGTCATTGTGATATCATAGTGCATTATTTTAATCCATTGAACACTTGTTCTGAACACCCAGTCAGTGTGATATTATAGTACATTATTTGAATCCATTTAACACTTGTTCTGAACACAGTCATTGTGATATCATAGTACATTATTTGAATCCATTGAACACTTGTTCTGAACACACAGTCAGTGTGATATCATAGTACATTATTTGAATCCATTTAACACTTGTTCTGAACACAGTCATTGTGATATCATAGTACATTATTTTAATCCATTGAACACTTGTTCTGAACACACAGTCAGTGTGATATCATAGTACATTATTTTAATCCATTAACACTTGTTCTGAACACAGTCATTGTGATATCATAGTACATTATTTTAATCAATTGAACACTTGTTCTGAACACACAGTCAGTGTGATATCATAGTACATTATTTGAATCCATTCAACACTTGTTCCGAACACAAAGACAGTGTGATTTTAATCAATTGAACACTTGTTCTGAGCACACATTCAGTGTGTGATATCATAGTGCATTATTTGAATCCATTGAACACTTGTTCTGAACACACAGTCATTGTGATATCATAGTACATTATTTGAATCCATTGAACACTTGTTCTTAACACAGTCATTGTGATATCATAGTGCATTATTTTAATCCATTGAACACTTGTTCTGAACACACAGTCAGTGTGATATCATAGTACATTATTTGAATCCATTGAAAACTTGTTCTGAACACAGTCATTGTGATATCATAGTACATTATTTTAATCCATTGAACACTTGTTCTGAACACACAGTCATTGTGATATCATAGTACATTATTTGAATCCATTGAACACTTGTTCTGAACACAGTCATTGTGATATCATAGTACATTATTTGAATCCATTGAACACTTGTTCTTAACACACAGTCAGTGTGATATCATAGTACATTATTTGAATCCATTGAACACTTGTTCTGAACACACAGTCATTGTGATATCATAGTGCATTATTTGAATCCATTGAACACTTGTTCTGAACACACAGTCAGTGTGATATCATAGTACATTATTTGAATCCATTTAACACTTGTTCTGAACACAGTCATTGTGATATCATAGTACATTATTTTAATCCATTGAACACTTGTTCTGAACACACAGTCATTGTGATATCATAGTGCATTATTTGAATCCATTGAACACTTGTTCTGAACACACAGTCATTGTGATAACATAATACATTATTTGAATCCATTGAACACTTGTTCTGAACACAGTCATTGTGATATCATAGTGCATTATTTGAATCCATTTAACACTTGTTCTGAACACACAGTCAGTGTGATATTATAGTACATTATTTGAATCCATTTAACACTTGTTCTGAACACAGTCATTGTGATATCATAGTACATTATTTGAATCCATTGAACACTTGTTCTGAACACACAGTCAGTGTGATATAATAGTGCATTATTTGAATCCATTCAACACTTGTTCCGAACACAAAGACAGTGTGATTTTAATCAATTGAACACTTGTTCTGAACACACATTCAGTGTGTGATATCATAGTGTATTATTTGAATCCATTGAACACTTGTTCTTAACACACAGTCAGTGTGATATCATAGTACATTATTTGAATCCATTGAACACTTGTTCTGAACACACAGACAGTGTGATGTCATAGTACATTATTTGAATCCATTGAACACTTGTTCTGAACACACAGTCAGTGTGATATCTTAGTACATTATTTGAATCCATTGAACACTTGTTCTGAACACACAGTCAGTGTGATATCATAGTACATTATTTTAATCTATTTAACACTTGTTGTGAACACAGTCATTGTGATATCATTGTGCATTATTTGAATCCATTGAACACTTGTTCTGAACACAGTCATTGTGATATCATAGTACATTATTTTAATCCATTGAACACTTGTTCTGGACACACAGTCATTGCGATATCATAGTGCATTATTTGAATCCATTGAACACTTGTTCTGAACACACAGTCAGTGTGATATCATAGTACATTATTTGAATCCATTGAACACTTGTTCTGAACACAGTCATTGTGATATCATAGTTCATTATTTGAATCCATTGAACACTTGTTCTAAACACAGTCATTGTGAAATCATAGTACATTATTTGAATCCATTGAACACTTGTTCTGAACACACAGTCATTGTGATATCATAGTACATTATTTGAATCCATTTAACACTTGTTCTGAACACACAGTCAGTGTGATATCATAGTACATAATTTGAATCCATTGAACACTTGTTCTGAACACACAGTCAGTGTGATATCATAGTACATTATTTGAATCCATTTAACACTTGTTCTGAACACACAGTCATTGTGATATCATAGTACATTATTTTAATCCATTTAACACTTGTTCTGAACACACATTCAGTGTGTGATACCATAGTGCATTATTTGAATCCATTGAACACTTTTTTTGAACACACAGTCATTGTGATATCATAGTACATTATTTGATTCCATTGAACACTTGTTCTGAACACACAGTCATTGTGATATCATAGTATATTATTTGAATCCATTGAACACTTGTTCTGACCACAGTCATTGTGATATCATAGTGCATTATTTGAATCCATTGAACACTTGTTCTGAACACACATTCATTGTGATATCATAGTACATTATTTGAATCCATTTAACACTTGTTCTGAACACAAAGACAGTGTGATTTTAATCCATTGAACACTTGTTCTGAACACACAGTCATTGTGATATCATAGTACATTATTTGAGTCCATTGAACACTTGTTCTGAACACAGTCATTGTGATATCATAGTACATTATTTGAATCCATTGAACACTTGTTCTTAACACACAGTCAGTGTGATATCATAGTACATTATTTGAATCCATTGAACACTTGTTCTGAACACACAGTCAGTGTGATATCATAGTACATTATTTGAATCCATTGAACACCTGCTCTGAACACAGTCATTGTGATATCATAGTACATTATTTGAATCCATTTAACACTTGATACAGTAGACCACAACATCCTTCTCCACCGTCTGCAATACACCATTGGACTCTCAGAAAACGCTCACAACTGGTTCACCTCCTACCTGACCGACAGAACTGAGCATGTCGCCCTGGGCAAAGCCAAGTCACACACCCACAACGTCACCTGTGGTGTTCCTCAGGGCTCTGTGCTGGGCCCCACCCTCTTTTCTCTCTACATGCTCCCCCTTGGCAATATCATTAGCAGCCATGGCATAGCATTTCACTGTTATGCGGATGACCCACAGCTCTACCTCAAGACAACCCCCACTTCTTCTGCTCCTCTGCCAACTTCTACACTGACTAACTGCCTGGAGGAGATAGAGGCTTGGATGAAGCTCAACTTTCTACAGCTTAACAGTTCCAAAACGGAGGCCATCCTGGTTGGCACACCACATCAGCTCCGCTCTTCCACCATCACCAATATCAATTTCTACGGCGAAACCATCTCCCTCTCCACATCTGTCACCAACTTGGGTGTTAAAATGGACCAACAACTCACCTTTGACACCCACATCAAACACCTCAGTAAGACATAATTTTACCACCTCAAGAACATCGCCAAACTCCGTCCAACACTCACCCTACCAGATGCAGAGAAGCTCATCCATGCCTTTGTCTCCTCCAGGCTGGACTACTGTAATGCACTCCTCATCGGGATCTCTGGCAGGAGCATCCAGAGACTCCAGTACATACAGAACAGCGCTGCCAGGATCCTGATGAGGGTGCGCAAGCATGACCACATCACCCCCATTCTGAAATCCCTACACTGGCTTCCAGTCCCACTCAGAATTGAGTACAAGGTCTCACTCCTCACTCACCAGTGCATTCATGGACATGCCCCCCTTTACCTACAGGAACTCCTCACCCCCCAGACCTCCTCAGGCACCCGGTCTGCAACCTCACACACCCTCCAAACCCCCAGAACCAAGCTCTGCAGTATGGGTGATAGGGCTTTTGCTTCTGCTGCCCCCAGGCTGTGGAATGCCCTCCCTGACCACCTGAGGGCCCCACAGACTACAGATGTTTTTAAAAAAGACTTAAAAACACATCTCTTTAGAAAAGCATACAACTGACATGTTTAATTTTACTTTTAATTTGTTTAAACTTAATTTTAACTCTTGACTCTGTAGCACTTTGAGATTGTTTTAAATGTAAAGTGCAATATAAATAAAATTGATTATTATTATTATTATTACTTGTTCTGAACACATATTCAGTGTGTGATATCATAGTACATTATTTGAATCCATTGAACACCTGTTCTGAACAAAGTCATTGTGATATCATAGTACATTATTTGAATCCATTGAACACTTGTTCTGAACACACAGTCATTGTGATGTCATAGTGCATTATTTGAATCCATTCAACACTTGTTCTGAACACACAGTCAGTGTGATATCATAGTACATTATTTGAATCCATTCAACACTTGTTCTGAACACACAGTCATTGTGATATCATAGTACATTATTTGAATCCATTGAACACTTGTTCTGAACACAAAGTCATTGTGATATCATAGTACATTATTTGAATCCATTTAACACTTGTTCTGAACACACAGTCATTGTGATATCATAGTACACTATTTTAATCGATTGAACACTTGTTCTGAACACACATTCAGTGTGTGATATCATAGTACATTATTTGAATCAATTTAACACTTGTTCTGAACACACAGACAGTTTGTGATATCATAGTACATTATTTGAATCCATTTAACACTTGTTC
The DNA here is from genome assembly GCF_949357685.1 of Gobio gobio. NCBI lineage: Eukaryota > Metazoa > Chordata > Actinopteri > Cypriniformes > Gobionidae > Gobio > Gobio gobio. The sequence goes on along the minus strand of NC_137116.1, from coordinate 35,481,181 downwards.
CGAACACACATTCAGTGTGTGATACCATAGTGCATTATTTGAATCCATTGAACACTTTTTCTGAACACACAGTCATTGTGATATCATAGTATATTATTTGAATCCATTGAACACTTGTTCTGAACACAGTCATTGTGATATCATAGTGCATTATTTTAATCCATTGAACACTTGTTCTGAACACACAGTCAGTGTGATATCATAGTACATTATTTGAATCCATTTCACACTTGTTCTGAACACTCATTCAGTGTGTGATATCATAGTACATTATTTGAATCCATTTAACACTTGTTCTGAACACACATTCAGTGTGATATCATAGTACATTATTTGAATCCATTTAACACTTGTTCTGAACACAGTCATTGTGATGTCATAGTACATTATTTGAATCCATTGAACACTTGTTCTGAACACAGTCATTGTGATATCATAGTACATTATTTGAATCCATTGAACACTTGTTCTGAACACAGTCATTGTGATATCATAGTACATTATTTGAATCCATTGAACACTTGTTCTGAACACACAGTCATTGTGATATCATAGTACATTATTTGAATCCATTTAACACTTGTTCTGAACACACAGTCATTGTGATATCATAGTACATTATTTGAATCAAATGAACACTTGTTCTGAACACAGTCATTGTGATATCATAGTACATTATTTGAATCCATTGAACACTTGTTCTGAACACACAGTAATTGTGATATCATAGTGCATTATTTGAATCCATTGAACACTTGTTCTGAACACACAGTCATTGTGATATCATAGTGCATTATTTGAATCCATTGAACACTTGTTCTTAACACACAGTCAGTGTGATATCATAGTACATTATTTGAATCCATTGAACACTTGTTCTGAACACACAGTCAGTGTGATATCATAGTACATTATTTGAATCCATTGAACACTTGTTCTGAACACACGGTCATTGTGATATCATAGTACATTATTTGAATCCATTTAACACTTGTTCTGAACACACAGTCATTGTGATATCATAGTACATTATTTGAATCAATTGAACACTTGTTCTGAACACAGTCATTGTGATATCATAGTACATTGTTTGAATCCATTGAACACTTGTTCTGAACACACAGTCATTGTGATATCATAGTACATTATTTGAATCAATTGAACACTTGTTCTGAACACAGTCATTGTGATATCATAGTACATTGTTTGAATCCATTGAACACTTGATCTGAACACACAGACAGTGTGATATCATAGTACATTATTTGAATCCATTTAACACTTGTTCTGAACACACAGTCAGTGTGATATCATAGTACATTATTTGAATCCATTTAACACTTGTTCTGAACACACAGTCAGTGTGATATCATAGTACATTATTTTAATCAATTTAACACTTGTTCTGAACACAGAATCAGTGTGATATCATAGTACATTATTTGAATCCATTGAAAACTTGTTCTGAACACAGTCATTGTGATATCATAGTACATTATTTTAATCCATTGAACACTTGTTCTGAACACACAGTCATTGTGATATCATAGTACATTATTTGAATCCATTGAACACTTGTTCTGAACACAGTCATTGTGATATCATAGTACACTATTTTAATCCATTTAACACTTGCTCTGAACACACAGTCATTGTGATATCATAGTACATTATTTGAATCCATTTAACACTTGTTCTGAACACACATTCAGAGTGTGATACCATAGTGCATTATTTGAATCCATTGAACACTTGTTCTGAACACAGTCATTGTGATGTCATTGTGCATTATTTGAATCCATTGAACACTTGTTCTGAACACAGTCATTGTGATATCATAGTACACTATTTTAATCCATTGAACACTTGTTCTGAACACAGTCATTGTGATATCATAGTGCATTATTTGAATCCATTTAACACTTGTTCTGAACACACAGTCAGTGTGATATTATAGTACATTATTTGAATCCATTTAACACTTGTTCTGAACACAGTCATTGTGATATCATAGTACATTATTTGAATCCATTGAACACTTGTTCTGAACAAACAGTCAGTGTGATATCATAGTACATTATTTGAATCCATTTAACACTTGTTCTGAACACAGTCATTGTGATATCATAGTACATTATTTTAATCCATTGAACACTTGTTCTGAACACACAGTCAGTGTGATATCATAGTACATTATTTGAATCCATTCAACACTTGTTCCGAACACAAAGACAGTGTGATTTTAATCAATTGAACACTTGTTCTGAGCACACATTCAGTGTGTGATATCATAGTGCATTATTTGAATCCATTGAACACTTGTTCTGAACACACAGTCATTGTGATATCATAGTACATTATTTGAATCCATTGAACACTTGTTCTGAACACAGTCATTGTGATATCATAGTGCATTATTTTAATCCTTTGAACACTTGTTCTGAACACACAGTCAGTGTGATATCATAGTACATTATTTGAATCCATTTAACACTTGTTCTGAACACACAGTCAGTGTGATATCATAGTACATTATTTTAATCCATTGAACACTTGTTCTGAACACACAGTCAGTGTGATATCATAGTACATTATTTGAATCCAGTTAACACTTGTTCTGAACACACAGTCATTGTGATATCATAGTACATTATTTTAATCCATTGAACACTTGTTCTGAACACACAGTCAGTGTGATATCATAGTACATTATTTGAATCCATTCAACACTTGTTCCGAACACAAAGACAGTGTGATTTTAATCAATTGAACACTTGTTCTGAACACACATTCAGTGTGTGATATCATAGTGCATTATTTGAATCCATTGAACACTTGTTCTGAACACACAGTCATTGTGATAACAGTACATTATTTGAATCCATTGAACACTTGTTCTGAACACAGTCATTGTGATATCATAGTGCATTATTTTAATCCATTGAACACTTGTTCTTAGCACACAGTCAGTGTGATATCATAGTACATTATTTGAATCCATTTAACACTTGTTCTGAACACACAGTCAGTGTGTGATATCATAGTGCATTATTTGAATCCATTGAAAACTTGTTCTGAACACACAGTCATTGTGATATCATAGTACATTATTTGAATCCATTGAACACTTGTTCTGAACACAGTCATTGTGATATCATGGTACATTATTTGAATCCATTGAACACTTGTTCTGAACACAAAGTCATTGTGATATCATAGTGCATTATTTGAATCCATTGAACACTTGTTCTGAACACACAGTCATTGTGATATCATAGTACATTATTTGAATCCATTTAACACTTGTTCTGAACACACAGTCATTGTGATATCACAGTACACTATTTGAATCCATTTAACACTTGTTCTGAACACACAGTCATTGTGATATCATAGTACATTATTTGAATCCATTTAACACTGTTCTGAACACAAAGACAGTGTGATTTTAATCCATTGAACACTTGTTCTGAACACACAGTCATTGTGATATCATTGTACATTATTTGAATCCATTTAACACTTGTTCTGAACACACAGTCATTGTGATAACAGTACATTATTTGAATCCATTGAACACTTGTTCTGAACACAGTCATTGTGATATCATAGTGCATTATTTTAATCCATTGAACACTTGTTCTTAGCACACAGTCAGTGTGATATCATAGTACATTATTTGAATCCATTTAACACTTGTTCTGAACACACAGTCAGTGTGTGATATCATAGTGCATTATTTGAATCCATTGAAAACTTGTTCTGAACACACAGTCATTGTGATATCATAGTACATTATTTGAATCCATTGAACACTTGTTCTGAACACAGTCATTGTGATATCATGGTACATTATTTGAATCCATTGAACACTTGTTCTGAACACACAGTCATTGTGATATCATAGTACATTATTTGAATCCATTTAACACTTGTTCTGAACACACAGTCATTGTGATATCACAGTACACTATTTGAATCCATTTAACACTTGTTCTGAACACACAGTCATTGTGATATCATAGTACATTATTTGAATCCATTTAACACTGTTCTGAACACAAAGACAGTGTGATTTTAATCCATTGAACACTTGTTCTGAACACACAGTCATTGTGATATCATTGTACATTATTTGAATCCATTTAACACTTGTTCTGAACACACAGTCAGTGTGATATCATAGTAAATTATTTTAATCCATTGAACACTTGTTCTGAACACACAGTCATTGTGATATCATAGTGCATTATTTGAATCCATTGAACACTTGTTCTGAACACACAGTCATTGTGATATCATAGTACATTATTTGAATCCATTGAACACTTGTTCTGAACACACAGTAATTGTGATATCAAAGTGCATTATTTGAATCCATTGAACACTTGTTCTGAACACACAGTCATTGTGATATCATAGTACATTATTTGAGTCCATTGAACACTTGTTCTGAACACAGTCATTGTGATATCATAGTACATTATTTGAATCCATTGAACACTTGTTCTTAACACACAGTCAGTGTGATATCATAGTACATTATTTGAATCCATTGAACACTTGTTCTGAACACACAGTCAGTGTGATATCATAGTACATTATTTTAATCCATTGAACACTTGTTCTGAACACACCGTTAGTGTGATATCATAGTACATTATTTGAATCCATTGAACACTTGTTCTGAACACAGTCATTGTGATATCATAGTACATTATTTGAATCCATTGAACACTTGTTCTGAACACACAGTCAGTGTGATATCTTAGTACATTATTTGAATCCATTGAACACTTGTTCTGAACACACAGTCAGTGTGATATCATAGTACATTATTTGAATCCATTTAACACTTGTTCTGAACACACAGTCAGTGTGATATCATAGTACATTATTTGAATCCATTTAACACTTGTTCTGAACACACAGTCATTGTGATATCATAGTACATTATTTGAATCCATTGAACACTTGTTCTGAACACAGTCATTGTGATATCATAGTACATTATTTTAATCCATTGAACACTTGTTCTGAACACACAGTCATTGTGATATCATAGTACATTATTTGAATCCATTGAACACTTGTTCTGAACACACAGTCATTGTGATATCATAGTACATTATTTGAATCCATTGAACACTTGTTCTGAACACAGTCATTGTGATATCATAGTGCATTATTTTAATCCTTTGAACACTTGTTCTGAACACACAGTCAGTGTGATATCATAGTACATTATTTGAATCCATTTAACACTTGTTCTGAACACACAGTCAGTGTGATATCATAGTACATTATTTTAATCCATTGAACACTTGTTCTGAACACACAGTAAGTGTGATATCATAGTACATTATTTGAATCCATTTAACACTTGTTCTGAACACACAGTCATTGTGATATCATAGTACATTATTTTAATCCATTGAACACTTGTTCTGAACACACAGTCATTGTGATATCATAGTGCATTATTTGAATCCATTGAACACTTGTTCTGAACACACAGTCATTGTGATAACAGTACATTATTTGAATCCATTGAACACTTGTTCTGAACACAGTCATTGTGATATCATAGTGCATTATTTTAATCCATTGAACACTTGTTCTGAGCACACAGTCAGTGTGATATCATAGTACATTATTTGAATCCATTTAACACTTGTTCTGAACACACAGTCATTGTGATAACAGTACATTATTTGAATCCATTGAACACTTGTTCTGAACACAGTCATTGTGATATCATAGTGCATTATTTGAATCCATTTAATACTTGTTCTGAACACACAGTCAGTGTGATATTATAGTACATTATTTGAATCCATTTAACACTTGTTCTGAACACAGTCATTGTGATATCATAGTACATTATTTGAATCCATTGAACACTTGTTCTGAACACACAGTCATTGTGATATCACAGTACACTATTTGAATCCATTTAACACTTGTTCTGAACACACAGTCATTGTGATATCATAGTACATTATTTGAATCCATTTAACACTGTTCTGAACACAAAGACAGTGTGATTTTAATCCATTGAACACTTGTTCTGAACACACAGTAATTGTGATATCAAAGTGCATTATTTGAATCCATTGAACACTTGTTCTGAACACACAGTCATTGTGATATCATAGTACATTATTTGAGTCCATTGAACACTTGTTCTGAACACAGTCATTGTGATATCATAGTACATTATTTGAATCCATTGAACACTTGTTCTTAACACACAGTCAGTGTGATATCATAGTACATTATTTGAATCCATTGAACACTTGTTCTGAACACACAGTCAGTGTGATATCATAGTACATTATTTTAATCCATTGAACACTTGTTCTGAACACACCGTTAGTGTAATATCATAGTACATTATTTGAATCCATTGAACACTTGTTCTGAACACAGTCATTGTGATATCATAGTACATTATTTGAATCCATTGAACACTTGTTCTGAACACACAGTCAGTGTGATATCTTAGTACATTATTTGAATCCATTGAACACTTGTTCTGAACACACAGTCAGTGTGATATCATAGTACATTATTTTAATCCATTTAACACTTGTTCTGAACACAGTCATTGTGATGTCATTGTGCATTATTTGAATCCATTGAACACTTTTTCTGAACACACAGTCATTGTGATATCATAGTACATTATTTGAATCCATTTAACACTTGTTCTGAACACACAGTCATTGTGATATCATAGTACATTATTTGAATCCATTGAACACTTGTTCTGAACACACAGTCATTGTGATATCATAGTATATTATTTGAATCCATTGAACACTTGTTCTGACCACAGTCATTGTGATATCATAGTGCATTATTTTAATCCATTGAACACTTGTTCTGAACACACAGTAATTGTGATATCAAAGTGCATTATTTGAATCCATTGAACACTTGTTCTGAACACACAGTCATTGTGATATCATAGTACATTATTTGAATCAATTTAACACTTGTTCTGAACACAAAGACAGTGTGGTTTTAATCCATTGAACACTTGTTCTGAACACACAGTCATTGTGATATCATAGTACATTATTTGAATCCATTTAACACTTGTTCTGAATACACAGTCAGTGTGATATCATAGTAAATTATTTGAATCCATTGAACACTTGTTCTGAACTCACAGTCATTGTGATATCATAGTGCATTATTTGAATCCATTGAACACTTTTTCTGAACACACAGTCATTGTGATATCATAGTACATTATTTGAATCCATTGAACACTTGTTCTGAACACACAGTAATTGTGATATCAAAGTGCATTATTTGAATCCATTGAACACTTGTTCTGAACACACAGTCATTGTGATATCATAGTACATTATTTGAATCCATTGAACACTTGTTCTGAACACAGTCATTGTGATATCATAGTACATTATTTGAATCCATTGAACACTTGTTCTTAACACACAGTCAGTGTGATATCATAGTACATTATTTGAATCCATTGAACACTTGTTCTGAACACACAGTCAGTGTTATATCATAGTACATTATTTGAATCCATTGAACACTTGTTCTGAACACACCGTTAGTGTGATATCATAGTACATTATTTGAATCCATTGAACACTTGTTCTGAACACAGTCATTGTGATATCATAGTACATTATTTGAATCCATTGAACACTTGTTCTGAACACACAGTCAGTGTGATATCTTAGTACATTATTTGAATCCATTGAACACTTGTTCTGAACACACAGTCAGTGTGATATCATAGTACATTATTTTAATCAATTTAACACTTGTTCTGAACACAGTCATTGTGATGTCATTGTGCATTATTTGAATCCATTGAACACTTGTTCTGAACACAGTCATTGTGATATCATAGTACACTATTTTAATCCATTGAACACTTGTTCTGGACACACAGTCATTGTGATATCATAGTGCAATATTTTAATCCATTGAACACTTGTTCTGAACACCCAGTCAGTGTGATATTATAGTACATTATTTGAATCCATTTAACACTTGTTCTGAACACAGTCATTGTGATATCATAGTACATTATTTGAATCCATTGAACACTTGTTCTGAACACACAGTCAGTGTGATATCATAGTACATTATTTGAATCCATTTAACACTTGTTCTGAACACAGTCATTGTGATATCATAGTACATTATTTTAATCCATTGAACACTTGTTCTGAACACACAGTCAGTGTGATATCATAGTACATTATTTTAATCCATTAACACTTGTTCTGAACACAGTCATTGTGATATCATAGTACATTATTTTAATCAATTGAACACTTGTTCTGAACACACAGTCAGTGTGATATCATAGTACATTATTTGAATCCATTCAACACTTGTTCCGAACACAAAGACAGTGTGATTTTAACCAATTGAACACTTGTTCTGAGCACACATTCAGTGTGTGATATCATAGTGCATTATTTGAATCCATTGAACACTTGTTCTGAACACACAGTCATTGTGATATCATAGTACATTATTTGAATCCATTGAACACTTGTTCTTAACACAGTCATTGTGATATCATAGTGCATTATTTTAATCCATTGAACACTTGTTCTGAACACACAGTCAGTGTGATATCATAGTACATTATTTGAATCCATTGAAAACTTGTTCTGAACACAGTCATTGTGATATCATAGTACATTATTTGAATCCATTGAACACTTGTTCTGAACACAGTCATTGTGATATCATAGTACATTATTTGAATCCATTGAACACTTGTTCTGAACACAGTCATTGTGATATCATAGTACATTATTTGAATCCATTGAACACTTGTTCTGAACACACAGTCATTGTGATATCATAGTACATTATTTGAATCCATTTAACACTTGTTCTGAACACACAGTCATTGTGATATCATAGTACATTATTTGAATCAAATGAACACTTGTTCTGAACACAGTCATTGTGATATCATAGTACATTATTTGAATCCATTGAACACTTGTTCTGAACACACAGTAATTGTGATATCATAGTGCATTATTTGAATCCATTGAACACTTGTTCTGAACACACAGTCATTGTGATATCATAGTGCATTATTTGAATCCATTGAACACTTGTTCTTAACACACAGTCAGTGTGATATCATAGTACATTATTTGAATCCATTGAACACTTGTTCTGAACACACAGTCAGTGTGATATCATAGTACATTATTTGAATCCATTGAACACTTGTTCTGAACACACGGTCATTGTGATATCATAGTACATTATTTGAATCCATTTAACACTTGTTCTGAACACACAGTCATTGTGATATCATAGTACATTATTTGAATCAATTGAACACTTGTTCTGAACACAGTCATTGTGATATCATAGTACATTGTTTGAATCCATTGAACACTTGTTCTGAACACACAGTCATTGTGATATCATAGTACATTATTTGAATCGATTGAACACTTGTTCTGAACACAGTCATTGTGATATCATAGTACATTGTTTGAATCCATTGAACACTTGATCTGAACACACAGACAGTGTGATATCATAGTACATTATTTGAATCCATTTAACACTTGTTCTGAACACACAGTCAGTGTGATATCATAGTACATTATTTGAATCCATTTAACACTTGTTCTGAACACACAGTCAGTGTGATATCATAGTACATTATTTTAATCAATTTAACACTTGTTCTGAACACAGAATCAGTGTGATATCATAGTACATTATTTGAATCCATTGAAAACTTGTTCTGAACACAGTCATTGTGATATCATAGTACATTATTTTAATCCATTGAACACTTGTTCTGAACACACAGTCATTGTGATATCATAGTACATTATTTGAATCCATTGAACACTTGTTCTGAACACAGTCATTGTGATATCATAGTACACTATTTTAATCCATTTAACACTTGTTCTGAACACACAGTCATTGTGATATCATAGTACATTATTTGAATCCATTTAACACTTGTTCTGAACACACATTCAGTGTGTGATACCATAGTGCATTATTTGAATCCATTGAACACTTTTTCTGAACACACAGTCATTGTGATATCATAGTACATTATTTGAATCCATTTAACACTTGTTCTGAACACACAGTCATTGTGATATCATAGTACATTATTTGAATCCATTGAACACTTGTTCTGAACACACAGTCATTGTTATATCATAGTACATTATTTTAATCCATTTAACACTTGTTCTGAACACAGTCATTGTGATGTCATTGTGCATTATTTGAATCCATTGAACACTTGTTCTGAACACAGTCATTGTGATATCATAGTACACTATTTTAATCCATTGAACACTTGTTCTGAACACAGTCATTGTGATATCATAGTGCATTATTTGAATCCATTTAACACTTGTTCTGAACACACAGTCAGTGTGATATTATAGTACATTATTTGAATCCATTTAACACTTGTTCTGAACACAGTCATTGTGATATCATAGTACATTATTTGAATCCATTGAACACTTGTTCTGAACAAACAGTCAGTGTGATATCATAGTACATTATTTGAATCCATTTAACACTTGTTCTGAACACAGTCATTGTGATATCATAGTACATTATTTTAATCCATTGAACACTTGTTCTGAACACACAGTCAGTGTGATATCATAGTACATTATTTGAATCCATTCAACACTTGTTCCGAACACAAAGACAGTGTGATTTTAATCAATTGAACACTTGTTCTGAGCACACATTCAGTGTGTGATATCATAGTGCATTATTTGAATCCATTGAACACTTGTTCTGAACACACAGTCATTGTGATATCATAGTACATTATTTGAATCCATTGAACACTTGTTCTGAACACAGTCATTGTGATATCATAGTGCATTATTTTAATCCTTTGAACACTTGTTCTGAACACACAGTCAGTGTGATATCATAGTACATTATTTGAATCCATTTAACACTTGTTCTGAACACACAGTCAGTGTGATATCATAGTACATTATTTTAATCCATTGAACACTTGTTCTGAACACACAGTCAGTGTGATATCATAGTACATTATTTGAATCCATTTAACACTTGTTCTGAACACACAGTCATTGTGATATCATAGTACATTATTTTAATCCATTGAACACTTGTTCTGAACACACAGTCAGTGTGATATCATAGTACATTATTTGAATCCATTCAACACTTGTTCCGAACACAAAGACAGTGTGATTTTAATCAATTGAACACTTGTTCTGAACACACATTCAGTGTGTGATATCATAGTGCATTATTTGAATCCATTGAACACTTGTTCTGAACACACAGTCATTGTGATAACAGTACATTATTTGAATCCATTGAACACTTGTTCTGAACACAGTCATTGTGATATCATAGTGCATTATTTTAATCCATTGAACACTTGTTCTTAGCACACAGTCAGTGTGATATCATAGTACATTATTTGAATCCATTTAACACTTGTTCTGAACACACAGTCAGTGTGTGATATCATAGTGCATTATTTGAATCCATTGAAAACTTGTTCTGAACACACAGTCATTGTGATATCATAGTACATTATTTGAATCCATTGAACACTTGTTCTGAACACAGTCATTGTGATATCATGGTACATTATTTGAATCCATTGAACACTTGTTCTGAACACACAGTCATTGTGATATCATAGTACATTATTTGAATCCATTTAACACTTGTTCTGAACACACAGTCATTGTGATATCACAGTACACTATTTGAATCCATTTAACACTTGTTCTGAACACACAGTCATTGTGATATCATAGTACATTATTTGAATCCATTTAACACTGTTCTGAACACAAAGACAGTGTGATTTTAATCCATTGAACACTTGTTCTGAACACACAGTCATTGTGATATCATTGTACATTATTTGAATCCATTTAACACTTGTTCTGAACACACAGTCAGTGTGATATCATAGTAAATTATTTTAATCCATTGAACACTTGTTCTGAACACACAGTCATTGTGATATCATAGTGCATTATTTGAATCCATTGAACACTTGTTCTGAACACACAGTCATTGTGATATCATAGTACATTATTTGAATCCATTGAACACTTGTTCTGAACACACAGTAATTGTGATATCAAAGTGCATTATTTGAATCCATTGAACACTTGTTCTGAACACACAGTCATTGTGATATCATAGTACATTATTTGAGTCCATTGAACACTTGTTCTGAACACAGTCATTGTGATATCATAGTACATTATTTGAATCCATTGAACACTTGTTCTTAACACACAGTCAGTGTGATATCATAGTACATTATTTGAATCCATTGAACACTTGTTCTGAACACACAGTCAGTGTGATATCATAGTACATTATTTTAATCCATTGAACACTTGTTCTGAACACACCGTTAGTGTGATATCATAGTACATTATTTGAATCCATTGAACACTTGTTCTGAACACACAGTCATTGTGATATCATAGTACATTATTTGAATCCATTGAACACTTGTTCTGAACACACAGTAATTGTGATATCAAAGTGCATTATTTGAATCCATTGAACACTTGTTCTGAACACACAGTCATTGTGATATCATAGTACATTATTTGAGTCCATTGAACACTTGTTCTGAACACAGTCATTGTGATATCATAGTACATTATTTGAATCCATTGAACACTTGTTCTTAACACACAGTCAGTGTGATATCATAGTAATTTATTTGAATCCATTGAACACTTGTTCTGAACACACAGTCAGTGTGATATCATAGTACATTATTTTAATCCATTGAACACTTGTTCTGAACACACCGTTAGTGTGATATCATAGTACATTATTTGAATCCATTGAACACTTGTTCTGAACACAGTCATTGTGATATCATAGTACATTATTTGAATCCATTGAACACTTGTTCTGAACACACAGTCAGTGTGATATCTTAGTACATTATTTGAATCCATTGAACACTTGTTCTGAACACACAGTCAGTGTGATATCATAGTACATTATTTGAATCCATTTAACACTTGTTCTGAACACACAGTCAGTGTGATATCATAGTACATTATTTGAATCCATTTAACACTTGTTCTGAACACACAGTCAGTGTGATATCATAGTACATTATTTTAATCAATTTAACACTTGTTCTGAACACAGAATCAGTGTGATATCATAGTACATTATTTGAATCCATTGAAAACTTGTTCTGAACACAGTCATTGTGATATCATAGTACATTATTTTAATCCATTGAACACTTGTTCTGAACACACAGTCATTGTGATATCATAGTACATTATTTGAATCCATTGAACACTTGTTCTGAACACAGTCATTGTGATATCATAGTACACTATTTTAATCCATTTAACACTTGTTCTGAACACACAGTCATTGTGATATCATAGTACATTATTTGAATCCATTTAACACTTGTTCTGAACACACATTCAGTGTGTGATACCATAGTGCATTATTTGAATCCATTGAACACTTTTTCTGAACACACAGTCATTGTGATATCATAGTACATTATTTGAATCCATTTAACACTTGTTCTGAACAAACAGTCAGTGTGATATCATAGTACATTATTTGAATCCATTGAACACTTGTTCTGAACACAGTCATTGTGATATCATAGTGCATTATTTGAATCCATTTAACACTTGTTCTGAACACACAGTCAGTGTGATATTATAGTACATTATTTGAATCCATTTAACACTTGTTTTTGAACACAGTCATTGTGATATCATAGTACATTATTTGAATCCATTGAACACTTGTTCTGAACACACAGTCAGTGTGATATCATAGTACATTATTTGAATCCATTCAACACTTGTTCCGAACACAAAGACAGTGTGATTTTAATCAATTGAACACTTGCTCTGAGCACACATTCAGTGTGTGATATCATAGTGCATTATTTGAATCCATTGAACACTTGTTCTGAACACACAGTCATTGTGATATCATAGTACATTATTTGAATCCATTGAACACTTGTTCTGAACACAGTCATTGTGATATCATAGTGCATTATTTTAATCCTTTGAACACTTGTTCTGAACACACAGTCAGTGTGATATCATAGTACATTATTTGAATCCATTTAACACTTGTTCTGAACACACAGTCAGTGTGATATCATAGTACATTATTTTAATCCATTGAACACTTGTTCTGAACACACAGTCAGTGTGATATCATAGTACATTATTTGAATCCATTTAACACTTGTTCTGAACACACAGTCATTGTGATATCATAGTACATTATTTTAATCCATTGAACACTTGTTCTGAACACACAGTCATTGTGATATCATAGTGCATTATTTGAATCCATTGAACACTTGTTCTGAACACACAGTCATTGTGATAACAGTACATTATTTGAATCCATTGAACACTTGTTCTGAACACAGTCATTGTGATATCATAGTGCATTATTTTAATCCATTGAACACTTGTTCTGAGCACACAGTCAGTGTGATATCATAGTACATTATTTGAATCCATTTAACACTTGTTCTGAACACACAGTCATTGTGATAACAGTACATTATTTGAATCCATTGAACACTTGTTCTGAACACAGTCATTGTGATATCATAGTGCATTATTTGAATCCATTTAATACTTGTTCTGAACACACAGTCAGTGTGATATTATAGTACATTATTTGAATCCATTTAACACTTGTTCTGAACACAGTCATTGTGATATCATAGTACATTATTTGAATCCATTGAACACTTGTTCTGAACACACAGTCATTGTGATATCACAGTACACTATTTGAATCCATTTAACACTTGTTCTGAACACACAGTCATTGTGATATCATAGTACATTATTTGAATCCATTTAACACTGTTCTGAACACAAAGACAGTGTGATTTTAATCCATTGAACACTTGTTCTGAACACACAGTAATTGTGATATCAAAGTGCATTATTTGAATCCATTGAACACTTGTTCTGAACACACAGTCATTGTGATATCATAGTACATTTTTTGAGTCCATTGAACACTTGTTCTGAACACAGTCATTGTGATATCATAGTACATTATTTGAATCCATTGAACACTTGTTCTTAACACACAGTCAGTGTGATATCATAGTACATTATTTGAATCCATTGAACACTTGTTCTGAACACACAGTCAGTGTGATATCATAGTACATTATTTTAATCCATTGAACACTTGTTCTGAACACACCGTTAGTGTGATATCATAGTACATTATTTGAATCCATTGAACACTTGTTCTGAACACAGTCATTGTGATATCATAGTACATTATTTGAATCCATTGAACACTTGTTCTGAACACACAGTCAGTGTGATATCTTAGTACATTATTTGAATCCATTGAACACTTGTTCTGAACACACAGTCATTGTGATATCATAGTACATTATTTGAATCCATTTAACACTTGTTCTGAACACACAGTCATTGTGATATCATAGTACATTATTTGAATCCATTGAACACTTGTTCTGAACACACAGTCATTGTGATATCATAGTATATTATTTGAATCCATTGAACACTTGTTCTGACCACAGTCATTGTGATATCATAGTGCATTATTTTAATCCATTGAACACTTGTTCTGAACACACAGTAATTGTGATATCAAAGTGCATTATTTGAATCCATTGAACACTTGTTCTGAACACACAGTCATTGTGATATCATAGTACATTATTTGAATCCATTTAACACTTGTTCTGAACACAAAGACAGTGTGGTTTTAATCCATTGAACACTTGTTCTGAACACACAGTCATTGTGATATCATAGTACATTATTTGAATCCATTTAACACTTGTTCTGAATACACAGTCAGTGTGATATCATAGTAAATTATTTGAATCCATTGAACACTTGTTCTGAACTCACAGTCATTGTGATATCATAGTGCATTATTTGAATCCATTGAACACTTTTTCTGAACACACAGTCATTGTGATATCATAGTACATTATTTGAATCCATTGAACACTTGTTCTGAACACACAGTAATTGTGATATCAAAGTGCATTATTTGAATCCATTGAACACTTGTTCTGAACACACAGTCATTGTGATATCATAGTACATTATTTGAATCCATTGAACACTTGTTCTGAACACAGTCATTGTGATATCATAGTACATTATTTGAATCCACTGAACACTTGTTCTTAACACACAGTCAGTGTGATATCATAGTACATTATTTGAATCCATTGAACACTTGTTCTGAACACACAGTCAGTGTGATATCATAGTACATTATTTGAATCCATTGAACACTTGTTCTGAACACACCGTTAGTGTGATATCATAGTACATTATTTGAATCCATTGAACACTTGTTCTGAACACAGTCATTGTGATATCATAGTACATTATTTGAATCCATTGAACACTTGTTCTGAACACACAGTCAGTGTGATATCTTAGTACATTATTTGAATCCATTGAACACTTGTTCTGAACACACAGTCAGTGTGATATCATAGTACATTATTTTAATCCATTTAACACTTGTTCTGAACACAGTCATTGTGATGTCATTGTGCATTATTTGAATCCATTGAACACTTGTTCTGAACACAGTCATTGTGATATCATAGTACACTATTTTAATCCATTGAACACTTGTTCTGGACACACAGTCATTGTGATATCATAGTGCATTATTTTAATCCATTGAACACTTGTTCTGAACACCCAGTCAGTGTGATATTATAGTACATTATTTGAATCCATTTAACACTTGTTCTGAACACAGTCATTGTGATATCATAGTACATTATTTGAATCCATTGAACACTTGTTCTGAACACACAGTCAGTGTGATATCATAGTACATTATTTGAATCCATTTAACACTTGTTCTGAACACAGTCATTGTGATATCATAGTACATTAGTTTAATCCATTGAACACTTGTTCTGAACACACAGTCAGTGTGATATCATAGTACATTATTTTAATCCATTTAACACTTGTTCTGAACACAGTCATTGTGATATCATAGTACATTTTTTTTAATCCATTGAACACTTGTTCTGAACACACAGTCAGTGTGATATCATAGTACATTATTTGAATCCATTCAACACTTGTTCCGAACACAAAGACAGTGTGATTTTAATCAATTGAACACTTGTTCTGAGCACACATTCAGTGTGTGATATCATAGTGCATTATTTGAATCCATTGAACACTTGTTCTGAACACACAGTCATTGTGATATCATAGTACATTATTTGAATCCATTGAACACTTGTTCTTAACACAGTCATTGTGATATCATAGTGCATTATTTTAATCCATTGAACACTTGTTCTGAACACACAGTCAGTGTGATATCATAGTACATTATTTGAATCCATTGAAAACTTGTTCTGAACACAGTCATTGTGATATCATAGTACATTATTTTAATCCATTGAACACTTGTTCTGAACACACAGTCATTGTGATATCATAGTACATTATTTGAATCCATTGAACACTTGTTCTGAACACAGTCATTGTGATATCATAGTACATTATTTGAATCCATTGAACACTTGTTCTTAACACACAGTCAGTGTGATATCATAGTACATTATTTGAATCCATTGAACACTTGTTCTGAACACACAGTCATTGTGATATCATAGTGCATTATTTGAATCCATTGAACACTTGTTCTGAACAAACAGTCAGTGTGATATCATAGTACATTATTTGAATCCATTTAACACTTGTTCTGAACACAGTCATTGTGATATCATAGTACATTATTTTAATCCATTGAACACTTGTTCTGAACACACAGTCATTGTGATATCATAGTGCATTATTTGAATCCATTGAACACTTGTTCTGAACAAACAGTCATTGTGATAACATAGTACATTATTTGAATCCATTGGACACTTGTTCTGAACACAGTCATTGTGATATCATAGTGCATTATTTGAATCCATTTAACACTTGTTCTGAACACACAGTAAATGTGATATTATAGTACATTATTTGAATCCATTTAACACTTGTTCTGAACACAGTCATTGTGATATCATAGTACATTATTTGAATCCATTGAACACTTGTTCTGAACACACAGTCAGTGTGATATAATAGTGCATTATTTGAATCCATTCAACACTTGTTCCGAACACAAAGACAGTGTGATTTTAATCAATTGAACACTTGTTCTGAACACACATTCAGTGTGTGATATCATAGTGTATTATTTGAATCCATTGAACACTTGTTCTGAACACACAGTCAGTGTGATATCATAGTACATTATTTGAATCCATTGAACACTTGTTCTGAACACAGTCATTGTGATATCATAGTGCATTATTTGAATCCTTTGAACACTTGTTCTGAACACACAGTCATTGTGATATCATAGTACATTATTTGAATCCATTGAACACTTGTTCTGAACACACAGTCAGTGTGATATAATAGTGCATTATTTGAATCCATTCAACACTTGTTCCGAACACAAAGACAGTGTGATTTTAATCAATTGAACACTTGTTCTGAACACACATTCAGTGTGTGATATCATAGTGTATTATTTGAATCCATTGAACACTTGTTCTGAACACACAGTCAGTGTGATATCATAGTACATTATTTGAATCCATTGAACACTTGTTCTGAACACAGTCATTGTGATATCATAGTGCATTATTTGAATCCTTTGAACACTTGTTCTGAACACACAGTCATTGTGATATCATAGTACATTATTTGAATCCATTTAACACTGTTCTGAACACAAAGACAGTGTGATTTTAATCCATTGAACACTTGTTCTGAACACACAGTCATTGTGATATCATTGTACATTATTTGAATCCATTTAACACTTGTTCTGAACACACAGTCAGTGTGATATCATAGTAAATTATTTTAATCCATTGAACACTTGTTCTGAACACACAGTCATTGTGATATCATAGTGCATTATTTGAATCCATTGAACACTTGTTCTGAACACACAGTCATTGTGATATCATAGTACATTATTTGAATCCATTGAACACTTGTTCTGAACACACAGTAATTGTGATATCAAAGTGCATTATTTGAATCCATTGAACACTTGTTCTGAACACACAGTCATTGTGATATCATAGTACATTATTTGAGTCCATTGAACACTTGTTCTGAACACAGTCATTGTGATATCATAGTACATTATTTGAATCCATTGAACACTTGTTCTTAACACACAGTCAGTGTGATATCATAGTAATTTATTTGAATCCATTGAACACTTGTTCTGAACACACAGTCAGTGTGATATCATAGTACATTATTTTAATCCATTGAACACTTGTTCTGAACACACCGTTAGTGTGATATCATAGTACATTATTTGAATCCATTGAACACTTGTTCTGAACACAGTCATTGTGATATCATAGTACATTATTTGAATCCATTGAACACTTGTTCTGAACACACAGTCAGTGTGATATCTTAGTACATTATTTGAATCCATTGAACACTTGTTCTGAACACACAGTCAGTGTGATATCATAGTACATTATTTGAATCCATTTAACACTTGTTCTGAACACACAGTCAGTGTGATATCATAGTACATTATTTGAATCCATTTAACACTTGTTCTGAACACACAGTCAGTGTGATATCATAGTACATTATTTTAATCAATTTAACACTTGTTCTGAACACAGAATCAGTGTGATATCATAGTACATTATTTGAATCCATTGAAAACTTGTTCTGAACACAGTCATTGTGATATCATAGTACATTATTTTAATCCATTGAACACTTGTTCTGAACACACAGTCATTGTGATATCATAGTACATTATTTGAATCCATTGAACACTTGTTCTGAACACAGTCATTGTGATATCATAGTACACTATTTTAATCCATTTAACACTTGTTCTGAACACACAGTCATTGTGATATCATAGTACATTATTTGAATCCATTTAACACTTGTTCTGAACACACATTCAGTGTGTGATACCATAGTGCATTATTTGAATCCATTGAACACTTTTTCTGAACACACAGTCATTGTGATATCATAGTACATTATTTGAATCCATTTAACACTTGTTCTGAACAAACAGTCAGTGTGATATCATAGTACATTATTTGAATCCATTGAACACTTGTTCTGAACACAGTCATTGTGATATCATAGTGCATTATTTGAATCCATTTAACACTTGTTCTGAACACACAGTCAGTGTGATATTATAGTACATTATTTGAATCCATTTAACACTTGTTTTTGAACACAGTCATTGTGATATCATAGTACATTATTTGAATCCATTGAACACTTGTTCTGAACACACAGTCAGTGTGATATCATAGTACATTATTTGAATCCATTCAACACTTGTTCCGAACACAAAGACAGTGTGATTTTAATCAATTGAACACTTGCTCTGAGCACACATTCAGTGTGTGATATCATAGTGCATTATTTGAATCCATTGAACACTTGTTCTGAACACACAGTCATTGTGATATCATAGTACATTATTTGAATCCATTGAACACTTGTTCTGAACACAGTCATTGTGATATCATAGTGCATTATTTTAATCCTTTGAACACTTGTTCTGAACACACAGTCAGTGTGATATCATAGTACATTATTTGAATCCATTTAACACTTGTTCTGAACACACAGTCAGTGTGATATCATAGTACATTATTTTAATCCATTGAACACTTGTTCTGAACACACAGTCAGTGTGATATCATAGTACATTATTTGAATCCATTTAACACTTGTTCTGAACACACAGTCATTGTGATATCATAGTACATTATTTTAATCCATTGAACACTTGTTCTGAACACACAGTCATTGTGATATCATAGTGCATTATTTGAATCCATTGAACACTTGTTCTGAACACACAGTCATTGTGATAACAGTACATTATTTGAATCCATTGAACACTTGTTCTGAACACAGTCATTGTGATATCATAGTGCATTATTTTAATCCATTGAACACTTGTTCTGAGCACACAGTCAGTGTGATATCATAGTACATTATTTGAATCCATTTAACACTTGTTCTGAACACACAGTCATTGTGATAACAGTACATTATTTGAATCCATTGAACACTTGTTCTGAACACAGTCATTGTGATATCATAGTGCATTATTTGAATCCATTTAATACTTGTTCTGAACACACAGTCAGTGTGATATTATAGTACATTATTTGAATCCATTTAACACTTGTTCTGAACACAGTCATTGTGATATCATAGTACATTATTTGAATCCATTGAACACTTGTTCTGAACACACAGTCATTGTGATATCACAGTACACTATTTGAATCCATTTAACACTTGTTCTGAACACACAGTCATTGTGATATCATAGTACATTATTTGAATCCATTTAACACTGTTCTGAACACAAAGACAGTGTGATTTTAATCCATTGAACACTTGTTCTGAACACACAGTAATTGTGATATCAAAGTGCATTATTTGAATCCATTGAACACTTGTTCTGAACACACAGTCATTGTGATATCATAGTACATTTTTTGAGTCCATTGAACACTTGTTCTGAACACAGTCATTGTGATATCATAGTACATTATTTGAATCCATTGAACACTTGTTCTTAACACACAGTCAGTGTGATATCATAGTACATTATTTGAATCCATTGAACACTTGTTCTGAACACACAGTCAGTGTGATATCATAGTACATTATTTTAATCCATTGAACACTTGTTCTGAACACACCGTTAGTGTGATATCATAGTACATTATTTGAATCCATTGAACACTTGTTCTGAACACAGTCATTGTGATATCATAGTACATTATTTGAATCCATTGAACACTTGTTCTGAACACACAGTCAGTGTGATATCTTAGTACATTATTTGAATCCATTGAACACTTGTTCTGAACACACAGTCATTGTGATATCATAGTACATTATTTGAATCCATTTAACACTTGTTCTGAACACACAGTCATTGTGATATCATAGTACATTATTTGAATCCATTGAACACTTGTTCTGAACACACAGTCATTGTGATATCATAGTATATTATTTGAATCCATTGAACACTTGTTCTGACCACAGTCATTGTGATATCATAGTGCATTATTTTAATCCATTGAACACTTGTTCTGAACACACAGTAATTGTGATATCAAAGTGCATTATTTGAATCCATTGAACACTTGTTCTGAACACACAGTCATTGTGATATCATAGTACATTATTTGAATCCATTTAACACTTGTTCTGAACACAAAGACAGTGTGGTTTTAATCCATTGAACACTTGTTCTGAACACACAGTCATTGTGATATCATAGTACATTATTTGAATCCATTTAACACTTGTTCTGAATACACAGTCAGTGTGATATCATAGTAAATTATTTGAATCCATTGAACACTTGTTCTGAACTCACAGTCATTGTGATATCATAGTGCATTATTTGAATCCATTGAACACTTTTTCTGAACACACAGTCATTGTGATATCATAGTACATTATTTGAATCCATTGAACACTTGTTCTGAACACACAGTAATTGTGATATCAAAGTGCATTATTTGAATCCATTGAACACTTGTTCTGAACACACAGTCATTGTGATATCATAGTACATTATTTGAATCCATTGAACACTTGTTCTGAACACAGTCATTGTGATATCATAGTACATTATTTGAATCCACTGAACACTTGTTCTTAACACACAGTCAGTGTGATATCATAGTACATTATTTGAATCCATTGAACACTTGTTCTGAACACACAGTCAGTGTGATATCATAGTACATTATTTGAATCCATTGAACACTTGTTCTGAACACACCGTTAGTGTGATATCATAGTACATTATTTGAATCCATTGAACACTTGTTCTGAACACAGTCATTGTGATATCATAGTACATTATTTGAATCCATTGAACACTTGTTCTGAACACACAGTCAGTGTGATATCTTAGTACATTATTTGAATCCATTGAACACTTGTTCTGAACACACAGTCAGTGTGATATCATAGTACATTATTTTAATCCATTTAACACTTGTTCTGAACACAGTCATTGTGATGTCATTGTGCATTATTTGAATCCATTGAACACTTGTTCTGAACACAGTCATTGTGATATCATAGTACACTATTTTAATCCATTGAACACTTGTTCTGGACACACAGTCATTGTGATATCATAGTGCATTATTTTAATCCATTGAACACTTGTTCTGAACACCCAGTCAGTGTGATATTATAGTACATTATTTGAATCCATTTAACACTTGTTCTGAACACAGTCATTGTGATATCATAGTACATTATTTGAATCCATTGAACACTTGTTCTGAACACACAGTCAGTGTGATATCATAGTACATTATTTGAATCCATTTAACACTTGTTCTGAACACAGTCATTGTGATATCATAGTACATTAGTTTAATCCATTGAACACTTGTTCTGAACACACAGTCAGTGTGATATCATAGTACATTATTTTAATCCATTTAACACTTGTTCTGAACACAGTCATTGTGATATCATAGTACATTTTTTTTAATCCATTGAACACTTGTTCTGAACACACAGTCAGTGTGATATCATAGTACATTATTTGAATCCATTCAACACTTGTTCCGAACACAAAGACAGTGTGATTTTAATCAATTGAACACTTGTTCTGAGCACACATTCAGTGTGTGATATCATAGTGCATTATTTGAATCCATTGAACACTTGTTCTGAACACACAGTCATTGTGATATCATAGTACATTATTTGAATCCATTGAACACTTGTTCTTAACACAGTCATTGTGATATCATAGTGCATTATTTTAATCCATTGAACACTTGTTCTGAACACACAGTCAGTGTGATATCATAGTACATTATTTAAATCCATTGAAAACTTGTTCTGAACACAGTCATTGTGATATCATAGTACATTATTTTAATCCATTGAACACTTGTTCTGAACACACAGTCATTGTGATATCATAGTACATTATTTGAATCCATTGAACACTTGTTCTGAACACAGTCATTGTGATATCATAGTACATTATTTGAATCCATTGAACACTTGTTCTTAACACACAGTCAGTGTGATATCATAGTACATTATTTGAATCCATTGAACACTTGTTCTGAACACACAGTCATTGTGATATCATAGTGCATTATTTGAATCCATTGAACACTTGTTCTGAACAAACAGTCAGTGTGATATCATAGTACATTATTTGAATCCATTTAACACTTGTTCTGAACACAGTCATTGTGATATCATAGTACATTATTTTAATCCATTGAACACTTGTTCTGAACACACAGTCATTGTGATATCATAGTGCATTATTTGAATCCATTGAACACTTGTTCTGAACAAACAGTCATTGTGATAACATAGTACATTATTTGAATCCATTGGACACTTGTTCTGAACACAGTCATTGTGATATCATAGTGCATTATTTGAATCCATTTAACACTTGTTCTGAACACACAGTAAATGTGATATTATAGTACATTATTTGAATCCATTTAACACTTGTTCTGAACACAGTCATTGTGATATCATAGTACATTATTTGAATCCATTGAACACTTGTTCTGAACACACAGTCAGTGTGATATAATAGTGCATTATTTGAATCCATTCAACACTTGTTCCGAACACAAAGACAGTGTGATTTTAATCAATTGAACACTTGTTCTGAACACACATTCAGTGTGTGATATCATAGTGTATTATTTGAATCCATTGAACACTTGTTCTGAACACACAGTCAGTGTGATATCATAGTACATTATTTGAATCCATTGAACACTTGTTCTGAACACAGTCATTGTGATATCATAGTGCATTATTTGAATCCTTTGAACACTTGTTCTGAACACACAGTCAGTGTGATATCATAGTACATTATTTGAATCCATTTAACACTTGTTCTGAACACACAGTCAGTGTGATATCATAGTACATTATTTTAATCCATTGAACACTTGTTCTGAACACACAGTCAGTGTGATATCATAGTACATTATTTGAATCCATTTAACACTTGTTCTGAACACACAGTCATTGTGATATCATAGTACATTATTTTAATCCATTGAACACTTGTTCTGAACACACAGTCATTGTGATATCATAGTGCATTATTTGAATCCATTGAACACTTGTTCTGAACACACAGTCATTGTGATAACAGTACATTATTTGAATCCATTGAACACTTGTTCTGAACACAGTCATTGTGATATCATAGTGCATTATTTTAATCCATTGAACACTTGTTCTGAACACAGTCATTGTGATATCACAGTACACTATTTGAATCCATTTAACACTTGTTCTGAACACACAGTCATTGTGATATCATAGTACATTATTTGAATCCATTTAACACTGTTCTGAACACAAAGACAGTGTGATTTTAATCCATTGAACACTTGTTCTGAACACACAGTAATTGTGATATCAAAGTGCATTATTTGAATCCATTGAACACTTGTTCTGAACACACAGTCATTGTGATATCATAGTACATTATTTGAGTCCATTGAACACTTGTTCTGAACACAGTCATTGTGATATCATAGTACATTATTTGAATCCATTGAACACTTGTTCTTAACACACAGTCAGTGTGATATCATAGTACATTATTTGAATCCATTGAACACTTGTTCTGAACACACAGTCAGTGTGATATCATAGTACATTATTTTAATCCATTGAACACTTGTTCTGAACACACCGTTAGTGTGATATCATAGTACATTATTTGAATCCATTGAACACTTGTTCTGAACACAGTCATTGTGATATCATAGTACATTATTTGAATCCATTGAACACTTGTTCTGAACACACAGTCAGTGTGATATCTTAGTACATTATTTGAATCCATTGAACACTTGTTCTGAACACACAGTCATTGTGATATCATAGTACATTATTTGAATCCATTTAACACTTGTTCTGAACACACAGTCATTGTGATATCATAGTACATTATTTGAATCCATTGAACACTTGTTCTGAACACACAGTCATTGTGATATCATAGTATATTATTTGAATCCATTGAACACTTGTTCTGACCACAGTCATTGTGATATCATAGTGCATTATTTTAATCCATTGAACACTTGTTCTGAACACACAGTAATTGTGATATCAAAGTGCATTATTTGAATCCATTGAACACTTGTTCTGAACACACAGTCATTGTGATATCATAGTACATTATTTGAATCAATTTAACACTTGTTCTGAACACAAAGACAGTGTGGTTTTAATCCATTGAACACTTGTTCTGAACACACAGTCATTGTGATATCATAGTACATTATTTGAATCCATTTAACACTTGTTCTGAATACACAGTCAGTGTGATATCATAGTAAATTATTTGAATCCATTGAACACTTGTTCTGAACTCACAGTCATTGTGATATCATAGTGCATTATTTGAATCCATTGAACACTTTTTCTGAACACACAGTCATTGTGATATCATAGTACATTATTTGAATCCATTGAACACTTGTTCTGAACACACAGTAATTGTGATATCAAAGTGCATTATTTGAATCCATTGAACACTTGTTCTGAACACACAGTCATTGTGATATCATAGTACATTATTTGAATCCATTGAACACTTGTTCTGAACACAGTCATTGTGATATCATAGTACATTATTTGAATCCATTGAACACTTGTTCTTAACACACAGTCAGTGTGATATCATAGTACATTATTTGAATCCATTGAACACTTGTTCTGAACACACAGTCAGTGTGATATCATAGTACATTATTTGAATCCATTGAACACTTGTTCTGAACACACCGTTAGTGTGATATCATAGTACATTATTTGAATCCATTGAACACTTGTTCTGAACACAGTCATTGTGATATCATAGTACATTATTTGAATCCATTGAACACTTGTTCTGAACACACAGTCAGTGTGATATCTTAGTACATTATTTGAATCCATTGAACACTTGTTCTGAACACACAGTCAGTGTGATATCATAGTACATTATTTTAATCGTTTTAACACTTGTTCTGAACACAGTCATTGTGATGTCATTGTGCATTATTTGAATCCATTGAACACTTGTTCTGAACACAGTCATTGTGATATCATAGTACACTATTTTAATCCATTGAACACTTGTTCTGGACACACAGTCATTGTGATATCATAGTGCATTATTTTAATCCATTGAACACTTGTTCTGAACACCCAGTCAGTGTGATATCATAGTACATTATTTGAATCCATTTAACACTTGTTCTGAACACAGTCATTGTGATATCATAGTACATTATTTGAATCCATTGAACACTTGTTCTGAACACACAGTCAGTGTGATATCATAGTACATTATTTGAATCCATTTAACACTTGTTCTGAACACAGTCATTGTGATATCATAGTACATTATTTTAATCCATTGAACACTTGTTCTGAACACACAGTCAGTGTGATATCATAGTACATTATTTTAATCCATTTAACACTTGTTCTGAACACAGTCATTGTGATATCATAGTACATTATTTTAATCCATTGAACACTTGTTCTGAACACACAGTCAGTGTGATATCATAGTACATTATTTGAATCCATTCAACACTTGTTCCGAACACAAAGACAGTGTGATTTTAATCAATTGAACACTTGTTCTGAGCACACATTCAGTGTGTGATATCATAGTGCATTATTTGAATCCATTGAACACTTGTTCTGAACACACAGTCATTGTGATATCATAGTACATTATTTGAATCCATTGAACACTTGTTCTTAACACAGTCATTGTGATATCATAGTGCATTATTTTAATCCATTGAACACTTGTTCTGAACACACAGTCAGTGTGATATCATAGTACATTATTTGAATCCATTGAAAACTTGTTCTGAACACAGTCATTGTGATATCATAGTACATTATTTTAATCCATTGAACACTTGTTCTGAACACACAGTCATTGTGATATCATAGTACATTATTTGAATCCATTGAACACTTGTTCTGAACACAGTCATTGTGATATCATAGTACATTATTTGAATCCATTGAACACTTGTTCTTAACACACAGTCAGTGTGATATCATAGTACATTATTTGAATCCATTGAACACTTGTTCTGAACACACAGTCATTGTGATATCATAGTGCATTATTTGAATCCATTGAACACTTGTTCTGAACACACAGTCAGTGTGATATCATAGTACATTATTTGAATCCATTTAACACTTGTTCTGAACACAGTCATTGTGATATCATAGTACATTATTTTAATCCATTGAACACTTGTTCTGAACACACAGTCATTGTGATATCATAGTGCATTATTTGAATCCATTGAACACTTGTTCTGAACACACAGTCATTGTGATAACATAGTACATTATTTGAATCCATTGAACACTTGTTCTGAACACAGTCATTGTGATATCATAGTGCATTATTTGAATCCATTTAACACTTGTTCTGAACACACAGTCAGTGTGATATTATAGTACATTATTTGAATCCATTTAACACTTGTTCTGAACACAGTCATTGTGATATCATAGTACATTATTTGAATCCATTGAACACTTGTTCTGAACACACAGTCAGTGTGATATAATAGTGCATTATTTGAATCCATTCAACACTTGTTCCGAACACAAAGACAGTGTGATTTTAATCAATTGAACACTTGTTCTGAACACACATTCAGTGTGTGATATCATAGTGTATTATTTGAATCCATTGAACACTTGTTCTTAACACACAGTCAGTGTGATATCATAGTACATTATTTGAATCCATTGAACACTTGTTCTGAACACACAGTCAGTGTGATATCATTGTACATTATTTGAATCCATTGAACACTTGTTCTGAACACACAGTCATTGTGATATCATAGTGCATTATTTGAATCCATTGAACACTTGTTCTGAACACACAGACAGTGTGATGTCATAGTACATTATTTGAATCCATTGAACACTTGTTCTGAACACACAGTCAATGTGATATCTTAGTACATTATTTGAATCCATTGAACACTTGTTCTGAACACACAGTCAGTGTGATATCATAGTACATTATTTTAATCTATTTAACACTTGTTGTGAACACAGTCATTGTGATGTCATTGTGCATTATTTGAATCCATTGAACACTTGTTCTGAACACAGTCATTGTGATATCATAGTACATTATTTTAATCCATTGAACACTTGTTCTGGACACACAGTCATTGCGATATCATAGTGCATTATTTGAATCCATTGAACACTTGTTCTGAACACACAGTCAGTGTGATATCATAGTACATTATTTGAATCCATTGAACACTTGTTCTGAACACAGTCATTGTGATATCATAGTTCATTATTTGAATCCATTGAACACTTGTTCTAAACACAGTCATTGTGAAATCATAGTACATTATTTGAATCCATTGAACACTTGTTCTGAACACACAGTCATTGTGATATCATAGTGCATTATTTGAATCAATTGAACACTTGTTCTGAACACACAGTCAATGTGATATCTTAGTACATTATTTGAATCCATTGAACACTTGTTCTGAACACACAGTCAGTGTGATATCATAGTACATTATTTTAATCAATTTAACACTTGTTCTGAACACAGTCATTGTGATGTCATTGTGCATTATTTGAATCCATTGAACACTTGTTCTGAACACAGTCATTGTGATATCATAGTACATTATTTGAATCCATTGAACACTTGTTTTGAACACACAGTCAGTGTGATATCATAGTACATTATTTGAATCCATTGAACACTTGTTCTGAACACAAAGTCATTGTGATATCATAGTACATTATTTGAATCCATTTAACACTTGTTCTGAACACACAGTCATTGTGATATCATAGTACATTATTTGAATCCATTTAACATTTGTTCTGAACACAAAGACAGTGTGATTTTAATCCATTGAACACTTGTTCTGAACACAAAATCAGTGTGTGATATCATTGTACATCATTTGAGTCAATTTAACACTTGTTTTGAACACACAGACAGTGTTTGATATCATAGTACATTATTTTAATCCATTTAACACTTGTTCTGAACACACATTCAGTGTGTGATACCATAGTGCATTATTTGAATCCATTGAACACTTTTTTTGAACACACAGTCATTGTGATATCATAGTACATTATTTGAATCCATTGAACACTTGTTCTGAACACACAGTCATTGTGATATCATAGTATATTATTTGAATCCATTGAACACTTGTTCTGACCACAGTCATTGTGATATCATAGTGCATTATTTGAATCCATTGAACACTTGTTCTGAACACACATTCATTGTGATATCATAGTACATTATTTGAATCCATTTAACACTTGTTCTGAACACAAAGACAGTGTGATTTTAATCCATTTAACACTTGTTCTGAACACACATTCAGTGTGTGATACCATAGTGCATTATTTGAATCCATTGAACACTTTTTTTGAACACACAGTCATTGTGATATCATAGTACATTATTTGAATCCATTGAACACTTGTTCTGAACACACAGTCATTGTGATATCATAGTATATTATTTGAATCCATTGAACACTTGTTCTGACCACAGTCATTGTGATATCATAGTGCATTATTTGAATCCATTGAACACTTGTTCTGAACACACATTCATTGTGATATCATAGTACATTATTTGAATCCATTGAACACTTGTTCTGAACACACAGTAATTGTGATATCATAGTGCATTATTTGAATCCATTGAACACTTGTTCTGAACACACAGTCATTGTGATATCATAGTGCATTATTTGAATCCATTGAACACTTGTTCTTAACACACAGTCAGTGTGATATCATAGTACATTATTTGAATCCATTGAACACTTGTTCTGAACACACAGTCAGTGTGATATCATAGTACATTATTTGAATCCATTGAACACTTGTTCTGAACACACAGTCATTGTGATATCATAGTACATTATTTGAATCCATTGAACACTTGTTCTGAACACAGTCATTGTGATATCATAGTACATTATTTGAATCCATTGAACACTTGTTCTTAACACACAGTCAGTGTGATATCATAGTACATTATTTGAATCCATTGAACACTTGTTCTGAACACACAGTCAGTGTGATATCATAGTACATTATTTGAATCCATTGAACACTTGTTCTGAACACACCGTTAGTGTGATATCATAGTACATTATTTGAATCCATTGAACACTTGTTCTGAACACAGTCATTGTGATATCATAGTACATTATTTGAATCCATTGAACACTTGTTCTGAACACACAGTCAGTGTGATATCTTAGTACATTATTTGAATCCATTGAACACTTGTTCTGAACACACAGTCAGTGTGATATCATAGTACATTATTTTAATCGTTTTAACACTTGTTCTGAACACAGTCATTGTGATGTCATTGTGCATTATTTGAATCCATTGAACACTTGTTCTGAACACAGTCATTGTGATATCATAGTACACTATTTTAATCCATTGAACACTTGTTCTGGACACACAGTCATTGTGATATCATAGTGCATTATTTTAATCCATTGAACACTTGTTCTGAACACCCAGTCAGTGTGATATCATAGTACATTATTTGAATCCATTTAACACTTGTTCTGAACACAGTCATTGTGATATCATAGTACATTATTTGAATCCATTGAACACTTGTTCTGAACACACAGTCAGTGTGATATCATAGTACATTATTTGAATCCATTTAACACTTGTTCTGAACACAGTCATTGTGATATCATAGTACATTATTTTAATCCATTGAACACTTGTTCTGAACACACAGTCAGTGTGATATCATAGTACATTATTTTAATCCATTTAACACTTGTTCTGAACACAGTCATTGTGATATCATAGTACATTATTTTAATCCATTGAACACTTGTTCTGAACACACAGTCAGTGTGATATCATAGTACATTATTTGAATCCATTCAACACTTGTTCCGAACACAAAGACAGTGTGATTTTAATCAATTGAACACTTGTTCTGAGCACACATTCAGTGTGTGATATCATAGTGCATTATTTGAATCCATTGAACACTTGTTCTGAACACACAGTCATTGTGATATCATAGTACATTATTTGAATCCATTGAACACTTGTTCTTAACACAGTCATTGTGATATCATAGTGCATTATTTTAATCCATTGAACACTTGTTCTGAACACACAGTCAGTGTGATATCATAGTACATTATTTGAATCCATTGAAAACTTGTTCTGAACACAGTCATTGTGATATCATAGTACATTATTTTAATCCATTGAACACTTGTTCTGAACACACAGTCATTGTGATATCATAGTACATTATTTGAATCCATTGAACACTTGTTCTGAACACAGTCATTGTGATATCATAGTACATTATTTGAATCCATTGAACACTTGTTCTTAACACACAGTCAGTGTGATATCATAGTACATTATTTGAATCCATTGAACACTTGTTCTGAACACACAGTCATTGTGATATCATAGTGCATTATTTGAATCCATTGAACACTTGTTCTGAACACACAGTCAGTGTGATATCATAGTACATTATTTGAATCCATTTAACACTTGTTCTGAACACAGTCATTGTGATATCATAGTACATTATTTTAATCCATTGAACACTTGTTCTGAACACACAGTCATTGTGATATCATAGTGCATTATTTGAATCCATTGAACACTTGTTCTGAACACACAGTCATTGTGATAACATAGTACATTATTTGAATCCATTGAACACTTGTTCTGAACACAGTCATTGTGATATCATAGTGCATTATTTGAATCCATTTAACACTTGTTCTGAACACACAGTCAGTGTGATATTATAGTACATTATTTGAATCCATTTAACACTTGTTCTGAACACAGTCATTGTGATATCATAGTACATTATTTGAATCCATTGAACACTTGTTCTGAACACACAGTCAGTGTGATATAATAGTGCATTATTTGAATCCATTCAACACTTGTTCCGAACACAAAGACAGTGTGATTTTAATCAATTGAACACTTGTTCTGAACACACATTCAGTGTGTGATATCATAGTGTATTATTTGAATCCATTGAACACTTGTTCTTAACACACAGTCAGTGTGATATCATAGTACATTATTTGAATCCATTGAACACTTGTTCTGAACACACAGTCAGTGTGATATCATTGTACATTATTTGAATCCATTGAACACTTGTTCTGAACACACAGTCATTGTGATATCATAGTGCATTATTTGAATCCATTGAACACTTGTTCTGAACACACAGTCAGTGTGATATCATAGTACATTATTTGAATCCATTTAACACTTGTTCTGAACACAGTCATTGTGATATCATAGTACATTATTTTAATCCATTGAACACTTGTTCTGAACACACAGTCATTGTGATATCATAGTGCATTATTTGAATCCATTGAACACTTGTTCTGAACACACAGTCATTGTGATAACATAGTACATTATTTGAATCCATTGAACACTTGTTCTGAACACAGTCATTGTGATATCATAGTGCATTATTTGAATCCATTTAACACTTGTTCTGAACACACAGTCAGTGTGATATTATAGTACATTATTTGAATCCATTTAACACTTGTTCTGAACACAGTCATTGTGATATCATAGTACATTATTTGAATCCATTGAACACTTGTTCTGAACACACAGTCAGTGTGATATAATAGTGCATTATTTGAATCCATTCAACACTTGTTCCGAACACAAAGACAGTGTGATTTTAATCAATTGAACACTTGTTCTGAACACACATTCAGTGTGTGATATCATAGTGTATTATTTGAATCCATTGAACACTTGTTCTTAACACACAGTCAGTGTGATATCATAGTACATTATTTGAATCCATTGAACACTTGTTCTGAACACACAGTCAGTGTGATATCATTGTACATTATTTGAATCCATTGAACACTTGTTCTGAACACACAGTCATTGTGATATCATAGTGCATTATTTGAATCCATTGAACACTTGTTCTGAACACACAGACAGTGTGATGTCATAGTACATTATTTGAATCCATTGAACACTTGTTCTGAACACACAGTCAGTGTGATATCTTAGTACATTATTTGAATCCATTGAACACTTGTTCTGAACACACAGTCAGTGTGATATCATAGTACATTATTTTAATCTATTTAACACTTGTTGTGAACACAGTCATTGTGATGTCATTGTGCATTATTTGAATCCATTGAACACTTGTTCTGAACACAGTCATTGTGATATCATAGTACATTATTTTAATCCATTGAACACTTGTTCTGGACACACAGTCATTGCGATATCATAGTGCATTATTTGAATCCATTGAACACTTGTTCTGAACACACAGTCAGTGTGATATCATAGTACATTATTTGAATCCATTGAACACTTGTTCTGAACACAGTCATTGTGATATCATAGTTCATTATTTGAATCCATTGAACACTTGTTCTAAACACAGTCATTGTGAAATCATAGTACATTATTTGAATCCATTGAACACTTGTTCTGAACACACAGTCATTGTGATATCATAGTGCATTATTTGAATCAATTGAACACTTGTTCTGAACACACAGTCAATGTGATATCTTAGTACATTATTTGAATCCATTGAACACTTGTTCTGAACACACAGTCAGTGTGATATCATAGTACATTATTTTAATCAATTTAACACTTGTTCTGAACACAGTCATTGTGATGTCATTGTGCATTATTTGAATCCATTGAACACTTGTTCTGAACACAGTCATTGTGATATCATAGTACATTATTTGAATCCATTGAACACTTGTTTTGAACACACAGTCAGTGTGATATCATAGTACATTATTTGAATCCATTGAACACTTGTTCTGAACACAAAGTCATTGTGATATCATAGTACATTATTTGAATCCATTTAACACTTGTTCTGAACACACAGTCATTGTGATATCATAGTACATTATTTGAATCCATTTAACATTTGTTCTGAACACAAAGACAGTGTGATTTTAATCCATTGAACACTTGTTCTGAACACAAAATCAGTGTGTGATATCATTGTACATCATTTGAGTCAATTTAACACTTGTTTTGAACACACAGACAGTGTTTGATATCATAGTACATTATTTTAATCCATTTAACACTTGTTCTGAACACACATTCAGTGTGTGATACCATAGTGCATTATTTGAATCCATTGAACACTTTTTTTGAACACACAGTCATTGTGATATCATAGTACATTATTTGAATCCATTGAACACTTGTTCTGAACACACAGTCATTGTGATATCATAGTATATTATTTGAATCCATTGAACACTTGTTCTGACCACAGTCATTGTGATATCATAGTGCATTATTTGAATCCATTGAACACTTGTTCTGAACACACATTCATTGTGATATCATAGTACATTATTTGAATCCATTTAACACTTGTTCTGAACACAAAGACAGTGTGATTTTAATCCATTTAACACTTGTTCTGAACACACATTCAGTGTGTGATACCATAGTGCATTATTTGAATCCATTGAACACTTGTTCTGAACACACAGTCATTGTGATATCATAGTACATTATTTGAATCCATTGAACACTTGTTCTGAACACAGTCATTGTGATATCATAGTACACTATTTTAATCCATTTAACACTTGTTCTGAACACACAGTCATTGTGATATCATAGTACATTATTTGAATCCATTTAACACTTGTTCTGAACACACATTCAGTGTGTGATACCATAGTGCATTATTTGAATCCATTGAACACTTTTTCTGAACACACAGTCATTGTGATATCATAGTACATTATTTGAATCCATTTAACACTTGTTCTGAACAAACAGTCAGTGTGATATCATAGTACATTATTTGAATCCATTGAACACTTGTTCTGAACACAGTCATTGTGATATCATAGTGCATTATTTGAATCCATTTAACACTTGTTCTGAACACACAGTCAGTGTGATATTATAGTACATTATTTGAATCCATTTAACACTTGTTTTTGAACACAGTCATTGTGATATCATAGTACATTATTTGAATCCATTGAACACTTGTTCTGAACACACAGTCAGTGTGATATCATAGTACATTATTTGAATCCATTCAACACTTGTTCCGAACACAAAGACAGTGTGATTTTAATCAATTGAACACTTGCTCTGAGCACACATTCAGTGTGTGATATCATAGTGCATTATTTGAATCCATTGAACACTTGTTCTGAACACACAGTCATTGTGATATCATAGTACATTATTTGAATCCATTGAACACTTGTTCTGAACACAGTCATTGTGATATCATAGTGCATTATTTTAATCCTTTGAACACTTGTTCTGAACACACAGTCAGTGTGATATCATAGTACATTATTTGAATCCATTTAACACTTGTTCTGAACACACAGTCAGTGTGATATCATAGTACATTATTTTAATCCATTGAACACTTGTTCTGAACACACAGTCAGTGTGATATCATAGTACATTATTTGAATCCATTTAACACTTGTTCTGAACACACAGTCATTGTGATATCATAGTACATTATTTTAATCCATTGAACACTTGTTCTGAACACACAGTCATTGTGATATCATAGTGCATTATTTGAATCCATTGAACACTTGTTCTGAACACACAGTCATTGTGATAACAGTACATTATTTGAATCCATTGAACACTTGTTCTGAACACAGTCATTGTGATATCATAGTGCATTATTTTAATCCATTGAACACTTGTTCTGAGCACACAGTCAGTGTGATATCATAGTACATTATTTGAATCCATTTAACACTTGTTCTGAACACACAGTCATTGTGATAACAGTACATTATTTGAATCCATTGAACACTTGTTCTGAACACAGTCATTGTGATATCATAGTGCATTATTTGAATCCATTTAATACTTGTTCTGAACACACAGTCAGTGTGATATTATAGTACATTATTTGAATCCATTTAACACTTGTTCTGAACACAGTCATTGTGATATCATAGTACATTATTTGAATCCATTGAACACTTGTTCTGAACACACAGTCATTGTGATATCACAGTACACTATTTGAATCCATTTAACACTTGTTCTGAACACACAGTCATTGTGATATCATAGTACATTATTTGAATCCATTTAACACTGTTCTGAACACAAAGACAGTGTGATTTTAATCCATTGAACACTTGTTCTGAACACACAGTAATTGTGATATCAAAGTGCATTATTTGAATCCATTGAACACTTGTTCTGAACACACAGTCATTGTGATATCATAGTACATTTTTTGAGTCCATTGAACACTTGTTCTGAACACAGTCATTGTGATATCATAGTACATTATTTGAATCCATTGAACACTTGTTCTTAACACACAGTCAGTGTGATATCATAGTACATTATTTGAATCCATTGAACACTTGTTCTGAACACACAGTCAGTGTGATATCATAGTACATTATTTTAATCCATTGAACACTTGTTCTGAACACACCGTTAGTGTGATATCATAGTACATTATTTGAATCCATTGAACACTTGTTCTGAACACAGTCATTGTGATATCATAGTACATTATTTGAATCCATTGAACACTTGTTCTGAACACACAGTCAGTGTGATATCTTAGTACATTATTTGAATCCATTGAACACTTGTTCTGAACACACAGTCATTGTGATATCATAGTACATTATTTGAATCCATTTAACACTTGTTCTGAACACACAGTCATTGTGATATCATAGTACATTATTTGAATCCATTGAACACTTGTTCTGAACACACAGTCATTGTGATATCATAGTATATTATTTGAATCCATTGAACACTTGTTCTGACCACAGTCATTGTGATATCATAGTGCATTATTTTAATCCATTGAACACTTGTTCTGAACACACAGTAATTGTGATATCAAAGTGCATTATTTGAATCCATTGAACACTTGTTCTGAACACACAGTCATTGTGATATCATAGTACATTATTTGAATCCATTTAACACTTGTTCTGAACACAAAGACAGTGTGGTTTTAATCCATTGAACACTTGTTCTGAACACACAGTCATTGTGATATCATAGTACATTATTTGAATCCATGTAACACTTGTTCTGAATACACAGTCAGTGTGATATCATAGTAAATTATTTGAATCCATTGAACACTTGTTCTGAACTCACAGTCATTGTGATATCATAGTGCATTATTTGAATCCATTGAACACTTTTTCTGAACACACAGTCATTGTGATATCATAGTACATTATTTGAATCCATTGAACACTTGTTCTGAACACACAGTAATTGTGATATCAAAGTGCATTATTTGAATCCATTGAACACTTGTTCTGAACACACAGTCATTGTGATATCATAGTACATTATTTGAATCCATTGAACACTTGTTCTGAACACAGTCATTGTGATATCATAGTACATTATTTGAATCCACTGAACACTTGTTCTTAACACACAGTCAGTGTGATATCATAGTACATTATTTGAATCCATTGAACACTTGTTCTGAACACACAGTCAGTGTGATATCATAGTACATTATTTGAATCCATTGAACACTTGTTCTGAACACACCGTTAGTGTGATATCATAGTACATTATTTGAATCCATTGAACACTTGTTCTGAACACAGTCATTGTGATATCATAGTACATTATTTGAATCCATTGAACACTTGTTCTGAACACACAGTCAGTGTGATATCTTAGTACATTATTTGAATCCATTGAACACTTGTTCTGAACACACAGTCAGTGTGATATCATAGTACATTATTTTAATCCATTTAACACTTGTTCTGAACACAGTCATTGTGATGTCATTGTGCATTATTTGAATCCATTGAACACTTGTTCTGAACACAGTCATTGTGATATCATAGTACACTATTTTAATCCATTGAACACTTGTTCTGGACACACAGTCATTGTGATATCATAGTGCATTATTTTAATCCATTGAACACTTGTTCTGAACACCCAGTCAGTGTGATATTATAGTACATTATTTGAATCCATTTAACACTTGTTCTGAACACAGTCATTGTGATATCATAGTACATTATTTGAATCCATTGAACACTTGTTCTGAACACACAGTCAGTGTGATATCATAGTACATTATTTGAATCCATTTAACACTTGTTCTGAACACAGTCATTGTGATATCATAGTACATTAGTTTAATCCATTGAACACTTGTTCTGAACACACAGTCAGTGTGATATCATAGTACATTATTTTAATCCATTTAACACTTGTTCTGAACACAGTCATTGTGATATCATAGTACATTTTTTTTAATCCATTGAACACTTGTTCTGAACACACAGTCAGTGTGATATCATAGTACATTATTTGAATCCATTCAACACTTGTTCCGAACACAAAGACAGTGTGATTTTAATCAATTGAACACTTGTTCTGAGCACACATTCAGTGTGTGATATCATAGTGCATTATTTGAATCCATTGAACACTTGTTCTGAACACACAGTCATTGTGATATCATAGTACATTATTTGAATCCATTGAACACTTGTTCTTAACACAGTCATTGTGATATCATAGTGCATTATTTTAATCCATTGAACACTTGTTCTGAACACACAGTCAGTGTGATATCATAGTACATTATTTGAATCCATTGAAAACTTGTTCTGAACACAGTCATTGTGATATCATAGTACATTATTTTAATCCATTGAACACTTGTTCTGAACACACAGTCATTGTGATATCATAGTACATTATTTGAATCCATTGAACACTTGTTCTGAACACAGTCATTGTGATATCATAGTACATTATTTGAATCCATTGAACACTTGTTCTTAACACACAGTCAGTGTGATATCATAGTACATTATTTGAATCCATTGAACACTTGTTCTGAACACACAGTCATTGTGATATCATAGTGCATTATTTGAATCCATTGAACACTTGTTCTGAACAAACAGTCAGTGTGATATCATAGTACATTATTTGAATCCATTTAACACTTGTTCTGAACACAGTCATTGTGATATCATAGTACATTATTTTAATCCATTGAACACTTGTTCTGAACACACAGTCATTGTGATATCATAGTGCATTATTTGAATCCATTGAACACTTGTTCTGAACAAACAGTCATTGTGATAACATAGTACATTATTTGAATCCATTGGACACTTGTTCTGAACACAGTCATTGTGATATCATAGTGCATTATTTGAATCCATTTAACACTTGTTCTGAACACACAGTAAATGTGATATTATAGTACATTATTTGAATCCATTTAACACTTGTTCTGAACACAGTCATTGTGATATCATAGTACATTATTTGAATCCATTGAACACTTGTTCTGAACACACAGTCAGTGTGATATAATAGTGCATTATTTGAATCCATTCAACACTTGTTCCGAACACAAAGACAGTGTGATTTTAATCAATTGAACACTTGTTCTGAACACACATTCAGTGTGTGATATCATAGTGTATTATTTGAATCCATTGAACACTTGTTCTGAACACACAGTCAGTGTGATATCATAGTACATTATTTGAATCCATTGAACACTTGTTCTGAACACAGTCATTGTGATATCATAGTGCATTATTTGAATCCTTTGAACACTTGTTCTGAACACACAGTCATTGTGATATCATAGTACATTATTTGAATCCATTGAACACTTGTTCTGAACACACAGTCAGTGTGATATAATAGTGCATTATTTGAATCCATTCAACACTTGTTCCGAACACAAAGACAGTGTGATTTTAATCAATTGAACACTTGTTCTGAACACACATTCAGTGTGTGATATCATAGTGTATTATTTGAATCCATTGAACACTTGTTCTGAACACACAGTCAGTGTGATATCATAGTACATTATTTGAATCCATTGAACACTTGTTCTGAACACAGTCATTGTGATATCATAGTGCATTATTTGAATCCTTTGAACACTTGTTCTGAACACACAGTCATTGTGATATCATAGTACATTATTTGAATCCATTTAACACTGTTCTGAACACAAAGACAGTGTGATTTTAATCCATTGAACACTTGTTCTGAACACACAGTCATTGTGATATCATTGTACATTATTTGAATCCATTTAACACTTGTTCTGAACACACAGTCAGTGTGATATCATAGTAAATTATTTTAATCCATTGAACACTTGTTCTGAACACACAGTCATTGTGATATCATAGTGCATTATTTGAATCCATTGAACACTTGTTCTGAACACACAGTCATTGTGATATCATAGTACATTATTTGAATCCATTGAACACTTGTTCTGAACACACAGTAATTGTGATATCAAAGTGCATTATTTGAATCCATTGAACACTTGTTCTGAACACACAGTCATTGTGATATCATAGTACATTATTTGAGTCCATTGAACACTTGTTCTGAACACAGTCATTGTGATATCATAGTACATTATTTGAATCCATTGAACACTTGTTCTTAACACACAGTCAGTGTGATATCATAGTAATTTATTTGAATCCATTGAACACTTGTTCTGAACACACAGTCAGTGTGATATCATAGTACATTATTTTAATCCATTGAACACTTGTTCTGAACACACCGTTAGTGTGATATCATAGTACATTATTTGAATCCATTGAACACTTGTTCTGAACACAGTCATTGTGATATCATAGTACATTATTTGAATCCATTGAACACTTGTTCTGAACACACAGTCAGTGTGATATCTTAGTACATTATTTGAATCCATTGAACACTTGTTCTGAACACACAGTCAGTGTGATATCATAGTACATTATTTGAATCCATTTAACACTTGTTCTGAACACACAGTCAGTGTGATATCATAGTACATTATTTGAATCCATTTAACACTTGTTCTGAACACACAGTCAGTGTGATATCATAGTACATTATTTTAATCAATTTAACACTTGTTCTGAACACAGAATCAGTGTGATATCATAGTACATTATTTGAATCCATTGAAAACTTGTTCTGAACACAGTCATTGTGATATCATAGTACATTATTTTAATCCATTGAACACTTGTTCTGAACACACAGTCATTGTGATATCATAGTACATTATTTGAATCCATTGAACACTTGTTCTGAACACAGTCATTGTGATATCATAGTACACTATTTTAATCCATTTAACACTTGTTCTGAACACACAGTCATTGTGATATCATAGTACATTATTTGAATCCATTTAACACTTGTTCTGAACACACATTCAGTGTGTGATACCATAGTGCATTATTTGAATCCATTGAACACTTTTTCTGAACACACAGTCATTGTGATATCATAGTACATTATTTGAATCCATTTAACACTTGTTCTGAACAAACAGTCAGTGTGATATCATAGTACATTATTTGAATCCATTGAACACTTGTTCTGAACACAGTCATTGTGATATCATAGTGCATTATTTGAATCCATTTAACACTTGTTCTGAACACACAGTCAGTGTGATATTATAGTACATTATTTGAATCCATTTAACACTTGTTTTTGAACACAGTCATTGTGATATCATAGTACATTATTTGAATCCATTGAACACTTGTTCTGAACACACAGTCAGTGTGATATCATAGTACATTATTTGAATCCATTCAACACTTGTTCCGAACACAAAGACAGTGTGATTTTAATCAATTGAACACTTGCTCTGAGCACACATTCAGTGTGTGATATCATAGTGCATTATTTGAATCCATTGAACACTTGTTCTGAACACACAGTCATTGTGATATCATAGTACATTATTTGAATCCATTGAACACTTGTTCTGAACACAGTCATTGTGATATCATAGTGCATTATTTTAATCCTTTGAACACTTGTTCTGAACACACAGTCAGTGTGATATCATAGTACATTATTTGAATCCATTTAACACTTGTTCTGAACACACAGTCAGTGTGATATCATAGTACATTATTTTAATCCATTGAACACTTGTTCTGAACACACAGTCAGTGTGATATCATAGTACATTATTTGAATCC
Organism: Gobio gobio; assembly: GCF_949357685.1. Taxonomy (NCBI): domain Eukaryota; kingdom Metazoa; phylum Chordata; class Actinopteri; order Cypriniformes; family Gobionidae; genus Gobio; species Gobio gobio. Next base: position 35,437,830 of record NC_137116.1, on the reverse strand, counting down.
ATTTAACACTTGTTCTGAACACACAGTCATTGTGATATCATAGTACATTATTTTAATCCATTGAACACTTGTTCTGAACACACAGTCATTGTGATATCATAGTGCATTATTTGAATCCATTGAACACTTGTTCTGAACACACAGTCATTGTGATAACAGTACATTATTTGAATCCATTGAACACTTGTTCTGAACACAGTCATTGTGATATCATAGTGCATTATTTTAATCCATTGAACACTTGTTCTGAGCACACAGTCAGTGTGATATCATAGTACATTATTTGAATCCATTTAACACTTGTTCTGAACACACAGTCATTGTGATAACAGTACATTATTTGAATCCATTGAACACTTGTTCTGAACACAGTCATTGTGATATCATAGTGCATTATTTGAATCCATTTAATACTTGTTCTGAACACACAGTCAGTGTGATATTATAGTACATTATTTGAATCCATTTAACACTTGTTCTGAACACAGTCATTGTGATATCATAGTACATTATTTGAATCCATTGAACACTTGTTCTGAACACACAGTCATTGTGATATCACAGTACACTATTTGAATCCATTTAACACTTGTTCTGAACACACAGTCATTGTGATATCATAGTACATTATTTGAATCCATTTAACACTGTTCTGAACACAAAGACAGTGTGATTTTAATCCATTGAACACTTGTTCTGAACACACAGTAATTGTGATATCAAAGTGCATTATTTGAATCCATTGAACACTTGTTCTGAACACACAGTCATTGTGATATCATAGTACATTTTTTGAGTCCATTGAACACTTGTTCTGAACACAGTCATTGTGATATCATAGTACATTATTTGAATCCATTGAACACTTGTTCTTAACACACAGTCAGTGTGATATCATAGTACATTATTTGAATCCATTGAACACTTGTTCTGAACACACAGTCAGTGTGATATCATAGTACATTATTTTAATCCATTGAACACTTGTTCTGAACACACCGTTAGTGTGATATCATAGTACATTATTTGAATCCATTGAACACTTGTTCTGAACACAGTCATTGTGATATCATAGTACATTATTTGAATCCATTGAACACTTGTTCTGAACACACAGTCAGTGTGATATCTTAGTACATTATTTGAATCCATTGAACACTTGTTCTGAACACACAGTCATTGTGATATCATAGTACATTATTTGAATCCATTTAACACTTGTTCTGAACACACAGTCATTGTGATATCATAGTACATTATTTGAATCCATTGAACACTTGTTCTGAACACACAGTCATTGTGATATCATAGTATATTATTTGAATCCATTGAACACTTGTTCTGACCACAGTCATTGTGATATCATAGTGCATTATTTTAATCCATTGAACACTTGTTCTGAACACACAGTAATTGTGATATCAAAGTGCATTATTTGAATCCATTGAACACTTGTTCTGAACACACAGTCATTGTGATATCATAGTACATTATTTGAATCCATTTAACACTTGTTCTGAACACAAAGACAGTGTGGTTTTAATCCATTGAACACTTGTTCTGAACACACAGTCATTGTGATATCATAGTACATTATTTGAATCCATTTAACACTTGTTCTGAATACACAGTCAGTGTGATATCATAGTAAATTATTTGAATCCATTGAACACTTGTTCTGAACTCACAGTCATTGTGATATCATAGTGCATTATTTGAATCCATTGAACACTTTTTCTGAACACACAGTCATTGTGATATCATAGTACATTATTTGAATCCATTGAACACTTGTTCTGAACACACAGTAATTGTGATATCAAAGTGCATTATTTGAATCCATTGAACACTTGTTCTGAACACACAGTCATTGTGATATCATAGTACATTATTTGAATCCATTGAACACTTGTTCTGAACACAGTCATTGTGATATCATAGTACATTATTTGAATCCACTGAACACTTGTTCTTAACACACAGTCAGTGTGATATCATAGTACATTATTTGAATCCATTGAACACTTGTTCTGAACACACAGTCAGTGTGATATCATAGTACATTATTTGAATCCATTGAACACTTGTTCTGAACACACCGTTAGTGTGATATCATAGTACATTATTTGAATCCATTGAACACTTGTTCTGAACACAGTCATTGTGATATCATAGTACATTATTTGAATCCATTGAACACTTGTTCTGAACACACAGTCAGTGTGATATCTTAGTACATTATTTGAATCCATTGAACACTTGTTCTGAACACACAGTCAGTGTGATATCATAGTACATTATTTTAATCCATTTAACACTTGTTCTGAACACAGTCATTGTGATGTCATTGTGCATTATTTGAATCCATTGAACACTTGTTCTGAACACAGTCATTGTGATATCATAGTACACTATTTTAATCCATTGAACACTTGTTCTGGACACACAGTCATTGTGATATCATAGTGCATTATTTTAATCCATTGAACACTTGTTCTGAACACCCAGTCAGTGTGATATTATAGTACATTATTTGAATCCATTTAACACTTGTTCTGAACACAGTCATTGTGATATCATAGTACATTATTTGAATCCATTGAACACTTGTTCTGAACACACAGTCAGTGTGATATCATAGTACATTATTTGAATCCATTTAACACTTGTTCTGAACACAGTCATTGTGATATCATAGTACATTAGTTTAATCCATTGAACACTTGTTCTGAACACACAGTCAGTGTGATATCATAGTACATTATTTTAATCCATTTAACACTTGTTCTGAACACAGTCATTGTGATATCATAGTACATTTTTTTTAATCCATTGAACACTTGTTCTGAACACACAGTCAGTGTGATATCATAGTACATTATTTGAATCCATTCAACACTTGTTCCGAACACAAAGACAGTGTGATTTTAATCAATTGAACACTTGTTCTGAGCACACATTCAGTGTGTGATATCATAGTGCATTATTTGAATCCATTGAACACTTGTTCTGAACACACAGTCATTGTGATATCATAGTACATTATTTGAATCCATTGAACACTTGTTCTTAACACAGTCATTGTGATATCATAGTGCATTATTTTAATCCATTGAACACTTGTTCTGAACACACAGTCAGTGTGATATCATAGTACATTATTTAAATCCATTGAAAACTTGTTCTGAACACAGTCATTGTGATATCATAGTACATTATTTTAATCCATTGAACACTTGTTCTGAACACACAGTCATTGTGATATCATAGTACATTATTTGAATCCATTGAACACTTGTTCTGAACACAGTCATTGTGATATCATAGTACATTATTTGAATCCATTGAACACTTGTTCTTAACACACAGTCAGTGTGATATCATAGTACATTATTTGAATCCATTGAACACTTGTTCTGAACACACAGTCATTGTGATATCATAGTGCATTATTTGAATCCATTGAACACTTGTTCTGAACAAACAGTCAGTGTGATATCATAGTACATTATTTGAATCCATTTAACACTTGTTCTGAACACAGTCATTGTGATATCATAGTACATTATTTTAATCCATTGAACACTTGTTCTGAACACACAGTCATTGTGATATCATAGTGCATTATTTGAATCCATTGAACACTTGTTCTGAACAAACAGTCATTGTGATAACATAGTACATTATTTGAATCCATTGGACACTTGTTCTGAACACAGTCATTGTGATATCATAGTGCATTATTTGAATCCATTTAACACTTGTTCTGAACACACAGTAAATGTGATATTATAGTACATTATTTGAATCCATTTAACACTTGTTCTGAACACAGTCATTGTGATATCATAGTACATTATTTGAATCCATTGAACACTTGTTCTGAACACACAGTCAGTGTGATATAATAGTGCATTATTTGAATCCATTCAACACTTGTTCCGAACACAAAGACAGTGTGATTTTAATCAATTGAACACTTGTTCTGAACACACATTCAGTGTGTGATATCATAGTGTATTATTTGAATCCATTGAACACTTGTTCTGAACACACAGTCAGTGTGATATCATAGTACATTATTTGAATCCATTGAACACTTGTTCTGAACACAGTCATTGTGATATCATAGTGCATTATTTGAATCCTTTGAACACTTGTTCTGAACACACAGTCAGTGTGATATCATAGTACATTATTTGAATCCATTTAACACTTGTTCTGAACACACAGTCAGTGTGATATCATAGTACATTATTTTAATCCATTGAACACTTGTTCTGAACACACAGTCAGTGTGATATCATAGTACATTATTTGAATCCATTTAACACTTGTTCTGAACACACAGTCATTGTGATATCATAGTACATTATTTTAATCCATTGAACACTTGTTCTGAACACACAGTCATTGTGATATCATAGTGCATTATTTGAATCCATTGAACACTTGTTCTGAACACACAGTCATTGTGATAACAGTACATTATTTGAATCCATTGAACACTTGTTCTGAACACAGTCATTGTGATATCATAGTGCATTATTTTAATCCATTGAACACTTGTTCTGAACACAGTCATTGTGATATCACAGTACACTATTTGAATCCATTTAACACTTGTTCTGAACACACAGTCATTGTGATATCATAGTACATTATTTGAATCCATTTAACACTGTTCTGAACACAAAGACAGTGTGATTTTAATCCATTGAACACTTGTTCTGAACACACAGTAATTGTGATATCAAAGTGCATTATTTGAATCCATTGAACACTTGTTCTGAACACACAGTCATTGTGATATCATAGTACATTATTTGAGTCCATTGAACACTTGTTCTGAACACAGTCATTGTGATATCATAGTACATTATTTGAATCCATTGAACACTTGTTCTTAACACACAGTCAGTGTGATATCATAGTACATTATTTGAATCCATTGAACACTTGTTCTGAACACACAGTCAGTGTGATATCATAGTACATTATTTTAATCCATTGAACACTTGTTCTGAACACACCGTTAGTGTGATATCATAGTACATTATTTGAATCCATTGAACACTTGTTCTGAACACAGTCATTGTGATATCATAGTACATTATTTGAATCCATTGAACACTTGTTCTGAACACACAGTCAGTGTGATATCTTAGTACATTATTTGAATCCATTGAACACTTGTTCTGAACACACAGTCATTGTGATATCATAGTACATTATTTGAATCCATTTAACACTTGTTCTGAACACACAGTCATTGTGATATCATAGTACATTATTTGAATCCATTGAACACTTGTTCTGAACACACAGTCATTGTGATATCATAGTATATTATTTGAATCCATTGAACACTTGTTCTGACCACAGTCATTGTGATATCATAGTGCATTATTTTAATCCATTGAACACTTGTTCTGAACACACAGTAATTGTGATATCAAAGTGCATTATTTGAATCCATTGAACACTTGTTCTGAACACACAGTCATTGTGATATCATAGTACATTATTTGAATCAATTTAACACTTGTTCTGAACACAAAGACAGTGTGGTTTTAATCCATTGAACACTTGTTCTGAACACACAGTCATTGTGATATCATAGTACATTATTTGAATCCATTTAACACTTGTTCTGAATACACAGTCAGTGTGATATCATAGTAAATTATTTGAATCCATTGAACACTTGTTCTGAACTCACAGTCATTGTGATATCATAGTGCATTATTTGAATCCATTGAACACTTTTTCTGAACACACAGTCATTGTGATATCATAGTACATTATTTGAATCCATTGAACACTTGTTCTGAACACACAGTAATTGTGATATCAAAGTGCATTATTTGAATCCATTGAACACTTGTTCTGAACACACAGTCATTGTGATATCATAGTACATTATTTGAATCCATTGAACACTTGTTCTGAACACAGTCATTGTGATATCATAGTACATTATTTGAATCCATTGAACACTTGTTCTTAACACACAGTCAGTGTGATATCATAGTACATTATTTGAATCCATTGAACACTTGTTCTGAACACACAGTCAGTGTGATATCATAGTACATTATTTGAATCCATTGAACACTTGTTCTGAACACACCGTTAGTGTGATATCATAGTACATTATTTGAATCCATTGAACACTTGTTCTGAACACAGTCATTGTGATATCATAGTACATTATTTGAATCCATTGAACACTTGTTCTGAACACACAGTCAGTGTGATATCTTAGTACATTATTTGAATCCATTGAACACTTGTTCTGAACACACAGTCAGTGTGATATCATAGTACATTATTTTAATCGTTTTAACACTTGTTCTGAACACAGTCATTGTGATGTCATTGTGCATTATTTGAATCCATTGAACACTTGTTCTGAACACAGTCATTGTGATATCATAGTACACTATTTTAATCCATTGAACACTTGTTCTGGACACACAGTCATTGTGATATCATAGTGCATTATTTTAATCCATTGAACACTTGTTCTGAACACCCAGTCAGTGTGATATCATAGTACATTATTTGAATCCATTTAACACTTGTTCTGAACACAGTCATTGTGATATCATAGTACATTATTTGAATCCATTGAACACTTGTTCTGAACACACAGTCAGTGTGATATCATAGTACATTATTTGAATCCATTTAACACTTGTTCTGAACACAGTCATTGTGATATCATAGTACATTATTTTAATCCATTGAACACTTGTTCTGAACACACAGTCAGTGTGATATCATAGTACATTATTTTAATCCATTTAACACTTGTTCTGAACACAGTCATTGTGATATCATAGTACATTATTTTAATCCATTGAACACTTGTTCTGAACACACAGTCAGTGTGATATCATAGTACATTATTTGAATCCATTCAACACTTGTTCCGAACACAAAGACAGTGTGATTTTAATCAATTGAACACTTGTTCTGAGCACACATTCAGTGTGTGATATCATAGTGCATTATTTGAATCCATTGAACACTTGTTCTGAACACACAGTCATTGTGATATCATAGTACATTATTTGAATCCATTGAACACTTGTTCTTAACACAGTCATTGTGATATCATAGTGCATTATTTTAATCCATTGAACACTTGTTCTGAACACACAGTCAGTGTGATATCATAGTACATTATTTGAATCCATTGAAAACTTGTTCTGAACACAGTCATTGTGATATCATAGTACATTATTTTAATCCATTGAACACTTGTTCTGAACACACAGTCATTGTGATATCATAGTACATTATTTGAATCCATTGAACACTTGTTCTGAACACAGTCATTGTGATATCATAGTACATTATTTGAATCCATTGAACACTTGTTCTTAACACACAGTCAGTGTGATATCATAGTACATTATTTGAATCCATTGAACACTTGTTCTGAACACACAGTCATTGTGATATCATAGTGCATTATTTGAATCCATTGAACACTTGTTCTGAACACACAGTCAGTGTGATATCATAGTACATTATTTGAATCCATTTAACACTTGTTCTGAACACAGTCATTGTGATATCATAGTACATTATTTTAATCCATTGAACACTTGTTCTGAACACACAGTCATTGTGATATCATAGTGCATTATTTGAATCCATTGAACACTTGTTCTGAACACACAGTCATTGTGATAACATAGTACATTATTTGAATCCATTGAACACTTGTTCTGAACACAGTCATTGTGATATCATAGTGCATTATTTGAATCCATTTAACACTTGTTCTGAACACACAGTCAGTGTGATATTATAGTACATTATTTGAATCCATTTAACACTTGTTCTGAACACAGTCATTGTGATATCATAGTACATTATTTGAATCCATTGAACACTTGTTCTGAACACACAGTCAGTGTGATATAATAGTGCATTATTTGAATCCATTCAACACTTGTTCCGAACACAAAGACAGTGTGATTTTAATCAATTGAACACTTGTTCTGAACACACATTCAGTGTGTGATATCATAGTGTATTATTTGAATCCATTGAACACTTGTTCTTAACACACAGTCAGTGTGATATCATAGTACATTATTTGAATCCATTGAACACTTGTTCTGAACACACAGTCAGTGTGATATCATTGTACATTATTTGAATCCATTGAACACTTGTTCTGAACACACAGTCATTGTGATATCATAGTGCATTATTTGAATCCATTGAACACTTGTTCTGAACACACAGACAGTGTGATGTCATAGTACATTATTTGAATCCATTGAACACTTGTTCTGAACACACAGTCAATGTGATATCTTAGTACATTATTTGAATCCATTGAACACTTGTTCTGAACACACAGTCAGTGTGATATCATAGTACATTATTTTAATCTATTTAACACTTGTTGTGAACACAGTCATTGTGATGTCATTGTGCATTATTTGAATCCATTGAACACTTGTTCTGAACACAGTCATTGTGATATCATAGTACATTATTTTAATCCATTGAACACTTGTTCTGGACACACAGTCATTGCGATATCATAGTGCATTATTTGAATCCATTGAACACTTGTTCTGAACACACAGTCAGTGTGATATCATAGTACATTATTTGAATCCATTGAACACTTGTTCTGAACACAGTCATTGTGATATCATAGTTCATTATTTGAATCCATTGAACACTTGTTCTAAACACAGTCATTGTGAAATCATAGTACATTATTTGAATCCATTGAACACTTGTTCTGAACACACAGTCATTGTGATATCATAGTGCATTATTTGAATCAATTGAACACTTGTTCTGAACACACAGTCAATGTGATATCTTAGTACATTATTTGAATCCATTGAACACTTGTTCTGAACACACAGTCAGTGTGATATCATAGTACATTATTTTAATCAATTTAACACTTGTTCTGAACACAGTCATTGTGATGTCATTGTGCATTATTTGAATCCATTGAACACTTGTTCTGAACACAGTCATTGTGATATCATAGTACATTATTTGAATCCATTGAACACTTGTTTTGAACACACAGTCAGTGTGATATCATAGTACATTATTTGAATCCATTGAACACTTGTTCTGAACACAAAGTCATTGTGATATCATAGTACATTATTTGAATCCATTTAACACTTGTTCTGAACACACAGTCATTGTGATATCATAGTACATTATTTGAATCCATTTAACATTTGTTCTGAACACAAAGACAGTGTGATTTTAATCCATTGAACACTTGTTCTGAACACAAAATCAGTGTGTGATATCATTGTACATCATTTGAGTCAATTTAACACTTGTTTTGAACACACAGACAGTGTTTGATATCATAGTACATTATTTTAATCCATTTAACACTTGTTCTGAACACACATTCAGTGTGTGATACCATAGTGCATTATTTGAATCCATTGAACACTTTTTTTGAACACACAGTCATTGTGATATCATAGTACATTATTTGAATCCATTGAACACTTGTTCTGAACACACAGTCATTGTGATATCATAGTATATTATTTGAATCCATTGAACACTTGTTCTGACCACAGTCATTGTGATATCATAGTGCATTATTTGAATCCATTGAACACTTGTTCTGAACACACATTCATTGTGATATCATAGTACATTATTTGAATCCATTTAACACTTGTTCTGAACACAAAGACAGTGTGATTTTAATCCATTTAACACTTGTTCTGAACACACATTCAGTGTGTGATACCATAGTGCATTATTTGAATCCATTGAACACTTTTTTTGAACACACAGTCATTGTGATATCATAGTACATTATTTGAATCCATTGAACACTTGTTCTGAACACACAGTCATTGTGATATCATAGTATATTATTTGAATCCATTGAACACTTGTTCTGACCACAGTCATTGTGATATCATAGTGCATTATTTGAATCCATTGAACACTTGTTCTGAACACACATTCATTGTGATATCATAGTACATTATTTGAATCCATTGAACACTTGTTCTGAACACACAGTAATTGTGATATCATAGTGCATTATTTGAATCCATTCAACACTTGTTCTGAACACACAGTCATTGTGATATCATAGTGCATTATTTGAATCCATTGAACACTTGTTCTTAACACACAGTCAGTGTGATATCATAGTACATTATTTGAATCCATTGAACACTTGTTCTGAACACACAGTCAGTGTGATATCATAGTACATTATTTGAATCCATTGAACACTTGTTCTGAACACACAGTCATTGTGATATCATAGTACATTATTTGAATCCATTGAACACTTGTTCTGAACACAGTCATTGTGATATCATAGTACATTATTTGAATCCATTGAACACTTGTTCTTAACACACAGTCAGTGTGATATCATAGTACATTATTTGAATCCATTGAACACTTGTTCTGAACACACAGTCAGTGTGATATCATAGTACATTATTTGAATCCATTGAACACTTGTTCTGAACACACCGTTAGTGTGATATCATAGTACATTATTTGAATCCATTGAACACTTGTTCTGAACACAGTCATTGTGATATCATAGTACATTATTTGAATCCATTGAACACTTGTTCTGAACACACAGTCAGTGTGATATCTTAGTACATTATTTGAATCCATTGAACACTTGTTCTGAACACACAGTCAGTGTGATATCATAGTACATTATTTTAATCGTTTTAACACTTGTTCTGAACACAGTCATTGTGATGTCATTGTGCATTATTTGAATCCATTGAACACTTGTTCTGAACACAGTCATTGTGATATCATAGTACACTATTTTAATCCATTGAACACTTGTTCTGGACACACAGTCATTGTGATATCATAGTGCATTATTTTAATCCATTGAACACTTGTTCTGAACACCCAGTCAGTGTGATATCATAGTACATTATTTGAATCCATTTAACACTTGTTCTGAACACAGTCATTGTGATATCATAGTACATTATTTGAATCCATTGAACACTTGTTCTGAACACACAGTCAGTGTGATATCATAGTACATTATTTGAATCCATTTAACACTTGTTCTGAACACAGTCATTGTGATATCATAGTACATTATTTTAATCCATTGAACACTTGTTCTGAACACACAGTCAGTGTGATATCATAGTACATTATTTTAATCCATTTAACACTTGTTCTGAACACAGTCATTGTGATATCATAGTACATTATTTTAATCCATTGAACACTTGTTCTGAACACACAGTCAGTGTGATATCATAGTACATTATTTGAATCCATTCAACACTTGTTCCGAACACAAAGACAGTGTGATTTTAATCAATTGAACACTTGTTCTGAGCACACATTCAGTGTGTGATATCATAGTGCATTATTTGAATCCATTGAACACTTGTTCTGAACACACAGTCATTGTGATATCATAGTACATTATTTGAATCCATTGAACACTTGTTCTTAACACAGTCATTGTGATATCATAGTGCATTATTTTAATCCATTGAACACTTGTTCTGAACACACAGTCAGTGTGATATCATAGTACATTATTTGAATCCATTGAAAACTTGTTCTGAACACAGTCATTGTGATATCATAGTACATTATTTTAATCCATTGAACACTTGTTCTGAACACACAGTCATTGTGATATCATAGTACATTATTTGAATCCATTGAACACTTGTTCTGAACACAGTCATTGTGATATCATAGTACATTATTTGAATCCATTGAACACTTGTTCTTAACACACAGTCAGTGTGATATCATAGTACATTATTTGAATCCATTGAACACTTGTTCTGAACACACAGTCATTGTGATATCATAGTGCATTATTTGAATCCATTGAACACTTGTTCTGAACACACAGTCAGTGTGATATCATAGTACATTATTTGAATCCATTTAACACTTGTTCTGAACACAGTCATTGTGATATCATAGTACATTATTTTAATCCATTGAACACTTGTTCTGAACACACAGTCATTGTGATATCATAGTGCATTATTTGAATCCATTGAACACTTGTTCTGAACACACAGTCATTGTGATAACATAGTACATTATTTGAATCCATTGAACACTTGTTCTGAACACAGTCATTGTGATATCATAGTGCATTATTTGAATCCATTTAACACTTGTTCTGAACACACAGTCAGTGTGATATTATAGTACATTATTTGAATCCATTTAACACTTGTTCTGAACACAGTCATTGTGATATCATAGTACATTATTTGAATCCATTGAACACTTGTTCTGAACACACAGTCAGTGTGATATAATAGTGCATTATTTGAATCCATTCAACACTTGTTCCGAACACAAAGACAGTGTGATTTTAATCAATTGAACACTTGTTCTGAACACACATTCAGTGTGTGATATCATAGTGTATTATTTGAATCCATTGAACACTTGTTCTTAACACACAGTCAGTGTGATATCATAGTACATTATTTGAATCCATTGAACACTTGTTCTGAACACACAGTCAGTGTGATATCATTGTACATTATTTGAATCCATTGAACACTTGTTCTGAACACACAGTCATTGTGATATCATAGTGCATTATTTGAATCCATTGAACACTTGTTCTGAACACACAGTCAGTGTGATATCATAGTACATTATTTGAATCCATTTAACACTTGTTCTGAACACAGTCATTGTGATATCATAGTACATTATTTTAATCCATTGAACACTTGTTCTGAACACACAGTCATTGTGATATCATAGTGCATTATTTGAATCCATTGAACACTTGTTCTGAACACACAGTCATTGTGATAACATAGTACATTATTTGAATCCATTGAACACTTGTTCTGAACACAGTCATTGTGATATCATAGTGCATTATTTGAATCCATTTAACACTTGTTCTGAACACACAGTCAGTGTGATATTATAGTACATTATTTGAATCCATTTAACACTTGTTCTGAACACAGTCATTGTGATATCATAGTACATTATTTGAATCCATTGAACACTTGTTCTGAACACACAGTCAGTGTGATATAATAGTGCATTATTTGAATCCATTCAACACTTGTTCCGAACACAAAGACAGTGTGATTTTAATCAATTGAACACTTGTTCTGAACACACATTCAGTGTGTGATATCATAGTGTATTATTTGAATCCATTGAACACTTGTTCTTAACACACAGTCAGTGTGATATCATAGTACATTATTTGAATCCATTGAACACTTGTTCTGAACACACAGTCAGTGTGATATCATTGTACATTATTTGAATCCATTGAACACTTGTTCTGAACACACAGTCATTGTGATATCATAGTGCATTATTTGAATCCATTGAACACTTGTTCTGAACACACAGACAGTGTGATGTCATAGTACATTATTTGAATCCATTGAACACTTGTTCTGAACACACAGTCAGTGTGATATCTTAGTACATTATTTGAATCCATTGAACACTTGTTCTGAACACACAGTCAGTGTGATATCATAGTACATTATTTTAATCTATTTAACACTTGTTGTGAACACAGTCATTGTGATGTCATTGTGCATTATTTGAATCCATTGAACACTTGTTCTGAACACAGTCATTGTGATATCATAGTACATTATTTTAATCCATTGAACACTTGTTCTGGACACACAGTCATTGCGATATCATAGTGCATTATTTGAATCCATTGAACACTTGTTCTGAACACACAGTCAGTGTGATATCATAGTACATTATTTGAATCCATTGAACACTTGTTCTGAACACAGTCATTGTGATATCATAGTTCATTATTTGAATCCATTGAACACTTGTTCTAAACACAGTCATTGTGAAATCATAGTACATTATTTGAATCCATTGAACACTTGTTCTGAACACACAGTCATTGTGATATCATAGTGCATTATTTGAATCAATTGAACACTTGTTCTGAACACACAGTCAATGTGATATCTTAGTACATTATTTGAATCCATTGAACACTTGTTCTGAACACACAGTCAGTGTGATATCATAGTACATTATTTTAATCAATTTAACACTTGTTCTGAACACAGTCATTGTGATGTCATTGTGCATTATTTGAATCCATTGAACACTTGTTCTGAACACAGTCATTGTGATATCATAGTACATTATTTGAATCCATTGAACACTTGTTTTGAACACACAGTCAGTGTGATATCATAGTACATTATTTGAATCCATTGAACACTTGTTCTGAACACAAAGTCATTGTGATATCATAGTACATTATTTGAATCCATTTAACACTTGTTCTGAACACACAGTCATTGTGATATCATAGTACATTATTTGAATCCATTTAACATTTGTTCTGAACACAAAGACAGTGTGATTTTAATCCATTGAACACTTGTTCTGAACACAAAATCAGTGTGTGATATCATTGTACATCATTTGAGTCAATTTAACACTTGTTTTGAACACACAGACAGTGTTTGATATCATAGTACATTATTTTAATCCATTTAACACTTGTTCTGAACACACATTCAGTGTGTGATACCATAGTGCATTATTTGAATCCATTGAACACTTTTTTTGAACACACAGTCATTGTGATATCATAGTACATTATTTGAATCCATTGAACACTTGTTCTGAACACACAGTCATTGTGATATCATAGTATATTATTTGAATCCATTGAACACTTGTTCTGACCACAGTCATTGTGATATCATAGTGCATTATTTGAATCCATTGAACACTTGTTCTGAACACACATTCATTGTGATATCATAGTACATTATTTGAATCCATTTAACACTTGTTCTGAACACAAAGACAGTGTGATTTTAATCCATTTAACACTTGTTCTGAACACACATTCAGTGTGTGATACCATAGTGCATTATTTGAATCCATTGAACACTTTTTTTGAACACACAGTCATTGTGATATCATAGTACATTATTTGAATCCATTGAACACTTGTTCTGAACACACAGTCATTGTGATATCATAGTATATTATTTGAATCCATTGAACACTTGTTCTGACCACAGTCATTGTGATATCATAGTGCATTATTTGAATCCATTGAACACTTGTTCTGAACACACATTCATTGTGATATCATAGTACATTATTTGAATCCATTGAACACTTGTTCTGAACACACAGTAATTGTGATATCATAGTGCATTATTTGAATCCATTGAACACTTGTTCTGAACACACAGTCATTGTGATATCATAGTGCATTATTTGAATCCATTGAACACTTGTTCTTAACACACAGTCAGTGTGATATCATAGTACATTATTTGAATCCATTGAACACTTGTTCTGAACACACAGTCAGTGTGATATCATAGTACATTATTTGAATCCATTGAACACTTGTTCTGAACACACGGTCATTGTGATATCATAGTACATTATTTGAATCCATTGAACACTTGTTCTGACCACAGTCATTGTGATATCATAGTGCATTATTTGAATCCATTGAACACTTGTTCTGACCACAGTCATTGTGATATCATAGTGCATTATTTTAATCCATTGAACACTTGTTCTGAACACACAGTAATTGTGATATCAAAGTGCATTATTTGAATCCATTGAACACTTGTTCTGAACACACAGTCAGTGTGATATCTTAGTACATTATTTGAATCCATTGAACACTTGTTCTGAACACACAGTCAGTGTGATATCATAGTACATTATTTTAATCCATTTAACACTTGTTCTGAACACAGTCATTGTGATGTCATTGTGCATTATTTGAATCCATTGAACACTTTTTCTGAACACACAGTCATTGTGATATCATAGTACATTATTTGAATCCATTTAACACTTGTTCTGAACACACAGTCATTGTGATATCATAGTACATTATTTGAATCCATTGAACACTTGTTCTGAACACACAGTCATTGTGATATCATAGTATATTATTTGAATCCATTGAACACTTGTTCTGACCACAGTCATTGTGATATCATAGTGCATTATTTTAATCCATTGAACACTTGTTCTGAACACACAGTAATTGTGATGTCAAAGTGCATTATTTGAATCCATTGAACACTTGTTCTGAACACACAGTCATTGTGATATCATAGTACATTATTTGAATCAATTTAACACTTGTTCTGAACACAAAGACAGTGTGGTTTTAATCCATTGAACACTTGTTCTGAACACACAGTCATTGTGATATCATAGTACATTTGAATCCATTTAACACTTGTTCTGAATACACAGTCAGTGTGATATCATAGTAAATCATTTGAATCCATTGAACACTTGTTCTCAACTCACAGTCATTGTGATATCATAGTGCATTATTTGAATCCATTGAACACTTTTTCTGAACACACAGTCATTGTGATATCATAGTACATTATTTGAATCCATTGAACACTTGTTCTGAACACACAGTAATTGTGATATCAAAGTGCATTATTTGAATCCATTGAACACTTGTTCTGAACACACAGTCATTGTGATATCATAGTACATTATTTGAATCCATTGAACACTTGTTCTGAACACAGTCATTGTGATATCATAGTACATTATTTGAATCCATTGAACACTTGTTCTTAACACACAGTCAGTGTGATATCATAGTACATTATTTGAATCCATTGAACACTTGTTCTGAACACACAGTCAGTGTGATATCATAGTACATTATTTGAATCCATTGAACACTTGTTCTGAACACACCGTTAGTGTGATATCATAGTACATTATTTGAATCCATTGAACACTTGTTCTGAACACAGTCATTGTGATATCATAGTACATTATTTGAATCCATTGAACACTTGTTCTGAACACACAGTCAGTGTGATATCTTAGTACATTATTTGAATCCATTGAACACTTGTTCTGAACACACAGTCAGTGTGATATCATAGTACATTATTTTAATCCATTTAACACTTGTTCTGAACACAGTCATTGTGATGTCATTGTGCATTATTTGAATCCATTGAACACTTGTTCTGAACACAGTCATTGTGATATCATAGTACACTATTTTAATCCATTGAACACTTGTTCTGGACACACAGTCATTGTGATATCATAGTGCATTATTTTAATCCATTGAACACTTGTTCTGAACACCCAGTCAGTGTGATATTATAGTACATTATTTGAATCCATTTAACACTTGTTCTGAACACAGTCATTGTGATATCATAGTACATTATTTGAATCCATTGAACACTTGTTCTGAACACACAGTCAGTATGATATCATAGTACATTATTTTAATCCATTTAACACTTGTTCTGAACACAGTCATTGTGATATCATAGTACATTATTTTAATCCATTGAACACTTGTTCTGAACACACAGTCAGTGTGATATCATAGTACATTATTTTAATCCATTTAACACTTGTTCTGAACACAGTCATTGTGATATCATAGTACATTATTTTAATCCATTGAACACTTGTTCTGAACACACAGTCAGTGTGATATCATAGTACATTATTTGAATCCATTCAACACTTGTTCCGAACACAAAGACAGTGTGATTTTAATAAATTGAACACTTGTTCTGAGCACACATTCAGTGTGTGATATCATAGTGCATTATTTGAATCCATTGAACACTTGTTCTGAACACACAGTCATTGTGATATCATAGTACATTATTTGAATCCATTGAACACTTGTTCTTAACACAGTCATTGTGATATCATAGTGCATTATTTTAATCCATTGAACACTTGTTCTGAACACACAGTCAGTGTGATATCATAGTACATTATTTGAATCCATTGAAAACTTGTTCTGAACACAGTCATTGTGATATCATAGTACATTATTTTAATCCATTGAACACTTGTTCTGAACACACAGTCATTGTGATATCATAGTACATTATTTGAATCCATTGAACACTTGTTCTGAACACAGTCATTGTGATATCATAGTACATTATTTGAATCCATTGAACACTTGTTCTTAACACACAGTCAGTGTGATATCATAGTACATTATTTGAATCCATTGAACACTTGTTCTGAACACACAGTCATTGTGATATCATAGTGCATTATTTGAATCCATTGAACACTTGTTCTGAACACACAGTCAGTGTGATATCATAGTACATTATTTGAATCCATTTAACACTTGTTCTGAACACAGTCATTGTGATATCATAGTACATTATTTTAATCCATTGAACACTTGTTCTGAACACACAGTCATTGTGATATCATAGTGCATTATTTGAATCCATTGAACACTTGTTCTGAACACACAGTCATTGTGATAACATAGTACATTATTTGAATCCATTGAACACTTGTTCTGAACACAGTCATTGTGATATCATAGTACATTATTTGAATCCATTGAACACTTGTTCTGAACACAGTCATTGTGATATCATAGTGCATTATTTGAATCCATTTAACACTTGTTCTGAACACACAGTCAGTGTGATATTATAGTACATTATTTGAATCCATTTAACACTTGTTCTGAACACAGTCATTGTGATATCATAGTATATTATTTGAATCCATTGAACACTTGTTCTGAACACACAGTCAGTGTGATATAATAGTGCATTATTTGAATCCATTCAACACTTGTTCCGAACACAAAGACAGTGTGATTTTAATCAATTGAACACTTGTTCTGAACACACATTCAGTGTGTGATATCATAGTGTATTATTTGAATCCATTGAACACTTGTTCTTAACACACAGTCAGTGTGATATCATAGTACATTATTTGAATCCATTGAACACTTGTTCTGAACACACAGTCAGTGTGATATCATAGTACATTATTTGAATCCATTGAACACTTGTTCTGAACACACAGTCAGTGTGATATCATAGTACATTATTTGAATCCATTGAACACTTGTTCTGAACACACAGTCAGTGTGATATCATAGTACATTATTTTAATCTATTTAACACTTGTTCTGAACACAGTCATTGTGATGTCATTGTGCATTATTTGAATCCATTGAACACTTGTTCTGAACACAGTCATTGTGATATCATAGTACATTATTTTAATCCATTGAACACTTGTTCTGGACACACAGTCATTGCGATATCATAGTGCATTATTTTAATCCATTGAACACTTGTTCTGAACACACAGTCAGTGTGATATCATAGTACATTATTTGAAACCATTGAACACTTTTTCTGAACACACAGTCAGTGTGATATCATAGTACATTATTTGAATCCATTGAACACTTGTTCTGAACACAGTCATTGTGATATAATAGTGCATTATTTGAATCCATTGAACACTTGTTCTGAACACAGTCATTGTGATATCATAGTACAATATTTTAATCCATTTAACACTTGTTCTGAACACACAGTCATTGTGATATCATAGTACATTATTTGAATCCATTTAACACTTGTTCTGAACACACAATCAGTGTGTGATACCATAGTGCATTATTTGAATCCATTGAACACTTTTTCTGAACACACAGTCATTGTGATATCATAGTACATTATTTGAATCCATTTAACACTTGTTCTGAACACACAGTCATTGTGATATCATAGTACATTATTTGAATCCATTGAACACTTGTTCTGAACACACAGTCATTGTTATATCATAGTACATTATTTTAATCCATTTAACACTTGTTCTGAACACACATTCAGTGTGTGATACCATAGTGCATTATTTGAATCCATTGAACACTTTTTCTGAACACACAGTCAGTGTGATATCATAGTACATTATTTGAATCCATTGAACACTTGTTCTGAACACAGTCATTGTGATATCATAGTACATTATTTGAATCCATTGAACACTTGTTCTGAACACACAGTCAGTGTGATATCTTAGTACATTATTTGAATCCATTGAACACTTGTTCTGAACACACAGTCAGTGTGATATCATAGTACATTATTTTAATCCATTTAACACTTGTTCTGAACACAGTCATTGTGATGTCATTGTGCATTATTTGAATCCATTGAACACTTGTTCTGAACACAGTCATTGTGATATCATAGTACACTATTTTAATCCATTGAACACTTGTTCTGGACACACAGTCATTGTGATATCATAGTGCATTATTTTAATCCATTGAACACTTGTTCTGAACACCCAGTCAGTGTGATATTATAGTACATTATTTGAATCCATTTAACACTTGTTCTGAACACAGTCATTGTGATATCATAGTACATTATTTGAATCCATTGAACACTTGTTCTGAACACACAGTCAGTGTGATATCATAGTACATTATTTTAATCCATTTAACACTTGTTCTGAACACAGTCATTGTGATATCATAGTACATTATTTTAATCCATTGAACACTTGTTCTGAACACACAGTCAGTGTGATATCATAGTACATTATTTTAATCCATTTAACACTTGTTCTGAACACAGTCATTGTGATATCATAGTACATTATTTTAATCCATTGAACACTTGTTCTGAACACACAGTCAGTGTGATATCATAGTACATTATTTGAATCCATTCAACACTTGTTCCGAACACAAAGACAGTGTGATTTTAATCAATTGAACACTTGTTCTGAGCACACATTCAGTGTGTGATATCATAGTGCATTATTTGAATCCATTGAACACTTGTTCTGAACACACAGTCATTGGGATATCATAGTACATTATTTGAATCCATTGAACACTTGTTCTTAACACAGTCATTGTGATATCATAGTGCATTATTTTAATCCATTGAACACTTGTTCTGAACACACAGTCAGTGTGATATCATAGTACATTATTTGAATCCATTGAAAACTTGTTCTGAACACAGTCATTGTGATATCATAGTACATTATTTTAATCCATTGAACACTTGTTCTGAACACACAGTCATTGTGATATCATAGTACATTATTTGAATCCATTGAACACTTGTTCTGAACACAGTCATTGTGATATCATAGTACATTATTTGAATCCATTGAACACTTGTTCTGAACACACAGTCAGTGTGATATCTTAGTACATTATTTGAATCCATTGAACACTTGTTCTGAACACACAGTCAGTGTGATATCATAGTACATTATTTTAATCCATTTAACACTTGTTCTGAACACAGTCATTGTGATGTCATTGTGCATTATTTGAATCCATTGAACACTTTTTCTGAACACACAGTCATTGTGATATCATAGTACATTATTTGAATCCATTTAACACTTGTTCTGAACACACAGTCATTGTGATATCATAGTACATTATTTGAATCCATTGAACACTTGTTCTGAACACACAGTCATTGTGATATCATAGTATATTATTTGAATCCATTGAACACTTGTTCTGACCACAGTCATTGTGATATCATAGTGCATTATTTTAATCCATTGAACACTTGTTCTGAACACACAGTAATTGTGATATCAAAGTGCATTATTTGAATCCATTGAACACTTGTTCTGAACACACAGTCATTGTGATATCATAGTACATTATTTGAATCAATTTAACACTTGTTCTGAACACAAAGACAGTGTGGTTTTAATCCATTGAACACTTGTTCTGAACACACAGTCATTGTGATATCATAGTACATTATTTGAATCCATTTAACACTTGTTCTGAATACACAGTCAGTGTGATATCATAGTAAATTATTTGAATCCATTGAACACTTGTTCTGAACTCACAGTCATTGTGATATCATAGTGCATTATTTGAATCCATTGAACACTTTTTCTGAACACACAGTCATTGTGATATCATAGTACATTATTTGAATCCATTGAACACTTGTTCTGAACACACAGTAATTGTGATATCAAAGTGCATTATTTGAATCCATTGAACACTTGTTCTGAACACACAGTCATTGTGATATCATAGTACATTATTTGAATCCATTGAACACTTGTTCTGAACACAGTCATTGTGATATCATAGTACATTATTTGAATCCATTGAACACTTGTTCTTAACACACAGTCAGTGTGATATCATAGTACATTATTTGAATCCATTGAACACTTGTTCTGAACACACAGTCAGTGTGATATCATAGTACATTATTTGAATCCATTGAACACTTGTTCTGAACACACCGTTAGTGTGATATCATAGTACATTATTTGAATCCATTGAACACTTGTTCTGAACACAGTCATTGTGATATCATAGTACATTATTTGAATCCATTGAACACTTGTTCTGAACACACAGTCAGTGTGATATCTTAGTACATTATTTGAATCCATTGAACACTTGTTCTGAACACACAGTCAGTGTGATATCATAGTACATTATTTTAATCCATTTAACACTTGTTCTGAACACAGTCATTGTGATGTCATTGTGCATTATTTGAATCCATTGAACACTTGTTCTGAACACAGTCATTGTGATATCATAGTACACTATTTTAATCCATTGAACACTTGTTCTGGACACACAGTCATTGTGATATCATAGTGCATTATTTGAATCCATTCAACACTTGTTCCGAACACAAAGACAGTGTGATTTTAATCAATTGAACACTTGTTCTGAGCACACATTCAGTGTGTGATATCATAGTGCATTATTTGAATCCATTGAACACTTGTTCTTAACACAGTCATTGTGATATCATAGTGCATTATTTTAATCCATTGAACACTTGTTCTGAACACACAGTCAGTGTGATATCATAGTACATTATTTGAATCCATTGAAAACTTGTTCTGAACACAGTCATTGTGATATCATAGTACATTATTTTAATCCATTGAACACTTGTTCTGAACACACAGTCATTGTGATATCATAGTACATTATTTGAATCCATTGAACACTTGTTCTGAACACAGTCATTGTGATATCATAGTACATTATTTGAATCCATTGAACACTTGTTCTTAACACACAGTCAGTGTGATATCATAGTACATTATTTGAATCCATTGAACACTTGTTCTGAACACACAGTCATTGTGATATCATAGTGCATTATTTGAATCCATTGAACACTTGTTCTGAACACACAGTCAGTGTGATATCATAGTACATTATTTGAATCCATTTAACACTTGTTCTGAACACAGTCATTGTGATATCATAGTACATTATTTTAATCCATTGAACACTTGTTCTGAACACACAGTCATTGTGATATCATAGTACATTATTTTAATCCATTGAACACTTGTTCTGAACACACAGTCATTGTGATATCATAGTGCATTATTTGAATCCATTGAACACTTGTTCTGAACACACAGTCATTGTGATATCATAGTACATTATTTGAATCCATTTAACACTTGTTCTGAACACACAGTCAGTGTGATATTATAGTACATTATTTGAATCCATTTAACACTTGTTCTGAACACAGTCATTGTGATATCATAGTACATTATTTGAATCCATTGAACACTTGTTCTGAACACACAGTCAGTGTGATATCATAGTACATTATTTGAATCCATTGAACACTTGTTCTGAACACACAGTCAGTGTGATATAATAGTGCATTATTTGAATCCATTCAACACTTGTTCCAAACACAAAGACAGTGTGATTTTAATCAATTGAACACTTGTTCTGAACACACATTCAGTGTGTGATATCATAGTGTATTATTTGAATCCATTGAACACTTGTTCTTAACACACAGTCAGTGTGATATCATAGTACATTATTTGAATCCATTGAACACTTGTTCTGAACACACAGTCAGTGTGATATCATTGTACATTATTTGAATCCATTGAACACTTGTTCTGAACACACAGTCATTGTGATATCATAGTGCATTATTTGAATCCATTGAACACTTGTTCTGAACACACAGACAGTGTGATGTCATAGTACATTATTTGAATCCATTGAACACTTGTTCTGAACACACAGTCAGTGTGATATCTTAGTACATTATTTGAATCCATTGAACACTTGTTCTGAACACACAGTCAGTGTGATATCATAGTACATTATTTTAATCTATTTAACACTTGTTGTGAACACAGTCATTGTGATGTCATTGTGCATTATTTGAATCCATTGAACACTTGTTCTGAACACAGTCATTGTGATATCATAGTATATTATTTTAATCCATTGAACACTTGTTTTGAACACACAGTCAGTGTGATATCATAGTACATTATTTGAATCCATTGAACACTTGTTCTGAACACAAAGTCATTGTGATATCATAGTACATTATTTGAATCCATTGAACACTTGTTCTGAACACACAGTCAGTGTGATATCATAGTACATTATTTTAATCAATTTAACACTTGTTCTGAACACAGTCATTGTGATGTCATTGTGCATTATTTGAATCCATTGAACACTTGTTCTGAACACAGTCATTGTGATATCATAGTACATTATTTGAATCCATTGAACACTTGTTTTGAACACACAGTCAGTGTGATATCATAGTACATTATTTGAATCCATTGAACACTTGTTCTGAACACAAAGTCATTGTGATATCATAGTACATTATTTGAATCCATTTAACATTTGTTCTGAACACAAAGACAGTGTGATTGTAATCCATTGAACACTTGTTCTGAACACACATTCAGTGTGTGATATCATAGTGCATTATTTGAATCCATTGAACACTTGTTCTTAACACAGTCATTGTGATATCATAGTGCATTATTTTAATCCATTGAACACTTGTTCTGAACACACAGTCAGTGTGATATCATAGTACATTATTTGAATCCATTGAAAACTTGTTCTGAACACAGTCATTGTGATATCATAGTACATTATTTTAATCCATTGAACACTTGTTCTGAACACACAGTCATTGTGATATCATAGTACATTATTTGAATCCATTGAACACTTGTTCTGAACACAGTCATTGTGATATCATAGTACATTATTTGAATCCATTGAACACTTGTTCTTAACACACAGTCAGTGTGATATCATAGTACATTATTTGAATCCATTGAACACTTGTTCTGAACACACAGTCATTGTGATATCATAGTGCATTATTTGAATCCATTGAACACTTGTTCTGAACACACAGTCAGTGTGATATCATAGTACATTATTTGAATCCATTTAACACTTGTTCTGAACACAGTCATTGTGATATCATAGTACATTATTTTAATCCATTGAACACTTGTTCTGAACACACAGTCATTGTGATATCATAGTACATTATTTTAATCCATTGAACACTTGTTCTGAACACACAGTCATTGTGATATCATAGTGCATTATTTGAATCCATTGAACACTTGTTCTGAACACACAGTCATTGTGATATCATAGTACATTATTTGAATCCATTTAACACTTGTTCTGAACACACAGTCAGTGTGATATTATAGTACATTATTTGAATCCATTTAACACTTGTTCTGAACACAGTCATTGTGATATCATAGTACATTATTTGAATCCATTGAACACTTGTTCTGAACACACAGTCAGTGTGATATCATAGTACATTATTTGAATCCATTGAACACTTGTTCTGAACACACAGTCAGTGTGATATCATTGTACATTATTTGAATCCATTGAACACTTGTTCTGAACACACAGTCATTGTGATATCATAGTGCATTATTTGAATCCATTGAACACTTGTTCTGAACACACAGACAGTGTGATGTCATAGTACATTATTTGAATCCATTGAACACTTGTTCTGAACACACAGTCAGTGTGATATCTTAGTACATTATTTGAATCCATTGAACACTTGTTCTGAACACACAGTCAGTGTGATATCATAGTACATTATTTTAATCTATTTAACACTTGTTGTGAACACAGTCATTGTGATGTCATTGTGCATTATTTGAATCCATTGAACACTTGTTCTGAACACAGTCATTGTGATATCATAGTATATTATTTTAATCCATTGAACACTTGTTTTGAACACACAGTCAGTGTGATATCATAGTACATTATTTGAATCCATTGAACACTTGTTCTGAACACAAAGTCATTGTGATATCACAGTACATTATTTGAATCCATTGAACACTTGTTCTGAACACACAGTCAGTGTGATATCATAGTACATTATTTTAATCAATTTAACACTTGTTCTGAACACAGTCATTGTGATGTCATTGTGCATTATTTGAATCCATTGAACACTTGTTCTGAACACAGTCATTGTGATATCATAGTACATTATTTGAATCCATTGAACACTTGTTTTGAACACACAGTCAGTGTGATATCATAGTACATTATTTGAATCCATTGAACACTTGTTCTGAACACAAAGTCATTGTGATATCATAGTACATTATTTGAATCCATTTAACATTTGTTCTGAACACAAAGACAGTGTGATTTTAATCCATTGAACACTTGTTCTGAACACAAAATCAGTGTGTGATATCATTGTACATCATTTGAGTCAATTTAACACTTGTTCTGAACACACAGACAGTGTTTGATATCATAGTACATTATTTTAATCCATTTAACACTTGTTCTGAACACACATTCAGTGTGTGATACCATAGTGCATTATTTGAATCCATTGAACACTTTTTTTGAACACACAGTCATTGTGATATCATAGTACATTATTTGAATCCATTGAACACTTGTTCTGAACACACAGTCAGTGTGATATCATAGTAAATTATTTGAATCCATTGAACACTTGTTCTGAACACACAGTCATTGTGATATCATAGTGCATTATTTGAATCCATTGAACACTTGTTCTGAACACACAGTCATTGTGATATCATAGTACATTATTTGAATCCATTGAACACTTGTTCTGAACACACAGTAATTGTGATATCATAGTGCATTATTTGAATCCATTGAACACTTGTTCTGAACACACAGTCATTGTGATATCATAGTGCATTATTTGAATCCATTGAACACTTGTTCTTAACACACAGTCAGTGTGATATCATAGTACATTATTTGAATCCATTGAACACTTGTTCTGAACACACAGTCAGTGTGATATCATAGTACATTATTTGAATCCATTGAACACTTGTTCTGAACACACGGTCATTGTGATATCATAGTACATTATTTGAATCCATTGAACACTTGTTCTGAACACACAGTCATTGTGATATCATAGTACATTATTTGAATCCATTTAACACTTGTTCTGAACACACAGTCATTGTGATATCATAGTACATTATTTGAATCCATTGAACACTTGTTCTGAACACACAGACAGTGTGATGTCATAGTACATTATTTGAATCCATTGAACACTTGTTCTGAACACACAGTCAGTGTGATATCATAGTACATTATTTTAATCTATTTAACACTTGTTCTGAACACAGTCATTGTGATGTCATTGTGCATTATTTGAATCCATTGAACACTTGTTCTGAACACAGTCATTGTGATATCATAGTACATTATTTTAATCCATTGAACACTTGTTCTGGACACACAGTCATTGCGATATCATAGTGCATTATTTTAATCCATTGAACACTTGTTCTGAACACACAGTCAGTGTGATATCATAGTACATTATTTGAAACCATTGAACACTTGTTCTGAACACACAGTCAGTGTGATATCATAGTACATTATTTGAATCCATTGAACACTTGTTCTGAACACAGTCATTGTGATATCATAGTGCATTATTTGAATCCATTGAACACTTGTTCTGAACACAGTCATTGTGATATCATAGTACAATATTTTAATCCATTTAACACTTGTTCTGAACACACAGTCATTGTGATATCATAGTAAATTATTTGAATCCATTTAACACTTGTTCTGAACACACATTCAGTGTGTGATACCATAGTGCATTATTTGAATCCATTGAACACTTTTTCTGAACACACAGTCATTGTGATATCATAGTACATTATTTGAATCCATTTAACACTTGTTCTGAACACACAGTCATTGTGATATCATAGTACATTATTTGAATCCATTGAACACTTGTTCTGAACACACAGTCATTGTTATATCATAGTACATTATTTTAATCCATTTAACACTTGTTCTGAACACACATTCAGTGTGTGATACCATAGTGCATTATTTGAATCCATTGAACACTTTTTCTGAACACACAGTCAGTGTGATATCATAGTACATTATTTGAATCCATTGAACACTTGTTCTGAACACAGTCATTGTGATATCATAGTACATTATTTGAATCCATTGAACACTTGTTCTGAACACACAGTCAGTGTGATATCTTAGTACATTATTTGAATCCATTGAACACTTGTTCTGAACACACAGTCAGTGTGATATCATAGTACATTATTTTAATCCATTTAACACTTGTTCTGAACACAGTCATTGTGATGTCATTGTGCATTATTTGAATCCATTGAACACTTGTTCTGAACACAGTCATTGTGATATCATAGTACACTATTTTAATCCATTGAACACTTGTTCTGGACACACAGTCATTGTGATATCATAGTGCATTATTTTAATCCATTGAACACTTGTTCTGAACACCCAGTCAGTGTGATATTATAGTACATTATTTGAATCCATTTAACACTTGTTCTGAACACAGTCATTGTGATATCATAGTACATTATTTGAATCCATTGAACACTTGTTCTGAACACACAGTCAGTGTGATATCATAGTACATTATTTTAATCCATTTAACACTTGTTCTGAACACAGTCATTGTGATATCATAGTACATTATTTTAATCCATTGAACACTTGTTCTGAACACACAGTCAGTGTGATATCATAGTACATTATTTTAATCCATTTAACACTTGTTCTGAACACAGTCATTGTGATATCATAGTACATTATTTTAATCCATTGAACACTTGTTCTGAACACACAGTCAGTGTGATATCATAGTACATTATTTGAATCCATTCAACACTTGTTCCGAACACAAAGACAGTGTGATTTTAATCAATTGAACACTTGTTCTGAGCACACATTCAGTGTGTGATATCATAGTGCATTATTTGAATCCATTGAACACTTGTTCTGAACACACAGTCATTGGGATATCATAGTACATTATTTGAATCCATTGAACACTTGTTCTTAACACAGTCATTGTGATATCATAGTGCATTATTTTAATCCATTGAACACTTGTTCTGAACACACAGTCAGTGTGATATCATAGTACATTATTTGAATCCATTGAAAACTTGTTCTGAACACAGTCATTGTGATATCATAGTACATTATTTTAATCCATTGAACACTTGTTCTGAACACACAGTCATTGTGATATCATAGTACATTATTTGAATCCATTGAACACTTGTTCTGAACACAGTCATTGTGATATCATAGTACATTATTTGAATCCATTGAACACTTGTTCTGAACACACAGTCAGTGTGATATCTTAGTACATTATTTGAATCCATTGAACACTTGTTCTGAACACACAGTCAGTGTGATATCATAGTACATTATTTTAATCCATTTAACACTTGTTCTGAACACAGTCATTGTGATGTCATTGTGCATTATTTGAATCCATTGAACACTTTTTCTGAACACACAGTCATTGTGATATCATAGTACATTATTTGAATCCATTTAACACTTGTTCTGAACACACAGTCATTGTGATATCATAGTACATTATTTGAATCCATTGAACACTTGTTCTGAACACACAGTCATTGTGATATCATAGTATATTATTTGAATCCATTGAACACTTGTTCTGACCACAGTCATTGTGATATCATAGTGCATTATTTTAATCCATTGAACACTTGTTCTGAACACACAGTAATTGTGATATCAAAGTGCATTATTTGAATCCATTGAACACTTGTTCTGAACACACAGTCATTGTGATATCATAGTACATTATTTGAATCAATTTAACACTTGTTCTGAACACAAAGACAGTGTGGTTTTAATCCATTGAACACTTGTTCTGAACACACAGTCATTGTGATATCATAGTACATTATTTGAATCCATTTAACACTTGTTCTGAATACACAGTCAGTGTGATATCATAGTAAATTATTTGAATCCATTGAACACTTGTTCTGAACTCACAGTCATTGTGATATCATAGTGCATTATTTGAATCCATTGAACACTTTTTCTGAACACACAGTCATTGTGATATCATAGTACATTATTTGAATCCATTGAACACTTGTTCTGAACACACAGTAATTGTGATATCAAAGTGCATTATTTGAATCCATTGAACACTTGTTCTGAACACACAGTCATTGTGATATCATAGTACATTATTTGAATCCATTGAACACTTGTTCTGAACACAGTCATTGTGATATCATAGTACATTATTTGAATCCATTGAACACTTGTTCTTAACACACAGTCAGTGTGATATCATAGTACATTATTTGAATCCATTGAACACTTGTTCTGAACACACAGTCAGTGTGATATCATAGTACATTATTTGAATCCATTGAACAATTGTTCTGAACACACCGTTAGTGTGATATCATAGTACATTATTTGAATCCATTGAACACTTGTTCTGAACACAGTCATTGTGATATCATAGTACATTATTTGAATCCATTGAACACTTGTTCTGAACACACAGTCAGTGTGATATCTTAGTACATTATTTGAATCCATTGAACACTTGTTCTGAACACAGTCAGTGTGATATCATAGTACATTATTTTAATCCATTTAACACTTGTTCTGAACACAGTCATTGTGATGTCATTGTGCATTATTTGAATCCATTGAACACTTGTTCTGAACACAGTCATTGTGATATCATAGTACACTATTTTAATCCATTGAACACTTGTTCTGGACACACAGTCATTGTGATATCATAGTGCATTATTTGAATCCATTCAACACTTGTTCCGAACACAAAGACAGTGTGATTTTAATCAATTGAACACTTGTTCTGAGCACACATTCAGTGTGTGATATCATAGTGCATTATTTGAATCCATTGAACACTTGTTCTTAACACAGTCATTGTGATATCATAGTGCATTATTTTAATCCATTGAACACTTGTTCTGAACACACAGTCAGTGTGATATCATAGTACATTATTTGAATCCATTGAAAACTTGTTCTGAACACAGTCATTGTGATATCATAGTACATTATTTTAATCCATTGAACACTTGTTCTGAACACACAGTCATTGTGATATCATAGTACATTATTTGAATCCATTGAACACTTGTTCTGAACACAGTCATTGTGATATCATAGTACATTATTTGAATCCATTGAACACTTGTTCTTAACACACAGTCAGTGTGATATCATAGTACATTATTTGAATCCATTGAACACTTGTTCTGAACACACAGTCATTGTGATATCATAGTGCATTATTTGAATCCATTGAACACTTGTTCTGAACACACAGTCAGTGTGATATCATAGTACATTATTTGAATCCATTTAACACTTGTTCTGAACACAGTCATTGTGATATCATAGTACATTATTTTAATCCATTGAACACTTGTTCTGAACACACAGTCATTGTGATATCATAGTACATTATTTGAATCCATTGAACACTTGTTCTGAACACACAGTCATTGTGATATCATAGTGCATTATTTGAATCCATTGAACACTTGTTCTGAACACACAGTCAGTGTGATATCATAGTACATTATTTGAATCCATTCAACACTTGTTCCGAACACAAAGACAGTGTGATTTTAATCAATTGAACACTTGTTCTGAGCACACATTCAGTGTGTGATATCATAGTGCATTATTTGAATCCATTGAACACTTGTTCTGAACACACAGTCATTGGGATATCATAGTACATTATTTGAATCCATTGAACACTTGTTCTTAACACAGTCATTGTGATATCATAGTGCATTATTTTAATCCATTGAACACTTGTTCTGAACACACAGTCAGTGTGATATCATAGTACATTATTTGAATCCATTGAACACTTGTTCTGAACACAGTCATTGTGATATCATAGTACATTATTTGAATCCATTGAACACTTGTTCTGAACACACAGTCAGTGTGATATCTTAGTACATTATTTGAATCCATTGAACACTTGTTCTGAACACACAGTCAGTGTGATATCATAGTACATTATTTTAATCCATTTAACACTTGTTCTGAACACAGTCATTGTGATGTCATTGTGCATTATTTGAATCCATTGAACACTTTCTGAACACACAGTCATTGTGATATCATAGTACATTATTTGAATCCATTTAACACTTGTTCTGAACACACAGTCATTGTGATATCATAGTACATTATTTGAATCCATTGAACACTTGTTCTGAACACACAGTCATTGTGATATCATAGTATATTATTTGAATCCATTGAACACTTGTTCTGACCACAGTCATTGTGATATCATAGTGCATTATTTTAATCCATTTAACACTTGTTCTGAACACAGTCATTGTGATATCATAGTACATTATTTGAATCCATTGAACACTTGTTCTGAACACACAGTCAGTGTGATATCTTAGTACATTATTTGAATCCATTGAACACTTGTTCTGAACACACAGTCAGTGTGATATCATAGTACATTATTTTAATCCATTTAACACTTGTTCTGAACACAGTCATTGTGATGTCATTGTGCATTATTTGAATCCATTGAACACTTTTTCTGAACACACAGTCATTGTGATATCATAGTACATTATTTGAATCCATTTAACACTTGTTCTGAACACACAGTCATTGTGATATCATAGTACATTATTTGAATCCATTGAACACTTGTTCTGAACACACAGTCATTGTGATATCATAGTATATTATTTGAATCCATTGAACACTTGTTCTGACGACAGTCATTGTGATATCATAGTGCATTATTTTAATCCATTGAACACTTGTTCTGAACACACAGTAATTGTGATATCAAAGTGCATTATTTGAATCCATTGAACACTTGTTCTGAACACACAGTCATTGTGATATCATAGTACATTATTTGAATCAATTTAACACTTGTTCTGAACACAAAGACAGTGTGGTTTTAATCCATTGAACACTTGTTCTGAACACACAGTCATTGTGATATCATAGTACATTATTTGAATCCATTTAACACTTGTTCTGAATACACAGTCAGTGTGATATCATAGTAAATTATTTGAATCCATTGAACACTTGTTCTGAACTCACAGTCATTGTGATATCATAGTGCATTATTTGAATCCATTGAACACTTTTTCTGAACACACAGTCATTGTGATATCATAGTACATTATTTGAATCCATTGAACACTTGTTCTGAACACACAGTAATTGTGATATCAAAGTGCATTATTTGAATCCATTGAACACTTGTTCTGAACACACAGTCATTGTGATATCATAGTACATTATTTGAATCCATTGAACACTTGTTCTGAACACAGTCATTGTGATATCATAGTACATTATTTGAATCCATTGAACACTTGTTCTTAACACACAGTCAGTGTGATATCATAGTACATTATTTGAATCCATTGAACACTTGTTCTGAACACACAGTCAGTGTGATATCATAGTACATTATTTGAATCCATTGAACACTTGTTCTGAACACACCGTTAGTGTGATATCATAGTACATTATTTGAATCCATTGAACACTTGTTCTGAACACAGTCATTGTGATATCATAGTACATTATTTGAATCCATTGAACACTTGTTCTGAACACACAGTCAGTGTGATATCTTAGTACATTATTTGAATCCATTGAACACTTGTTCTGAACACACAGTCAGTGTGATATCATAGTACATTATTTTAATCCATTTAACACTTGTTCTGAACACAGTCATTGTGATGTCATTGTGCATTATTTGAATCCATTGAACACTTGTTCTGAACACAGTCATTGTGATATCATAGTACACTATTTTAATCCATTGAACACTTGTTCTGGACACACAGTCATTGTGATATCATAGTGCATTATTTGAATCCATTCAACACTTGTTCCGAACACAAAGACAGTGTGATTTTAATCAATTGAACACTTGTTCTGAGCACACATTCAGTGTGTGATATCATAGTGCATTATTTGAATCCATTGAACACTTGTTCTTAACACAGTCATTGTGATATCATAGTGCATTATTTTAATCCATTGAACACTTGTTCTGAACACACAGTCAGTGTGATATCATAGTACATTATTTGAATCCATTGAAAACTTGTTCTGAACACAGTCATTGTGATATCATAGTACATTATTTTAATCCATTGAACACTTGTTCTGAACACACAGTCATTGTGATATCATAGTACATTATTTGAATCCATTGAACACTTGTTCTGAACACAGTCATTGTGATATCATAGTACATTATTTGAATCCATTGAACACTTGTTCTTAACACACAGTCAGTGTGATATCATAGTACATTATTTGAATCCATTGAACACTTGTTCTGAACACACAGTCATTGTGATATCATAGTGCATTATTTGAATCCATTGAACACTTGTTCTGAACACACAGTCAGTGTGATATCATAGTACATTATTTGAATCCATTTAACACTTGTTCTGAACACAGTCATTGTGATATCATAGTACATTATTTTAATCCATTGAACACTTGTTCTGAACACACAGTCATTGTGATATCATAGTACATTATTTTAATCCATTGAACACTTGTTCTGAACACACAGTCATTGTGATATCATAGTGCATTATTTGAATCCATTGAACACTTGTTCTGAACACACAGTCATTGTGATATCATAGTACATTATTTGAATCCATTTAACACTTGTTCTGAACACACAGTCAGTGTGATATTATAGTACATTATTTGAATCCATTTAACACTTGTTCTGAACACAGTCATTGTGATATCATAGTACATTATTTGAATCCATTGAACACTTGTTCTGAACACACAGTCAGTGTGATATCATAGTACATTATTTGAATCCATTGAACACTTGTTCTGAACACACAGTCAGTGTGATATCATTGTACATTATTTGAATCCATTGAACACTTGTTCTGAACACACAGTCATTGTGATATCATAGTGCATTATTTGAATCCATTGAACACTTGTTCTGAACACACAGACAGTGTGATGTCATAGTACATTATTTGAATCCATTGAACACTTGTTCTGAACACACAGTCAGTGTGATATCTTAGTACATTATTTGAATCCATTGAACACTTGTTCTGAACACACAGTCAGTGTGATATCATAGTACATTATTTTAATCTATTTAACACTTGTTGTGAACACAGTCATTGTGATGTCATTGTGCATTATTTGAATCCATTGAACACTTGTTCTGAACACAGTCATTGTGATATCATAGTATATTATTTTAATCCATTGAACACTTGTTTTGAACACACAGTCAGTGTGATATCATAGTACATTATTTGAATCCATTGAACACTTGTTCTGAACACAAAGTCATTGTGATATCACAGTACATTATTTGAATCCATTGAACACTTGTTCTGAACACACAGTCAGTGTGATATCATAGTACATTATTTTAATCAATTTAACACTTGTTCTGAACACAGTCATTGTGATGTCATTGTGCATTATTTGAATCCATTGAACACTTGTTCTGAACACAGTCATTGTGATATCATAGTACATTATTTGAATCCATTGAACACTTGTTTTGAACACACAGTCAGTGTGATATCATAGTACATTATTTGAATCCATTGAACACTTGTTCTGAACACAAAGTCATTGTGATATCATAGTACATTATTTGAATCCATTTAACATTTGTTCTGAACACAAAGACAGTGTGATTTTAATCCATTGAACACTTGTTCTGAACACAAAATCAGTGTGTGATATCATTGTACATCATTTGAGTCAATTTAACACTTGTTCTGAACACACAGACAGTGTTTGATATCATAGTACATTATTTTTATCCATTTAACACTTGTTCTGAACACACATTCAGTGTGTGATACCATAGTGCATTATTTGAATCCATTGAACACTTTTTTTGAACACACAGTCATTGTGATATCATAGTACATTATTTGAATCCATTGAACACTTGTTCTGAACACACAGTCAGTGTGATATCATAGTGCATTATTTGAATCCATTGAACACTTGTTCTGAACACACAGTCATTGTGATATCATAGTGCATTATTTGAATCCATTGAACACTTGTTCTTAACACACAGTCAGTGTGATATCATAGTACATTATTTGAATCCATTGAACACTTGTTCTGAACACACAGTCAGTGTGATATCATAGTACATTATTTGAATCCATTGAACACTTGTTCTGAACACACGGTCATTGTGATATCATAGTACATTATTTGAATCCATTGAACACTTGTTCTGAACACACAGTCATTGTGATATCATAGTACATTATTTGAATCCATTTAACACTTGTTCTGAACACACAGTCATTGTGATATCATAGTACATTATTTGAATCCATTGAACACTTGTTCTGAACACACAGACAGTGTGATGTCATAGTACATTATTTGAATCCATTGAACACTTGTTCTGAACACACAGTCAGTGTGATATCATAGTACATTATTTTAATCTATTTAACACTTGTTCTGAACACAGTCATTGTGATGTCATTGTGCATTATTTGAATCCATTGAACACTTGTTCTGAACACAGTCATTGTGATATCATAGTACATTATTTTAATCCATTGAACACTTGTTCTGGACACACAGTCATTGCGATATCATAGTGCATTATTTTAATCCATTGAACACTTGTTCTGAACACACAGTCAGTGTGATATCATAGTACATTATTTGAAACCATTGAACACTTGTTCTGAACACACAGTCAGTGTGGTATCATAGTACATTATTTGAATCCATTGAACACTTGTTCTGAACACAGTCATTGTGATATCATAGTGCATTATTTGAATCCATTGAACACTTGTTCTGAACACAGTCATTGTGATATCATAGTACAATATTTTAATCCATTTAACACTTGTTCTGAACACACAGTCATTGTGATATCATAGTAAATTATTTGAATCCATTTAACACTTGTTCTAAACACACATTCAGTGTGTGATACCATAGTGCATTATTTGAATCCATTGAACACTTTTTCTGAACACACAGTCATTGTGATATCATAGTACATTATTTGAATCCATTTAACACTTGTTCTGAACACACAGTCATTGTGATATCATAGTACATTATTTGAATCCATTGAACACTTGTTCTGAACACACAGTCATTGTTATATCATAGTACATTATTTTAATCCATTTAACACTTGTTCTGAACACACATTCAGTGTGTGATACCATAGTGCATTATTTGAATCCATTGAACACTTTTTCTGAACACACAGTCAGTGTGATATCATAGTACATTATTTGAATCCATTGAACACTTGTTCTGAACACAGTCATTGTGATATCATAGTACATTATTTGAATCCATTGAACACTTGTTCTGAACACACAGTCAGTGTGATATCTTAGTACATTATTTGAATCCATTGAACACTTGTTCTGAACACACAGTCAGTGTGATATCATAGTACATTATTTTAATCCATTTAACACTTGTTCTGAACACAGTCATTGTGATGTCATTGTGCATTATTTGAATCCATTGAACACTTGTTCTGAACACAGTCATTGTGATATCATAGTACACTATTTTAATCCATTGAACACTTGTTCTGGACACACAGTCATTGTGATATCATAGTGCATTATTTTAATCCATTGAACACTTGTTCTGAACACCCAGTCAGTGTGATATTATAGTACATTATTTGAATCCATTTAACACTTGTTCTGAACACAGTCATTGTGATATCATAGTACATTATTTGAATCCATTGAACACTTGTTCTGAACACACAGTCAGTGTGATATCATAGTACATTATTTTAATCCATTTAACACTTGTTCTGAACACAGTCATTGTGATATCATAGTACATTATTTTAATCCATTGAACACTTGTTCTGAACACACAGTCAGTGTGATATCATAGTACATTATTTTAATCCATTTAACACTTGTTCTGAACACAGTCATTGTGATATCATAGTACATTATTTTAATCCATTGAACACTTGTTCTGAACACACAGTCAGTGTGATATCATAGTACATTATTTGAATCCATTCAACACTTGTTCCGAACACAAAGACAGTGTGATTTTAATCAATTGAACACTTGTTCTGAGCACACATTCAGTGTGTGATATCATAGTGCATTATTTGAATCCATTGAACACTTGTTCTGAACACACAGTCATTGGGATATCATAGTACATTATTTGAATCCATTGAACACTTGTTCTTAACACAGTCATTGTGATATCATAGTGCATTATTTTAATCCATTGAACACTTGTTCTGAACACACAGTCAGTGTGATATCATAGTACATTATTTGAATCCATTGAAAACTTGTTCTGAACACAGTCATTGTGATATCATAGTACATTATTTTAATCCATTGAACACTTGTTCTGAACACACAGTCATTGTGATATCATAGTACATTATTTGAATCCATTGAACACTTGTTCTGAACACAGTCATTGTGATATCATAGTACATTATTTGAATCCATTGAACACTTGTTCTGAACACACAGTCAGTGTGATATCTTAGTACATTATTTGAATCCATTGAACACTTGTTCTGAACACACAGTCAGTGTGATATCATAGTACATTATTTTAATCCATTTAACACTTGTTCTGAACACAGTCATTGTGATGTCATTGTGCATTATTTGAATCCATTGAACACTTTTTCTGAACACACAGTCATTGTGATATCATAGTACATTATTTGAATCCATTGAACACTTGTTCTGAACACACAGTCATTGTGATATCATAGTATATTATTTGAATCCATTGAACACTTGTTCTGACCACAGTCATTGTGATATCATAGTGCATTATTTTAATCCATTGAACACTTGTTCTGAACACACAGTAATTGTGATATCAAAGTGCATTATTTGAATCCATTGAACACTTGTTCTGAACACACAGTCATTGTGATATCATAGTACATTATTTGAATCAATTTAACACTTGTTCTGAACACAAAGACAGTGTGGTTTTAATCCATTGAACACTTGTTCTGAACACACAGTCATTGTGATATCATAGTACATTATTTGAATCCATTTAACACTTGTTCTGAATACACAGTCAGTGTGATATCATAGTAAATTATTTGAATCCATTGAACACTTGTTCTGAACTCACAGTCATTGTGATATCATAGTGCATTATTTGAATCCATTGAACACTTTTTCTGAACACACAGTCATTGTGATATCATAGTACATTATTTGAATCCATTGAACACTTGTTCTGAACACACAGTAATTGTGATATCAAAGTGCATTATTTGAATCCATTGAACACTTGTTCTGAACACACAGTCATTGTGATATCATAGTACATTATTTGAATCCATTGAACACTTGTTCTGAACACAGTCATTGTGATATCATAGTACATTATTTGAATCCATTGAACACTTGTTCTTAACACACAGTCAGTGTGATATCATAGTACATTATTTGAATCCATTGAACACTTGTTCTGAACACACAGTCAGTGTGATATCATAGTACATTATTTGAATCCATTGAACAATTGTTCTGAACACACCGTTAGTGTGATATCATAGTACATTATTTGAATCCATTGAACACTTGTTCTGAACACAGTCATTGTGATATCATAGTACATTATTTGAATCCATTGAACACTTGTTCTGAACACACAGTCAGTGTGATATCTTAGTACATTATTTGAATCCATTGAACACTTGTTCTGAACACAGTCAGTGTGATATCATAGTACATTATTTTAATCCATTTAACACTTGTTCTGAACACAGTCATTGTGATGTCATTGTGCATTATTTGAATCCATTGAACACTTGTTCTGAACACAGTCATTGTGATATCATAGTACACTATTTTAATCCATTGAACACTTGTTCTGGACACACAGTCATTGTGATATCATAGTGCATTATTTGAATCCATTCAACACTTGTTCCGAACACAAAGACAGTGTGATTTTAATCAATTGAACACTTGTTCTGAGCACACATTCAGTGTGTGATATCATAGTGCATTATTTGAATCCATTGAACACTTGTTCTTAACACAGTCATTGTGATATCATAGTGCATTATTTTAATCCATTGAACACTTGTTCTGAACACACAGTCAGTGTGATATCATAGTACATTATTTGAATCCATTGAAAACTTGTTCTGAACACAGTCATTGTGATATCATAGTACATTATTTTAATCCATTGAACACTTGTTCTGAACACACAGTCATTGTGATATCATAGTACATTATTTGAATCCATTGAACACTTGTTCTGAACACAGTCATTGTGATATCATAGTACATTATTTGAATCCATTGAACACTTGTTCTTAACACACAGTCAGTGTGATATCATAGTACATTATTTGAATCCATTGAACACTTGTTCTGAACACACAGTCATTGTGATATCATAGTGCATTATTTGAATCCATTGAACACTTGTTCTGAACACACAGTCAGTGTGATATCATAGTACATTATTTGAATCCATTTAACACTTGTTCTGAACACAGTCATTGTGATATCATAGTACATTATTTTAATCCATTGAACACTTGTTCTGAACACACAGTCATTGTGATATCATAGTACATTATTTGAATCCATTGAACACTTGTTCTGAACACACAGTCATTGTGATATCATAGTGCATTATTTGAATCCATTGAACACTTGTTCTGAACACACAGTCATTGTGATATCATAGTACATTATTTGAATCCATTTAACACTTGTTCTGAACACACAGTCATTGTGATATCATAGTACATTATTTGAATCCATTGAACACTTGTTCTGAACACACAGTCAGTGTGATATAATAGTGCATTATTTGAATCCATTCAACACTTGTTCCGAACACAAAGACAGTGTGATTTTAATCAATTGAACACTTGTTCTGAACACACATTCAGTGTGTGATATCATAGTGTATTATTTGAATCCATTGAACACTTGTTCTTAACACACAGTCAGTGTGATATCATAGTACATTATTTGAATCCATTGAACACTTGTTCTGAACACACAGTCAGTGTGATATCATTGTACATTATTTGAATCCATTGAACACTTGTTCTGAACACACAGTCATTGTGATATCATAGTGCATTATTTGAATCCATTGAACACTTGTTCTGAACACACAGACAGTGTGATGTCATAGTACATTATTTGAATCCATTGAACACTTGTTCTGAACACACAGTCAGTGTGATATCATAGTACATTATTTGAAACCATTGAACACTTGTTCTGAACACACAGTCAGTGTGATATCATAGTACATTATTTGAATCCATTGAACACTTGTTCTGAACACAGTCATTGTGATATAATAGTGCATTATTTGAATCCATTGAACACTTGTTCTGAACACAGTCATTGTGATATCATAGTACAATATTTTAATCCATTTAACACTTGTTCTGAACACACAGTCATTGTGATATCATAGTACATTATTTGAATCCATTTAACACTTGTTCTGAACACACATTCAGTGTGTGATACCATAGTGCATTATTTGAATCCATTGAACACTTTTTCTGAACACACAGTCATTGTGATATCATAGTACATTATTTGAATCCATTTAACACTTGTTCTGAACACACAGTCATTGTGATATCATAGTACATTATTTGAATCCATTGAACACTTTTTCTGAACACACAGTCATTGTTATATCATAGTACATTATTTTAATCCATTTAACACTTGTTCTGAACACACATTCAGTGTGTGATACCATAGTGCATTATTTGAATCCATTGAACACTTTTTCTGAACACACAGTCAGTGTGATATCATAGTACATTATTTGAATCCATTGAACACTTGTTCTGAACACAGTCATTGTGATATCATAGTACATTATTTGAATCCATTGAACACTTGTTCTGAACACACAGTCAGTGTGATATCTTAGTACATTATTTGAATCCATTGAACACTTGTTCTGAACACACAGTCAGTGTGATATCATAGTACATTATTTTAATCCATTTAACACTTGTTCTGAACACAGTCATTGTGATGTCATTGTGCATTATTTGAATCCATTGAACACTTGTTCTGAACACAGTCATTGTGATATCATAGTACACTATTTTAATCCATTGAACACTTGTTCTGGACACACAGTCATTGTGATATCATAGTGCATTATTTTAATCCATTGAACACTTGTTCTGAACACCCAGTCAGTGTGATATTATAGTACATTATTTGAATCCATTTAACACTTGTTCTGAACACAGTCATTGTGATATCATAGTACATTATTTGAATCCATTGAACACTTGTTCTGAACACACAGTCAGTGTGATATCATAGTACATTATTTTAATCCATTTAACACTTGTTCTGAACACAGTCATTGTGATATCATAGTACATTATTTTAATCCATTGAACACTTGTTCTGAACACACAGTCAGTGTGATATCATAGTACATTATTTTAATCCATTTAACACTTGTTCTGAACACAGTCATTGTGATATCATAGTACATTATTTTAATCCATTGAACACTTGTTCTGAACACACAGTCAGTGTGATATCATAGTACATTATTTGAATCCATTCAACACTTGTTCCGAACACAAAGACAGTGTGATTTTAATCAATTGAACACTTGTTCTGAGCACACATTCAGTGTGTGATATCATAGTGCATTATTTGAATCCATTGAACACTTGTTCTGAACACACAGTCATTGGGATATCATAGTACATTATTTGAATCCATTGAACATTTGTTCTTAACACAGTCATTGTGATATCATAGTGCATTATTTTAATCCATTGAACACTTGTTCTGAACACACAGTCAGTGTGATATCATAGTACATTATTTGAATCCATTGAAAACTTGTTCTGAACACAGTCATTGTGATATCATAGTACATTATTTTAATCCATTGAACACTTGTTCTGAACACACAGTCATTGTGATATCATAGTACATTATTTGAATCCATTGAACACTTGTTCTGAACACAGTCATTGTGATATCATAGTACATTATTTGAATCCATTGAACACTTGTTCTGAACACACAGTCAGTGTGATATCTTAGTACATTATTTGAATCCATTGAACACTTGTTCTGAACACACAGTCAGTGTGATATCATAGTACATTATTTTAATCCATTTAACACTTGTTCTGAACACAGTCATTGTGATGTCATTGTGCATTATTTGAATCCATTGAACACTTTTTCTGAACACACAGTCATTGTGATATCATAGTACATTATTTGAATCCATTTAACACTTGTTCTGAACACACAGTCATTGTGATATCATAGTACATTATTTGAATCCATTGAACACTTGTTCTGAACACACAGTCATTGTGATATCATAGTATATTATTTGAATCCATTGAACACTTGTTCTGACCACAGTCATTGTGATATCATAGTGCATTATTTTAATCCATTGAACACTTGTTCTGAACACACAGTAATTGTGATATCAAAGTGCATTATTTGAATCCATTGAACACTTGTTCTGAACACACAGTCATTGTGATATCATAGTACATTATTTGAATCAATTTAACACTTGTTCTGAACACAAAGACAGTGTGGTTTTAATCCATTGAACACTTGTTCTGAACACACAGTCATTGTGATATCATAGTACATTATTTGAATCCATTTAACACTTGTTCTGAATACACAGTCAGTGTGATATCATAGTAAATTATTTGAATCCATTGAACACTTGTTCTGAACTCACAGTCATTGTGATATCATAGTGCATTATTTGAATCCATTGAACACTTTTTCTGAACACACAGTCATTGTGATATCATAGTACATTATTTGAATCCATTGAACACTTGTTCTGAACACACAGTAATTGTGATATCAAAGTGCATTATTTGAATCCATTGAACACTTGTTCTGAACACACAGTCATTGTGATATCATAGTACATTATTTGAATCCATTGAACACTTGTTCTGAACACAGTCATTGTGATATCATAGTACATTATTTGAATCCATTGAACACTTGTTCTTAACACACAGTCAGTGTGATATCATAGTACATTATTTGAATCC
The DNA here is from genome assembly GCF_949357685.1 of Gobio gobio. Taxonomy (NCBI): domain Eukaryota; kingdom Metazoa; phylum Chordata; class Actinopteri; order Cypriniformes; family Gobionidae; genus Gobio; species Gobio gobio. The sequence continues at coordinate 35,393,590 of NC_137116.1, read as the reverse complement.
ATTGAACACTTGTTCTGAACACACAGTCAGTGTGATATCATAGTACATTATTTGAATCCATTGAACACTTGTTCTGAACACACCGTTAGTGTGATATCATAGTACATTATTTGAATCCATTGAACACTTGTTCTGAACACAGTCATTGTGATATCATAGTACATTATTTGAATCCATTGAACACTTGTTCTGAACACACAGTCAGTGTGATATCTTAGTACATTATTTGAATCCATTGAACACTTGTTCTGAACACACAGTCAGTGTGATATCATAGTACATTATTTTAATCCATTTAACACTTGTTCTGAACACAGTCATTGTGATGTCATTGTGCATTATTTGAATCCATTGAACACTTGTTCTGAACACAGTCATTGTGATATCATAGTACACTATTTTAATCCATTGAACACTTGTTCTGGACACACAGTCATTGTGATATCATAGTGCATTATTTGAATCCATTCAACACTTGTTCCGAACACAAAGACAGTGTGATTTTAATCAATTGAACACTTGTTCTGAGCACACATTCAGTGTGTGATATCATAGTGCATTATTTGAATCCATTGAACACTTGTTCTTAACACAGTCATTGTGATATCATAGTGCATTATTTTAATCCATTGAACACTTGTTCTGAACACACAGTCAGTGTGATATCATAGTACATTATTTGAATCCATTGAAAACTTGTTCTGAACACAGTCATTGTGATATCATAGTACATTATTTTAATCCATTGAACACTTGTTCTGAACACACAGTCATTGTGATATCATAGTACATTATTTGAATCCATTGAACACTTGTTCTGAACACAGTCATTGTGATATCATAGTACATTATTTGAATCCATTGAACACTTGTTCTTAACACACAGTCAGTGTGATATCATAGTACATTATTTGAATCCATTGAACACTTGTTCTGAACACACAGTCATTGTGATATCATAGTGCATTATTTGAATCCATTGAACACTTGTTCTGAACACACAGTCAGTGTGATATCATAGTACATTATTTGAATCCATTTAACACTTGTTCTGAACACAGTCATTGTGATATCATAGTACATTATTTTAATCCATTGAACACTTGTTCTGAACACACAGTCATTGTGATATCATAGTACATTATTTTAATCCATTGAACACTTGTTCTGAACACACAGTCATTGTGATATCATAGTGCATTATTTGAATCCATTGAACACTTGTTCTGAACACACAGTCATTGTGATATCATAGTACATTATTTGAATCCATTTAACACTTGTTCTGAACACACAGTCAGTGTGATATTATAGTACATTATTTGAATCCATTTAACACTTGTTCTGAACACAGTCATTGTGATATCATAGTGCATTATTTGAATCCATTGAACACTTGTTCTGAACACACAGTCATTGTGATATCATAGTACATTATTTGAATCCATTTAACACTTGTTCTGAACACACAGTCAGTGTGATATTATAGTACATTATTTGAATCCATTTAACACTTGTTCTGAACACAGTCATTGTGATATCATAGTACATTATTTGAATCCATTGAACACTTGTTCTTAACACACAGTCAGTGTGATATCATAGTACATTATTTGAATCCATTTAACACTTGTTCTGAACACACAGTCAGTGTGATATTATAGTACATTATTTGAATCCATTTAACACTTGTTCTGAACACAGTCATTGTGATATCATAGTGCATTATTTGAATCCATTGAACACTTGTTCTGAACACACAGTCATTGTGATATCATAGTACATTATTTGAATCCATTGAACACTTGTTCTGAACACACAGTCATTGTGATATCATAGTACATTATTTGAATCCATTGAACACTTGTTCTGAACACAGTCATTGTGATATCATAGTACATTATTTGAATCCATTGAACACTTGTTCTTAACACACAGTCAGTGTGATATCATAGTACATTATTTGAATCCATTGAACACTTGTTCTGAACACACAGTCATTGTGATATCATAGTGCATTATTTGAATCCATTGAACACTTGTTCTGAACACACAGTCAGTGTGATATCATAGTACATTATTTGAATCCATTTAACACTTGTTCTGAACACAGTCATTGTGATATCATAGTACATTATTTTAATCCATTGAACACTTGTTCTGAACACACAGTCATTGTGATATCATAGTACATTATTTTAATCCATTGAACACTTGTTCTGAACACACAGTCATTGTGATATCATAGTGCATTATTTGAATCCATTGAACACTTGTTCTGAACACACAGTCATTGTGATATCATAGTACATTATTTGAATCCATTTAACACTTGTTCTGAACACACAGTCAGTGTGATATTATAGTACATTATTTGAATCCATTTAACACTTGTTCTGAACACAGTCATTGTGATATCATAGTGCATTATTTGAATCCATTGAACACTTGTTCTGAACACACAGTCATTGTGATATCATAGTACATTATTTGAATCCATTTAACACTTGTTCTGAACACACAGTCAGTGTGATATTATAGTACATTATTTGAATCCATTTAACACTTGTTCTGAACACAGTCATTGTGATATCATAGTACATTATTTGAATCCATTGAACACTTGTTCTGAACACACAGTCAGTGTGATATCATAGTACATTATTTGAATCCATTGAACACTTGTTCTGAACACACAGTCAGTGTGATATAATAGTGCATTATTTGAATCCATTCAACACTTGTTCCAAACACAAAGACAGTGTGATTTTAATCAATTGAACACTTGTTCTGAACACACATTCAGTGTGTGATATCATAGTGTATTATTTGAATCCATTGAACACTTGTTCTTAACACACAGTCAGTGTGATATCATAGTACATTATTTGAATCCATTGAACACTTGTTCTGAACACACAGTCAGTGTGATATCATTGTACATTATTTGAATCCATTGAACACTTGTTCTGAACACACAGTCATTGTGATATCATAGTGCATTATTTGAATCCATTGAACACTTGTTCTGAACACACAGACAGTGTGATGTCATAGTACATTATTTGAATCCATTGAACACTTGTTCTGAACACACAGTCAGTGTGATATCTTAGTACATTATTTGAATCCATTGAACACTTGTTCTGAACACACAGTCAGTGTGATATCATAGTACATTATTTTAATCTATTTAACACTTGTTGTGAACACAGTCATTGTGATGTCATTGTGCATTATTTGAATCCATTGAACACTTGTTCTGAACACAGTCATTGTGATATCATAGTATATTATTTTAATCCATTGAACACTTGTTTTGAACACACAGTCAGTGTGATATCATAGTACATTATTTGAATCCATTGAACACTTGTTCTGAACACAAAGTCATTGTGATATCATAGTACATTATTTGAATCCATTGAACACTTGTTCTGAACACACAGTCAGTGTGATATCATAGTACATTATTTTAATCAATTTAACACTTGTTCTGAACACAGTCATTGTGATGTCATTGTGCATTATTTGAATCCATTGAACACTTGTTCTGAACACAGTCATTGTGATATCATAGTACATTATTTGAATCCATTGAACACTTGTTCTGAACACACAGTCATTGTGATATCATAGTGCATTATTTGAATCCATTGAACACTTGTTCTGAACACACAGTCAGTGTGATATCATAGTACATTATTTGAATCCATTTAACACTTGTTCTGAACACAGTCATTGTGATATCATAGTACATTATTTTAATCCATTGAACACTTGTTCTGAACACACAGTCATTGTGATATCATAGTACATTATTTTAATCCATTGAACACTTGTTCTGAACACACAGTCATTGTGATATCATAGTGCATTATTTGAATCCATTGAACACTTGTTCTGAACACACAGTCATTGTGATATCATAGTACATTATTTGAATCCATTTAACACTTGTTCTGAACACACAGTCAGTGTGATATTATAGTACATTATTTGAATCCATTTAACACTTGTTCTGAACACAGTCATTGTGATATCATAGTGCATTATTTGAATCCATTGAACACTTGTTCTGAACACACAGTCATTGTGATATCATAGTACATTATTTGAATCCATTTAACACTTGTTCTGAACACACAGTCAGTGTGATATTATAGTACATTATTTGAATCCATTTAACACTTGTTCTGAACACAGTCATTGTGATATCATAGTACATTATTTGAATCCATTGAACACTTGTTCTTAACACACAGTCAGTGTGATATCATAGTACATTATTTGAATCCATTTAACACTTGTTCTGAACACACAGTCAGTGTGATATTATAGTACATTATTTGAATCCATTTAACACTTGTTCTGAACACAGTCATTGTGATATCATAGTGCATTATTTGAATCCATTGAACACTTGTTCTGAACACACAGTCATTGTGATATCATAGTACATTATTTGAATCCATTGAACACTTGTTCTGAACACACAGTCATTGTGATATCATAGTACATTATTTGAATCCATTGAACACTTGTTCTGAACACAGTCATTGTGATATCATAGTACATTATTTGAATCCATTGAACACTTGTTCTTAACACACAGTCAGTGTGATATCATAGTACATTATTTGAATCCATTGAACACTTGTTCTGAACACACAGTCATTGTGATATCATAGTGCATTATTTGAATCCATTGAACACTTGTTCTGAACACACAGTCAGTGTGATATCATAGTACATTATTTGAATCCATTTAACACTTGTTCTGAACACAGTCATTGTGATATCATAGTACATTATTTTAATCCATTGAACACTTGTTCTGAACACACAGTCATTGTGATATCATAGTACATTATTTTAATCCATTGAACACTTGTTCTGAACACACAGTCATTGTGATATCATAGTGCATTATTTGAATCCATTGAACACTTGTTCTGAACACACAGTCATTGTGATATCATAGTACATTATTTGAATCCATTTAACACTTGTTCTGAACACACAGTCAGTGTGATATTATAGTACATTATTTGAATCCATTTAACACTTGTTCTGAACACAGTCATTGTGATATCATAGTGCATTATTTGAATCCATTGAACACTTGTTCTGAACACACAGTCATTGTGATATCATAGTACATTATTTGAATCCATTTAACACTTGTTCTGAACACACAGTCAGTGTGATATTATAGTACATTATTTGAATCCATTTAACACTTGTTCTGAACACAGTCATTGTGATATCATAGTACATTATTTGAATCCATTGAACACTTGTTCTGAACACACAGTCAGTGTGATATCATAGTACATTATTTGAATCCATTGAACACTTGTTCTGAACACACAGTCAGTGTGATATAATAGTGCATTATTTGAATCCATTCAACACTTGTTCCAAACACAAAGACAGTGTGATTTTAATCAATTGAACACTTGTTCTGAACACACATTCAGTGTGTGATATCATAGTGTATTATTTGAATCCATTGAACACTTGTTCTTAACACACAGTCAGTGTGATATCATAGTACATTATTTGAATCCATTGAACACTTGTTCTGAACACACAGTCAGTGTGATATCATTGTACATTATTTGAATCCATTGAACACTTGTTCTGAACACACAGTCATTGTGATATCATAGTGCATTATTTGAATCCATTGAACACTTGTTCTGAACACACAGACAGTGTGATGTCATAGTACATTATTTGAATCCATTGAACACTTGTTCTGAACACACAGTCAGTGTGATATCTTAGTACATTATTTGAATCCATTGAACACTTGTTCTGAACACACAGTCAGTGTGATATCATAGTACATTATTTTAATCTATTTAACACTTGTTGTGAACACAGTCATTGTGATGTCATTGTGCATTATTTGAATCCATTGAACACTTGTTCTGAACACAGTCATTGTGATATCATAGTATATTATTTTAATCCATTGAACACTTGTTTTGAACACACAGTCAGTGTGATATCATAGTACATTATTTGAATCCATTGAACACTTGTTCTGAACACAAAGTCATTGTGATATCATAGTACATTATTTGAATCCATTGAACACTTGTTCTGAACACACAGTCAGTGTGATATCATAGTACATTATTTTAATCAATTTAACACTTGTTCTGAACACAGTCATTGTGATGTCATTGTGCATTATTTGAATCCATTGAACACTTGTTCTGAACACAGTCATTGTGATATCATAGTACATTATTTGAATCCATTGAACACTTGTTTTGAACACACAGTCAGTGTGATATCATAGTACATTATTTGAATCCATTGAACACTTGTTCTGAACACAAAGTCATTGTGATATCATAGTACATTATTTGAATCCATTTAACATTTGTTCTGAACACAAAGACAGTGTGATTTTAATCCATTGAACACTTGTTCTGAACACAAAATCAGTGTGTGATATCATTGTACATCATTTGAGTCAATTTAACACTTGTTCTGAACACACAGACAGTGTTTGATATCATAGTACATTATTTTAATCCATTTAACACTTGTTCTGAACACACATTCAGTGTGTGATACCATAGTGCATTATTTGAATCCATTGAACACTTTTTTTGAACACACAGTCATTGTGATATCATAGTACATTATTTGAATCCATTGAACACTTGTTCTGAACACACAGTCATTGTGATATCATAGTATATTATTTGAATCCATTGAACACTTGTTCTGACCACAGTCATTGTGATATCATAGTGCATTATTTGAATCCATTGAACACTTGTTCTGAACACACATTCATTGTGATATCATAGTACATTATTTGAATCCATTTAACACTTGTTCTGAACACAAAGACAGTGTGATTTTAATCCATTGAACACTTGTTCTGAACACACAGTCATTGTGATATCATAGTACATTATTTGAATCCATTTAACACTTGTTCTGAACACACAGTCAGTGTGATATCATAGTAAATTATTTGAATCCATTGAACACTTGTTCTGAACACACAGTCATTGTGATATCATAGTGCATTATTTGAATCCATTGAACACTTGTTCTGAACACACAGTCATTGTGATATCATAGTACATTATTTGAATCCATTGAACACTTGTTCTGAACACACAGTAATTGTGATATCATAGTGCATTATTTGAATCCATTGAACACTTGTTCTGAACACACAGTCATTGTGATATCATAGTGCATTATTTGAATCCATTGAACACTTGTTCTTAACACACAGTCAGTGTGATATCATAGTACATTATTTGAATCCATTGAACACTTGTTCTGAACACACAGTCAGTGTGATATCATAGTACATTATTTGAATCCATTGAACACTTGTTCTGAACACACGGTCATTGTGATATCATAGTACATTATTTGAATCCATTGAACACTTGTTCTGAACACACAGTCATTGTGATATCATAGTACATTATTTGAATCCATTTAACACTTGTTCTGAACACACAGTCATTGTGATATCATAGTACATTATTTGAATCCATTGAACACTTGTTCTGAACACACAGACAGTGTGATGTCATAGTACATTATTTGAATCCATTGAACACTTGTTCTGAACACACAGTCAGTGTGATATCATAGTACATTATTTTAATCTATTTAACACTTGTTCTGAACACAGTCATTGTGATGTCATTGTGCATTATTTGAATCCATTGAACACTTGTTCTGAACACAGTCATTGTGATATCATAGTACATTATTTTAATCCATTGAACACTTGTTCTGGACACACAGTCATTGCGATATCATAGTGCATTATTTTAATCCATTGAACACTTGTTCTGAACACACAGTCAGTGTGATATCATAGTACATTATTTGAAACCATTGAACACTTGTTCTGAACACACAGTCAGTGTGATATCATAGTACATTATTTGAATCCATTGAACACTTGTTCTGAACACAGTCATTGTGATATCATAGTGCATTATTTGAATCCATTGAACACTTGTTCTGAACACAGTCATTGTGATATCATAGTACAATATTTTAATCCATTTAACACTTGTTCTGAACACACAGTCATTGTGATATCATAGTACATTATTTGAATCCATTTAACACTTGTTCTGAACACACATTCAGTGTGTGATACCATAGTGCATTATTTGAATCCATTGAACACTTTTTCTGAACACACAGTCATTGTGATATCATAGTACATTATTTGAATCCATTTAACACTTGTTCTGAACACACAGTCATTGTGATATCATAGTACATTATTTGAATCCATTGAACACTTGTTCTGAACACACAGTCATTGTTATATCATAGTACATTATTTTAATCCATTTAACACTTGTTCTGAGCACACATTCAGTGTGTGATACCATAGTGCATTATTTGAATCCATTGAACACTTTTTCTGAACACACAGTCAGTGTGATATCATAGTACATTATTTGAATCCATTGAACACTTGTTCTGAACACAGTCATTGTGATATCATAGTACATTATTTGAATCCATTGAACACTTGTTCTGAACACACAGTCAGTGTGATATCTTAGTACATTATTTGAATCCATTGAACACTTGTTCTGAACACACAGTCAGTGTGATATCATAGTACATTATTTTAATCCATTTAACACTTGTTCTGAACACAGTCATTGTGATGTCATTGTGCATTATTTGAATCCATTGAACACTTGTTCTGAACACAGTCATTGTGATATCATAGTACACTATTTTAATCCATTGAACACTTGTTCTGAACACACAGTCATTGTGATATCATAGTGCATTATTTTAATCCATTGAACACTTGTTCTGAACACCCAGTCAGTGTGATATTATAGTACATTATTTGAATCCATTTAACACTTGTTCTGAACACAGTCATTGTGATATCATAGTACATTATTTGAATCCATTGAACACTTGTTCTGAACACACAGTCAGTGTGATATCATAGTACATTATTTTAATCCATTTAACACTTGTTCTGAACACAGTCATTGTGATATCATAGTACATTATTTTAATCCATTGAACACTTGTTCTGAACACACAGTCAGTGTGATATCATAGTACATTATTTTAATCCATTTAACACTTGTTCTGAACACAGTCATTGTGATATCATAGTACATTATTTTAATCCATTGAACACTTGTTCTGAACACACAGTCAGTGTGATATCATAGTACATTATTTGAATCCATTCAACACTTGTTCCGAACACAAAGACAGTGTGATTTTAATCAATTGAACACTTGTTCTGAGCACACATTCAGTGTGTGATATCATAGTGCATTATTTGAATCCATTGAACACTTGTTCTGAACACACAGTCATTGGGATATCATAGTACATTATTTGAATCCATTGAACACTTGTTCTTAACACAGTCATTGCGATATCATAGTGCATTATTTTAATCCATTGAACACTTGTTCTGAACACACAGTCAGTGTGATATCATAGTACATTATTTGAATCCATTGAAAACTTGTTCTGAACACAGTCATTGTGATATCATAGTACATTATTTTAATCCATTGAACACTTGTTCTGAACACACAGTCATTGTGATATCATAGTACATTATTTGAATCCATTGAACACTTGTTCTGAACACAGTCATTGTGATATCATAGTACATTATTTGAATCCATTGAACACTTGTTCTGAACACACAGTCAGTGTGATATCTTAGTACATTATTTGAATCCATTGAACACTTGTTCTGAACACACAGTCAGTGTGATATCATAGTACATTATTTTAATCCATTTAACACTTGTTCTGAACACAGTCATTGTGATGTCATTGTGCATTATTTGAATCCATTGAACACTTTTTCTGAACACACAGTCATTGTGATATCATAGTACATTATTTGAATCCATTTAACACTTGTTCTGAACACACAGTCATTGTGATATCATAGTACATTATTTGAATCCATTGAACACTTGTTCTGAACACACAGTCATTGTGATATCATAGTATATTATTTGAATCCATTGAACACTTGTTCTGACCACAGTCATTGTGATATCATAGTGCATTATTTTAATCCATTGAACACTTGTTCTGAACACACAGTAATTGTGATATCAAAGTGCATTATTTGAATCCATTGAACACTTGTTCTGAACACACAGTCATTGTGATATCATAGTACATTATTTGAATCAATTTAACACTTGTTCTGAACACAAAGACAGTGTGGTTTTAATCCATTGAACACTTGTTCTGAACACACAGTCATTGTGATATCATAGTACATTATTTGAATCCATTTAACACTTGTTCTGAATACACAGTCAGTGTGATATCATAGTAAATTATTTGAATCCATTGAACACTTGTTCTGAACTCACAGTCATTGTGATATCATAGTGCATTATTTGAATCCATTGAACACTTTTTCTGAACACACAGTCATTGTGATATCATAGTACATTATTTGAATCCATTGAACACTTGTTCTGAACACACAGTAATTGTGATATCAAAGTGCATTATTTGAATCCATTGAACACTTGTTCTGAACACACAGTCATTGTGATATCATAGTACATTATTTGAATCCATTGAACACTTGTTCTGAACACAGTCATTGTGATATCATAGTACATTATTTGAATCCATTGAACACTTGTTCTTAACACACAGTCAGTGTGATATCATAGTACATTATTTGAATCCATTGAACACTTGTTCTGAACACACAGTCAGTGTGATATCATAGTACATTATTTGAATCCATTGAACAATTGTTCTGAACACACCGTTAGTGTGATATCATAGTACATTATTTGAATCCATTGAACACTTGTTCTGAACACAGTCATTGTGATATCATAGTACATTATTTGAATCCATTGAACACTTGTTCTGAACACACAGTCAGTGTGATATCTTAGTACATTATTTGAATCCATTGAACACTTGTTCTGAACACAGTCAGTGTGATATCATAGTACATTATTTTAATCCACTTAACACTTGTTCTGAACACAGTCATTGTGATGTCATTGTGCATTATTTGAATCCATTGAACACTTGTTCTGAACACAGTCATTGTGATATCATAGTACACTATTCTAATCCATTGAACACTTGTTCTGGACACACAGTCATTGTGATATCATAGTGCATTATTTGAATCCATTCAACACTTGTTCCGAACACAAAGACAGTGTGATTTTAATCAATTGAACACTTGTTCTGAGCACACATTCAGTGTGTGATATCATAGTGCATTATTTGAATCCATTGAACACTTGTTCTTAACACAGTCATTGTGATATCATAGTGCATTATTTTAATCCATTGAACACTTGTTCTGAACACACAGTCAGTGTGATATCATAGTACATTATTTGAATCCATTGAAAACTTGTTCTGAACACAGTCATTGTGATATCATAGTACATTATTTTAATCCATTGAACACTTGTTCTGAACACACAGTCATTGTGATATCATAGTACATTATTTGAATCCATTGAACACTTGTTCTGAACACAGTCATTGTGATATCATAGTACATTATTTGAATCCATTGAACACTTGTTCTTAACACACAGTCAGTGTGATATCATAGTACATTATTTGAATCCATTGAACACTTGTTCTGAACACACAGTCATTGTGATATCATAGTGCATTATTTGAATCCATTGAACACTTGTTCTGAACACACAGTCAGTGTGATATCATAGTACATTATTTGAATCCATTTAACACTTGTTCTGAACACAGTCATTGTGATATCATAGTACATTATTTTAATCCATTGAACACTTGTTCTGAACACACAGTCATTGTGATATCATAGTACATTATTTTAATCCATTGAACACTTGTTCTGAACACACAGTCATTGTGATATCATAGTGCATTATTTGAATCCATTGAACACTTGTTCTGAACACACAGTCATTGTGATATCATAGTACATTATTTGAATCCATTTAACACTTGTTCTGAACACACAGTCAGTGTGATATTATAGTACATTATTTGAATCCATTTAACACTTGTTCTGAACACAGTCATTGTGATATCATAGTACATTATTTGAATCCATTGAACACTTGTTCTGAACACACAGTCAGTGTGATATAATAGTGCATTATTTGAATCCATTCAACACTTGTTCCGAACACAAAGACAGTGTGATTTTAATCAATTGAACACTTGTTCTGAACACACATTCAGTGTGTGATATCATAGTGTATTATTTGAATCCATTGAACACTTGTTCTTAACACACAGTCAGTGTGATATCATAGTACATTATTTGAATCCATTGAACACTTGTTCTGAACACACAGTCAGTGTGATATCATTGTACATTATTTGAATCCATTGAACACTTGTTCTGAACACACAGTCATTGTGATATCATATTGCATTATTTGAATCCATTGAACACTTGTTCTGAACACACAGACAGTGTGATGTCATAGTACATTATTTGAATCCATTGAACACTTGTTCTGAACACACAGTCAGTGTGATATCTTAGTACATTATTTGAATCCATTGAACACTTGTTCTGAACACACAGTCAGTGTGATATCATAGTACATTATTTTAATCTATTTAACACTTGTTGTGAACACAGTCATTGTGATGTCATTGTGCATTATTTGAATCCATTGAACACTTGTTCTGAACACAGTCATTGTGATATCATAGTATATTATTTTAATCCATTGAACACTTGTTTTGAACACACAGTCAGTGTGATATCATAGTACATTATTTGAATCCTTTGAACACTTGTTCTGAACACAAAGTCATTGTGATATCATAGTACATTATTTGAATCCATTGAACACTTGTTCTGAACACACAGTCAGTGTGATATCATAGTACATTATTTTAATCAATTTAACACTTGTTCTGAACACAGTCATTGTGATGTCATTGTGCATTATTTGAATCCATTGAACACTTGTTCTGAACACAGTCATTGTGATATCATAGTACATTATTTGAATCCATTGAACACTTGTTTTGAACACACAGTCAGTGTGATATCATAGTACATTATTTGAATCCATTGAACACTTGTTCTGAACACAAAGTCATTGTGATATCATAGTACATTATTTGAATCCATTTAACATTTGTTCTGAACACAAAGACAGTGTGATTTTAATCCATTGAACACTTGTTCTGAACACAAAATCAGTGTGTGATATCATTGTACATCATTTGAGGCAATTTAACACTTGTTCTGAACACACAGACAGTGTTTGATATCATAGTACATTATTTTAATCCATTTAACACTTGTTCTGAACACACATTCAGTGTGTGATACCATAGTGCATTATTTGAATCCATTGAACACTTTTTTTGAACACACAGTCATTGTGATATCATAGTACATTATTTGAATCCATTGAACACTTGTTCTGAACACACAGTCATTGTGATATCATAGTATATTATTTGAATCCATTGAACACTTGTTCTGACCACAGTCATTGTGATATCATAGTGCATTATTTGAATCCATTGAACACTTGATCTGAACACACATTCATTGTGATATCATAGTACATTATTTGAATCCATTTAACACTTGTTCTGAACACAAAGACAGTGTGATTTTAATCCATTGAACACTTGTTCTGAACACACAGTCATTGTGATATCATAGTACATTATTTGAATCCATTTAACACTTGTTCTGAACACACAGTCAGTGTGATATCATAGTAAATTATTTGAATCCATTGAACACTTGTTCTGAACACACAGTCATTGTGATATCATAGTGCATTATTTGAATCCATTGAACACTTGTTCTGAACACACAGTCATTTTGATATCATAGTACATTATTTGAATCCATTGAACACTTGTTCTGAACACACAGTAATTGTGATATCATAGTGCATTATTTGAATCCATTGAACACTTGTTCTGAACACACAGTCATTGTGATATCATAGTGCATTATTTGAATCCATTGAACACTTGTTCTTAACACACAGTCAGTGTGATATCATAGTACATTATTTGAATCCATTGAACACTTGTTCTGAACACACAGTCAGTGTGATATCATAGTACATTATTTGAATCCATTGAACACTTGTTCTGAACACACGGTCATTGTGATATCATAGTACATTATTTGAATCCATTGAACACTTGTTCTGAACACACAGTCATTGTGATATCATAGTACATTATTTGAATCCATTTAACACTTGTTCTGAACACACAGTCATTGTGATATCATAGTACATTATTTGAATCAATTGAACACTTGTTCTGAACACAGTCATTGTGATATCATAGTACATTGTTTGAATCCATTTAACACTTGTTCTGAACACACAGTCAGTGTGATATCATAGTACATTATTTGAATCCATTTAACACTTGTTCTGAACACACAGTCAGTGTGATATCATAGTACATTATTTTAATCAATTTAACACTTGTTCTGAACACACCGTTAGTGTGATATCATAGTACATTATTTGAATCCATTGAACACTTGTTCTGAACACAGTCATTGTGATATCATAGTACATTATTTGAATCCATTGAACACTTGTTCTGAACACACAGTCAGTGTGATATCATAGTACATTATTTTAATCCATTTAACACTTGTTCTGAACACAGTCATTGTGATGTCATTGTGCATTATTTGAATCCATTGAACACTTTTTCTGAACACACAGTCATTGTGATATCATAGTACATTATTTGAATCCATTTAACACTTGTTCTGAACACACAGTCATTGTGATATCATAGTACATTATTTGAATCCATTGAACACTTGTTCTGAACACACAGTCATTGTGATATCATAGTATATTATTTGAATCCATTGAACACTTGTTCTGACCACAGTCATTGTGATATCATAGTGCATTATTTTAATCCATTGAACACTTGTTCTGAACACACAGTAATTGTGATATCAAAGTGCATTATTTGAATCCATTGAACACTTGTTCTGAACACACAGTCATTGTGATATCATAGTACATTATTTGAATCAATTTAACACTTGTTCTGAACACAAAGACAGTGTGGTTTTAATCCATTGAACACTTGTTCTGAACACACAGTCATTGTGATATCATAGTACATTATTTGAATCCATTTAACACTTGTTCTGAATACACAGTCAGTGTGATATCATAGTAAATTATTTGAATCCATTGAACACTTGTTCTCAACTCACAGTCATTGTGATATCATAGTGCATTATTTGAATCCATTGAACACTTTTTCTGAACACACAGTCATTGTGATATCATAGTACATTATTTGAATCCATTGAACACTTGTTCTGAACACACAGTAATTGTGATATCAAAGTGCATTATTTGAATCCATTGAACACTTGTTCTGAACACACAGTCATTGTGATATCATAGTACATTATTTGAATCCATTGAACACTTGTTCTGAACACAGTCATTGTGATATCATAGTACATTATTTGAATCCATTGAACACTTGTTCTGAACACACAGTCAGTGTGATATCATAGTACATTATTTGAATCCATTGAAAACTTGTTCTGAACACAGTCATTGTGATATCATAGTACATTATTTTAATCCATTGAACACTTGTTCTGAACACACAGTCATTGTGATATCATAGTACATTATTTGAATCCATTGAACACTTGTTCTGAACACAGTCATTGTGATATCATAGTATATTATTTGAATCCATTGAACACTTGTTCTTAACACACAGTCAGTGTGATATCATAGTACATTATTTGAATCCATTGAACACTTGTTCTGAACACACAGTCATTGTGATATCATAGTGCATTATTTGAATCCATTGAACACTTGTTCTGAACACACAGTCAGTGTGATATCATAGTACATTATTTGAATCCATTTAACACTTGTTCTGAACACAGTCATTGTGATATCATAGTACATTATTTTAATCCATTGAACACTTGTTCTGAACACACAGTCATTGTGATATCATAGTGCATTATTTGAATCCATTGAACACTTGTTCTGAACACACAGTCATTGTGATAACATAGTACATTATTTGAATCCATTGAACACTTGTTCTGAACACAGTCATTGTGATATCATAGTGCATTATTTGAATCCATTTAACACTTGTTCTGAACACACAGTCAGTGTGATATTATAGTACATTATTTGAATCCATTTAACACTTGTTCTGAACACAGTCATTGTGATATCATAGTACATTATTTGAATCCATTGAACACTTGTTCTGAACACACAGTCAGTGTGATATAATAGTGCATTATTTGAATCCATTCAACACTTGTTCCGAACACAAAGACAGTGTGATTTTAATCAATTGAACACTTGTTCTGAACACACATTCAGTGTGTGATATCATAGTGTATTATTTGAATCCATTGAACACTTGTTCTTAACACACAGTCAGTGTGATATCATAGTACATTATTTGAATCCATTGAACACTTGTTCTGAACACACAGTCAGTGTGATATCATAGTACATTATTTGAATCCATTGAACACTTGTTCTGAACACACAGTCATTGTGATATCATAGTGCATTATTTGAATCCATTGAACACTTGTTCTGAACACACAGACAGTGTGATGTCATAGTACATTATTTGAATCCATTGAACACTTGTTCTGAACACAGTCATTGTGATGTCATTGTGCATTATTTGAATCCATTGAACACTTGTTCTGAACACAGTCATTGTGATATCATAGTACATTATTTTAATCCATTGAACACTTGTTCTGGACACACAGTCATTGCGATATCATAGTGCATTATTTTAATCCATTGAACACTTGTTCTGAACACACAGTCAGTGTGATATCATAGTACATTATTTGAAACCATTGAACACTTGTTCTGAACACACAGTCAGTGTGATATAGTACATTATTTGAATCCATTGAACACTTGTTCTGAACACAGTCATTGTGATATCATAGTGCATTATTTGAATCCATTGAACACTTGTTCTGAACACAGTCATTGTGATATCATAGTACAATATTTTAATCCATTTAACACTTGTTCTGAACACACAGTCATTGTGATATCATAGTACATTATTTGAATCCATTTAACACTTGTTCTGAACACACATTCAGTGTGTGATACCATAGTGCATTATTTGAATCCATTGAACACTTTTTCTGAACACACAGTCATTGTGATATCATAGTACATTATTTGAATCCATTTAACACTTGTTCTGAACACACAGTCATTGTGATATCATAGTACATTATTTGAATCCATTGAACACTTGTTCTGAACACACAGTCATTGTTATATCATAGTACATTATTTTAATCCATTTAACACTTGTTCTGAACACACATTCAGTGTGTGATACCATAGTGCATTATTTGAATCCATTGAACACTTTTTCTGAACACACAGTCAGTGTGATATCATAGTACATTATTTGAATCCATTGAACACTTGTTCTGAACACAGTCATTGTGATATCATAGTACATTATTTGAATCCATTGAACACTTGTTCTGAACACACAGTCAGTGTGATATCTTAGTACATTATTTGAATCCATTGAACACTTGTTCTGAACACACAGTCAGTGTGATATCATAGTACATTATTTGAATCCATTTAACACTTGTTCTGAACACAGTCATTGTGATGTCATTGTGCATTATTTGAATCCATTGAACACTTGTTCTGAACACAGTCATTGTGATATCATAGTACACTATTTTAATCCATTGAACACTTGTTCTGGACACACAGTCATTGTGATATCATAGTGCATTATTTTAATCCATTGAACACTTGTTCTGAACACCCAGTCAGTGTGATATTATAGTACATTATTTGAATCCATTTAACACTTGTTCTGAACACAGTCATTGTGATATCATAGTACATTATTTGAATCCATTGAACACTTGTTCTGAACACACAGTCAGTGTGATATCATAGTACATTATTTTAATCCATTTAACACTTGTTCTGAACACAGTCATTGTGATATCATAGTACATTATTTTAATCCATTGAACACTTGTTCTGAACACACTGTCAGTGTGATATCATAGTACATTATTTTAATCCATTTAACACTTGTTCTGAACACAGTCATTGTGATATCATAGTACATTATTTTAATCCATTGAACACTTGTTCTGAACACACAGTCAGTGTGATATCATAGTACATTATTTGAATCCATTCAACACTTGTTCCGAACACAAAGACAGTGTGATTTTAATCAATTGAACACTTGTTCTGAGCACACATTCAGTGTGTGATATCATAGTGCATTATTTGAATCCATTGAACACTTGTTCTGAACACACAGTCATTGGGATATCATAGTACATTATTTGAATCCATTGAACACTTGTTCTTAACACAGTCATTGTGATATCATAGTGCATTATTTTAATCCATTGAACACTTGTTCTGAACACACAGTCAGTGTGATATCATAGTACATTATTTGAATCCATTGAAAACTTGTTCTGAACACAGTCATTGTGATATCATAGTACATTATTTTAATCCATTGAACACTTGTTCTGAACACACAGTCATTGTGATATCATAGTACATTATTTGAATCCATTGAACACTTGTTCTGAACACAGTCATTGTGATATCATAGTACATTATTTGAATCCATTGAACACTTGTTCTGAACACACAGTCAGTGTGATATCTTAGTACATTATTTGAATCCATTGAACACTTGTTCTGAACACACAGTCAGTGTGATATCATAGTACATTATTTTAATCCATTTAACACTTGTTCTGAACACAGTCATTGTGATGTCATTGTGCATTATTTGAATCCATTGAACACTTTTTCTGAACACACAGTCATTGTGATATCATAGTACATTATTTGAATCCATTTAACACTTGTTCTGAACACACAGTCATTGTGATATCATAGTACATTATTTGAATCCATTGAACACTTGTTCTGAACACACAGTCATTGTGATATCATAGTATATTATTTGAATCCATTGAACACTTGTTCTGACCACAGTCATTGTGATATCATAGTGCATTATTTTAATCCATTGAACACTTGTTCTGAACTCACAGTAATTGTGATATCAAAGTGCATTATTTGAATCCATTGAACACTTGTTCTGAACACACAGTCATTGTGATATCATAGTACATTATTTGAATCAATTTAACACTTGTTCTGAACACAAAGACAGTGTGGTTTTAATCCATTGAACACTTGTTCTGAACACACAGTCATTGTGATATCATAGTACATTATTTGAATCCATTTAACACTTGTTCTGAATACACAGTCAGTGTGATATCATAGTAAATTATTTGAATCCATTGAACACTTGTTCTGAACTCACAGTCATTGTGATATCATAGTGCATTATTTGAATCCATTGAACACTTTTTCTGAACACACAGTCATTGTGATATCATAGTACATTATTTGAATCCATTGAACACTTGTTCTGAACACACAGTAATTGTGATATCAAAGTGCATTATTTGAATCCATTGAACACTTGTTCTGAACACACAGTCATTGTGATATCATAGTACATTATTTGAATCCATTGAACACTTGTTCTGAACACAGTCATTGTGATATCATAGTACATTATTTGAATCCATTGAACACTTGTTCTTAACACACAGTCAGTGTGATATCATAGTACATTATTTGAATCCATTGAACACTTGTTCTGAACACACAGTCAGTGTGATATCATAGTACATTATTTGAATCCATTGAACACTTGTTCTGAACACACCGTTAGTGTGATATCATAGTACATTATTTGAATCCATTGAACACTTGTTCTGAACACAGTCATTGTGATATCATAGTACATTATTTGAATCCATTGAACACTTGTTCTGAACACACAGTCAGTGTGATATCTTAGTACATTATTTGAATCCATTGAACACTTGTTCTGAACACACAGTCAGTGTGATATCATAGTACATTATTTTAATCCATTTAACACTTGTTCTGAACACAGTCATTGTGATGTCATTGTGCATTATTTGAATCCATTGAACACTTGTTCTGAACACAGTCATTGTGATATCATAGTACACTATTTTAATCCATTGAACACTTGTTCTGGACACACAGTCATTGTGATATCATAGTGCATTATTTGAATCCATTCAACACTTGTTCCGAACACAAAGACAGTGTGATTTTAATCAATTGAACACTTGTTCTGAGCACACATTCAGTGTGTGATATCATAGTGCATTATTTGAATCCATTGAACACTTGTTCTTAACACAGTCATTGTGATATCATAGTGCATTATTTTAATCCATTGAACACTTGTTCTGAACACACAGTCAGTGTGATATCATAGTACATTATTTGAATCCATTGAAAACTTGTTCTGAACACAGTCATTGTGATATCATAGTACATTATTTTAATCCATTGAACACTTGTTCTGAACACACAGTCATTGTGATATCATAGTACATTATTTGAATCCATTGAACACTTGTTCTGAACACAGTCATTGTGATATCATAGTACATTATTTGAATCCATTGAACACTTGTTCTTAACACACAGTCAGTGTGATATCATAGTACATTATTTGAATCCATTGAACACTTGTTCTGAACACACAGTCATTGTGATATCATAGTGCATTATTTGAATCCATTGAACACTTGTTCTGAACACACAGTCAGTGTGATATCATAGTACATTATTTGAATCCATTTAACACTTGTTCTGAACACAGTCATTGTGATATCATAGTACATTATTTTAATCCATTGAACACTTGTTCTGAACACACAGTCATTGTGATATCATAGTACATTATTTTAATCCATTGAACACTTGTTCTGAACACACAGTCATTGTGATATCATAGTGCATTATTTGAATCCATTGAACACTTGTTCTGAACACACAGTCAGTGAGATATAATAGTGCATTATTTGAATCCATTCAACACTTGTTCCGAACACAAAGACAGTGTGATTTTAATCAATTGAACACTTGTTCTGAACACACATTCAGTGTGTGATATCATAGTGTATTATTTGAATCCATTGAACACTTGTTCTTAACACACAGTCAGTGTGATATCATAGTACATTATTTGAATCCATTGAACACTTGTTCTGAACACACAGTCAGTGTGATATCATTGTACATTATTTGAATCCATTGAACACTTGTTCTGAACACACAGTCATTGTGATATCATAGTGCATTATTTGAATCCATTGAACACTTGTTCTGAACACACAGACAGTGTGATGTCATAGTACATTATTTGAATCCATTGAACACTTGTTCTGAACACACAGTCAGTGTGATATCTTAGTACATTATTTGAATCCATTGAACACTTGTTCTGAACACACAGTCAGTGTGATATCATAGTACATTATTTTAAACTATTTAACACTTGTTGTGAACACAGTCATTGTGATGTCATTGTGCATTATTTGAATCCATTGAACACTTGTTCTGAACACAGTCATTGTGATATCATAGTATATTATTTTAATCCATTGAACACTTGTTTTGAACACACAGTCAGTGTGATATCATAGTACATTATTTGAATCCATTGAACACTTGTTCTGAACACAAAGTCATTGTGATATCATAGTACATTATTTGAATCCATTGAACACTTGTTCTGAACACACAGTCAGTGTGATATCATAGTACATTATTTTAATCAATTTAACACTTGTTCTGAACACAGTCATTGTGATGTCATTGTGCATTATTTGAATCCATTGAACACTTGTTCTGAACACAGTCATTGTGATATCATAGTACATTATTTGAATCCATTGAACACTTGTTTTGAACACACAGTCAGTGTGATATCATAGTACATTATTTGAATCCATTGAACACTTGTTCTGAACACAAAGTCATTGTGATATCATAGTACATTATTTGAATCCATTTAACACTTGTTCTGAACACACAGTCATTGTGATATCATAGTACATTATTTGAATCCATTTAACATTTGTTCTGAACACAAAGACAGTGTGATTTTAATCCATTGAACACTTGTTCTGAACACAAAATCAGTGTGTGATATCATTGTACATCATTTGAGTCAATTTAACACTTGTTCTGAACACACAGACAGTGTTTGATATCATAGTACATTATTTTAATCCATTTAACACTTGTTCTGAACACACATTCAGTGTGTGATACCATAGTGCATTATTTGAATCCATTGAACACTTTTTTTGAACACACAGTCATTGTGATATCATAGTACATTATTTGAATCCATTGAACACTTGTTCTGAACACACAGTCATTGTGATATCATAGTAAATTATTTGAATCCATTGAACACTTGTTCTGAACTCACAGTCATTGTGATATCATAGTGCATTATTTGAATCCATTGAACACTTTTTCTGAACACACAGTCATTGTGATATCATAGTACATTATTTGAATCCATTGAACACTTGTTCTGAACACACAGTAATTGTGATATCAAAGTGCATTATTTGAATCCATTGAACACTTGTTCTGAACACACAGTCATTGTGATATCATAGTACATTATTTGAATCCATTGAACACTTGTTCTGAACACAGTCATTGTGATATCATAGTACATTATTTGAATCCATTGAACACTTGTTCTTAACACACAGTCAGTGTGATATCATAGTACATTATTTGAATCCATTGAACACTTGTTCTGAACACACAGTCAGTGTGATATCATAGTACATTATTTGAATCCATTGAACACTTGTTCTGAACACACCGTTAGTGTGATATCATAGTACATTATTTGAATCCATTGAACACTTGTTCTGAACACAGTCATTGTGATATCATAGTACATTATTTGAATCCATTGAACACTTGTTCTGAACACACAGTCAGTGTGATATCTTAGTACATTATTTGAATCCATTGAACACTTGTTCTGAACACACAGTCAGTGTGATATCATAGTACATTATTTTAATCCATTTAACACTTGTTCTGAACACAGTC
This sequence comes from Gobio gobio, assembly GCF_949357685.1. Taxonomy (NCBI): domain Eukaryota; kingdom Metazoa; phylum Chordata; class Actinopteri; order Cypriniformes; family Gobionidae; genus Gobio; species Gobio gobio. Next base: position 35,370,509 of record NC_137116.1, on the reverse strand, counting down.
ATTGTGATGTCATTGTGCATTATTTGAATCCATTGAACACTTGTTCTGAACACAGTCATTGTGATATCATAGTACACTATTTTAATCCATTGAACACTTGTTCTGGACACACAGTCATTGTGATATCATAGTGCATTATTTGAATCCATTCAACACTTGTTCCGAACACAAAGACAGTGTGATTTTAATCAATTGAACACTTGTTCTGAGCACACATTCAGTGTGTGATATCATAGTGCATTATTTGAATCCATTGAACACTTGTTCTTAACACAGTCATTGTGATATCATAGTGCATTATTTTAATCCATTGAACACTTGTTCTGAACACACAGTCAGTGTGATATCATAGTACATTATTTGAATCCATTGAAAACTTGTTCTGAACACAGTCATTGTGATATCATAGTACATTATTTTAATCCATTGAACACTTGTTCTGAACATACAGTCATTGTGATATCATAGTACATTATTTGAATCCATTGAACACTTGTTCTGAACACAGTCATTGTGATATCATAGTACATTATTTGAATCCATTGAACACTTGTTCTTAACACACAGTCAGTGTGATATCATAGTACATTATTTGAATCCATTGAACACTTGTTCTGAACACACAGTCATTGTGATATCATAGTGCATTATTTGAATCCATTGAACACTTGTTCTGAACACACAGTCAGTGTGATATCATAGTACATTATTTGAATCCATTTAACACTTGTTCTGAACACAGTCATTGTGATATCATAGTACATTATTTTAATCCATTGAACACTTGTTCTGAACACACAGTCATTGTGATATCATAGTACATTATTTTAATCCATTGAACACTTGTTCTGAACACACAGTCATTGTGATATCATAGTGCATTATTTGAATCCATTGAACACTTGTTCTGAACACACAGTCAGTGAGATATAATAGTGCATTATTTGAATCCATTCAACACTTGTTCCGAACACAAAGACAGTGTGATTTTAATCAATTGAACACTTGTTCTGAACACACATTCAGTGTGTGATATCATAGTGTATTATTTGAATCCATTGAACACTTGTTCTTAACACACAGTCAGTGTGATATCATAGTACATTATTTGAATCCATTGAACACTTGTTCTGAACACACAGTCAGTGTGATATCATTGTACATTATTTGAATCCATTGAACACTTGTTCTGAACACACAGTCATTGTGATATCATAGTGCATTATTTGAATCCATTGAACACTTGTTCTGAACACACAGACAGTGTGATGTCATAGTACATTATTTGAATCCATTGAACACTTGTTCTGAACACACAGTCAGTGTGATATCTTAGTACATTATTTGAATCCATTGAACACTTGTTCTGAACACACAGTCAGTGTGATATCATAGTACATTATTTTAATCTATTTAACACTTGTTGTGAACACAGTCATTGTGATGTCATTGTGCATTATTTGAATCCATTGAACACTTGTTCTGAACACAGTCATTGTGATATCATAGTATATTATTTTAATCCATTGAACACTTGTTTTGAACACACAGTCAGTGTGATATCATAGTACATTATTTGAATCCATTGAACACTTGTTCTGAACACAAAGTCATTGTGATATCATAGTACATTATTTGAATCCATTGAACACTTGTTCTGAACACACAGTCAGTGTGATATCATAGTACATTATTTTAATCAATTTAACACTTGTTCTGAACACAGTCATTGTGATGTCATTGTGCATTATTTGAATCCATTGAACACTTGTTCTGAACACAGTCATTGTGATATCATAGTACATTATTTGAATCCATTGAACACTTGTTTTGAACACACAGTCAGTGTGATATCATAGTACATTATTTGAATCCATTGAACACTTGTTCTGAACACAAAGTCATTGTGATATCATAGTACATTATTTGAATCCATTTAACACTTGTTCTGAACACACAGTCATTGTGATATCATAGTACATTATTTGAATCCATTTAACATTTGTTCTGAACACAAAGACAGTGTGATTTTAATCCATTGAACACTTGTTCTGAACACAAAATCAGTGTGTGATATCATTGTACATCATTTGAGTCAATTTAACACTTGTTCTGAACACACAGACAGTGTTTGATATCATAGTACATTATTTTAATCCATTTAACACTTGTTCTGAACACACATTCAGTGTGTGATACCATAGTGCATTATTTGAATCCATTGAACACTTTTTTTGAACACACAGTCATTGTGATATCATAGTACATTATTTGAATCCATTGAACACTTGTTCTGAACACACAGTCATTGTGATATCATAGTATATTATTTGAATCCATTGAACACTTGTTCTGACCACAGTCATTGTGATATCATAGTGCATTATTTGAATCCATTGAACACTTGTTCTGAACACACATTCATTGTGATATCATAGTACATTATTTGAATCCATTTAACACTTGTTCTGAACACAAAGACAGTGTGATTTTAATCCATTGAACACTTGTTCTGAACACACAGTCATTGTGATATCATAGTACATTATTTGAATCCATTTAACACTTGTTCTGAACACACAGTCAGTGTGATATCATAGTAAATTATTTGAATCCATTGAACACTTGTTCTGAACACACAGTCATTGTGATATCATAGTGCATTATTTGAATCCATTGAACACTTGTTCTGAACACACATTCATTGTGATATCATAGTACATTATTTGAATCCATTGAACACTTGTTCTGAACACACAGTAATTGTGATATCATAGTGCATTATTTGAATCCATTGAACACTTGTTCTTAACACACAGTCAGTGTGATATCATAGTACATTATTTGAATCCATTGAACACTTGTTCTGAACACACAGTCAGTGTGATATCATAGTACATTATTTGAATCCATTGAACACTTGTTCTGAACACACGGTCATTGTGATATCATAGTACATTATTTGAATCCATTGAACACTTGTTCTGAACACACAGTCATTGTGATATCATAGTACATTATTTGAATCCATTTAACACTTGTTCTGAACACACAGTCATTGTGATATCATAGTACATTATTTGAATCAATTGAACACTTGTTCTGAACACAGTCATTGTGATATCATAGTACATTGTTTGAATCCATTTAACACTTGTTCTGAACACACAGTCAGTGTGATATCATAGTACATTATTTGAATCCATTTAACACTTGTTCTGAACACACAGTCAGTGTGATATCATAGTACATTATTTTAATCAATTTAACACTTGTTCTGAACACACCGTTAGTGTGATATCATAGTACATTATTTGAATCCATTGAACACTTGTTCTGAACACAGTCATTGTGATATCATAGTACATTATTTGAATCCATTGAACACTTGTTCTGAACACACAGTCAGTGTGATATCTTAGTACATTATTTGAATCCATTGAACACTTGTTCTGAACACACAGTCAGTGTGATATCATAGTACATTATTTTAATCCATTTAACACTTGTTCTGAACACAGTCATTGTGATGTCATTGTGCATTATTTGAATCCATTGAACACTTTTTCTGAACACACAGTCATTGTGATATCATAGTACATTATTTGAATCCATTTAACACTTGTTCTGAACACACAGTCATTGTGATATCATAGTATATTATTTGAATCCATTGAACACTTGTTCTGAACACACAGTCATTGTGATATCATAGTATATTATTTGAATCCATTGAACACTTGTTCTGACCACAGTCATTGTGATATCATAGTGCATTATTTTAATCCATTGAACACTTGTTCTGAACACACAGTAATTGTGATATCAAAGTGCATTATTTGAATCCATTGAACACTTGTTCTGAACACACAGTCATTGTGATATCATAGTACATTATTTGAATCAATTTAACACTTGTTCTGAACACAAAGACAGTGTGGTTTTAATCCATTGAACACTTGTTCTGAACACACAGTCATTGTGATATCATAGTACATTATTTGAATCCATTTAACACTTGTTCTGAATACACAGTCAGTGTGATATCATAGTAAATTATTTGAATCCATTGAACACTTGTTCTCAACTCACAGTCATTGTGATATCATAGTGCATTATTTGAATCCATTGAACACTTTTTCTGAACACACAGTCATTGTGATATCATAGTACATTATTTGAATCCATTGAACACTTGTTCTGAACACACAGTAATTGTGATATCAAAGTGCATTATTTGAATCCATTGAACACTTGTTCTGAACACACAGTCATTGTGATATCATAGTACATTATTTGAATCCATTGAACACTTGTTCTGAACACAGTCATTGTGATATCATAGTACATTATTTGAATCCATTGAACACTTGTTCTTAACACACAGTCAGTGTGATATCATAGTACATTATTTGAATCCATTGAACACTTGTTCTGAACACACAGTCAGTGTGATATCATAGTACATTATTTGAATCCATTGAACACTTGTTCTGAACACACCGTTAGTGTGATATCATAGTACATTATTTGAATCCATTGAACACTTGTTCTGAACACAGTCATTGTGATATCATAGTACATTATTTGAATCCATTGAACACTTGTTCTGAACACACAGTCAGTGTGATATCTTAGTACATTATTTGAATCCATTGAACACTTGTTCTGAACACACAGTCAGTGTGATATCATAGTACATTATTTTAATCCATTTAACACTTGTTCTGAACACAGTCATTGTGATGTCATTGTGCATTATTTGAATCCATTGAACACTTGTTCTGAACACAGTCATTGTGATATCATAGTACACTATTTTAATACATTGAACACTTGTTCTGGACACACAGTCATTGTGAAATCATAGTGCATTATTTTAATCCATTGAACACTTGTTCTGAACACACAGTCAGTGTGATATCATAGTACATTATTTGAATCCATTTAACACTTGTTCTGAACACAGTCATTGTGATATCATAGTACATTATTTTAATCCATTGAACACTTGTTCTGAACACACAGTCATTGTGATATCATAGTACATTATTTTAATCCATTGAACACTTGTTCTGAACACACAGTCATTGTGATATCATAGTGCATTATTTGAATCCATTGAACACTTGTTCTGAACACACAGTCAGTGAGATATAATAGTGCATTATTTGAATCCATTCAACACTTGTTCCGAACACAAAGACAGTGTGATTTTAATCAATTGAACACTTGTTCTGAACACACATTCAGTGTGTGATATCATAGTGTATTATTTGAATCCATTGAACACTTGTTCTTAACACACAGTCAGTGTGATATCATAGTACATTATTTGAATCCATTGAACACTTGTTCTGAACACACAGTCAGTGTGATATCATTGTACATTATTTGAATCCATTGAACACTTGTTCTGAACACACAGTCATTGTGATATCATAGTGCATTATTTGAATCCATTGAACACTTGTTCTGAACACACAGACAGTGTGATGTCATAGTACATTATTTGAATCCATTGAACACTTGTTCTGAACACACAGTCAGTGTGATATCTTAGTACATTATTTGAATCCATTGAACACTTGTTCTGAACACACAGTCAGTGTGATATCATAGTACATTATTTTAATCTATTTAACACTTGTTGTGAACACAGTCATTGTGATGTCATTGTGCATTATTTGAATCCATTGAACACTTGTTCTGAACACAGTCATTGTGATATCATAGTATATTATTTTAATCCATTGAACACTTGTTTTGAACACACAGTCAGTGTGATATCATAGTACATTATTTGAATCCATTGAACACTTGTTCTGAACACAAAGTCATTGTGATATCATAGTACATTATTTGAATCCATTGAACACTTGTTCTGAACACACAGTCAGTGTGATATCATAGTACATTATTTTAATCAATTTAACACTTGTTCTGAACACAGTCATTGTGATGTCATTGTGCATTATTTGAATCCATTGAACACTTGTTCTGAACACAGTCATTGTGATATCATAGTACATTATTTGAATCCATTGAACACTTGTTTTGAACACACAGTCAGTGTGATATCATAGTACATTATTTGAATCCATTGAACACTTGTTCTGAACACAAAGTCATTGTGATATCATAGTACATTATTTGAATCCATTTAACACTTGTTCTGAACACACAGTCATTGTGATATCATAGTACATTATTTGAATCCATTTAACATTTGTTCTGAACACAAAGACAGTGTGATTTTAATCCATTGAACACTTGTTCTGAACACAAAATCAGTGTGTGATATCATTGTACATCATTTGAGTCAATTTAACACTTGTTCTGAACACACAGACAGTGTTTGATATCATAGTACATTATTTTAATCCATTTAACACTTGTTCTGAACACACATTCAGTGTGTGATACCATAGTGCATTATTTGAATCCATTGAACACTTTTTTTGAACACACAGTCATTGTGATATCATAGTACATTATTTGAATCCATTGAACACTTGTTCTGAACACACAGTCATTGTGATATCATAGTATATTATTTGAATCCATTGAACACTTGTTCTGACCACAGTCATTGTGATATCATAGTGCATTATTTGAATCCATTGAACACTTGTTCTGAACACACATTCATTGTGATATCATAGTACATTATTTGAATCCATTTAACACTTGTTCTGAACACAAAGACAGTGTGATTTTAATCCATTGAACACTTGTTCTGAACACACAGTCATTGTGATATCATAGTACATTATTTGAATCCATTTAACACTTGTTCTGAACACACAGTCAGTGTGATATCATAGTAAATTATTTGAATCCATTGAACACTTGTTCTGAACACACAGTCATTGTGATATCATAGTGCATTATTTGAATCCATTGAACACTTGTTCTGAACACACATTCATTGTGATATCATAGTACATTATTTGAATCCATTGAACACTTGTTCTGAACACACAGTAATTGTGATATCATAGTGCATTATTTGAATCCATTGAACACTTGTTCTTAACACACAGTCAGTGTGATATCATAGTACATTATTTGAATCCATTGAACACTTGTTCTGAACACACAGTCAGTGTGATATCATAGTACATTATTTGAATCCATTGAACACTTGTTCTGAACACACGGTCATTGTGATATCATAGTACATTATTTGAATCCATTGAACACTTGTTCTGAACACACAGTCATTGTGATATCATAGTACATTATTTGAATCCATTTAACACTTGTTCTGAACACACAGTCATTGTGATATCATAGTACATTATTTGAATCAATTGAACACTTGTTCTGAACACAGTCATTGTGATATCATAGTACATTGTTTGAATCCATTTAACACTTGTTCTGAACACACAGTCAGTGTGATATCATAGTACATTATTTGAATCCATTTAACACTTGTTCTGAACACACAGTCAGTGTGATATCATAGTACATTATTTTAATCAATTTAACACTTGTTCTGAACACACCGTTAGTGTGATATCATAGTACATTATTTGAATCCATTGAACACTTGTTCTGAACACAGTCATTGTGATATCATAGTACATTATTTGAATCCATTGAACACTTGTTCTGAACACACAGTCAGTGTGATATCTTAGTACATTATTTGAATCCATTGAACACTTGTTCTGAACACACAGTCAGTGTGATATCATAGTACATTATTTTAATCCATTTAACACTTGTTCTGAACACAGTCATTGTGATGTCATTGTGCATTATTTGAATCCATTGAACACTTTTTCTGAACACACAGTCATTGTGATATCATAGTACATTATTTGAATCCATTTAACACTTGTTCTGAACACACAGTCATTGTGATATCATAGTATATTATTTGAATCCATTGAACACTTGTTCTGAACACACAGTCATTGTGATATCATAGTATATTATTTGAATCCATTGAACACTTGTTCTGACCACAGTCATTGTGATATCATAGTGCATTATTTTAATCCATTGAACACTTGTTCTGAACACACAGTAATTGTGATATCAAAGTGCATTATTTGAATCCATTGAACACTTGTTCTGAACACACAGTCATTGTGATATCATAGTACATTATTTGAATCAATTTAACACTTGTTCTGAACACAAAGACAGTGTGGTTTTAATCCATTGAACACTTGTTCTGAACACACAGTCATTGTGATATCATAGTACATTATTTGAATCCATTTAACACTTGTTCTGAATACACAGTCAGTGTGATATCATAGTAAATTATTTGAATCCATTGAACACTTGTTCTCAACTCACAGTCATTGTGATATCATAGTGCATTATTTGAATCCATTGAACACTTTTTCTGAACACACAGTCATTGTGATATCATAGTACATTATTTGAATCCATTGAACACTTGTTCTGAACACACAGTAATTGTGATATCAAAGTGCATTATTTGAATCCATTGAACACTTGTTCTGAACACACAGTCATTGTGATATCATAGTACATTATTTGAATCCATTGAACACTTGTTCTGAACACAGTCATTGTGATATCATAGTACATTATTTGAATCCATTGAACACTTGTTCTTAACACACAGTCAGTGTGATATCATAGTACATTATTTGAATCCATTGAACACTTGTTCTGAACACACAGTCAGTGTGATATCATAGTACATTATTTGAATCCATTGAACACTTGTTCTGAACACACCGTTAGTGTGATATCATAGTACATTATTTGAATCCATTGAACACTTGTTCTGAACACAGTCATTGTGATATCATAGTACATTATTTGAATCCATTGAACACTTGTTCTGAACACACAGTCAGTGTGATATCTTAGTACATTATTTGAATCCATTGAACACTTGTTCTGAACACACAGTCAGTGTGATATCATAGTACATTATTTTAATCCATTTAACACTTGTTCTGAACACAGTCATTGTGATGTCATTGTGCATTATTTGAATCCATTGAACACTTGTTCTGAACACAGTCATTGTGATATCATAGTACACTATTTTAATACATTGAACACTTGTTCTGGACACACAGTCATTGTGAAATCATAGTGCATTATTTTAATCCATTGAACACTTGTTCTGAACACCCAGTCAGTGTGATATTATAGTACATTATTTGAATCCATTTAACACTTGTTCTGAACACAGTCATTGTGATATCATAGTACATTATTTGAATCCATTGAACACTTGTTCTGAACACACAGTCAGTGTGATATCATAGTACATTATTTTAATCCATTTAACACTTGTTCTGAACACAGTCATTGTGATATCATAGTACATTATTTTAATCCATTGAACACTTGTTCTGAACACACAGTCAGTGTGATATCATAGTACATTATTTTAATCCATTTAACACTTGTTCTGAACACAGTCATTGTGATATCATAGTACATTATTTTAATCCATTGAACACTTGTTCTGAACACACAGTCAGTGTGATATCATAGTACATTATTTGAATCCATTCAACACTTGTTCCGAACACAAAGACAGTGTGATTTTAATCAATTGAACACTTGTTCTGAGCACACATTCAGTGTGTGATATCATAGTGCATTATTTGAATCCATTGAACACTTGTTCTGAACACACAGTCATTGTGATATCATAGTACATTATTTGAATCCATTGAACACTTGTTCTTAACACAGTCATTGTGATATCATAGTGCATTATTTTAATCCATTGAACACTTGTTCTGAACACACAGTCAGTGTGATATCATAGTACATTATTTGAATCCATTGAAAACTTGTTCTGAACACAGTCATTGTGATATCATAGTACATTATTTTAATCCATTGAACACTTGTTCTGAACACACAGTCATTGTGATATCATAGTACATTATTTGAATCCATTGAACACTTGTTCTGAACACAGTCATTGTGATATCATAGTACATTATTTGAATCCATTGAACACTTGTTCTTAACACACAGTCAGTGTGATATCATAGTACATTATTTGAATCCATTAAACACTTGTTCTGAACACACAGTCATTGTGATATCATAGTGCATTATTTGAATCCATTGAACACTTGTTCTGAACACACAGTCAGTGTGATATCATAGTACATTATTTGAATCCATTTAACACTTGTTCTGAACACAGTCATTGTGATATCATAGTACATTATTTTAATCCATTGAACACTTGTTCTGAACACACAGTCATTGTGATATCATAGTGCATTATTTGAATCCATTGAACACTTGTTCTGAACACACAGTCATTGTGATAACATAGTACATTATTTGAATCCATTGAACACTTGTTCTGAATACAGTCATTGTGATATCATAGTGCATTATTTGAATCCATTTAACACTTGTTCTGAACACACAGTCAGTGTGATATTATAGTACATTATTTGAATCCATTTAACACTTGTTCTGAACACAGTCATTGTGATATCATAGTACATTATTTGAATCCATTGAACACTTGTTCTGAACGAACAGTCAGTGTGATATAATAGTGCATTATTTGAATCCATTCAACACTTGTTCCGAACACAAAGACAGTGTGATTTTAATCAATTGAACACTTGTTCTGAACACACATTCAGTGTGTGATATCATAGTGTATTATTTGAATCCATTGAACACTTGTTCTTAACACACAGTCAGTGTGATATCATAGTACATTATTTGAATCCATTGAACACTTGTTCTGAACACACAGTCAGTGTGATATCATAGTACATTATTTGAATCCATTGAACACTTGTTCTGAACACACAGTCATTGTGATATCATAGTGCATTATTTGAATCCATTGAACACTTGTTCTGAACACACAGACAGTGTGATGTCATAGTACATTATTTGAATCCATTGAACACTTGTTCTGAACACACAGTCAGTGTGATATCATAGTACATTATTTTAATCTATTTAACACTTGTTCTGAACACAGTCATTGTGATGTCATTGTGCATTATTTGAATCCATTGAACACTTGTTCTGAACACAGTCATTGTGATATCATAGTACATTATTTTAATCCATTGAACACTTGTTCTGAACACACAGTCATTGCGATATCATAGTGCATTATTTTAATCCATTGAACACTTGTTCTGAACACACAGTCAGTGTGATATCATAGTACATTATTTGAAACCATTGAACACTTGTTCTGAACACACAGTCAGTGTGATATCATAGTACATTATTTGAATCCATTGAACACTTGTTCTGAACACAGTCATTGTGATATCATAGTGCATTATTTGAATCCATTGAACACTTGTTCTGAACACAGTCATTGTGATATCATAGTACACTATTTTAATCCATTTAACACTTGTTCTGAACACACATTCAGTGTGTGATACCATAGTGCATTATTTGAATCCATTGAACACTTTTTCTGAACACACAGTCATTGTGATATCATAGTACATTATTTGAATCCATTTAACACTTGTTCTGAACACACAGTCATTGTGATATCATAGTACATTATTTGAATCCATTGAACACTTGTTCTGAACACACAGTCATTGTTATATCATAGTACATTATTTTAATCCATTTAACACTTGTTCTGAACACACATTCAGTGTGTGATACCATAGTGCATTATTTGAATCCATTGAACACTTTTTCTGAACACACAGTCAGTGTGATATCATAGTACATTATTTGAATCAATTGAACACTTGTTCTGAACACAGTCATTGTGATATCATAGTACATTATTTGAATCCATTTAACACTTGTTCTGAACACACAGTCAGTGTGATATCATAGTACATTATTTTAATCCATTTAACACTTGTTCTGAACACAGTCATTGTGATATCATAGTACATTATTTTAATCCATTGAACACTTGTTCTGAACACACAGTCAGTGTGATATCTTAGTACATTATTTGAATCCATTGAACACTTGTTCTGAACACACAGTCAGTGTGATATCATAGTACATTATTTTAATCCATTTAACACTTGTTCTGAACACAGTCATTGTGATATCATAGTACATTATTTGAATCCATTGAACACTTGTTCTGAACACACAGTCAGTGTGATATCTTAGTACATTATTTGAATCCATTGAACACTTGTTCTGAACACACAGTCAGTGTGATATCATAGTACATTATTTTAATCCATTTAACACTTGTTCTGAACACAGTCATTGTGATGTCATTGTGCATTATTTGAATCCATTGAACACTTGTTCTGAACACAGTCATTGTGATATCATAGTACACTATTTTAATCCATTGAACACTTGTTCTGGACACACAGTCATTGTGATATCATAGTGCATTATTTTAATCCATTGAACACTTGTTCTGAACACCCAGTCAGTGTGATATTATAGTACATTATTTGAATCCATTTAACACTTGTTCTGAACACAGTCATTGTGATATCATAGTACATTATTTGAATCCATTGAACACTTGTTCTGAACACACAGTCAGTGTGATATCATAGTACATTATTTTAATCCATTTAACACTTGTTCTGAACACAGTCATTGTGATATCATAGTACATTATTTTAATCCATTGAACACTTGTTCTGAACACACAGTCAGTGTGATATCATAGTACATTATTTTAATCCATTTAACACTTGTTCTGAACACAGTCATTGTGATATCATAGTACATTATTTTAATCCATTGAACACTTGTTCTGAACACACAGTCAGTGTGATATCATAGTACATTATTTGAATCCATTCAACACTTGTTCCGAACACAAAGACAGTGTGATTTTAATCAATTGAACACTTGTTCTGAGCACACATTCAGTGTGTGATATCATAGTGCATTATTTGAATCCATTGAACACTTGTTCTGAACACACAGTCATTGTGATATCATAGTACATTATTTGAATCCATTGAACACTTGTTCTTAACACAGTCATTGTGATATCATAGTGCATTATTTTAATCCATTGAACACTTGTTCTGAACACACAGTCAGTGTGATATCATAGTACATTATTTGAATCCATTGAAAACTTGTTCTGAACACAGTCATTGTGATATCATAGTACATTATTTTAATCCATTGAACACTTGTTCTTAACACACAGTCAGTGTGATATCATAGTGCATTATTTGAATCCATTGAACACTTGTTCTGAACACACAGTCATTGTGATATCATAGTACATTATTTGAATCCATTGAACACTTGTTCTTAACACAGTCATTGTGATATCATAGTGCATTATTTTAATCCATTGAACACTTGTTCTGAACACACAGTCAGTGTGATATCATAGTACATTATTTGAATCCATTGAAAACTTGTTCTGAACACAGTCATTGTGATATCATAGTACATTATTTTAATCCATTGAACACTTGTTCTTAACACACAGTCAGTGTGATATCATAGTACATTATTTGAATCCATTGAACACTTGTTCTGAACACACAGTCATTGTGATATCATAGTGTATTATTTGAATCCATTGAACACTTGTTCTGAACACACAGTCAGTGTGATATCATAGTACATTATTTGAATCCATTTAACACTTGTTCTGAACACAGTCATTGTGATATCATAGTACATTATTTTAATCCATTGAACACTTGTTCTGAACACACAGTCATTGTGATATCATAGTGCATTATTTGAATCCATTGAACACTTGTTCTGAACACACAGTCATTGTGATAACATAGTACATTATTTGAATCCATTGAACACTTGTTCTGAACACAGTCATTGTGATATCATAGTGCATTATTTGAATCCATTTAACACTTGTTCTGAACACACAGTCAGTGTGATATTATAGTACATTATTTGAATCCATTTAACACTTGTTCTGAACACAGTCATTGTGATATCATAGTACATTATTTGAATCCATTGAACACTTGTTCTGAACGCACAGTCAGTGTGATATAATAGTGCATTATTTGAATCCATTCAACACTTGTTCCGAACACAAAGACAGTGTGATTTTAATCAACTGAACACTTGTTCTGAACACACATTCAGTGTGTGATATCATAGTGTATTATTTGAATCCATTGAACACTTGTTCTTAACACACAGTCAGTGTGATATCATAGTACATTAATTGAATCCATTGAACACTTGTTCTGAACACACAGTCAGTGTGATATCATAGTACATTATTTGAATCCATTGAACACTTGTTCTGAACACACAGTCATTGTGATATCATAGTGCATTATTTGAATCCATTGAACACTTGTTCTGAACACACAGACAGTGTGATGTCATAGTACATTATTTGAATCCATTGAACACTTGTTCTGAACACACAGTCAGTGTGATATCTTAGTACATTATTTGAATTCATTGAACACTTGTTCTGAACACACAGTCAGTGTGATATCATAGTTCATTATTTGAATCCATTGAACACTTGTTCTAAACACAGTCATTGTGAAATCATAGTACATTATTTGAATCCATTGAACACTTGTTCTGAACACACAGTCATTGTGATATCATAGTGCATTATTTGAATCAATTGAACACTTGTTCTGAACACACAGTCATTGTGATAACATAGTACATTATTTGAATCCATTGAACACTTGTTCTGAACACAGTCATTGTGATATCATAGTGCATTATTTGAATCCATTTAACACTTGTTCTGAACACACAGTCAGTGTGATATTATAGTACATTATTTGAATCCATTTAACACTTGTTCTGAACACAGTCATTGTGATATCATAGTACATTATTTGAATCCATTGAACACTTGTTCTGAACACACAGTCAGTGTGATATAATAGTGCATTATTTGAATCCATTCAACACTTGTTCCGAACACAAAGACAGTGTGATTTTAATCAACTGAACACTTGTTCTGAACACACATTCAGTGTGTGATATCATAGTGTATTATTTGAATCCATTGAACACTTGTTCTTAACACACAGTCAGTGTGATATCATAGTACATTAATTGAATCCATTGAACACTTGTTCTGAACACACAGTCAGTGTGATATCATAGTACATTATTTGAATCCATTGAACACTTGTTCTGAACACACAGTCATTGTGATATCATAGTGCATTATTTGAATCCATTGAACACTTGTTCTGAACACACAGACAGTGTGATGTCATAGTACATTATTTGAATCCATTGAACACTTGTTCTAAACACAGTCATTGTGAAATCATAGTACATTATTTGAATCCATTGAACACTTGTTCTGAACACACAGTCATTGTGATATCATAGTGCATTATTTGAATCAATTGAACACTTGTTCTGAACACAGTCATTGTGAAATCATAGTACATTATTTGAATCCATTGAACACTTGTTCTGAACACACAGTCAGTGTGATATCATAGTACATTATTTTAATCAATTTAACACTTGTTCTGAACACAGTCATTGTGATGTCATTGTGCATTATTTGAATCCATTGAACACTTGTTCTGAACACAGTCATTGTGATATCATAGTACATTATTTGAATCCATTGAACACTTGTTTTGAACACACAGTCAGTGTGATATCATAGTACATTATTTGAATCCATTGAACACTTGTTCTGAACACAAAGTCATTGTGATATCATAGTACATTATTTGAATCCATTTAACACTTGTTCTGAACACACAGTCATTGTGATATCATAGTACATTATTTGAATCCATTTAACATTTGTTCTGAACACAAAGACAGTGTGATTTTAATCCATTGAACACTTGTTCTGAACACAAAATCAGTGTGTGATACCATTGTACATCATTTGAGTCAATTTAACACTTGTTCTGAACACACAGACAGTGTTTGATATCATAGTACATTATTTTAATCAATTTAACACTTGTTCTGAACACACATTCAGTGTGTGATACCATAGTGCATTATTTGAATCCATTGAACACTTTTTTTGAACACACAGTCATTGTGATATCAAAGTACATTATTTGAATCCATTGAACACTTGTTCTGAACACACAGTCATTGTGATATCATAGTATATTATTTGAATCCATTGAACACTTGTTCTGACCACAGTCATTGTGATATCATAGTGCATTATTTGAATCCATTGAACACTTGTTCTGAACACACATTCATTGTGATATCATAGTACATTATTTGAATCCATTTAACACTTGTTCTGAACACAAAGACAGTGTGATTTTAATCCATTGAACACTTGTTCTGAACACACAGTCATTGTGATATCATAGTACATTATTTGAATCCATTGAACACTTGTTCTGAACACACAGTCAGTGTGATATCATAGTACATTATTTGAATCCATTGAACACTTGTTCTGAACACACGGTCATTGTGATATCATAGTACATTATTTGAATCCATTGAACACTTGTTCTGAACACACAGTCATTGTGATATCATAGTACATTATTTGAATCCATTTAACACTTGTTCTGAACACACAGTCATTGTGATATCATAGTACATTATTTGAATCAATTGAACACTTGTTCTGAACACAGTCATTGTGATATCATAGTACATTGTTTGAATCCATTGAACACTTGATCTGAACACACAGACAGTGTGATATCATAGTACATTATTTGAATCCATTTAACACTTGTTCTGAACACACAGTCAGTGTGATATCATAGTACATTATTTGAATCCATTTAACACTTGTTCTGAACACACAGTCAGTGTGATATCATAGTACATTATTTTAATCAATTTAACACTTGTTCTGAACACACCGTTAGTGTGATATCATAGTACATTATTTGAATCCATTGAACACTTGTTCTGAACACAGTCATTGTGATATCATAGTACATTATTTGAATCCATTGAACACTTGTTCTGAACACACAGTCAGTGTGATATCTTAGTACATTATTTGAATCCATTGAACACTTGTTCTGAACACACAGTCAGTGTGATATCATAGTACATTATTTTAATCCATTTAACACTTGTTCTGAACACAGTCATTGTGATGTCATTGTGCATTATTTGAATCCATTGAACACTTTTTCTGAACACACAGTCATTGTGATATCATAGTACATTATTTGAATCCATTTAACACTTGTTCTGAACACACAGTCATTTTGATATCATAGTACATTATTTGAATCCATTGAACACTTGTTCTGAACACACAGTCATTGTGATATCATAGTATATTATTTGAATCCATTGAACACTTGTTCTGACCACAGTCATTGTGATATCATAGTGCATTATTTTAATCCATTGAACACTTGTTCTGAACACACAGTAATTGTGATATCAAAGTGCATTATTTGAATCCATTGAACACTTGTTCTGAACACACAGTCATTGTGATATCATAGTACATTATTTGAATCAATTTAACACTTGTTCTGAACACAAAGACAGTGTGGTTTTAATCCATTGAACACTTGTTCTGAACACACAGTCATTGTGATATCATAGTACATTATTTGAATCCATTTAACACTTGTTCTGAATACACAGTCAGTGTGATATCATAGTAAATTATTTGAATCCATTGAACACTTGTTCTGAACTCACAGTCATTGTGATATCATAGTGCATTATTTGAATCCATTGAACACTTTTTCTGAACACACAGTCATTGTGATATCATAGTACATTATTTGAATCCATTGAACACTTGTTCTGAACACACAGTAATTGTGATATCAAAGTGCATTATTTGAATCCATTGAACACTTGTTCTGAACACACAGTCATTGTGATATCATAGTACATTATTTGAATCCATTGAACACTTGTTCTGAACACAGTCATTGTGATATCATAGTACATTATTTGAATCCATTGAACACTTGTTCTTAACACACAGTCAGTGTGATATCATAGTACATTATTTGAATCCATTGAACACTTGTTCTGAACACACAGTCAGTGTGATATCATAGTACATTATTTGAATCCATTGAACACTTGTTCTGAACACACCGTTAGTGTGATATCATAGTACATTATTTGAATCCATTGAACACTTGTTCTGAACACAGTCATTGTGATATCATAGTACATTATTTGAATCCATTGAACACTTGTTCTGAACACACAGTCAGTGTGATATCTTAGTACATTATTTGAATCCATTGAACACTTGTTCTGAACACACAGTCAGTGTGATATCATAGTACATTATTTTAATCCATTTAACACTTGTTCTGAACACAGTCATTGTGATGTCATTGTGCATTATTTGAATCCATTGAACACTTGTTCTGAACACAGTCATTGTGATATCATAGTACACTATTTTAATCCATTGAACACTTGTTCTGGACACACAGTCATTGTGATATCATAGTGCATTATTTTAATCCATTGAACACTTGTTCTGAACACCCAGTCAGTGTGATATTATAGTACATTATTTGAATCCATTTAACACTTGTTCTGAACACAGTCATTGTGATATCATAGTACATTATTTGAATCCATTGAACACTTGTTCTGAACACACAGTCAGTGTGATATCATAGTACATTATTTTAATCCATTTAACACTTGTTCTGAACACAGTCATTGTGATATCATAGTACATTATTTTAATCCATTGAACACTTGTTCTGAACACACAGTCAGTGTGATATCATAGTACATTATTTTAATCCATTTAACACTTGTTCTGAACACAGTCATTGTGATATCATAGTACATTATTTTAATCCATTGAACACTTGTTCTGAACACACAGTCAGTGTGAAATCATAGTACATTATTTGAATCCATTCAACACTTGTTCCGAACACAAAGACAGTGTGATTTTAATCAATTGAACACTTGTTCTGAGCACACATTCAGTGTGTGATATCATAGTGCATTATTTGAATCCATTGAACACTTGTTCTGAACACACAGTCATTGTGATATCATAGTACATTATTTGAATCCATTGAACACTTGTTCTTAACACAGTCATTGTGATATCATAGTGCATTATTTTAATCCATTGAACACTTGTTCTGAACACACAGTCAGTGTGATATCATAGTACATTATTTGAATCCATTGAAAACTTGTTCTGAACACAGTCATTGTGATATCATAGTATATTATTTGAATCCATTGAACACTTGTTCTGACCACAGTCATTGTGATATCATAGTGCATTATTTGAATCCATTGAACACTTGTTCTGAACACACATTCATTGTGATATCATAGTACATTATTTGAATCCATTTAACACTTGTTCTGAACACAAAGACAGTGTGATTTTAATCCATTGAACACTTGTTCTGAACACCCAGTCAGTGTGATATTATAGTACATTATTTGAATCCATTTAACACTTGTTCTGAACACAGTCATTGTGATATCATAGTACATTATTTGAATCCATTGAACACTTGTTCTGAACACACAGTCAGTGTGATATCATAGTACATTATTTTAATCCATTTAACACTTGTTCTGAACACAGTCATTGTGATATCATAGTACATTATTTTAATCCATTGAACACTTGTTCTGAACACACAGTCAGTGTGATATCATAGTACATTATTTTAATCCATTTAACACTTGTTCTGAACACAGTCATTGTGATATCATAGTACATTATTTTAATCCATTGAACACTTGTTCTGAACACACAGTCAGTGTGATATCATAGTACATTATTTGAATCCATTCAACACTTGTTCCGAACACAAAGACAGTGTGATTTTAATCAATTGAACACTTGTTCTGAGCACACATTCAGTGTGTGATATCATAGTGCATTATTTGAATCCATTGAACACTTGTTCTGAACACACAGTCATTGTGATATCATAGTACATTATTTGAATCCATTGAACACTTGTTCTTAACACAGTCATTGTGATATCATAGTGCATTATTTTAATCCATTGAACACTTGTTCTGAACACACAGTCAGTGTGATATCATAGTACATTATTTGAATCCATTGAAAACTTGTTCTGAACACAGTCATTGTGATATCATAGTACATTATTTTAATCCATTGAACACTTGTTCTGAACACACAGTCATTGTGATATCATATTACATTATTTGAATCCATTGAACACTTGTTCTGAACACAGTCATTGTGATATCATAGTACATTATTTGAATCCATTGAACACTTGTTCTTAACACACAGTCAGTGTGATATCATAGTACATTATTTGAATCAATTGAACACTTGTTCTGAACACAGTCATTGTGATATCATAGTACATTGTTTGAATCCATTTAACACTTGTTCTGAACACACAGTCAGTGTGATATCATAGTACATTATTTGAATCCATTTAACACTTGTTCTGAACACACAGTCAGTGTGATATCATAGTACATTATTTTAATCAATTTAACACTTGTTCTGAACACACCGTTAGTGTGATATCATAGTACATTATTTGAATCCATTGAACACTTGTTCTGAACACAGTCATTGTGATATCATAGTACATTATTTGAATCCATTGAACACTTGTTCTGAACACACAGTCAGTGTGATATCTTAGTACATTATTTGAATCCATTGAACACTTGTTCTGAACACACAATCAGTGTGATATCATAGTACATTATTTTAATCCATTTAACACTTGTTCTGAACACAGTCATTGTGATGTCATTGTGCATTATTTGAATCCATTGAACACTTTTTCTGAACACACAGTCATTGTGATATCATAGTACATTATTTGAATCCATTTAACACTTGTTCTGAACACACAGTCATTGTGATATCATAGTACATTATTTGAATCCATTGAACACTTGTTCTGAACACACAGTCATTGTGATATCATAGTATATTATTTGAATCCATTGAACACTTGTTCTGACCACAGTCATTGTGATATCATAGTGCATTATTTTAATCCATTGAACACTTGTTCTGAACACACAGTAATTGTGATATCAAAGTGCATTATTTGAATCCATTGAACACTTGTTCTGAACACACAGTCAATGTGATATCATAGTACATTATTTGAATCAATTTAACACTTGTTCTGAACACAAAGACAGTGTGGTTTTAATCCATTGAACACTTGTTCTGAACACACAGTCATTGTGATATCATAGTACATTATTTGAATCCATTTAACACTTGTTCTGAATACACAGTCAGTGTGATATCATAGTAAATTATTTGAATCCATTGAACACTTGTTCTCAACTCACAGTCATTGTGATATCATAGTGCATTATTTGAATCCATTGAACACTTTTTCTGAACACACAGTCATTGTGATATCATAGTACATTATTTGAATCCATTGAACACTTGTTCTGAACACACAGTAATTGTGATATCAAAGTGCATTATTTGAATCCATTGAACACTTGTTCTGAACACACAGTCATTGTGATATCATAGTACATTATTTGAATCCATTGAACACTTGTTCTGAACACAGTCATTGTGATATCATAGTACATTATTTGAATCCATTGAACACTTGTTCTTAACACACAGTCAGTGTGATATCATAGTACATTATTTGAATCCATTGAACACTTGTTCTGAACACACAGTCAGTGTGATATCATAGTACATTATTTGAATCCATTGAACACTTGTTCTGAACACACCGTTAGTGTGATATCATAGTACATTATTTGAATCCATTGAACACTTGTTCTGAACACAGTCATTGTGATATCATAGTACATTATTTGAATCCATTGAACACTTGTTCTGAACACACAGTCAGTGTGATATCTTAGTACATTATTTGAATCCATTGAACACTTGTTCTGAACACACAGTCAGTGTGATATCATAGTACATTATTTTAATCCATTTAACACTTGTTCTGAACACAGTCATTGTGATGTCATTGTGCATTATTTGAATCCATTGAACACTTGTTCTGAACACAGTCATTGTGATATCATAGTACACTATTTTAATCCATTGAACACTTGTTCTGGACACACAGTCATTGTGAAATCATAGTGCATTATTTTAATCCATTGAACACTTGTTCTGAACACCCAGTCAGTGTGATATTATGGTACATTATTTGAATCCATTTAACACTTGTTCTGAACACAGTCATTGTGATATCATAGTACATTATTTGAATCCATTGAACACTTGTTCTGAACACACAGTCAGTGTGATATCATAGTACATTATTTTAATCCATTTAACACTTGTTCTGAACACAGTCATTGTGATATCATAGTACATTATTTTAATCCATTGAACACTTGTTCTGAACACACAGTCAGTGTGATATCATAGTACATTATTTTAATCCATTTAACACTTGTTCTGAACACAGTCATTGTGATATCATAGTACATTATTTTAATCCATTGAACACTTGTTCTGAACACACAGTCAGTGTGATATCATAGTACATTATTTGAATCCATTCAACACTTGTTCCGAACACAAAGACAGTGTGATTTTAATCAATTGAACACTTGTTCTGAGCACACATTCAGTGTGTGATATCATAGTGCATTATTTGAATCCATTGAACACTTGTTCTGAACACACAGTCATTGTGATATCATAGTACATTATTTGAATCCATTGAACACTTGTTCTTAACACAGTCATTGTGATATCATAGTGCATTATTTTAATCCATTGAACACTTGTTCTGAACACACAGTCAGTGTGATATCATAGTACATTATTTGAATCCATTGAAAACTTGTTCTGAACACAGTCATTGTGATATCATAGTACATTATTTTAATCCATTGAACGCTTGCTCTGAACACACAGTCATTGTGATATCATAGTACATTATTTGAATCCATTGAACACTTGTTCTGAACACAGTCATTGTGATATCATAGTACATTATTTGAATCCATTGAACACTTGTTCTTAACACACAGTCAGTGTGATATCATAGTACATTATTTGAATCCATTGAACACTTGTTCTGAACACACAGTCATTGTGATATCATAGTACATTATTTGAATCCATTGAACACTTGTTCTGAACACAGTCATTGTGATATCATAGTACATTATTTGAATCCATTGAACACTTGTTCTTAACACACAGTCAGTGTGATATCATAGTACATTATTTGAATCCATTGAACACTTGTTCTGAACACACAGTCAGTGTGATATCATAGTACATTATTTGAATCCATTGAACACTTGTTCTGAACACACCGTTAGTGTGATATCATAGTACATTATTTGAATCCATTGAACACTTGTTCTGAACACAGTCATTGTGATATCATAGTACATTATTTGAATCCATTGAACACTTGTTCTGAACACACAGTCAGTGTGATATCTTAGTACATTATTTGAATCCATTGAACACTTGTTCTGAACACACAGTCAGTGTGATATCATAGTACATTATTTTAATCCATTGAACACTTGTTCTGAACACAGTCATTGTGATGTCATTGTGCATTATTTGAATCCATTGAACACTTGTTCTGAACACAGTCATTGTGATATCATAGTACACTATTTTAATCCATTGAACACTTGTTCTGGACACACAGTCATTGTGATATCATAGTGCATTATTTTAATCCATTGAACACTTGTTCTGAACACCCAGTCAGTGTGATATTATAGTACATTATTTGAATCCATTTAACACTTGTTCTGAACACAGTCATTGTGATATCATAGTACATTATTTGAATCCATTGAACACTTGTTCTGAAGACACAGTCAGTGTGATATCATAGTACATTATTTTAATCCATTTAACACTTGTTCTGAACACAGTCATTGTGATATCATAGTACATTATTTTAATCCATTGAACACTTGTTCTGAACACACAGTCAGTGTGATATCATAGTACATTATTTTAATCCATTTAACACTTGTTCTGAACACAGTCATTGTGATATCATAGTACATTATTTTAATCCATTGAACACTTGTTCTGAACACACAGTCAGTGTGATATCATAGTACATTATTTGAATCCATTCAACACTTGTTCCGAACACAAAGACAGTGTGATTTTAATCAATTGAACACTTGTTCTGAGCACACATTCAGTGTGTGATATCATAGTGCATTATTTGAATCCATTGAACACTTGTTCTGAACACACAGTCATTGTGATATCATAGTACATTATTTGAATCCATTGAACACTTGTTCTTAACACAGTCATTGTGATATCATAGTGCATTATTTTAATCCATTGAACACTTGTTCTGAACACACAGTCAGTGTGATATCATAGTACATTATTTGAATCCATTGAAAACTTGTTCTGAACACAGTCATTGTGATATCATAGTACATTATTTTAATCCATTGAACACTTGTTCTGAACACACAGTCATTGTGATATCATATTACATTATTTGAATCCATTGAACACTTGTTCTGAACACAGTCATTGTGATATCATAGTACATTATTTGAATCCATTGAACACTTGTTCTTAACACACAGTCAGTGTGATATCATAGTACATTATTTGAATCAATTGAACACTTGTTCTGAACACAGTCATTGTGATATCATAGTACATTGTTTGAATCCATTTAACACTTGTTCTGAACACACAGTCAGTGTGATATCATAGTACATTATTTGAATCCATTTAACACTTGTTCTGAACACACAGTCAGTGTGATATCATAGTACATTATTTTAATCAATTTAACACTTGTTCTGAACACACCGTTAGTGTGATATCATAGTACATTATTTGAATCCATTGAACACTTGTTCTGAACACAGTCATTGTGATATCATAGTACATTATTTGAATCCATTGAACACTTGTTCTGAACACACAGTCAGTGTGATATCTTAGTACATTATTTGAATCCATTGAACACTTGTTCTGAACACACAATCAGTGTGTAATCATAGTACATTATTTTAATCCATTTAACACTTGTTCTGAACACAGTCATTGTGATGTCATTGTGCATTATTTGAATCCATTGAACACTTTTTCTGAACACACAGTCATTGTGATATCATAGTACATTATTTGAATCCATTTAACACTTGTTCTGAACACACAGTCATTGTGATATCATAGTACATTATTTGAATCCATTGAACACTTGTTCTGAACACACAGTCATTGTGATATCATAGTATATTATTTGAATCCATTGAACACTTGTTCTGACCACAGTCATTGTGATATCATAGTGCATTATTTTAATCCATTGAACACTTGTTCTGAACACACAGTAATTGTGATATCAAAGTGCATTATTTGAATCCATTGAACACTTGTTCTGAACACACAGTCAATGTGATATCATAGTACATTATTTGAATCAATTTAACACTTGTTCTGAACACAAAGACAGTGTGGTTTTAATCCATTGAACACTTGTTCTGAACACACAGTCATTGTGATATCATAGTACATTATTTGAATCCATTTAACACTTGTTCTGA